>NC_139351.1:115912346-116544250 GCF_055883805.1 Amblyomma maculatum | reverse complement strand
TCGAAAAGTGAGTAGCATGAAGGGCACTGTCGCAGGACTCTCTGCCGGATTATGGAGGAATTATTCATAATACCTATTACGGGCCTATTACCTTTTCAAATTCGCCCTAACTTGCCGCTAGTTTACTGGAACAACTGTGTCCTTTATTATTTTACTCTGTAAGCAGGAAATCTTTCTGGAAATAACCAGAGAACGCAAAGATGAGCCGGATTTCTGGAAACTACGTTTCTATCGGAAGGGGCACTAAATTCTCTATCTTTAAGCCACGCCCACTACGAAGCCATTCGTTTAGTATCGTATAATACCGTTACATCCGCGCTGCTTTATTTTACCTTCACTACAAAGTTAACCTTAGGATCAAGAACGTTTCGCCAGCCACGAAAATGCAGGAAATAGAAGTTCGTTTCACTCTTCAGCCGTTCCTTTTGAAACTGTATCCTCTCAATGTAGCTTTACGAGTTGGAGATGGATTCCTCAATTTCATTTTTTTACAAAAACATAGTTTAGCTATGGGAGAATTCAGCCCGTAGCGCAATGCAGCGGAAATGGTTTGCCCGTTATATATGCCAAACGTGGATGTCCCGTCACTTCCTGAACATTGTGGCCACAACAAAACTGTGACAGTGTTCCGCATCTATTCCGCATTCCTCAGTTGAGGCTCCGGCACTCTCGCCTGGGCATGAGAAAGGGACGTGCTCACCGTATAAAGTCCTCAGTGACGGTGTGCTCAGTCGTACAAAGCTGCCTACAGAACGCGCTCTGCGCCTTCGGTGATCCAAAGTCGCGCTAGCTTGCCTCCATGACATGCACAAATTAGTTACGGTGGCTTAAAATGACTGATTATTTGTAGCCATGACGTTAAATTTTTACAAATCCTCCCTTTGCCTGCAGCCAGCTGCAGAATTACCGCACGATAGAAAAACTCACGCACTGAGCCTGGCACATTTGCATCGCGGCACGCAGTATCCTGCGAAGCAGTAAAATAATGTAATACTCAGCTCAAAGTTACGTTAATAGTGCGTTTTGCTTTCCAAAAACGCGAGAGGCTTCGAATGGTACAGTTCGGAGCAAAACTTTGGTAGCGATTGTTTATCACATTGGCGCTGAAATGTGACGTCAAGACGCTCAAAACATGTAGGCACATCTGCGACACAATGGGATCGTTTTACAACGCTGAGAAAGAACAATCGAAAACAGGGGAGTGGGACGAGGCGTTCAAGAAACACGAGAGGGGAGACGACACAGATGATAGAAGCGGAGAATGCTCCCGAGATACCGGAAAGTATTTTGCTTTAGATATATGAGGCCAGGTGAAGTGTGGAAAAGAAATTAAAGAAGCAAATATAAAATCGCAATGTTAGGAAGAAGATTGCAAAACACAATAATGAAATTGAGGAATACACATTCAAAGAATGAGAACACAATTGGGGCAGTAGGTGCAACGAAATGGGATAGGCATGAATCTTGTGCTCCGGCATTTGCGGGTCCCAACAAAATTGGAAACGCAACCGAGGATTAGACATGCCAAATCTAGACATGTGTTTGAGGGAGACGGCGCAGAGTTTATGGATAAGACCATAGAGACGTACATTCAGGACACCCAACACACCTCCTCCCGGAGTACGGTGGGGCACCCAAAGAGGCCGTAGACGTTCTCATCACGGAGGCAGAGATGTGGGCAGAGAGGTTCAGGCTCAAAACTAAATCAACGCCGAGCTCTGTAGGTGTTAAGAATAAAATTCTTAGAAATATAGACGATAACGCCATTGCATAACAGAGTACATTCCCTCTTCGAGAACAGTGAAAGGCGGCAAATATATTCATACCTAGGCCAGGTAAGCTGCCGCGGCCAGGGAATCTTAGACCAGTTTAACTACCGCCATGCGTAGGAAAATTGATGGAGCACGTCGTCCTCGCACACTGAAGACGCGAAGGTAATCTTAGGACAGACCTCACGAAGGCGTTTAATAACGACGCGGTCCTCAGCGGGCTCAACATTCTCGGGGTAGGGAACAAAACATGTTGGTACGTGAAAAAAATTATAGCAGATTTGCATCATCAGTTAAATGCGAGGTAGGTGCGTAGGACTGCTTATCCCTGCTTGTGATCTAGGATCTTGAGCCCCTTAGCTGCAATATCTCTATCAGTAGGCTACCGTTCCCACTGTCTTCGGAACTGTTGTACTTAAGCATATCAAGCACGGAGAACCTGAGCCGCAGTGCCAGACTTTCCGGCTTCATAAATTGTTATGCGAAGCAAACGCGCAGCGCAGCCGCGTCCTCAGCTTTCCTAAACCGTCTTCAGCTGTTATTACACACGAACAAAATAGGGGCAATGTATTGCATCCGTCTTTCGAATGCAGTGCGGTGCACCGGAAAGGTCCGGGATGGGATCATAGGGAGAAAGAGGGATTTCAGGAGAACGTAAGGCGTGAGCAAAACAGATGCTCCAGAGTTTTGGCATCGGTACACTCCGAGCAGTGAAAGAAGATCTCCAGGATGAAGAAAAGTAATCCAAGAGCAGGGAAATGCTCTTGAAGGCGAGCGGCAGGTAATGCGTGGATGTAAGTACAAGCTGCTTCACAACGTAGCTAGCGGCTTGGAGCCGAGGTCCAGGGAGCACCGCGTGTACACGTCTCCTGTCCACGAAGGCTGAGGAGTGATTGATGCGAGGAGAGAGATGGCGAAGTGATGGACGCGCAATTGACACACGACTGCTCAGAGCACACGCTTGTACAACACCGTCCCGTGATGACCGCGCCATCCGCAGCTGTGAGATTCCCCACTCTCTCGCTGGGTGCATCTGTGGGGCTGCTCCGCCCCCTCATTGCTAAGTCGCGTGGTGCGGAGGTCGCCAGCTTTCTTTTCACCTTTTCAAGTTAATGGAGTGACGGACAGAGCAGGCGAGAGAGAGAGAGAGACTGCCGCTCCGCCTCCTCAATGCTGAGCCGCGCGACTCACGCCTCGCGAACTTCTGTTTCTCCACTTCAAGTTCACGAAGAGAGAGCGATCGGCTTCGGCCAGACATTGACGAAATCCGTGATTATGTCTAGTAGTGCTACGCATTAAAACGTTTTATCGGGCAGGACTGCTTCAATAACCTTTCAAAATTTAATATTGAGCTAGGCTCTGTGCTATCCCTCTTCCTCATTAACGTGGCAATAAGAAAGCTCCTTTCTTTTGCGCTTTTTTTGCAAAAGAAATCTCTTTCCTCGGTGGTCATTGCATTAGCGTGCGATTACTCGTCTATTTTGTTTCGGGCCCTTTCTTCTGTTTTTGATGTTTTTATCTATTTGATGTTCTATATTTGATGTATCTGAAGTTTTATGGGCCGTCTCAGACGGTCAAAAACATCGCTATGATCATCACCATCGAGATGCGTACTATCCGTCTGGCTTTCTTGTCATCACTTGGCTCCCCGGCCCACCGTGTAACTTTGTGCGAGAAACTCAGCCCCGTAAATAGGGTCCCCACTGCGTCTTGCTGCAAATTAGTGACGGGACTCACAAGATCATGTCCCTGTCTCTCCTGCCAGACTCCACTTCACCACCTACACAAACTGTTCACGTAAGTCGTCTTCAACACTACTATTCCGGCTCCTCGGTTTAGCAAGCACTGGGTCCGCGGTTTCTCCGCGGATGCAAGTGTTACGTTAGGTATCCGAGATGTCAGAAGAGGACGAGGATGCTTTGGACTCTGGGCTGAACGTCGATGACACATGAGCTGAAACTGTTGTGTCTTCTGTTGTTCTGGAGGTGCTCCAGGCATTGAAATGAGACACGTAGCAGTCGCGAACGCTCAATAAAAATATGCTTTCGTGCCTCAAAAAATAATAGATTCAAAGTTAGGCGACTTGTCCTGTGTCTTTCTCAAGTGCCTGTCCTTTCTGCTCTTCAGGCTTCTCCAATAGCATACTTCTCCTGGACCACGGCGATAACGGAGAGACCCCGAAGAAACTCGCAGACCACGCGATGCATACCGTGAGCCTCATCGGGCGCGGTATTACCAAGGGTTAAAAGAAAGGAATCCCCTGAGGTCAGGCTTTCATTTTCAGTAGTATCAGCGATTCCTCCGGCTCGCCCTCATGGGGGGAAAAAGGAGTAAGCTAAATGGTCTAATAAGAAGATGCGCCAAAAGTGGCTTTAGGATTTCAAACTTCCACATCTATGGAGTGACTCGTGGTGCTTGGGATGCACTAGTGAAGGGGAAGGGGAGGCCGCCAAGCGACGGCTTTGCTCACATGGCTACCAAGCTGTCTGTTACTTTGCAGGAGGCGTTGTTTCAGAAAACGATGAAGGTTATAGGCGGGCGTGAGCGTTGGAATTCGGGGAGTACTAGATATGATATGGAAAGATGGACTAGACATCTGCGTTACTCTTTCAGTATCGTCCTACAGTGCAGAGGATTAAACTAGAAATTCCGTTGGTAAAACAAAGGCAGCGTTCCTGCACTGAGCGAATGTACGACCCTACCCTCGTCACTACATCGCTTGCCATACTACTTCGCAATATAAGAATAGCTGTAGGTAAAGAACAATCTCCTTTCACAGCTGATAAGGTGCAAAAGCGGAATGAGTAGTCATCCTTTCCTGCTTTTTCATGCAGGTGTCAAGAAACAGGGAGGCTGCCGCTCCTGCTGAAGCGCGAAATATTGCTCACTTTCTGCTGCCCTGGACAGCTCGTAAAAGCATCCTGGAACAGGCATAAACCATGCTAACGTTGTATAGAAAACACTGTTCTGCAAATAAATACAGTCGCGGGAAGAAAGCCATTAGAAAATTTACCAGGGCTCAACGCAGCTGAACCAAATTTTGAGCGAAAGCATCAGCTGCGGGTGACCGACCGTTCCTCCTCTTCTTTTTTTCTTCTTCCCCAGCCCACATATAAAGCCCCGCTCTAACCAACCCGTGTGAACGCGCCTGAGTACTATAGGGGTAACGTGAATGCCAGGGCCCTAGCAGGCTGATTCTAACATAACCGTCCCATGTGAAACGAGAGACCCAAGTTGTCAGCTCCTGCCAACTGAGTCGCGGCTCCGACCGCGCCACGCCAACCGCTTGAGTTGGGAGCCCGTCTCTCGCTTTTGTGCCACGTGTGGTGTGACGTCACGGCGTCACT
Source organism: Amblyomma maculatum (assembly GCF_055883805.1). NCBI lineage: Eukaryota > Metazoa > Arthropoda > Arachnida > Ixodida > Ixodidae > Amblyomma > Amblyomma maculatum. The sequence continues at coordinate 116,539,134 of NC_139351.1, read as the reverse complement.
TGGATAAGACGTGGCTACCGCCGCGCTACGCCGACCGCTTGAGTTGGTAGCCCAGCTTTCACCCTAGTGTAACGTGGGGTGTGACGTCACAGCGTCACGTGGGTAAGACGTATGTGGCTATCGAAGCGGAGCAGCTGAAGGCTAGAAATCTAGAGTAGTATTGCTTTCGCAATAAAACGATGTCGTATGATTTCTTGTGGTGTACCAACCACGGCCGTTCTGAACGTACTGCCTCATTTCTCAATTTTCTCGCAATTTGCACGCTCTAACTGCGCCTTCGGTATACGAAATTAATTGAAAGGGGATTTTTCCTTCATTACGGACCTTACACCGAGCCACGAGTTCTGTTCGCATGTGACCACGATTTAATGTTTAATTTTTCCTCGCGTGTATATACAGTTTGTCGCACAAAACTTCAGCCAAAATTACAGAAAAAGAAGCACTTCATACGCGAATGTGTAACGCCGATTCTCCGCCACTGACGAAGCCACTACAGCTTACTACAGCACACGGCCCCATACATTCCCGACCGCCATTATCAAAGTTATAATTTTTGTTGCCCCCCCCCCCCCCCCCCCCCCATGATACAACTTGCTCTACAAATATGCCATGTTTGCTTCTCACATATTGCATTACGTTTTTGGTTTCATTGTGAAAAGTTTTCTTTCCCTTCTGAACAAAACTTCCGGTCTGAACCTACCTGACGATTCAGGTGTCGAAGACAAGGCGCTGGTCACCTTACGGGCTCCCTCGCAGTACCTCATCTGGTGCAGATGGTCCACGGAGAGAGGGGGCTGCCCTCTTTCCATTCACTGATGTGCCTTGGAATTCTGGAAGATCATGGAGGAAACACATCTGGTGCCCATCCAATTCATTGGAATGGTGAAAGGATACGACCACAGTAAAAAAGAGCGTTAGAAAAAGAGGAACTATATCCCTCTATTCGCTGTTCCAGCGAATAGCATGAACCAACTGGCTCTAAAGCAAGTACCTCTACAATTACGGGAGCATCAGGACAAATTAAATGTGTGGTTGTGAATCCCAATCAGTACAAATACAGCGCACTTATCACATCAGTATGTGAGGTTACAGCCTGCGCAGATGATCAGTGATTCATTAATCTCAAACATCCGTTGTTGTCAGTAAATATGTTAGTCATAGCTCATGTTACAGCATTACACAGCCTTACCTCACAAACTTAATGGCACCCCACTGCTTCTTTCTGGTATCCTTTCGCCTGCCGCAGATGAGTGCCACGTTGTGTCTCCTTCATCTTCGCGACGTTGTGGGGACTGCACTGTCTTCTTTCAACATGTCACTTCGGTCCCTTTGATGTCTGCATGTGCGGAATACATGATTAGAGGTCTCCCTCAACTGCAGAGACGAATACACGTGTCTAGAGCCCCCGCCAGGGTAGTGCAATGGTAGGGCGCTCGACTACTGTGCCCAAGGATGCGAGATTGAATCCCGGTTTTGGCGGTTGCTTTTCGATGGAGGCGAAAAAGCTAGGCGTCTGTGTGCTGTGCGATGTCAGTGCACGTTAAAAACCCCAAGATCTTTGAAATTCTGGAGCTCTCCACTACGGCGTCTCTAGCAGTCTTAGTCGCCTTAGGACGTTAAACCCAACAAACCAAAACTTGCCTACAGTGCTGGCGCAATCTCATGCGGTAGATATTAAGCGACAATATGGCAATATGGAGCAGCTACTGGCACTGATATTACTTGCGCTCACGGGGAGGAGAAAAGGCCTAAGACAGCAAAGGCACAAGTTCTTTGCGAAGTCCAAATATTCCTAGAAAATATTTCACTTAATTAGCTCCGACGCAGACTGCTCAAGCGCTCGGGACAAGTGTGACTGACTCTGTACATAGTGGAATGCGATACTTCTGCTAGTTTATAATGCGTATATTTGTGTAACTGCATGATCAGACTAATAGCCTGCATCTAGCGTGATTGGATCTGGCCGCTCTTCGATGTGTCGAATTTCTCAAGACTACTTCACGTGGGCCAAAGTGAACGACAGCACGAAAAAACTGCCCCCTCTGGGAAAAGTATTGAAACCAGCAGCCCGTACACAGTTCCCCAATACGCTTGACAAAGGCTACTTTGCCTACTGTTTGATGGACTTCATGATGGCGAGCTTTGCTGTCTTTGGCTACAACCGAAGCTGAAGATAGTGTCGGGAACCTGGTCGGCATCCGTGTCTTGCTTCATGAAGCCATCACCTGCACAGACAATAGGCGTGAAGTCATTATCGTTAAAAAGGTGGCGAGGGCTGAGGATGGTCCTGTATCTACTTAAGAGCATTTTCCATTTCGATTAGAGTATGCTGAAGTATCACAGTGAAGAAGAGCCATTTACTTCGCTTAACCATAACAGATAAAAAAAAAAAAAAAACGTCGAAGAGAATTTATCATGGCAACCGTGAAAGGTGACGTTAATGCTCTGTCGATATAACGTTTTAACTTCTTCCTAGTCTCAGTTTTATGAAAATGACGTATTTTCATAAAAAGGCAGAATGCAATTCACGTTAAACTTCAGGTAGAATCGCAAGGCGGCTTCGTATTCAGCGCCAAATATCATTTCTGTATACGCAGTTTTTCACGAACATATGGTGAGTAAAAAGGGAATAAACATACGTCACAAGAAGGGCAAGCAGTGGCTGAAGTTCTTCGTTCAGTATGATTTTCAGCGCAGTAATTATGGCATTTTTTTCGCATAAAAGAGTCCACGCATAAGAATATAACCGTATAGAATCGTGAATTCATTGTCGGAAGCGATATTGTTGGGACAGCAATTCGCAGCATTCGCTTGATAGGTTATAACCACCAAAGAAAATCATCGCTCAGTTCACTCTATGACAGAACATTTTTGCACATATTTTTAGAATACATACGGACCTATCAGCTTGCATCTGTTACGTATAAGGTAATCGTTAAGATGATTGCTAATAGAAACAAGGCAACCTTACACTTCAATCAAACAATTGATCGAGCAGCTTTTCGAAAAGATTACTCTAATATCGATAATATCCACACTATCGACCAGGTAATGGAAAATTGTTGGAATATGTCCATCCCTTATACACAGAATTCATTTATTGTGAAGGGTTATTTGACTTAGTGAAAACCTCGGTAGTCACGCAGCGATTGCGAAATCAGGGTCTACATTAGGCACATCTGAAAGGACCGGACGTTGACTATAGTGGCTGCACAGCAGTCATAGTTGGAGCTCCACAAAAGAAATTAATAAAAATTCCCAGAAAGAAAGGGGTTAGGCAAGGAGACTTGCCAGTTACTATTCGCCGCTTGCTTAGAGGAATTGCTTTGAGGAATTATAAAGAGCCTTTTAATGGGAGCAGTTAGTGGTAACAGTTGACGGTTAATATCTCAGTAACCTACGCTTAATCTCGCTAAATAGCTCAGGAAATGATTTGCAAGGAAAACGTAGTGAATTAAGGCATAAATATTAATATACAGATGACTAAAGTAATGTTCAGCAGCCTCGGAAAATAACATCAGTTTACAATAGGTAGGAAAGCACTGGAAGCGGCAAGCGGACATGTCTACTACTACATCATCATCATCAGCCTGACTAGACCCAAAAAGGGCGAAGGCCTCTGCCATATTTCTCCAATTAACCCAGTTCTGTGCTAGCTGCATCCACTTGACTCCTGCGAACTTCTTAACCTCATCCGCCCACCTAACTTTCTGCCGCCCTCTGCTACGCTATCCTTGCCTTGAAATTCAGTTTGTTACCCTAAGCGACCATATGTTATCCTCTCTTCGCACTACATGTCCTGCCCATGTTCAATTCTTCTTCTTAATGTCCGCTAGAATGTCGGTAACTTGAGTTATTTCTCTGACCCACTCTGCGCGCTTCCTATCTCTTAATGTTACCCCTATCATTTTTCGTTCCATAGCCCTCTGCGTTGTCCTCAACTTAAGTAGAACCCTCTTGGCTATAGCTTCCACGTTTCAGCCCCATAGGTGAGTACAGGTAAGATGCAACTATTGTATACTTTCCTCTTGAGCGATAACAGTAATCTGCTAGTCATAATCTGCGAGTGCTTGTCAAATGCGCTTCATCCCAACCTTATTCTTCTTGTTATTACCTTTTCATAGTCCCGATCTGCGGTTACTACCTGTCCTAAGTACACATATTCGCCCAAAACTTCCAGTGCTTCGTTACCTAACGTAAAATGCTGTTCCTTGCCGAGGCTGTTGAACATTACCTTAGTCTTCTGCATATTGATTTTTAAGCCTTCCTTTATACTTTTCCTGCCTAGGTCATCGATAATTATTTGCGGTTCCTCCCCGACTTACTTAGCAAGGCAATGTCATCAGCAAATCGAAGATTACTGAGGTATTCTCCATCTACCCTTATCCCTAACTGCTCCCATTCCAAGTCTCTGAATACTTCCTCTAAACAAGCTGTGAATAGTACTGGGAAGATCGTGTCTCCTTGCCTAACACTTTCCTTTATGGAAATTTTGTTACTTTCTTTATGCAGAACTATGGTTGCTGTGCAACCACTATATATGTCTTCCAGTACTTTCACGTACGGCTCGTCTACCCCCTGATTTCGCAATGCCTGCATCACCGCCGAGGTTTCTACTGAATCAAATGCTTTTTCGTATTCAATGAATGCTATGTATAAGGGCTGGTCATATTCCATTTTTCTATCACCTGGTTGATGGTATGGATATGATCGATAGTAGAGTACCGTTTCCGAAAACCTGCTTGATCCTTTGCTTGGTTGCAGTTTAAGGTTGCCCTGATTCTATTAGCGATTACCTTAGTAAATACCTAATACGTAGCAGACAGTAAGCTGATCGGTCAACAATTTTTAAGGTCCTTAGCGTCTCCTTTCTTATGAAAGAAGATAATGTTTGCATTCTTCCATGATTCCGGTACCGTCGATGACACCAGCCACTGCTTATACAGGGTGGCCAGTTTTTCTAGCACTATATATCCCCTGCCTTTCAACAAATCTATAGTTATCTGATCCTCTCCATCTGCTTTCCCCCTTTTCATAGTTTCTAATGCTTTCTTGACCTCGTCCTTCGTCACTAGTGGAAAGTACTGTTTTTCTCTGAAGCGAATCTCATTACGGTCCTGACTACTTTGGCTACTGCAGAGATCTGTATAGAACTCCTCGGCTACTTTGACTATCTTCTCCATATTCGTGATGACGTTGCCCTCCTTGTCCCTTCTCGCATACATCTGGTTTCTGCCTATGCCCAATTTCTTCTTTATCGCTTTAAGGCTTCCCTCGTTCTTTACAGCATGCTCAATTTTTTCCATGTTATACTTCCTTATATCGGCCACCTGGCGCTTATAAATTAGCTTTGATATCTCGGCCAATTCTATCTGGTCTGTTCGATTGGAAGCTTTCATGCACTGGCGTTTCTTAATCAAATCTTTCGTCTCCTTAGACAGCGCGCCGGTATCCTAACTATCCTACTGCCTACTTCTGCAGCGCACGCAGTAAATATATCTCTGAAATTATTGTTCAATGCTTCTAGGGTACTGTCGCCATGCTCACTTAGAGCTGAATATCTATTCTGTAGCGAGATCCTGAACTCTTCTCCCTCTCCGTCACCACTAATTCATTAATGGGTTTCTTTCTTACTAATACGTTGCGTTCCTTCTTCAGATTTTTTTTTTTTTCGAAGCGTTTGCCACAAGGCATAAGTTGAGAAAGGGGGAATGGGATGCAGGAGATCGAAAGTTAAAAGAAGGAGTGTAGTCCAGTTGTGCTTATGAATTCGAGAAGGTTGGCAGTATAGCGATTGTCCATTGTCCATTTGTCATAATCACTATCGCGATTCCACCGCAGGCCCACCTTCATGATTATCCGTTGCCTGATGTGCGTTGTTGATGGACACGTCCACAACAAATGGCGCACATCGCAGACGTCAGGTGGAGTGTCACAGTGAGGGCACCTGTCAGTCACTGGTAGGTCTTTTTCCCGCCATCGATGTCGAACAGATGGGGTCAGAGCCGCCCCTGCCCGGATCCGGCGCACTGTCACCTCCTCCTGCCGAGTAAGACTACGGGGGAGAGGGTGCGAACACGGAGGAATGAGAGCGCGTGTTCGGTGGCGCAGAACTTGCGAATCGGAAACGTGGGACAGGAACGGATCTGGGGGAAGAGGGGAAGGTGGTGGATCGTCTGATGTGTTTATATGCGTCATAGCATCTGCTTGTATGTTATGGGGATCGCGAGCATGGCCGCGAATCCAGTGTATGCGAATAGGACATGGGTACTTTGAACATAGCAAATGTATGGACTGTGTTATTTGGAATGTGCGTCGAACGGCCTTAAGCTGTTTAAGGGCAGTGAGAGAGTCTGTGTAAAGATGAACTGCATTGAATGTAGGAACTGGTGGGAGGGAATGTATAGCATTGTAAATTGCTTGGAGTTCCAGTGCCAGAGGGGTGCACGTATCCGCGGTATATGTCACGTGAGTGTTGAGATGCGGATGAGAGGGACTATACACGGCAGTAACTCCTCGCTCTGCAGTATGTGATGCATCGGTATATAATATGCACCCTTCAGGCAGATGTGCGGATGATACCGACGGGGAAGCAGTGGGGCGATTGTCCGTGAGCTGGCAGTACGACCATGGAGGTAGTGTCTTTAAATGATGTAGTTGTAAAGACTGTTTGCGAGCTCTGTTTGCCGTCCGCTGATCAACGAGTTCAGTGAGCGTATTTAGCTGGGCATACTCCTGAAGTACTGGTATGGGTGTTAGGCGGGGGAGGTACGTTATTGCACGCATAGCCTCACGATTGATGGCCTCAAGGGAGTCCCACTGTCTGCGGGTGAGACGTTGAAACTGTGCCTGGTATATTATACGTGGCTGGAGGACAGAGCGAACAAGCTGGCGGGCCGTGTGAGCACGCGCGCCGCCAGAGCGCATAGCTATGCGACGAATGAGGCCTAAAGTAGCGTGAGCGGTCTTACGGATGGCTGTCAGCCACGGTGTGCCAGTCCCAGAGGAATGTAGAAGAAGACCAAGAATGCGAACGGTTTGTACCTGAGGAATTGGGGTATTATCTATCATAAAATTTATATTGGGAGCTTTCCGTAAGCCAGCTTTATTTCCAATTCGAATGAAACAGGATTTTGTATGCGAAAGAGTTAGGCCCAAAGGAGGGAGGCGAAATGTCAATATATCCAGCGCATGCTGGAGGGCCGCCTGATGGACAGACGTATCTGGGTGACAGCACCATAAGGTTATATCATCGGCATACGCAAGCACCCGTATAGAAGGGATGGCCTCTAGGGCTCGAATAAGTGGAATGAAGGCCACATTAAATAAAGTAGGGGCGAGAACGGAGCCCTGGGGCACTCCTCTGTTTGAGGGGAAGTGACCAAAGGGCTTTCCATGGACACGCACACTGAATGTTCTATTTGTTAGAAAGGCGTGAATGGCGAGGAGAAACCTGTGAGGAATACCAAGAGTTTCTAGGGAGGCAAGAATGGCTGAGTGAAGGATGTTATCATATGCCTTTGTTATATCTGTAGCGATCACAGTTCTAACAAGATGACTGTGCGGAGAGTGGTGAAGCACGTCAGCAGCCAAAGTAGCAAGACCGTCCTCCGTTCCTATTTGCGGGCGGAAGCCAATTTGGGATTCTGGATAACAATCATGGGATTCCAACCACCACGATAAGCGAGTGGCGAGAATGTTTTCGTAAAGCTTGCAGATTGTTGGCGTCAGGGAAATTGGACGAAGGGCCGAGAGAGAAACTGGAGGATGACCTGACTTCGGTATTGGAACAACAATAGAATGCTTCCACTCGTCCGGCATGATACCAGAATGCCACACGTCATTGAATGCATCAAGCAGGGCCTGCAAAGCAGTCCCTTCCAAGTTGCGGAATAAGGAGTTAGGTATGCCGTCGTGGCCGGGAGCAGAGTTAGATTTGAGGCGTTCAATGGAGGCCAGTAGCTCTGCCATGGTTAGGTCAGAAGTAATCTCATCAGGGGGTTCGGTAACCGGTAAGCAAGGTGGAGAAGTTGAGGTGGAATCATAGTGGGGAAAAAACTGTCTGGCCGCCTGTTTTGCAAATGTGTCCTCATCTACATTCATAGCAAGGCGAATGCTCTCTGTGTAATCAGAAACTTGAGAAGAGCGCTCCATGGCGTGAAACACTCTCCAAAGTTGTCGATTACTCTGCTTGGAGGACAGGCGCTCACACCATGAAGCCCAACGTTGCCTTGCTAGACGCTTTTCATACCGCCTCGCACGCGCGGTAGCCCGGTGAAGAGCGGGGATAGCCGATGTGTCATCGGGGTTACGAGCAGCATAATGATCTGCCTGGCGACGCAGAGCCCAAAGATTTAGGAGGTGGATGTCCGGGTTTGGCTCGTCTTCATTTACAGTGGTGGTAATCGTGTGGGACGCAAGAACAGCAGAGAGAGTAGACAATGCTGATGATGGGGTGAAATCAGATAAGCGATTGTCTGCGCGTACAGAGTCCCAAGATGTTATTCGTACGCTACGGCGTATTTTACGTATCCGCGAAGGAGTGAGAGAGATAAAGATAGGACTGTGATCACTACCCCAGGTATCTGGTTCAACAGCCCAACGAGGGCTACCAGGGCCTAACCACCAAGTCAAATCAGGTGAATAAGGCCCACCTCGTGGACGGGTAGATGTATGCGGGTGGTTTAAAAGGTGAAAAGAATTATCTGAAAAGCTTCCCTGGATGTGTGCACCCCTGGGAGAATCCGATGGGTAACCCCACGAGGTGTGTGCGCCATTGAAGTCTCCACCGACTAGAATAGAGATACCCGAGTAGGTAGAACGCAGAAAACGAACCCATCCAAGATTAGGAGATGCGGAACCAGGACGGCCATAAAAGGAAACTAGTATAAGTGGCGTGCGCACAGGCTTAACTAGGAGTGCTACCACCTCTTGGCGTGTGTTACACCAGCGTGAAAGGTCGATCGGTGTGTGGGGAACTGAAGTGTGAATATAAATTGCAGATTTACCTGGGCTGTGGGAAGAGGTGATGCAACGGCGATCAGGAATGGAAGGTGAATGGTAAGCGCAGAATCCTGAAAGGCGAGGAAGTGAGTTATGCTCTTGAAGTAAGAAGGCCCACGCCTTTAGCTTTTTGTCGCGAAGACGGATGTTCACTTCAGAGGCCTTATTCGCAAAGCCTCGACAATTCCACTGCACCACCAGAGACAGTGCATTATCCATTGCGAGGCCGAAGAGCTTCTACGATGAGGGAGGTCACCTGCTTCATAAGGGCTAATATTTTATCCACTGTCGGGGTATTCGGGGTTAACGTGTTGTCTGCACGTGATTGTGGTTTGTTGCTTATTCGAGGGGATTCATTTGAAATCTTATCACGAGGTATTATAGTTCTTCGAGAGGGGTGAGAGCGACGCTGTTCTCGGAGCTGGGTGAGTTCGTCTAGACGTTGGCGAGCCTCTGCAATGGCATTGTCTAAAACAGCGTCTTCATCTGCGGCATCCACATGTGATTGGTGCACTGGCCGTTTTGGTGTACCATTTGATCCACGAGGGTGGGTCGCTTGTGCGTATGAACCATGCTGAGAAGACGTATGATGAGCAGGTGGGTCAAGTAAAGGAAGTGCAGGGAAGTCGGTTTCTTCACATGTAAGAGCAGCGAAGCGATTACTTGTAGGAATATCTTCTTTTCCAGGCGGCTTGCGCGACGGCCTCGTTCTCTTCTTCTTTGGACAAGCGGGGGAGCGCATGTCATGGTCCGCCGATTTGCATAGGGCACAAAGCGCTATTGGTTCATTCATGTCGGCCACAGCTGCCGGATTAGGGCAGGTATTTTGCATGTGCCCTTCTTTATGGCAGTGATAACAAAATATACGACGAGGTCGGAAGGGCTGCGGTTTGATAATCGCACCATAATAGGTTAGGTACTCAGGCAAAGTCAGCGGGCCTTGTAGAGTGAGTAGGTATGAACCTCTGCGCCCCAGAGGCCGTGCTTGCAACACTGAGTGAGTTGAACAGCGAATGTTTGCTCGCACCTCCTCAGAAGGACTTCTGCTGTCAACATGGTAAACGACGCAGCGGAGGGTGTCAGGGCCAGAGGCAAAATATATTTGCACTGGGACATGCTCATTCGCATCCAGGGGAATTTGAGTAACTGCACACATTTTCTGGGCATCCACCAAGGATGGCAAGTTCACCGTAATGGTGTTCGATGGGCGATGGACGACAAATCCACAGTAGTTAGTAGAACCTAGAACTTGGTCAATTGTGGCTTGGACACACCGGGGAGGGATAGTCGTTATATCAAAGCGCAATGTAGGCTTGATGGTGACGCGGAACGAGTTGGCAGCAAGTGGAAGCGAGGCTCGACTCACTGGCGGCATCTGTGGTGGTGTCAGGGGCTGACACGCTGTAGTTGGCCTTGGAAGGGAAGACTGAATCGGTGCGACGGGCACAGTTCCTTGAGGGAGGGCTACAGGCACCGAGGCGGCGGTGCAATCCATGGGACAAGCCGAAGTCGTTCCATCCGAAGACGAAGCAGACTGGGGGCATGTAAGCGTTGATGATTGCGTGGACGTGGATGTTGCGCCAGGTTGTAACACAGCGGAAATCCGCACACCTGTCGTCGGCGGAGCAGAATCCATGCAGGCGCGTAGCCCAGCCTCGCTCGGCAACGCCGAGCTAAGCCTAGCCTGCGCCTGAGGGATCCGGTTGGACTTTCTTACTTGAGAAAGGGCCCACCGAGTCGGAAATCGCTCCACAGGGGCGTCTTCGTCATTCGTTCTTACGGAGGGCACTGTCCTACCCACACAAAACGACAGTTAATAGGCGAAACAAGATAAAAACACAGAGCTCTAAGCGGACACGTATCAGCTCAGGCGCTTCTTCTTAGGCTAATTCGGCTTAGGCTTAGGCTAATTCGGAACCTCACCATCCTGTGGTCACTGCATCGCACTTTCCCAATTACCTCTACATCTTGCATAATGGCGGGGGTTGAACACAGTAGACGTCAATTTTATTTTTAGTCTCCCCGTTAGAACTTTTCCGTATCCATTTCCGGTTCTTCCGTTTGCTGAAGAAGGTATTCATGTTTCTTAACTCATTCCGCTCTGCAAACTCAACTAGTAACTCCCCCCTGATAATACTAAAACCAATGCCATAGTCACCTACTGCCTGGTCTCCTGCCTGCTTTTTCCCTACCTTGGCATTGAAGTCACCGATTAGTAAAGTATACTGCGTCTTTACTATTCGTATTGCCGATTCTACATCTTCGTAGAAGCTTTCAAATGCCTGGTCATCATAACTACATGTAGCTTCAGAGGCCTGTACAACCTTCAGTTTATAATGCTTATTGAGCCTAATTATGATGCCTGCCCCCCTGTCATTATTATCATACAATTCATCTTTATTACCTGCTATATACTTATTGACAAGGAAACCTACTCCTAGTTCTCGCCTCTCCGGTAAATCTCGATAACACATCCCATCCTTCAGTGCAGTATATGCCTCATTCGGCCTCCTAACCTCACTTAGCCCTATGACATCCCATTTCATACCCTCTAGTTCCTCTAACAGCACTGCTAAACTAGCTTCACTAGCTAGGGTTTAAGCGTTAAACGTTGGCAGAGTCAGTTTCCAATGGCGGCCTATCCAGCGGAGCCACGAACTCTTAGCACCCCCTGCTGCGTCACAGGTCTGACCGCCGCCGTGGTCACTTGTTCCGCAGCCGCTGGTGACTGAGGGCCGGGGTTTTATTACTTATACTACTACTTAGGGCGCAGATATTAACCGCCGACCCGGACCACGAAGGCAAAATAACTAAAACAACAAGACTGGGATAGAGCGTATTCGGCAAGTACTCGCTGGTCATGACTGGAAGCTTAACGGTATCGCTAAAGACAGAAGTTGTAACAATTGCATCTCACCTGTACTCACCTGTGGGGATTAAACCTGGAGGCTAACGAAAAGTTTTCTACTCGAATTAGGACAAAGCAGAGAGCTATGGAGCGGTAGATGGTTGGGTAATGTCAAAGGATAGGAAGCGTGCAGAGGTGGCTAGGGAAATAACTCAAGTTAATGACATTCCAGTCGAAATCAAGAGGAAATGAGCGTGAGCAGGACATTCAGTGTGCAATGAGGATAACGGATGGTCGCTAAGGGTAACAAATTGGATTCATAAGGAAGGAAAGCATGGCAGGTGGCTTCAAAAAATTAGGTGGGCGGAGGAGGCTTACCTCATCCGCCCACCTGATTTTCTGCCGCCGTTAGCTACGCTTTCCTTCCCTTGAAATCCACTTCAGTTTTCAATTTGCGGGGATCAAGTCGATGCAGTTAGAGCAGTTGCTACACGCAATAGTGTAACGACAGCGCGGCCCTGGGGCTCTTCGCCAGAGATTGCAGATACGACACGGAAAGCCGAAAATGATACAGGCAGTCAGTAGGGGGCCGCATCCTCGAATGCAAGCTACTTTACGCGAGGCGTTATGTATAATACACTGCACCCGTGCAATGGAATCATTTGGGAAATAGTACTTATATTAATTGGCGTTTACAACGTAGCCATATGTGGCTAAAAGTAAGTCTGTGGAGCAATTTCAGAAGCTTTGCAGTTCAAGAAAAACTCGAGCTGCTCCGGGCATCGCAACACGGATCACAGGCGTACTTACAACTATAGTTTCGCCCCCAACACGTTTAACTCGAACTCTCGGGAACGTAGTTTCGACAAAATTTACCGCTATTCATCTTAGTGCTACGTCCGACATCTTGCTGTGGTAAATACATTACATCTTCTATCACCAACGATAGCCAACACATCAGCGCTCGGACAGTCGTACAGGGTGATCCAGTCTAAGTAAGAACACGGCTCGGCGTAGCCGTGCTCCGCGGGGAGCCAGGGCGTCTGACATGGCCATGCATCGAAGCAAACTGACACAGGTTCACACGGGCCTGGAGGCGGTGCTCCATCTCATTTGCTACAAAGCAGGAGGGCACAGTGGTTGCTCTGCGGTGAAGCCCACCTAGGTTTTTGCATGGCTGCAGCGCTCACTTATGGACGCGCCACTGCGAAAAAGCATACTAGGGGCAGCTCGTCCTCGCTTGTTGCACGTACGAAACCTCAGCGGCCTTTCTTCCCAATGCCACAACCTCACTCGTTCTATATTGATTCAAGCTTCTCACCTCAGGCTTGGTTTGGCTTGATTTATATGGTTTAGCGTCTCAAGGCGACAGAAGCTACGGGGGACCTATGATTACGGAAATTTGAGAACAGATGATTACGGTCGACCACCTGCGGCGTAATTCACGTGCGCCGATATTCCACAACACATGGCCTCATGGCGTTCGATCCCGGCCGCTGCGGCTGGAGTGAGGGCGTCTTTTATAAATATTTCGTGGCAGAAATACAGTGGTGGGCCCTCTTACATACGATGCTTTACTGTTTTTGTTTTACACATCTTTAAGATCGACGCAGTTGTCATTTTCCCTTATTTGCGGTTGTCTTGACCGCTGCGTAGCAATGGCCATGTCGTCCTTCTCAGTGGTGACTTTCGGGCGGACTTTTTATAGAGCAACTTTAATTCAGTGCTCTTCTCTGTATACTTCGGTTATCCGATTCACGGTCGAGAGTAACCAACTTAGCAATATGAATATTTTGCTCCCAGAATAAACTTGCAGACTTAAGCCTACAATACGCCTTCTGTCGCATTGTGCGACACAAGACATGGCTAGGTGCAACTAAAAACGCTTCAGCACCTCACCGTTGCATCGTTTTTATTGCATAGAGATCATGCAAAGAAAAATAAATTAAGTAACACATGTAAGTAAAATAACTGATAAAGCAAATAAAACAAATTAAAAAGCAACTCATACAGAGGAGTGCGTCGGCTGCCTAAGGAACAGCAAAGTAAGTGAGGGAAGCTGACTGGATACCTCCTTCACCGCGGCAGAGGATTGTGGGCTACAGCGTTGCTTGTGTTCTCGGTCCCCGCTTGCGCGATAACGTTGAAATCGTACTAGACAGTACGAGCAACCAGCGACAACGCGCTGCAGGTGCTGTCTCGGCGTTCGCGAGCGCTGCAATCGGGAAGAAACCTAGATGTCCTTCACAGCATAGAAAGCACTGTACTGTGGATAGGCAACCTGCAATGATGTTTGCTGTGTCGATGCCGCGCCGTAGCACATATCCTAGCGAGAAGAGCAAACACTTCTGAGGCGGCTTTTTAGGGAGTTTTCACGCCACCTGCAGGAGCTTACAGGAATCAGATTGCACGCTCTGTCGAAGCTTTGCATGGCATGTGTCAGGTAAGTGGGCTACATCGGGATCGCCTGGGCAAGAACGCTATGTGTCACACACGTATGTATAATGCTGCCGAGTGTGCTCGGTCGTTTATCGCGAACCAAGCGGCTAGCAGCAGCGTTTTTGAGCCACGCTGTGGTACAATTGGTGCCCCACTTATGCAGCGCAGGTTCCCTATAGCAAATGACCCGAAGCACAGCCTCTATGCCCCGGTGCGCTTGCGGCAGTTTGCTTCAATGCTGACAGCGCCGGATGTACTTCCGCCTCCCGGAGCGCGGCCACGCTACCTCGTGCTCTTCCTTAGGGGAACCACCCTGTAAATACACCTAGTGCACATGTGCTCAGCTAATACTTGATATTTAAGGTAGAAATAGCACAAAAATAACACAAAAATAACTACCGGAACGGTTTGTCTAAACTTAAATATAGTAGCAGGCGTGTCAAACGCGAATTTCGACTCGTTAACATCACCTACATTCTTATCCGCATGACTTGACACAACGATAAAATCTGCACATTAAGTCTTCAGAACCACTGGTTCGATCAACTTTCGTCAGCACTCATGAGTGTACTGTCTTCTATAGGCGGATACACTACATTTTTAAACCAGATTGGTGCAGGAAATCTTAAAACGTGACGACTTATTATTATGGCGATCTGAATCGGGGAAAGCAATTTGTTTTTCCCGCTTAGAAAAGATTGGGGATCACATTTAACGCTAGAGCATGATGCAGAAACGTAATCGGCAAAACTAAAATCTGAACAAAACTCACCATTGCGGCGTTTGCAGAAGAGGTGCAACAAAGTTCGCGAAGACTTTGATCCACGAAGTGGACTTCACTTGGCTACGTCGACAATGCCGACGACGCCAGACTTCAAAGAGGAACCGGGAATACTCTTCGACTTAAGCTACTCCGTCCACTGTCAGGAAGGAAACACGCTGTAACAGCACACGGTCCAGCGAACAGCTAAAACAAAACACACACTTTGTCGAATTTCACACAAAGCAGGAAGGCAAATCCGTAGCTTCAGAGCGATTCCGAGGTCCCAGAGGAGTCATCGAACATAGTTGAGAAGGGTTAAGCTGGGCTCTACCGTTTTTGTTCTGCCTTCTAGACCTAAGCTAGCGTCGTCCATTTTGCATGCCTAGCCAGCAAGAGAAGACGGTCCGGTTCATGTTTTTCTCTGCCATTTTCATTTGCTGAGGCTATAGCAACATTTCTGTTTGTTTCTTGTTAGAGTGACCGTTATCACATCTTTAGGTTCTCGTCCTATCTAGGCCTAGAACCTTCGCTCGACTGTCTGCGACTTTCCTTATCAGGCAGCCACAAACGTGTACTCCGTGTCTAGTTTCTGGCGAAATGACTTCTAGGATTTGATAGTACTTGCCTGCTGCCGAAAGTTCACCATCACGTCACGAGGACGTTTGGAAATTTCTTGTAGTGTCGACTACTTGAAGTAAAGCAAGAAAAAAAAAAACAGCCTCTGAATTTCGGTTTTGACTTGCTCTTTAACGTGCTCCTTACCTTACCACTCTGCTCTCGAAGCCTGCAACCATGAAACCAACTCTGCGGTAACATTGTACAATGGTTTAATTAAGGGTTATTTATATGTGGTCATTTTAGAGGCTAGCAGCCAAGTAAGAACATAGACGCAGTATTTCTGCTTAGAGCTTATTTTCCGAGGCGCCTGATATGTGTTCAGCAGGACATTAGAACGAAATCACACAGTTGATAACCGGCATAAAAAGGCGCTAAATGTGAAATGTGTGGATGTTTTTTTCTCCTTTGCGTGTGCGACCTTTCTCGCTTTAGTTATTGCTTTGCATTAAACGCGAGTTTTAGTATCCTGCATGTCTGTCTTATCTGCAGCTAATCCGATGACCCCCATCAGGCCACTGCCATATCCCACCATTCCTGTGCCAGCAGCTCCGTCCACATGATCCCGGCACTCTTCTTGATCTCATTCATCCACATCACCTTCTGCGCC
The DNA here is from genome assembly GCF_055883805.1 of Amblyomma maculatum. Lineage (NCBI taxonomy): Eukaryota > Metazoa > Arthropoda > Arachnida > Ixodida > Ixodidae > Amblyomma > Amblyomma maculatum. The sequence goes on along the minus strand of NC_139351.1, from coordinate 116,522,856 downwards.
CTCTCCTACACTTTCAATCCTTAGAGATCCACCCTTAGTGAACATCTCGTATTCACATTATATGTTATACACATGGCCTTTTCTGATTCTGACTCGAGGGGCTGTTGAAGCATCCAACATGGTGAGGGGGAGCTAGATGTGCTGGGAACTAGAGAGGATGGCCACGCAGGCGGTGAAATTAAAGATGCAAGCATGGGTAGAATGTAACAAGATACTCGGAGAACTTCAGAACGGCTTTAGAAATGGTAGGCGCTTAGCTGATAGCCTGTTCGTGCTTATCCAATGCATCGAAATATCTAGAGTGGAAAATAGACCTTTGTATTTGGCCTTCCTAGACATACACGGGGCGTATGACAACGTAAACAGGGAACACCTGTGGAACATAATAAAAGGTAGGTAGGTGGGTAGGTAGGGATCTTTGGGTTATTCTCGGAGGGGGGGGGGGGGGGGGGTCCGTCCGTCCGTCCGTCCGTCCCTCCGTCCCTCCCTCCGTCCGTCCGTCCATCCGTCCGTCCGTCCGTCCGTCCGTCCGTCCGTCCGTCCATCCGTCCGTCCGTCCGTCCGTCCGTCCGTCCGTCCGTCCATCCATCCATCCATCCATCCAGAGATCAGACCAGTGCATCAATTGCAGCATAAAACACAATGTACCACATGAAACAACGTATCTAGCAAGTGGTACTAACAAAAAGGTGTTATATACAAATAGCAGAAAGAAGATATAGTCTAATACCATTTCTAAAATGAGCGAAATGTTTTCAAACCCGGAGATAATGCGTATAAGAATGGGAGTTCATCAATTAAATCCGAAACAGCATGCGAGGTCATCTGCATACTGTACTTACTTCTGACGCGAGGAGTGGCGTATCGAGTATATCTGAGGGAGTGTGGATCGTGTTTAATGAAAATTCTATTTAGAAAATTAAGGTTTAGTTCTATTTATCTGTAAATAAATACAGTACGTTGAGGTAAACAAAAAAAGTCAGAGAGCACTGTGGGATCTACACTGCGGAAATGCGAAAGCTTAAGCGTTGCTAGTCCACACAGGGCATTATGTTTCCTTTCAATATCAACTAAATTCACCGTCATTATGATTGCTAATGTCATAATTGTCATTATCACTAATTGAAGAGTCGTTTTCATCGCTATCATCCTCAATGTAGACCAGGAGAACTGTGAATGTGTGTTTCATGATCCCAGCGACCTGGTTAGATCAGGCTTCAAGTACTTCGATGCAATAAACGAAGTCCCGAGCGTGGCATAGTTGGTTAAAGCGCTCGGCTGGGATGCAAGGGATGGAGGTTCGACTCCTGGTGGAAGATGAATGGAAGGCGCCGGAAGATGAGCCCCCCAGGTTGGAAGGCGTCCCACATGTTACTGGGGATGAACAAAAGGCGATTCCTAGTAGCTTCAGCGCGAATGAAGCGGCTGGGCTAAAGCCAAAAGGACGCTCAGTTATGGATGTGTCGGGAAGCGACCGGAAAGTTCGATGTTGCAAGGAGATATATGACATAGCAACATGGAATGTAAGATCTATGACGCAAGGTAAACTGGACGTCGTCAAGCGAGAAATGGACAGATTGAACATTGATATCTTGGGTATCAGCGAGCTCAAGTGGACCGGAATGGGAGAATTTAATTCCGGCGACCATTATGTCCTTTATTATGGGCACGAATCCAGGAAAAGGGATGGGGTTGCTCTCATAGCAAACAGAAGAATGGGCAAAGCAGTGCTAGGGTACAACCCCGAAAACGACCGAATGATTTCACTTCGGATCCAAGGTCACCCTTTCAACATAACAGTTATCGAAGTCTATGCACCAACCACTACTGCTGAAGAAGCTGACGTTGAGAGATTTTATGCTGACCTGCAATGCCTTTTAGACCGCACTCCATCATCAGACGTCCTTTTTCTCATCATCAGCCTGACTATACCAACCGCAGGGCGAAGGCCTCTCCCATATTTCTCCACTTAACTCGGTTCTGTGCCAGCTGCATCCACTTGTCCCCTGCGAACTGCTTAACCTCATCCGCCCACCTAACTTTCTGCCGCCCCCTGCTACACTTTCCTTCCCTTGGAATCCAGTTTGATACCCTAAGCGACCATCAGTTATCCTCTCTTCGCACTACATGTCCTGCCCATGCCCATTTCTTTTTCTTAATTTCTACTAGGATGTCGGTAACTTGAGTTATTTCTCTGACCCACTCTGCACGCTTTCTATCTATTAATGTTACCCCTACCATTTTTCGTTCCATAGCCCTCTGGGTTGTCCTCAACTTAAGTACAACTCTCTTGGTTAGCCTCCACGTTTCAGCCCCATAGTTGAGTACAGGCAAGATGCAACTCTTGTATACTTTCCTCTTGAGCGATACCGGTAAGCTGCTAGTCATAATCTGAAAGTGCTTGCCAAATGCGCTCCATCCCAATCTTATTCTTCTTGTTATTTCCTTTTCATGGTCTGGATCTGCGGTTACTACCTGTCCTAAGTAGACATATTCGCCTACAACTTCCAGTACTTCGCTACCTATTGTAAACTACTGTTCCTTCCCGAGGCTGTTGAACATTACCTTAGTCTTCTGCATGTTGATTTTTAAGCCTACCTTTCTGCTTTTCCTGTCTAGGTCATCAATCATTAGTTGCAGTTCATCCGCCGAGTTGCTTAGCAAGACAATGTCATCAGCAAATCGCAGATTACTTAGGTATCCTCAATCTACCCTTATCCCTACCTGCTCCCATTCCAAGTCTCTGAATACTTCCTCTAAGCAAGCTGTGAATAGTACTGGGCAGACTGTGTCTCCTTGCCAACACCTTTCTTTGTGGGAATTTTGTTACTTTTTTTATGCAGAACTATGGTTACTGTGCAGCCGCTATATATATCTTCCAGCACTTTCATGTACGGCTCGTCTACCCCCCGATTTCGCAATGCCTGCATCACCGCCGAGGTTTCAACTGAGTCAAATGCTTTTTCGTAATCAATGGATGCTATGTATAAGGGCTGGTTATATTCCGAGCATTTTCCTATCACCTGATTGATGGTATGAATAAGATCGATAGTAGAGTATCGTTTCCGAAAACCTGCTTGATCCTTTGCTTGATTGCAGTCTAAGGTTGTCCTGATTCTATTAGCGATTACCTTAGTAAATACCTTATAGGTAACAGACAGTAAGATGATTGGTTGGTAATTTTTAAGGTCCTTAGAGTCCCCTTTCTTATGAATGAGGATAATATTTGCATTCTTCCATGGTTCCGGTACCGTTGATGACACCAGGCACTGCGTATATAGGGTGGCCAGTTTTTCTAGCACGATATCCCCCCCCCCCCCCCCCCCCCGTCCTACAGCAAATCTGTAGTTATCTGATCCTCTCCAGCTGATTTCCCCCTTTTCATAGTTCCTAATGCTTTCTTGACCTCGTCATTCGTCACTGGTGGAACGTCTGGCTGTTTTTCCTTAGCGCCAATCTCATTACGGTCCTCACTACTTTGGCTACTGTAGAGATCTGTATAGAACTCCTCGGCTACTTTGACTACCTTATCCATATTCGTGACGACGTTGCCCGCCTTGTCCCTTATTGCATACATCCGGTTTTTGCCTATGCCCAATTTCTTCTTTACCACTTTAAGGCTTCCACCGTTCTTTACAGCATGCTCAATTTTCTTCATGTTATACTTCCTTATATCGGCCACCTTGCGCTAATTGATTATCTTTGATATCGCCGCCAATTAGATCAGGTCTGTTGGATTGGAAGCTTTCATACCTTGGCGTTTCTTAATCAAATCTTTCGTCTCCTTAGACAGTTTGCCGGTATCCTCTCTAACTACCCTACCGCCTACTTTTACCCCGCACTCAGTAATGGCATCTCTGAAATTGTTGTTCATTGCTTCTAGGGTAATGTCGCCATCCTCGGTTTGAGCTTAATATCTATTCTGTAGCGAGATCCTGAACTCTTCTGTCCTCCCTCTCACGGCTAATCGGTTGATGGGTTTCTCTCTTAATAATCTGTTGCGTTCCTTCTTCAGATTTAGGCTAATTCGGGACCTCACCATCCTGTGGTCCCTGCATCGCACTTTCCCGATCATCAAGGTCATAGGAGACTAGAATGCTAAGGTGGGGAGTGAACAAATATCCGGAATAACAGCCAAGTTCGATCTTGGTGAGCCAAATGAAGCTGGGCAGAGGCTAGTAGAGTTTTGTCAAGAAAACAACCTGACCATAGCGAATACTCATTTTCAACAGCACAAAAGGCTTCTGTACACATGGACTTCACCAGACGGTCTGCACAGGAATCAGACTGATTACATTCTTGACCGGCAGAGATGGAGAAGCGCTATACAAGCAGTAAAAACAAGTGCTGCGGCCGATTGTGGCACCGATCATCAGCTTCTTGTTGCCAAATTTAAGCTTCGATTTACGAAAACGCAGAAAACTAGAAGGCCTTTCAGGTATGGTCTGGATTAAATTCCATCAGAATATGCTGTGGAAGTGAGGAATAGATTTCAAGAATTAGATCTAGAAGACAGAGAGCCTGAAGAGATGTGGACTGATTTCGTGATATAATACAAGAAGTTGCTATTACGGTAGTTCCAAAGCAAAAGAAATGTAAGAAAGCAAACTGGTTATCTGAATAGGCTTTGCAAATAGCTTAGGAAAGGAGGATAGCAAAAGTTATGGGGGAAAGAGAAAGATACAAGGTTCTCAATGCGGATTTTCAGAAAATAGCAAGGAGAGATAAGAATGCCTTCCTGAACATACAGTGCCAAGCAGTTAGGACAACAGCCCAATGAGGAACCCAAGAGCTCTGTATAAGACAATCAAAGATATTAAAGGAAGCTTCTGTGCTAAGCTGGGCGTGATAAAGGACAAAAGAGGCAGGGACCTCACTGAAGCCTCAGAGATAAAGAAGAGGTTGCAGGAATATCCAAGAAGGACCCGGATGTGCAAACCACAACATAAGACGGTTGTGATTGGTCATCTCGAGCCGGGCATCCTGAAGGGTGAAGTTGAATGGGCCTTAGACGGCCTTGCTAAGAGAAAAGCTAGCGGAATTGATGGCATTACAGCTGAGTTGCTTCAAAACCTCAACCATGACGACGCTGTTAACGTTCTGTATACATTATGTAAGCAAATTTGGACAACCCTGCAGTGGCCACAGGATTGGAGGAGGTCAGTTTACATCCCCATCCCAAAGAAAGGCAGTGCCAAAGATTTCTCAAACTACCGCACGATCGCGCTTATTTTGCATGCTTGCAAGGTGATGTTGAAAATCCTCCAAGGTAGGCTGCAGCAGTATGTGGATCGGGAGCTTCCGGACATGCAACCTGGGGTTCGCAAGGCCAGAATTACTAGAGGCCAGATTGCCAACCTTCGCTGGATCATGTAAAAAGCAAGAGAGTTCCAGAAACCCATCTACTTCTGCTTTATTGATTATGCGAAAGCGTTTGAGTGCGTAGATCACAGCAGATTGTGGCAAGCTCTCCAAGAGATGGGAGTTCCAATTCACCTCATGTCTCCTCGGGAACCTATATGAAGGGCAAGAGGCCACAGTCAGAACTGGGCGTGGTCTTATTGATTGGTTTCCGATTGAGAAAGGAGTGCGACAAGGTTGCATACTATCGCCCTGCCTATTTAGCCTATATGCTGAGTGCATCATGAGTAAGGCCGGTCTGGACGAGTCTTCAGCTGGAGTGAAGATTGCTGGGAAACGTATCAACAACCTTAGATATGCGGATGATACCACTTTAATGGCAGAAAGTGAAGTGGAACTCAAGAGACTTCTGATGCGCGTACAAGAAGAAAGTGAGAAGTTTGGGCTTCAACTGAACATTAAAAGGACAAAGATCATGGCGTGTTGCCCTATCAAGTCCTGGAGCATCAAGGGACAAGAAGTGGAAGCTGTGGCAGATTTTCTCTTCTTGGGCTCCAGGACTTCTCCAGAAGGAGACTGCAGCCATGAAATTAGGAGACGCCTGCTTCTGGGAAAGGGAGCCATGGCTAGCCTTGACCGCCTAGTAAAGAGCAGAGGTATTAGTCTGTCAACCAAGATCCGTATAACTCGTGCTATGGTCTTTCCAGTTCCAGTACCACATGAACCATAACGTATCTAGCAAGTGGTACTAACAAAAAAGTGTTATATACAAATAGCTGAAAGAAGATAAAGTATAATACCGTTTCTAAAATGAGCGAAATGTTTTGAAACCCTGAGATAATGCGTATAAGAATGGGAGTTCATGAATTAAATCCGAAACAGCCTGCGAAGTCATCTGCATACCGTACTTACTTCTGACGCGAGGAGTGGCGTATCGTGTATATCTGAGGGAGTGTGGATCGTGTTTAATGAAAATCCTATTTAGAAAATTAAGATTGAGTTCTATTTACTTGTAAACAAATACAGTACATTGAGGTAAAAAAAAAGTCAGATAGCCCACACTGCAGAAATGCGAAAGCTTAAGCGTTGCTAGTCCACATGGGCATTACGTTTCCTTTCATTATGAACTAAATTCACCATCATTATGATTACTAATGTCATAATTGTCATTATCACTAATTGAAGAGTCGTTTTCATCGCTATCATCCTCACTGTAGACAAGGAGAATTGTGAATGTGTGTTTCACGATCCCAGCGACCTGGTTAGATCAGGCTTCAAGTACTTCCATGCAATAAAAAAAGTCCCGGGCGTGGCGTAGTAGGTTAAAGCGCTCGGCTGGGATGCAAAGGATGGAGGTTCGAGGTACTGCAGACACGCAAACAATATTTTAGACGGAATTCTATTAGAGAATAGTGTATCATTTTTTTAAGCCTCACGGGTAAAATATTTTTATATTTGTTAGTGACGCCTAGGTAGCTTGCAATACCTTTTAAGTTCACAACGTAGGCATTGCAACCCAGGTGCTTATAGTAAATCACGCCCAGGAATTTCCGAAATTACTTTCTTTCCAAGAAAGCGCCTGTAAACTATGCTGAATTTGTTTATATACCAATGTTTGATCCTATCTTTCTTTTTCATTTTGTCTAAGTCATTAATCATTCCTCGCAGTTCATGATGTGAGCTATATAGCAGGGTAATGTGATCAGCAATTCAAAGAATAGGGAGGTATCTCCATCAACGCTTGTTCGGAACTGCTCTAATCTCTGAGTACTATACTTTCGCTAAGCAAGCTATGTATAGTACTGGTAAAATCGTGTCGGATTGGCCAGCACCTTTCTTAACGAAGGCCTATATTGTTGCTGTGCAGCCACTATAGATTAGCTTTGGTGCTTTCAAATATGGCTCATCTAACTCCTGATTTCGGATTAAGTGTAGCGTATATCTCAGCTTCAGAGAACACAATTTGGAGGCGGAGAACGTCGATCTTACTTTTGTACGCACATGCAAACTTTCTTCTAAATCAGTTGTCAATACACCTGAAAACTACTATTATAACATCAGGATATATGAGATCGACACCCATCGGTGAATCACTTCAGTGGGGCAGATGACGAAGAACCGCTGGAAACAAAATAGAAGGGGGGTAGGCTAGCTAAACTCCGCCTTTGAGGCTATGGCGTGAAAATGTCAATCGCCCTTATGTGCGTGCTCTCATACCTATCGTGTATTAAGCTAGAGCTTCTCCAGCTCATTCGGTCTAAAAACAGCCTTCATCGCGTGTCGGAAATCATGTGTAAAAAAATGTACCGTTGTAATTTCTGGATCTGGTGATTCATGAATGATTGGCGCGTGGTACGTGATGACGAGTTCATAAAATAATTGTTATTATTGGTTAATGCATAAATTGAACTAGGGGAAAATCGAAAAAGGCAGTGAAAAAGGTATCAGAATGCTTAGAATGAAATTAGGCTAATTAAGGAAATTTAGAGTTTGTGCGTGATCAATTGATTCATTCAAATAATCGAAAACAATGAATGATGCGTTCAAAAACGTTAAACTGCTCAGAATGGGAAGCCAAAGTTTGTGGATGCTGGGTATCGACGCGCAAAAAAAAAAAAAAAAAAGTAAGATTTCAAAAAACTAAAAAGTGGAAAAAACAACGTCCGTGCATGTCTGAAACGCTAGAGCGTCATACCCTTAAGGCGGGGGTTAAGAGTCCCCCTAATTTTTCTTCTTTTAATTTATGCCTATTTGCCCTACACATATTCATTAGCATCATTCACCACACGTAAATACGAAGCCCCGCTTTATTCAAACCATACGAACTTACATGCGTGCCTTCAGTGCAGCTGGTCTAACTCCATGCAAATGTTCCGCACAGGACTGTACGGTCAGTACTCCTCACGTGGGCTCTAAGCCATCATTCTCCTTCGGCAGTAACGTGCTCTCAATTCTTCAACGTTTGAAAACAAAGCACCGTTCAGATTTTCGTGGATAATTCGAGCTGGTCTGCATTCTTTACCGGCTCGATCTGTTCAGATCCGAACAGATTCAAAATCCACCCTTCAAAAGTTAGAGGGCAGATTCCCTACTGATGCCTTGTCTCATATATCAGCACAGCAGTTCTCTCTACACTTTTACCATGGATGACTTCATACACACGTCTCATAGGCAACAACGTTGTGGACTGCCTTGGTCGTAAAGGGTTGTTAAGAGAACCGCTACTCAGCCATTTCTGTACCTTGTTGAGTTCACCTAACCAGCCATGTGAGACCAAGAGGCCAAAAGGATATCAAGCCACTTCACTTCAATGGCAACACAGGCCTGGCATCATCTGCGATATGTTCAACATGTGGCGTGGGATGTTGAATATTATGTTTTGCGCTGTCCAAAATAACGCAAAAGGGTACGTGTTGCTTGCTTCTCTCATGAAGACACGATCTCCTCTAAGTTCTGCTCATGAGAATGTCTACCCAAGTGGAAACCAGACGTGTAGAAAGAAGGCCTCACGCTTTCTCCTGATGGTCATCCCAGATGCTGATCTGGACTCCAGATGAAGCTAGCATGAGTTACCCACTGTGGGTGATTTTGTGTATAAAATTACTTTAACACTTAAGTGTCCCTACGGTACAGTGATTGCCGGAACAATTTGCCAGGATAATCCCAGATCTCTTGGAAGAAGGCAGCAGAGCAGGTAACAACACAAAACATAAGAAGCGCACACAAACACAAGGATAACGCTGCACTGACAACTATATTGACCAGAACACGCACATCTCCACCCTTCACTTCTTCCTCTGCCTTGATATATGGCACATGCCCACGAAGGGGGATTGGCCACTGTTCAGTGTGGACTGTTAAATGTCCTACACAAAATGAATTACTGCAATAAAGCAATTGTCAACTAAACAAAAACATAACATTTAGGATCACGAAATTGATTGAAAGGAAAGAATACGAAGCAAAAATCTGGAAGTTTGTAAATTTGAAATACAGTTAGCAAGGGAACCTGTCCGTAGCTGTGATATAGATATGTAAGTACTAATTGCTGCAGCCAACTTCTTCCTTGTCTTTAACATCCTGCCGGTTTGCGCAGAAATTCTAGTTCTACTTCAACGAAACCACTGAAGGCATACCGACACATTGGTCTTTCGAGTCACAGATTGCATATGCTTCATAAACTTCTCTTGCTTGTTTATCCTTCATCTTTTTCATAACCTTAACATTATGAAGGTCAGCTGCACATGTTTGATCTCTACAACCAACGCAGTCTTTGTAGTGCACCGCGAGATTAGTGGCAGACTTTTCCGATACTGCCATGGCGTGCTCTCTAATCCTGTCATTGAGACATCTTCCTGTCTGTCCAATATATTTCTTTCCACAATGCACGGGAATCTGATAAACAACCTCCTGAATACACTTAGAGTGCCTAGTGCGAAGGTTTGCATCCAGAGTTGAAGTACTGGTTGTTAACTCGCATACACATCCCTTTAGCTCTGTTTGGTGGCGTTGGAATAACCCGGATGCCGTGTCTTTGACCAATTTTCATTTAATTATGGGTGAGGCCATGGATATATGGTACCACTGACCACTTAATTCTTTGAGTAAGGTCTTCTTTTAGAATTCTCCGCTTGATCGGTAGGACAATGCTTTCTATTATGCTACTCAGGATACCCTGCCTCCAGAAGCCTCTCAGTCTGGCTTAGAAAACTTGTTTTGACATGTTGGTGGCATGATTTGTTGAGAGCCGACGTCAATGCAGCCTTCGCAACACCTCTTTTTACTGTCTTTGAATGCTGGATGTATACGGAAGAGACTGCTTGTTCGCTCTAGGCTGGTTAGTCCAACAAAAGTGTTCTGGTAAGAATTCAAGACTCAAATCTAGGAAGTGCAAAACACCTTCCTGCCGAAGTTTCCAGGTGAATCTAAGATCATGGCAACGTTCTTCAAAAACACCCAGGTCCATGTCTTTCAGTTGATCAGTCGCCTTTCCTTTCTCTAAATCACACAATACCAAAAAGTCGTCAACGTACCGAACAATCTTTACAATCCCTTTATCTTTCATAGCCGTCAGAATCCTTCTGTCACATGCGACTAGGTGCACCATCGCTCAGAGCAGGTGCAATTATCGAACCTATGCATGCACCACTCCTTTGTACATACAATAATCCATCCTGGGATGCAACAGTTGATTTGAGATAGGCTGCAATCAACTCCAAGAATGTATCCACAAACACCCCGGCTGAATTCTGGAAAACTATAGCCTGCTTTTCAATCGTTTCTCGTAGTTCTTTCAACAAGCCTTCTTGTGGAATAGAATAGTACATATCTTCAATATCGAGTGAAAATCCAGAAAGTCTCTTCTTATCACATCCCTTGATCTCAGATATCTCCTCAGAGGGATCATCCACATATACTTGGCCGAGATGCTTGAGCAAGTATTCCGAGACTAACGTCTGCCACGTGTGTGCCTCTGAATATATTACTCAGCAAGGTATGCCAGGTTTGTGTGATTTTGCATTCAAGAATACCGACAAGGTGTCATGTCTAGTGTCCTTAAACGTGCGGCAAAGCTGCCTAAGGCTAGTTTCCTCGAGAATCCGTAGAACCTTTCTCTTAGCAGCTTTTAAGACCTTGGGTTGCCCTTTTCGAAAGTTCTTATTCATGGCTGCCAGAGCCTTTACTCCGTATTTGATAGAATCCGATACAACAAAACAACCTTCTTTATCCGAAAGGCACAGCCTAAATTCCTTGCTCTTCAGTTCTTTAATTACCAGTTCAAATCGCAACTTGCATCTTTCAAACAGTCAATCCCTTCAGCCACAATTCGGCTGGCCTCTTCTTCATCAGCTTTTTCTGCGACGTGTATTACAATAGCAAGCTTCCCTGCAGCGTCAAGCTTAGGGAGAAGAGCGAACTTAGGCCCATGCGCCAACACTTCCGTTGCATTACTAGATAACTGTATATTACCTGCAGTAAATACAGGATTTTTTAGCACTAGAACAAACTGCGACTTCTTGGTGCAATTCTTTACCAGATGAAAGAACCACACATTGAACATATGCTCAGTGCAAAATCGTATGGAATAGCCTTCCTCCAGCCCCCTGACCTTCATAATGTTAAGGTTATGAAAAAGATGAAGGATAAGTTACCAAGGGAAATTTATGAAGCATATGCAATCTGTGACTCGGGAGACCAATGTGTCAGTATGCCTTCAGTCGTTTTGTTGAAGAAAAAATTAGAATTTCTGCGCAAACCGGCAGGATGTTAAAGACAAGAAAGATGTGCAGGTTCTTGTCAATATAGTTGTCAGTGCAGCGTTGTTCTTGTGTTTGTGCGTGTTCCTTATGTTTTGTGTTGTTACCTGCTCTGCTGCCTTCTTCAAAGAGATGTGTGACCAACTAGCTCAACGTTCAACTCTATTATTAATCCCAGATATAGCACGCAGCAATCTCAACCTTTCAACTAAAGGTCCTGGAGACCTTGATTCTGACCCCTCCGCCCCCCCCCCCCCTTCAACGGCGAAGCTCAAGTTCAAAGTGTATTACAATTAGCCTAAATCGAATGACGTCACACAACACGATGTCCAGTTAATGCGCGGCCATATAGAAACCGCCAGAACCAAGACCGTAGTGCTTCCTCACGGCTTGCACGTCGCTTTAAAAACGATTTCGATACTCGGAAGCGGGAAGTTTGAGCGCAGTTCTTGGGATATTTTTCGCCATTGTTGATAAAGTGCGGTAAAGAATTTATGTGCGACATGACTGATCCTTCGTACATTACAATGAGCATACAGTTTCTTCTCGCGGAATGACTAGACACCGTATCACCGATCCGGGACCATGTGGCAAACATAGTGCGCACCCTTGAGGAAGGAAAACCTTGAGAGCTGCGTTTCGCTCCATGCGAACAAGTAAGTCCCCAAATTTGCTCAGAAAATTAAAGTATACGGTCAGAAAAGCTCATCCCACTAATTATTGCTCCCTTTTTTTTATAAACGAGCATAAAGACGGAACAAAGGGTTGGGGATGCTGCAAGAAAAAGAAACAACTACCATCAGAGTTGCTATCATACTGCGCATCTCGCCCGCGGGTTTGTGAATAAGCAAGCCGGGCTTCCTTATACCATCATCATCATCATCGTCAGCCTGACTATACCCACTGCAGGGCGAAGGCCTCTCCCATATTTCTCCAATTAACCCGGTTCTGTGCTAGCTGCATCCACTTGACTCATGCGAACTTCTTAACCTCATCCACCCACCTAACTTTCTGCCGCCCTCTGCTACGCTTTCCTTCCCTTGGAATCCAGTCTGTTACCCTAAGCGACCATCGGTTATTCTCTCTTCGCACTACATGTCCTGCCCATGCCCATTTCTTCTTCTTAATTTCCACTAGAATGTCGGTAACTTGGGTTATTTCTCTGACCCACTCTGCACGCTTCCTATATCTTAATGTTACTCCTACCATATTTCGTTCCATAGCCCTCTGAGTTGTCTGCAATTTAAGCAGAACCCTCTTGGTTAGCCTCCACGTTTCAGCCCTATAGGTGAGTACAGGTAAGATGCAACTGTTGTATACTTTCCTCTTGAGCGATACCGGTAAGCTGCTAGTCATAAACTGCGAGTGCTTGCCAAATGCGCTCCATCCCAATATTATTATTCTTGTTATTTTCTTTTCATGGTCTGAATCTGCGGTTACTACCTGTCCTAAGTATACATATTCGCCTAATACTTCCAGTGCTTGGTTACCTAACGTAAACTGCTGTTCCTTCCTGAGGCTGCTGAACATTACCTTAGTCTTCTGCATATTGATTTTTGAGCCTACCTTTCTACTTTTCCTGTCTAGGTCATCCATCATTATTTGCAGTTCATCCCCCGAGTTTCTTAGCAAGGCAATGTCATCAGCAAATCGCAGATTACTGAGGTATTCTCCATCTACCCTTATCCCTAACTGCGCCCATTCCAAGTCTCTGAATACTTCCTCTAAGCAAGCTGTCAATAGTACTGGGGAGATCGTGTCTCCTTGCCTAACATTTCTTCATGGGGATTTTGTTACTTTCTTTATGCAGAACTATGGTTTCTGTGCAGCCACTATATATATCTTCCAGCACTTTCACGTACGGTTTGTCTACCCCCTGATTTTGCAATGCCTGCATCATCGCGGAAGTTTCAACTCAGTCAAATACTATTTCTTAATCAATGAATGGTATCTATAAGGGCTGGTTATACAGATACTGTTCCCTTAGATACAGTTCCATATCTCATTTTGACACAACATCAACGACAGGATATGCGGTTGCGCTTCATACATTATACAAGACATGGCTCAGTATTGGCATAAAGCCATTCACTGAGCATTAATACTATATACAACACTCATTAACTTCGTAAGAGCTCCTAAAACGGCACCGGAACCAGGAGATTGCGAGAACACGTTTTTCAAGCACCGAACATGGACACCGAATCCTTCAACAGGCTGCCCTTTGTCCCAAAAAACTTCCCAATCATCGCGCCTCCTTCTTTTTTCCTATACAACCTCTGCATCGCAACGGTTTCAAAACAAGTTGCAGCCGACTTCATTCCAGGCAGATTGGCTCGCGCTGCACTGGGCGTGAGAGCCAGACTGCGACATTGACACTAAGTCCTTGCACTGAACCACTTCCTAATACTACCTATAGATACCCACATTATGATCACCGATATGATAGACCTCTTTCGCTCACCCGTCAATCTGTCCGGGTATACGGCACCTGTGTGTGTCTCCATCTTGTCCATATCTGTAGTGCGCACAAACTTTCCATCCACTATGAACAACCGACTCACCCAGAGCACAACGATGTTCATATATGTCAATTCGATGCAAACTAAAGGCGTAGTTAACATGGTCTGGTGTGGTTTCAAATGCCAAAGCGACTCATGATATGAGGGACTGTGTAGTGGAGAGCCGGCTGTAGAAATTTCTGCCACCTTGTGTTCTTCAATATGCACTGACATCGCACAATACACGGGCGCTTTCCTTTTCTCCTCCATCGAAAAGCGGCCCCCGCGGCCGGGATCAACCCTGTGTCCTAGGGATCAGCAGCCAATCGCCTAACTCGTGAGCTACGAAATAGGGCGCTTCAGATTTCCTGTCCTTATTCACTAGCACGGGACATTATTTTTCTGTTGCCAACATTAAATAAACACTTGACTATCAAAACGTCAACGAGACATTTAGTAATCTCCTCATTACTGACGTCACCACCCATTATTTTCTGTTGCCAACATTAAACAAACACTTGACGATCGAAAACGTCAACGAAACAGTTTGTACTGTCCTCATTACTGACACATCTCTCGTAAATACTCAACTTAGATATGCTTAGGCGCGTATATTTTAATACACTCCTCACACCTACATGTGCCTCCTTATACCATCTCCTACCTTTTGAAGGTGCCCCGAGTACTTTTCTAATCTGAAACATCCTGTTCTCCCCATTTCCATCGAGTCTCGCCATTACGAATACCCCGCTCCTCTACTGTGGTGAGCACGATTGACCTCCGTCCAAATGTCAGACCACTGATCTCCGGTTGCCCTAGTGCAGGATATTCTTAACCCTGAATGCTGCCCCATTGCGGTGGCTCAGTGGATAAGGCGCTCAACTGCTTAACCCAAGCTAGGACGCTGTTTCGATACCGGCTACGGGGGCCGCTTTTAGTAAAAGTGAAAAGCAAGGCGCAAGTGTACTGTGCGATGTCAACGCACGTTAAAGACCCCCGAGAGGTCGCTGTTTCTGGAGCCCATCACTACGGCGTCCACCGTTATCTGAATCGCTTTGGACGTTGAACTTCTTAAAATTAACCGCATAGTTCCGTCGTTACAAAGTTTCCTTTCTGTATCCCTCTTTTATCTCCCCCATCACCAATCATCATGCAGAGGCCTATAGCACATTACAGCAGGAATTCCGGGCAGAGGCTTCAAGCGTGCACTACTTCCATCATGTGTCATGTGGCGCTTAAGAAAATCAAGATAACCGAAAGCAGGAGCCAACAGTTGGGAGAGGGAGAGAGAATGCCCAGGTGCTTATCGCCAGAGATTCTAACATGAGCAGGTGCAAGCGAGATGTCTTGGAAAGTGTAAAGGGTGATAAGCGAGTGTTAGTTGAAACCTACCCAGGGATGACAATGAGGGCAGTGTTAAAAAAAAAAGTAAAAATAGGTTGTTGAAAAATTCCGCAGAGCGCAATATAGTGATAGTAGCCGCGGGGCTAAACGATGTCCTAAATGTTGAGGCTGCAGGAGTGGAGGAAAGTCTAGCTAAGGGAGTGGACGATGTCAAGGAGGTAACACAGCCAGCGCAGAAAGTTGTATGCACAGTACCGGAGGTGGTAGGATCGAACGGAAAGCTGGAAAAGGACGTGGTGACAGTTACTCAAAACATAAGAAAGTTAAGCCTGGAGGAACATTTCGAAGTGGTTGAGGTAAACAGAGAGGTGCATAAACAGGTTTTGGCAAAGCTTTTCAGCGACAGTGCATTCATTTTAATAGAAGGGTGAGAGCAGAGATCGGCTGGCGCCTGGTAAGCAGGGCTGTAGCTTTTTAGGGGGTCCGCGTAGGCACTGTGCACAGAGGTTGTTAGCAGTGAAGCAGAAGAAACCATAATAACGGAGTCTGAGCCCCAAAAAATGGGAAGGAGGAGGTCGAGAAAGAAAAGCACACAAAAAAGATTTAACACTAGGATCAGCTACATAATCATGCAAGGAGGTAGAAAAAGAGCGAAATGACTGGAGATAGAACAGCAGTTGAAGGATGACAAAATAGGTGTGTACGCTCTATGCGAGACCGATCTCGGGTATTTAGAAATCTGCCGTTTATAGAAGGCTACGCCTGGGATGGGTGCAACAGAACGAGAACGGAAAAAAAAGGGTTAAGATGTAGGTGTGTTGATACACCAGGGAACAAATTGGCAAATAATAAAATAATCTTGTAAAGAACATATCTGGGTATCAGGAATAATTACCGGTATTAGGACATGGCTAGGGGTAGTTTATTTAGGAACAGGACACCAATGCAGGCAAGAAAACTACTCTTGTTGAATGTCTCAGTGACGATGTAAGCCAGTTTGGAGACGGGGCCGATAATATTCTGCTGGGGGACATCAGCGGCCACATCGACGATCTGGATGGATACATGGGTTGTAACGGGAAGCTAATGCTAGATTTCTGTGAGCGACACGACCTAGTTATAGTAAATAGAGAAACAAAATGCGAATGACAAATCACGTGGGAATTCCGCAACAGGCAGACGACCATTGACTACTGTTTATATCAAGGTCACAAAAATGGAAATAGACGAAGAAGGGGAGTGTAGTCTGGGAAGTGATCATAAACGTACTGCAGATGGGGCCCTTGGTGAAAAGAGAAATGGAACTTAGACAAAAAGTAAACGCAAAATTAAGCGACGATCAAATAGCGCAGATAGCAGCAGACATAGAGGAAGCAATAGAGAAAAGCCCCATGGAAGACTGGGATTATGAACAGGTAGAAATATTCATAAGGAGGAAAATTAAGAAGGTTGAAGTAGCAAACCGCTGGAATGGAAAGAGGAAGGCACGCAGCTGGTGGAATAAGGAAATCAGGGAAGCCACTGAACAACGGCGGGCTGCTTCAAGGGAACACCGAGAGGCAAAGAAAACACAGGTATCTCAGGAGGAAATGGACCAAACATAGGAATCATATCAACAAACGAAACTTGATGTACAGGCCCTCGTCCAAAGTAAATTAAAGCAGTCCGCCGATTGCTGGATGGCTGACATACACGATGCCTCTAGAGGCGGACCAAGAAAATTTTTGGACCATATAAGCTGGCTGGGTAAAAAGAATCATAGAAAGCAGGACCGGATTCAAGATAACGAGGGAATTGTTTAAAGGGAGACAACGCAGTGAACTACATCACATCAGTTATAGCCGAGACATTTAAGAGCGACGATAGGGTAATCTCCGCAAATTAGGAATCAACAGAAGATAGCAGAATACAAAGCAGCTTAGAGATGAATAATCTAACCTGGAAAAAGACAGAAAAAATATTCCTAAAAACACATCTACAGGAGAAGATACATCTACAGGAATAGATGGAATTCCGATCAAGCTGATTAATGAACTTGGTCTAAGAAGTAAGGAAACGTCGTTAAAAGCTTTCGAAACAGTCATAACGAATAAGCTAATTCCGGACAGCTGGCGGCAAAGTAACATGGATTTGATTTATAAAGGGAAAGGAGAAAGGATGCACATAAAATACTACAGGCCGATTGCCATAACATCTGTTATGTACAGGTTGGCCATGCAGGCGGTGAAATTAAAGGTGCAAGCATGGGTAGAAAGTAACACGATACTCAGGGGACTTCAGAACGGCTTTAGAAATGGTAGGCGCTTAGATAACAGCCTGGTCTTACTTACCCAATGCATCGAAATATCTAGAGTGGAGAATAGACATTTGTGTTCGGCCTTCCTGGACATACACGGGGCGTACGACAACGTAAACAGGCAACTCCTGTGGAACACATTAAAAGAAAAAGGTATCAGCTATGAGATAACAGAGTTCCTACAGGTAATATAGCGGGATAACAAAGTAGAAATTACATGGGAAGGAATAAGAAGTACGGAAGATGTCAAAGTATGCAAAGGATTCAGACATGGTTGTCCTCTATCACCGCTGCTGTTCATGGTTTATATGATAAACCTGGAACAGAGGATACAAGAAAGTAAACTAGGTTTTAACTGGTCATAAAGGTTAGCTGGAAAGGCGGTAGAGCTGCGCCTCCCCGGTTTGATGTACGCAGACGATATTGCGCTGCTAGCTGAGAGTCTGGAAGAATTGCAAACTCTTGTTCAGTATTGCGGAGACGAAGGGGATGCTCTACGCTTCAGTTTTAGCGCAGTTAAGTCGGGTCTGATGGTTTTCAACGGCTCATTTGATCAGAGTCTTAAAATACAAGGGCGTGAAATACCCATAGTAGCAGAATATAAATATATCGGGGTACGGGTAAACGAAGGATTGGTACCCATTGGAAAGCATGAGCAATCACTTACGGCCATTGGGCGAAGAAATGCCGGGATAATGAAGCGTAGGGCATTGTGGGAATACAACAGGTATGAGGTTTTAAGGGGTATTTCGAAATGAATTATGGTGCCGGGCTTACTTTCGGAAATGCGGTTTAGTGCATAAAATCAGAGGTACAGTCGACATTAGAAATAAATCATAGAGCCGTCGGACGATTTGCACTAGGTGCCCACGGCAACACCACAAATGAGGCAGTACAGGGAGTTATAGGCTGGATATCTTTCGAAGTACGGGAAGCTCAGAGTAAAAATTATATGAGGGACGCCTGAGGAAATTTGACAGTAACAGATGGGCAGCTAAAGTATTTAAATACTTAAAAAGCGTTGACTCACAATGGAGGAAAAGAACTAGGAAACTAACTAGTAAGTATGCTAGTCATAAGGACGGAGAAATGAAGAGCGTTAAGCAACAGGTGAAAAACACAAAAAGTAAAAATTGGAAACATTCAATGGACAAGAAACAGAGTGTGGAATTATATCGAAAGTGAAAAAGGCAGACCAGGAAAAAATCTTTCTTTGATCACTCAAGAGGCAGTGCCCTACTTTTTGAAGCTAGATCAGGGTGCCTTAGAACACGCAGCTACAAAAAGAAATTCGCCCTTGAAGATGATGCATGTGCTGTATGTGGTAACTCCAGTGAAACAACTGACCATATTATATTCGAATGTAATGGTATCCATCCGGAAGTCGATGCAGGCGCAGTCACTCTTCCTGAAGCTCTGGGATTTAAAAATACCAGTGGCCGGGTGAATAAAGCGGAGGTGGAAGCTAGCAAAAAAGGACTGGAAGATTGGTGGCTTAAAAGCAGAAAAGTGACATAATGTTAGTAATGCAGAAACAAAAATTCTAGAAATAGAATGATGGTATAGTTAAACAATCTAAACCAATAATTAAGATATAGGAAGAAAAATGAGCATGATAGCTACTGCTACCACCCCGTTTCAGAGGGGACGCTTCTATATTCCATCCATTCCATCCAATCATAAGGGCGATCCAGTCCATTTATTCTATAGCACGCTACCAAGCAAGTGATTACCGTGCACTTTATACGTTGCGCCTATCTTGCCCTCGCAAACATTTCATAGGCAAATGGGCATTTATACAAACGAATGAAACGAAAACGGCGAGGCTACTCTCGAAAGTGCGCAGCTAACGCCATCGCTTAGCGCTAAGGATAACTACGTAGGGCTAAAATCTTGACTTACGAAAAGCCGAAAAGCCTTGAAATTAAGGAAAAATTATCAATACATGAAAAAACGAGGCTCTGATGTTGAAATTGCCCGCCTGGCCGCCATCTGAAAAGTCCCCAAAACATATTCGTAGATGTTCTTAGTTTTCACTTCCCTCTTCAATTATTACTTTCTCGCGCATAATCCCATAAAACAAGCCATATTTTTATGCCAGATCGTTCACCTTTCCACATGTGTATGTGTTCATCGATGTCCCTGGTCCCGCCACACCAAAAGGCGCATTGCCAATTTTGGATCTTTCTTAGCGCGAAAAAAAAAATGCATTTCAGGAAGCCCACAATGCACTCACCAGTGTCGAAGTCATGGGCGATGGTGGAAACATATCCGCTGTGTCTTTCTCCTTGAGTCCAGTCTGCACTATGACAAGGTCATGAGCTGCAAAGAACGTGGACGTCACCACACACGTCATCAGGTTGCGGAAGGGAGCGTGACAACCAATTGTTATACAAAGCACTTTCGCTTATTTGATTCTTCCGCAACAACGTTCTTTGAAGGCAGATCGAACATTCTTCGTCTTCTGCAGAAATAAGTCTTTATTTTGATGTCAAAACTCGAAATTTCGAAGCAAACTATTTTTCAAGTTCTTCCTGATTGGACAACTGCACACAGGGTTATCCACGAAACTCTAGAAGAGCAAGCGCTAGCATGAATTTCTGCCGCTTCTACGCTGTGGACCAGAAATACTGCTGCATCCTTTCTTGGCACCGCATAACTTCTCCACAGAGGCGCACTGAGATTCTAATGTTTGATGTTGATGTGCGACTTCGCGTCCCAACCATGAAAATTGCACTACGTCGCGACACGTGATCGCGAACAGGCTTTCGGATTAGCTACAGAGGAAGTCGACGATACAACTCTTACTACAATACAAGTTTACCAGGGTTTCTTGGCCGTTCTCGTTCACATGGTCATCTACTGATTGCATTTTCTTGATATCAGGAAAAGTCTTGAATAACATTGTATTGTGTCCCAATGGTGTTTGTAAGGAACGCGTGGCGACGGTCACAGTAACCGCGGTCGCAGATGTATCTTTGGTGGCCCGAAATAGTTCCGAGAGTGAAAGCAACAATGCCACGAGTGCGATGAACTAGCTCCAAAGCGGAACTAGGTGAGTCAGAGTGAACGCAGGGTTCTTAAACGACTGTTGTGACAGGGGGACCGTGACCAGACTGCTTTACAATGGGTTTTGTGAATAATTGCTGTGGGGCGAATCCATACCTGCAGCACATATTAAGTATTGTGAGGCAATTTTGCTTCTGCATCATTCGACCACAAATTGAAATGGCATGAAAAATTCGGTCAATAAAAATTCAAACACTAACAATGTACTCGCTCAGATATTGACCTCCTGGGAGCACATTGGAGCCGCACAAATTCGTAACTATTCACACAGGCGTATCAAAATACTTTGCATTTCTGAACGTTGGCAAGCAAAGACTACTAACATTGGAGTTCCTCAGTACTCCACATTTAGAGCGTCACTGTTTCTAATTACCATTAAGGATTTGCCATCATGTCTTACATTTGCTGGATATATATTATATGCCGATAATACCACCACATTACCGTTGTAGAAAAGTAGATTCCTTAAACAGGGTATGTTGCTGGGCAAGTTGGTTATTCATTGTCAGAGAAAGAACGCTAGTCTTCGCCTGTGTTGGTTAGTTCCGCATTCGTCTGCCGTAATGTTTAATCGAGCTATTCTGTCTTTGCCCCATTGTTTACAGCCATAAGGTTTGATGCTCATGTGGTTTGTTTCTTTAGCCCGTCCTGTTTTTCTGTTTGCTAGGCGTATGACCTTTTTGTCAGTGTCCTTTTACATTTCTTTTTCGGTTTTGCATGACTAGATTTCAGTGTTTTCATTTAGCGTTTTTAGTTGTTGTTCATGTTTTCATCATTTTTCCTATTTTAGCGCCTTTACCTTCGCTGACATTTACAGCCTTAGCTTTTAGACTGGGCTTATGCCCGCGCTGTTTTGTTGTTTTTGTTATTGGTCCAATGCATTCATTTTCGCTTTTAGCCGTTTTATTTGTTGGTTTCCTTCAATATCGTTTTATCTGGGCTTCATGTGTGCCTCGTTGTGTTCCTTTGCATTTGCCCCGCCCCACACATTCAGTGTCACAGGGTTAATTGTGTTCAATAAGAGATGCCGTTCCTTGGATGCTTGAGCTCTGATAACCGTGCTCATGCGCACTTTTGGTCTTTGTATATAAGGCGCGGATCGGCAGTATTACAAAATAAAGTTAATGAGCGCATACGTGTGTGTCCTCCTCTTCCTGGTCCGTTGTCGCTAACATTCTTTCTCTGACAATAGATTCCTTGGCTTATACTAAATCTGCTAGTAATCTGCACTAACTCGTGCAAGACTGGTACGGCAGATTAATCAAACGCCCCACGGCGGTGGCTCAGTGGTTAGTCAATCGACTTCAGAGCCAGGGGACTTGGTATTGAACCCGGCTGCGGCGACCGTGTTTCTGTGGAGGCGAAACACCGGTTGACGTGCACTATGCGATATCAGTGAATGCTAGAAAAAACGAAAAAAAAAAAACCTAGCTGATCGAAATTATCCGGAGCCTTCGACTGTGCAATCCTTAATTATTTGAATCGCTTTGACACGTTACACCTGATAAACCAAATCACAAGCTGAACTTTAACGCATGTCCTGAGTTCTAGTGCTATAGACTTATTAGTACATATAATTTCAACAGGTAGATTCCTATGCTAGGTACGAATTCATTACCTTTTCTTTTCTTTGTTATTTTTTCCAAACTCTAGTTAAATATCCATATTTATCTGAATACTCCAGTCCATGAACATATATATTTTCAATCTACAATGCACCCTGGCCAATCCCCCGCCGTGGGTATGTGCCATTTTGTCTGAGGCGATCATCACCATCATCATCATCATCCTGGTGGCCTCGTTCTCTGCTCTCTCGGTGCCCTCGCTCAGCAGCTACAGTAGTCCTTCTGTTTAAGAACTGTTACAATATCCCAATCAGCCTGCCAAAACCCTTGCATTCACGTTATCCCTAGGCCACGCAGGCACGTTCATACGGCTTGTTTAAAGCGAGGCTCTATATGTTGGCTGGTAGCTTACGCTATCGCGTCATCGCGAAGGTCGGAGTGTAAACAAGAGAAAGAGGTGCCGTAGTGGAGGGCTTCAGACCACCGCGCGACAGACGCTTTCGCCTCATCGCACTTTAGTGGTCAAAAGTGTCCCCTATGGCATAAATAAAGCTGAAACCATAGAGTAAACTACTATGTGCAAAAGTCATGTCTTTACTTCCAAGCCGAACCTAAGCGTAGCCGTTCAAATGGCTATCGCGTAACTGCGGGTTTAGCTACCAGCTAAACCACATCTAATCTTTTCTTCGAGAATACAGCCAATTGATTTTCGTAGAAAATTTAGCTTTATAATGCGAGCGCAGGAAAATCTTTCAAGATAATTTTCGCAAACGCTTTGGAAGTATACACCATCGCATTAATCGATATCTCACAGTCAAAATTACAAGATGATCCAGAGCACTCGACGTGTGTTATCCTAGAAATACTCCAGATAACGACACCCTCGTACTCCTCCGGCTATGCGATATACACTAATTTAATGCAAGCTATACTTTCAAATCCTAAGGATAGCATTTTTGTTAAATCAGACACGGTAAACCTGAGACTGTCACTAAACTTCATCCTGGCATAGTCCCACCAAAGTGGACTTCTGAGTCCTGCTGATATTCCAGACAATAAGAAACAGCATCCACGCACCCCCGATCTTCCCAACTGTGCGGCTGGTATCCCTTGTTCGTCATCTTGTGCGAATCGGCATGATCCTTCCATCCTCCGGAAGCGGCTCACCTCCTCACCAGATCACTCTAGCAGCCGCCACTGATCTTCCCCGCCTGGGGAACCTACGAGCAGCGGCGAAGAGCGCGAATGAGAAACTGTCGTCGGCAGCTGCTTCACCATGAGAGCAACCCCTTTTCCCCTCAGTCCCCTTCGTAGGTTGTGGGGCTGGCAATCGGAGAGAGTCATGAATCGAAGAGCGGAGTGACGAAAATAAAATCATGCGCCCACTTAGACTCCCAAAAAAGCAGGACCCCCCCCCCCCCCCCCCCCCCACACACACACACACGAAAAGAAGTACGCAGCCACGAAGGACGAAGCAGAACGACCGCACAGCTGCCCATTTGGCCCCTCTGGCACGTGCTGTCTGCGCGCAGCTGAGGGAAATCAACGCATAATTAATTCTCTTTCACCTCGGGTAGCTGACGAAGAATGTGACTTCGGTAACCCTATACCAGAATATCGGCAATGCTAAATTTCTGTTGTAATTAAACTTTTTTTGTCTCCCTCTCTCTCTCTCAATTCTTTCCATAGAATTCCTTACGCAGAGCATTATAACATGCAACATGAGAAAATGCGCTTCTACATTCCACAGCTGCAACCACATGCAACGCAGCAGTGAACACTCAAAATTAGCACAGGAATTTCATACAATTATGGATCACATTGATTTTATATTACAGCGAGATATAGCTGCTGTACGCACCTGAAATATATTCTAGGTCAAATGTATTAACAAGGAGGGAAGGTCCACTAAGATTGTCACCGTTTTCATACAGCATCAGTTTATACTTTCCATTCTTCTCAAAATAACAAAATATCCCTAATTTTCTATGCTAGCCACTGGTGGCGAGCAGGTGGCGCCTGTTGTCAGTAGGCCAGGAGACCTAAAGCTCAAGCACGCAACCATCGCACAGCAAAAGCTGTCAACTCTCTATGTTTCTATTCGTTTACACTTACCGGTGGGCATTTGACCAATAGGAGCAGGGCTAATTAGAAACTTTGCGAGAGGTTTTGTGATGTGATCGCGTAGTTTGGCCCCTGGACATCTCGCGATTCTTGCGCCTTTATAGTGGAAAACGCTTTCAATTAGCTTCCACTTGTTACAGACATCTCACCTTGAACTAGAGAATGCATCACGGCTATACAGGTAAATAGAGCTGACCCACTACGAAATAAAACGAATTCCCTGCGATTCCGGCTAAGGTCAACGCTTGGCACTGTGATAAAGGTATTTATGCTAAACAGTCACCCAAGACAAGCCGCAAATGTATTGTCGCGAAGAAGATCGGCAGTGGCTCGAGAGGGCCCCCCGCGATAGGCAAACCATTAAATCATCTTTCCCCCTGTCGCCATGTTATGCCGTCTTCTTTCTTATTGCCACGTAACATTTTGGTTGGAGGTATGGTATATATCATCCCCATCCTCATCTTCGAGCGTCGACGCTATCTGTTCGATGGGGCCATCGGCCGAGATCCCGTTGATATCGCTGCGCAGGTTCGCCCCAGCCCTTCTCGCCCAGACCCGACTAGATGCAACTGTCGCCGGCCTGCCCCAACCCCGGATCTGAAGACAAGGCTCACAGACGAACCAACCATTGCCGAGACAAGACTTAAGACTGGAAGGACCCGAAGGAACCGAAGTACAGAACACACAATACTCGCCCAGCCGCCAGACGCGGCCTCGCGCAATTGATCCCATGGATGTTTTGGTGGCGGATAGTTGAGGAATTCCAGCGGAGGCGGATCACCCAAACGTCATCGTAGTGGGAAGCAAATCATGCTCTTTTATCTTTTATAACATCTGTCTTCTAACATCCTCGCCGTCACGTCACCACCGACTTCAACAAACCGATCAGGACGATCGCTCGGTGGCCCCGGTAAGGGTTGTGAAGAAGATCGGCAGTAGCTCGAGAGGAGCCCTCGGGTTAGGCCAATCAAATCATCTTTCACCCTGTCGCCATGTTGTGCAGTCTTCTTACTTGTCGCCACGTAACAATATGTAATCCAGGACATAATCAGAAGCTGAAGGAAGGATATTCTAATGTTTGTACGGTAGGTGTACAGAATCCTATCATGTCCGGTGCCCAAACGTTCTCTTCGAGGCCAGCCGTTGCGTTAGATGACAGAACGCATTACTCGACCTTCTCCTCCTTGAATGTCGATACTCTCTTCACTTTATTTTACGCGACATGTTTTAGCGCTTCATTTGCGTGTGCGTTTCTAGAAGTTGCCGATAGCGTCTCACCGGAAGCAGTTTTCACAATTTGTGACCTTTCAACACAGAAACACATTTTATGAATTCCGGTATTGTTCATGTGTTTGTATGACGTAACCAAGGCAGCACAATCTATCGTCCCATTGTTGTTACTCTGTTGACAACGTCCGGCCCAACAAAGATCCAATGCATTGTAAACGTATAGTGCCAATATTGTGATGATGGTTTGTGCCGCCTAGGAATGCACTCACTTGTGTCGGAGTCTTAGGCAACGATGGAGGAAAGTGCCACGTTGTGCCTCTCCAGGAATTCGGCGCCCACTCGCCGAAGGTGGTGACCTGCAGAGAGCACGGACCTCACCATACGCGCCACCAAGGAGCAGGCGGAAGCGTGATAGATTGAGAGCATGATATACTTAATGCTTGTGCGACAATCTATCTAGGGTCGGAAATTTCACAACACTTATATTCTTCCCATGGTCCGTGCTGTCTGGGACGGTATTTCGCCACTTAACGGTGGGCGGAAAGACAGAGAAGCTTGGGCCAAGAAATGGAGTCGTGAGGGCAGAAAGAAGAGCGGTTTGACCCTTCAAGGGCACCGAGGAACAATTTTCGTGTTTTTCAGCCGAGCAACTCTCTTTTTTTTTTTTTTTTTTGTCTCTCTGAACACAAGGTGACACAAGATTAACACATACGTTAACTTTTATCGTTGTAAACTTAGCGACCGGGTGTCGAAACTGATTCCTGACACATGAGAACCGTGCTTGAAAACCTTTAATGCGCACGGCTGACGCCATCGTTGGACGCTAAGTTAGCACCTTGATTTAAGACAAGCCGTGAAGCCATGCAATCAATGAAATATCATAAGCTGGAAAATAAGGTCCTGGAGTTTAAAAGAAAAAGCCTTAGAGGACGCTTTGA
Organism: Amblyomma maculatum; assembly: GCF_055883805.1. Taxonomy (NCBI): domain Eukaryota; kingdom Metazoa; phylum Arthropoda; class Arachnida; order Ixodida; family Ixodidae; genus Amblyomma; species Amblyomma maculatum. Next base: position 116,496,171 of record NC_139351.1, on the reverse strand, counting down.
CGAGGCTTAAGAGTAGACGGGATAGCGTGTGTAATAATATACGAACACGTATGGCGACTTTTGGAGCGATGACAGGTCACGGCAACTGCGCCTTTTTAGGCGTAATGATGTGTACACTCTGTCGCGTAAATTAACAGGGGTTTAAGTGCGCTTAACCCTATCGGGACGTGCAAAAGCATTGTTCGTAATGGATCGGCATGTTTTTCTGCAGCAACATTACGTCAGCCTCTGTCGATTGACACCATTTGTTAACCTCTACCACTTCTCATTTACCCGCGACTGCTTCGGACATGATTTTAAGGACGCGGTCTGCGGACACTGTCTGCAGACAGAAATCTGTGAACATAGCGAAGTAACGCTTTCGCGTTAGTAAGAATGGGCGAGTTATTAGAGGCACAATTCAAAGGATTGGAGCTAGCTTAAACTACAAGTATGTGAGAGTGGCAGCTAAAAAGAAGCTCCGGTCGCGAGCCCTTAAATTCGGAGCTTAAGTAGCCCCCATAGGTTTAGAGCGATAGCTTCGCCGAAACCGCTATGAGTAATTTGGTTGGGATACAACGGCGTAAACGGCGTGACGGTCAGTAAGCTTACATATACAAGACTGCTAGTGCAATGAGATTATTAAAAAGAGTCACCAATAGGAGAAGTGGCATGAGTGAAGAGAGCCGGATACGACTCGTACACTCTTTTGTCATGTGCCACATAACCTACATGGATGCCTTTCACAATTGGTACAAGGCGGAGAAGAACAATATAGACATAATTATACGGAGAGTATACAAGACGGCGCTTGGACTGCCAGATTCGACTAGCACAGAGCTCCGGCTACAATTAGGGATTCCACGACACGTTGGACGAGCCTGCAAAAGCGCATCACATATCGCAGCTAGAAAAACTAACGACCACCGCGGCTGGACGACACATACTCGAGCGGCTTGGCATTGGCTACCACCGTCAACACGGGTAGAAAGAAATTATCCCGCGGAACGTCAAGAACGCACAAGTACAGAAAAACGTACACCCGACGTATAATCAAGGCAGAAGACCGGTAAGAGCCGCGGGCCTGCTGCGGAACTAAGGAAAAGCGAGGGAAGCGCGCTTCGTTTACGTACGCTGCCGAGTATCAAGACGATCGACGATACGCTTTCGCGGTCGTCGACGTTGCCGGAGCGCTTGTCCGCTCCATCAGCGTAAAGTCCTGGCACGCTGAAGTGGCCGAGGTATTAGCCATCGCGCTAGCCATAACTGATCCCGATTGCGGGGTCGTTGAAAGCGACTCGCACGCGGCCATAAAGAATTACGCCAAGGGGAGAATATCCGCGGAAGCCTGTCGAATAATAAACTCTCACCGGACAAGGCCGAGCTAGTTTGGTTCCCGGAACATATGGTGAACGCCTCTACGCATCTCAAGAATCTCAACGAAGTCGCTCACTTCGTCGCACAAGGTCTCGCATACCGTGCCGGAGAAAATCATGACGAAGACACGGGGAGAGAGAGAGGCTGACGAGCTTTAATGACTTAACCAAAGCTTATCTGGCCCGCCGGACCTTCCCTCTGCCTAGCAGTTAACTATGCAGAGCTCAGGCAGTCACCAGGAGGCAATTACAAACAAGTACATACCCTAACCTGCTGCAGTACTATAGGATTTACTCCTAAATACATGCCACCAACACATGCAAGCTCTGCAAGATAAACATAGCAACACTTAACACGCACTCTGGGAGTGTAAGGCACAAGTGACTGGCGTTAATCCCAAAATTCTCTCGACGAGGTGGTCCTTCGCTCTGCGCAGCTCCAGCCTCAACGATCAACTCGGAACCGTCCACCAGGTCATCGTGGCGGCGAAGAGACCAGGGCTCGTATTTCGAATTTGCGTCGTTATCGAAGTGTCGCTAGCTCACGTGACTTCGAGTCATCTGATTGGTCAAAACGCCGGAACCGGATGTTGCCACTACGGAACCGGAAGAGGTGTCAACATTATGTGTCGGTGTTTCCACCAATCAGCTGCCTTGAAGGCGGGGAGAGAGCGACACTTTCAATAACGACGCAAACTCGGAATACGCGCCCAGATTTCAAACTAGGCCCAGTCGCGTTAAACCCTGCCGGACACCAAACGAAGTTATTCCTCCTCCTCCCGAAAGCATGAACCAACTAGTGCGGAAACAAATGTTCATATTTGTCTCATTGAAATTTAAAATTGGAAGCCTTAATAATTAATCATAATTAAGTGGTGACGCCAAGTAGGTAAGAAAGCGTATGAAGATTTTTAAAAGAGGCAAATTATCTCGGTCATTGTCCACAATAAAAAAAACGCCTTTGCGATGCGCGGCTCGAAAGCCGATTAAAGGAATGCCGAGCACTTCTTGACACAACCACTCAGTGCGAAATCATGCGGTGACAAGTATATCCTTGATGCGATAACGGAACGTCCTCGTGACGTCCCGGACGTTGTTTTTTTCTTTTTTTTTTTTTTTTTTTTTTTTTGCCGGCGCCAGCACATAGCTGTGAAAGCCGGAGCGGGCGGTGTTTTTTTTTTTTTTTTTAGGTACACAGGCCGCGGTTCGCGATGCTGCGCAAAAAAAAAAAAAAAAGGAATAGCAGCCACTGTACACCAAGGAGTACTTCGTACGCACTCTGTCACGCGGAACACTGGAACCACTTGTGACCGCTCTCCAAACGCCTTCTTTAACGGGCATTAACTGAGGCAGTTAATTCACAGGTAGTGCGTTAAGGAGCGACTAACTTGACGAACAAAGCTGAGGCAAGCGCAACCAGAACCGCGTCCACCGCACAGTCCGGCCGTTTATTAAAAATCGCCACAATCGCTGCATCATGTCGTTGTAGCAATTATGTATATTTTTAGAGGAGGAAACACTGTACGCGGGGGAAATTCCAAAAATTTTGAAGTTCTGGAAATTCGGATTTGCTCGGGCACAGGGAACTTGAACAGCCTTGAATGACTTGGAAAACTGAACGTCTCGCACAATTTGGTTTCTTCGGAATTGTAGAATTTATAATTAGTCTCAAAGCGACTCGGAATATGAGAGACGCCATAGTAGAAGACTTCGGAAATTTCGACCACCTGCGGTTTTTAAAGTGTGCTGACATCGCATAGTACACGGGCGCCTTGCTTTTTTTTTTTTTTTTTGCCTCCATCGAAAAGCGACCGTAGCGGCCTGAATTCGATCCTGCGTCCTTGGGTTCAGTATTTGAGCGCCCTAGCTCTGAGCCACCGCGGCGGGGCACCCGGGGCACCCTTCAACAAGAATACTTATTACTCGTTACGAAACATTCTGGTTTCCAGTACTAACGATATTCGAGCTCCCGTCACAGCCTTTTGTACAAATTACAGCTCTCGCGCACGAAATCAATCCTATGCAGATGATCATTTCGCTCACAGATGTATGCAGTAATTTCTGAAATAGCGACACTGCCTTCGTTTGCACATGTCAAAGGCGTGCGGTTAGCAGCCTTGGACATGCGACTTCGTGTTGCCTGCACCTTCCGCTCCTAGATTTTCGCATGTTCTCCAGGTTAACAAGAAGTAATTACAGGTATCTATGTTCTGAACTGACTGAAAGTTCGATTAATGCAACGTTCGCGAAGAAAGGGGGCAAAATTGGCCGATCGCCATCCCACTTACTGCGTTTGCGCCGGTGGCGAACAAGTTATGCGTCCAAGTTCACAGATGAGAACACACATTCAAATAGGCCGAGACTACACGTTGACGTAAGTTCTTCCGTCCGCCATAGAAGAGGAGACCTGCTCTTGACGCCGGTGGTCAGAAGATCAGCTGGCAAGAACTTGTTGTTGGGCTTCGATTACATCCAGAAGGCGAAGCTGTAGCTAGTCAAGAATGCTGTATTTGAGTTAGCAGTTATGATTGCATTAAAATGGTCAATCAATGTCTGTTTTCGACAATTTGATGAGAAAACGTTTCGAAAGACGATGCTTGGTTGGCCGCCCACCACGTCTTTGCAGCCTGTTAGGCCTAGTACAAATCGCTTCAAATTCAACGCGCAGGCCCACGATGTAGATAGTATAATCTTTGGTCGGAATCGCCACGCATCTCATCCACTTTAAGTTATCAGCGTCCCAGTTATCAAGTGATTGTCTGCTGCAAAGGCAGAGAGGGATAGCATAGTCTGGTTGGAATCGCCACGAGTCAGATCCACTTTAAGTTATCAGCATCCCAGTTATCAAGTGATTGGCTGCTACAAAGGCCGAGATATTTAAAGGCAGAGCATAATAGTTTTTGCCAGCCCCTGACAGTGCTTCTTCACGTGATCGGTATTTTGAACCAACGCGACCTTGTCCCAGCATTTCAAAAATTGTTCAACTTTTCCGTTTCTTATATCATTTTACTTTTTTACTTTTTTTTTTGTGGGAACGGCGAAAGATAGTGCTACATATTTTTCGTTGTTTATCAGCCACTCCACTACATAAAACGCAGCGATATAAAATTGAGACAAAAACCACGTCTTATACACCGGAACATAAGGTTCTGGCAAGCTTGAAGAAGTAAAAGAAGCTATATCGTGAAGACCTTCACGGCGAGTGATTAGAGGAACGAAAAGTAAAGTGTAGCAAACACTCAAGCCCCGCGTTTAAGAGGATCCGAGCAAGGTCGCCTCCTCCCGGGTGGACTAGGAGGCGACCGTTCTCTTACGAAATTGTTTCCTTGCGGGTAACCAAGAGATCAGTGCATGGATAGAAATATTCGGCAGTGCACATTTCATCGATACTGGGAGCTACACACTCCGCATCTTCGTTCTAATACGTGCTTCACCAGCTTAGTCTCCTGGTCATAAAATTTAAATAGGCAAATAGGCAATGCTATCCTCCGAAAAGAATTTCTGCATGTTTAGCTCGGCAATAAAATCAAGCGAGTCTCGGCACAAAACTCGTGAAAACCATAGCAACGGTAGTTTTATCTTTACACTTGTATCGTGACAGTCTCTTCCTTATTGACCAAAGAAGCCTCACAGCTATCGCTCGGACTGGCCAGCTGGCACTGAGGAAAGGGCAAAATAGAACACACACACACACACACACACACACACACACACACACACACACACACACACACACACACACACACACACACACACACACACACACACACACACACACACACACACACACACACACACACACACACACACACACACACACACACACACACACACACACACACACACACACACACACACACACACACACACACACACACACACACACACACACACACACACACACACACACACACACACACACACACACACACACACACACACACACACACACACACACACACACACACACACACACACACGCGCGCGCGCGCGCGCGCGCACGCACGCACGCACGCACGCACGCACGCACGCACGCACGCACACACACACACGCACGCACAATGCTGACAGGTCGACGGCACGTTGTGTAAAGTCAGGAGGGAGACCATAAGACATACTACTTATACGCTACATCTGCAGTAGCTGCGGCGTTGTGAAAGATAGCTGCCCTGCAATGAGAACCGAACCCTTGAATCCCGAGCTAAATACGCATACCTCTAGGACACGCAGACGTATTCGTACGTTTTTTCCTAAAGGTAAGCTTTATACTTTTTCGGGTGTTCCTTTAGATGAAATGGTAGCCTATACTTGCGACTGTACCAGAGGCTTGGTTACAGCAACGTTTTGTATGTCGCGTATAGTCTTGCACATAATGAGGTAGCTGATGACTGTATGGTAATAACTAAGGCAGCGACTGGTAATCACGACTGTATGGCAACGCCCCGTTAATACTTCGATTGCTCTTGCGCTCATACTTTAAAAGACGTGTGCCCGTTCCTTCACACAATCTTCGATAATGCTCCTTTGGAAGCAGGTTTCGATACGAATAGGGTGCGAAGGTGACTTACCGTTCTCGGTGTCGACTTGGAGAACTTCATAAGCAATTGTAATTGTGATTGTGATTGACGTTTGTAATGACTTAATGTTTGACTTGTCACCATTGCTATGCCTCCAACTAGCAGCGGGCAGAGATGGTTAGGAAAGAAATAGACGGGAGGAAAGTTGCCGAAACACCGAACGAAGTTTATTCTCTACAAAAGTACAAGAACACGAATACAAAAGACCACAAGCATGCCCACCGTGCTGCACTTTACATGACCGCCGCTTCCGCACAAACACAACACACCGCACTGACAAAGGACCGCATGTGGGATCGGCGCTCACAACACTGTGTGCAATTTTTTCGTCGTAGCCGCCGCACACAACTTACGCCGTGATATCAGGTTGGTTGGTTTATGGGGTTAGGCGTCCCCAAGAGATTCTGCCTATGAGAGACGCCGTAGTGGAGGGCTCGCGAAATTTAGTCCACATGGGGTTCTTTAACGTGTACTAACATAGCACAGGGCACGCCTCCATCGAAAAGCGGCCGCTCCGACCTGGGTTCTATCTCGCATGCTTGGTAACAGTAGGTCGAGTGCCCTAGCCACTGCGCCGCTGCATCTGGACACGTGTTTGTGAGTGTAATGAGAGGAATTTAGCTCGTGACGATCCAAATCATAATGGAAAACATTTCAGGGGCGAGTTTACAGAACCATCAAGAAACTTTCCCTGGTCACACAGACTGGAGCACAGCTTATCCTAGTTATAATAGCAGACATTGTATTAATCACTTTTATACTGCATTGAATAAATAAGACAACTTAACGTGCGGTTCAGTGCAGGGACAAATTAGGTAAGTTTTCATTGGGTCAGTGCTGACTACGCAGAAACTAAATCGATTACATGTGTTCTTGTGATAGACATATATCATAGATACCAACGTTCTTAGATAGAGTCTCTAATCTAAGAACGTTGTACACACTTCACTAAGGATTCGTGGGCCGCTCTCGGAAACAGAACAACTAATAGGAAGAAAAAATTCACAGGGAAACCGAAAAGCGCCGCTGGTGCAATAGTTGTTAAATGTTAAATAGCGCGTTTTTAAATGCCTTGTTCAGCACAAGATCCTGACACGGCGTTCGCCTACGGGCTTTCGGCGTTGTGTAAGAAAAATGACGATCTTGCCTCTGGCAGACGTGATGATGAATAAAACTATTTTCCACCGAGTTAGGAGGCCCCCGCTCCTGGCACGCAGGCCTGAGGAACAGGGGTTGGAACCTCCGCGACTAAGTACTGGCGAATATACATTGGTTATTCGCGGTCTCAGCCGCCAGGCGGACGACTCTTTGCTGGTCAGCGGGGACTTCGCTTCGCTGTAGGATCTCCCAAGATTCTCTACGTTTAAGGTTGTCCCTAGCACCCGGATACTTAGGGCATTCCCAAAGTATATGGTCGCTTCGCAGTAGGGTCTACTAGCGCCCGGGGACTTAGGGTATTACCAAAGTATAAGGTCGAGGGTCCTCTTCGCTTCGCAGGCTTTACATTTATCATTTTTTCCTCTCATCTATCTGGGTGTGAAACGACCAGACAGGGTTTGGGAAATTTCCGGCTTGTAATCGCCGCCAGTCTACGGCCTCTTTATTATTTAAGCTAGGATCCGGTGGCGGCATCAGAAGTCTTCCTAATCTATAATTTTCGATGATTTATTTATAGGTTTGCAAACGTTCGTCCATCTCCTGGCTGTCGGGCGGCTCCGCGTTTGCCCGGAAGTAGAGATCTCGGGCTAAATCATGGGCCGCCTCGTTGCCGGAGACGGACCTGTGTGCTGGGACCCAAATTTACAGGATAGAAAAGGCGCAGTATCTTTCATAATTTTCCGCGGACACATGTATCATAATAATTGGTTCACAGGAAGGGAAAGGCGCAGTATCTGTCACACTTGCTATGTGGACACCTGAACCGCGCCGTAAGGGAAGGGATGAAGGTGGGAGTGGAAGTGGAAAGAGAGAAAAGGGAGCCGTAGTGGGGGGCTTCAGAGTAATGTTAACCACCTGGGGATCTTTAACGCGCGCTGACATTGCACAGCACACGGACGCCACTTCGTTCCGCCTTTACTAAAACTAATCCAGGCATACGTAATAAGCAGAATCAGTTACGCCACGGCCTACCTGGACATCAAGGCCGGCGAAAAAGAGAAGTTAGACTGCTGATTCGAAGATGCGTTAACAAGGCGCTAGGACTGCCCATGGGTACCTCGAGCGAACGACTGCTCGAACTCTGGGTGCATAACACGTGGACATAATTAGCGGAGGCAGTGCGAGTCTCCCAATTAGAGAGACTAAGCACGACCGAGACGGGCAGGGTAATCCTTGCAAAAGTAGGCCTCAACCCAGACAGAGGAGTTCAAAAAAAAAAGTCACGATTAATAGTGAAATCAGGAATGCCTTGGTAGTCCCCCCCCCTTCCCTAGGAATATGCATCCGGAATTTAATGTCGAAAGAAGGGCCAAACGCGCCGAAGCTCTAGAGCGACGGTTCAAGAACATGGGAGCAAATGAAGTAGTCTATGTTGATGCGGCAAGTGGCAGAACAGGTGCGGTGGTAGCTTCGGTAGTCGAATTGCGCCTTTCGTTCCTTCATCATCATCATCATCATCATCATCATCATCATCATCATCATCATCATCATCATCATCATCAGCCTGACTATACCCACTGCAGGGCGAAGGTCTCTCCCATATTTCTCCAATTAACCCGGTTCTGTGCTAGCTGCATCCACTTGATCCCTGCGAATTTCTTAACCTCATCCGCCCATCTAACTTTCTGCCGCCCCCTGCTACGCTTTCCTTCCCTTGGAATCCAGTTTGTTACCCTAACCGACCATCGGTTATCCTCTCTTCGCACTACATGCCCTGCCCATGCCCATTTCTTCTTCTTAATTTCCACTAGAATGTCATTAACTTGAGTAATTTCTCTGACCCACTCTGCACGCCTCCTATCTCTTAATGTTACCCCTACCATTCTTCGTTCCATAGCCCTCTGAGTTGTCCTCAACTTAAGTAGAACCCTCTTGGTTAGCCTCCACGTTTCAGCCCCATAGGTGAGTACAGGTAAGAAGCAACTGTTGTATACTTTCCTCTTGAGCGATACCGGTAAGCTGCTAGGCATAATCTGCGAGTGCTTGCCAAATGCGCTCGTTTCGTTTCGTTTCGTTTCATTCCTTACCGACTGGCTAATTTAGCGGCGTGATGGCGAACGCGGAGTGGCTCTGGTGCGTCTGCACTGCACGTGTGAGGTTGCTGGTAAGTGGGGCAAAATTCGGGCGCACTCCTAATTGTCGAGCCGAAATTAGGCACTGCGCAGGCACCGACTGTGGCGGGCACGTACGCAAACGCATGCACACACTCACACACACAGACACATGCACGGAAAGCCGTGCAGAACAACACAATTGAGTTCGCTTCGTTGCCTACACCGCTCTAAGGGAAGCGTAGAGGAAAAGAACTGGAGCCCAGCGCTTGAAGCGAGGAAACGTTTTTATAGGCATAATCGACGCTTCGCCGGCGCCAAGCTCACTCTCTCTCAAAATTGCTGCCCGACTGTTTCGCCACTCAGCCTCTTAAAGGGGATAGCGAGAAAATGAGAGACGTCGTGAGGTTCAGAAATGAAGCAGCCGTGGTAGCGGCGCGGAGCTAATTGGCGCCTCTTTCTTCCGCGCGATCATTTAACGGCGAGTTCTGTGCCGGCCATAAAGTGCGCAGTGACTGAGGAGAAATGCGCGCGCCGATAGACGCACTCGTTCCTATGGCTGGCAGAGAAATTTTCACCTTCGCCCCGAAAATGATTGATAGAAAAATTCTGAACCGAGATAGCTCAGCATAAAAGTAAAACTGCTACGCAAGGCGCCCAGAAAAATAAAGTAAATAGAGTAAATAAACCACAGTTGACAGCTAAAAAAGTTGCTTGAATTACTTTTTCCATAACCGGAAATAATCTTAGTTACCTGGCGAACAGAGGACGAAAAACAAAAAACGTAAAATATTCGCACAAAATCTATGAGTTCTGACATTCAGTCTTGCCAATCAGATAGGGGCTGTTATCTAAGGTTTTCGTACTATTGCATTAATAATAACCGTAAGCTGCCTTCTTTGCACGCGTGCACTTTATGCGACAAAGCCAACTTAAAAAGCAAGACCAAGGACATGTGAAAAGTGATGGCAAACTGTCTTCCTTGCAAACGTTTTTCTCTTTTTCTTTTCATAAAACGAAGCCTAACTCACAAGCCAAAGCCATGCATATAAAAATTAGGGGAAGCTGCCTTCTTTGCTGCCTGCATATTCAAGACAGCGAACTTGAATAAACATAGCCACGCATTTGAAATTGACGGAAAGCTGTCTTCTTGGCAGCCTTCCTATATATGTAACAAAGCCAACTTAAAGGGCAAAGCCGCAAGCCGCGATACGAAAATTGCTGTCACATGCAATGTTGTGCACCAAAGTTCAAGGAAAGCTGAATACTTCAAAAACGTTTACAGAATTTATGAGTAAATAAGAAGCATCAAATAAAATGAAATATTGCTTCTTAATCCATAAAAAAAAAAAAATATTGCGCCAGGCGCTGGACGAACAGTGTTTCGCAATGCTTAATCCACAAAACGTGCATACGCAATCAGTGAAGGAGAGTTGCAGTTCCGGATGCAATCGACGCGCCCCTTTCAATCATACTAATAAGAGTCATAGCGGATGCATGGCCCAAACGAACGTGGTAACTCCGAGAAAATACCGAAGTGTTTTACTCAGACGTATATTTTATTCAGCGCAAGTTCTGCCTCAGCCAACGTAGCACTGTACTATGGGCCGCAGGCCATAGCAAATTGCGAACTGCTGTTCTTATTTCATGTTTATGAGAATCTGTCCAGAGTCCTGCACGGAGCGATTTCCTATCCTAGCAGCAGTGAAAGGCCGGATATTAGTGCTCAAGAAAAAATATTCAGCTGTTGCTTTGCCTTTGTAATGAGGATTTCATCGACAGTGTGAGGGTCGTTAAATGCTCATGCCGATAATTGGCTAGCAGTAGGGGTGTGGCTGTAAGCGTGTTTGTTCGAAAACTATCGGAGTAATCTGTGGCCTTCTTTTCGCACAAAGCAAGGGGAAACGTTGAGAGATACAAGCAAGAGTGGACAACCTCTAAACCGAGACCGAAGTACAGGTACTGAAGGCTATCGCACTCGCACGTTCTGGTGCAAAACCTTAAAGCCGTACCCTAACATGACTTCCCTCAAAGATCGTAGCGGAACTCAGCTGAGTTAACGGGCATATGCGACTTCTGCATTGCGAGTAAGATAAACTTACGACCATAACCTGCTGTAGTGGGAGCGCTTCCTTCCCTGCCATCCTTGTGAATTCTCACAAGCCATGTCATTGTTAGAATAGGTGCCAAAATAAATTGACCACTTGTCACCAGTTTTTGGGAATCAAACTGCCAGAACCGCTTGCATTCTCGTTACCCCTAAGACATGCAGGCACGTCCATACGGCTTGGTTGAAGCGTGACTTTATATGTGGGCTGGTAGCTTACGCTCTCGCGTCATACCCTTAAAAGATGAGCTTAAGTGTCCACAATAATGTAGCACCTTACACTGATAGCGTGGGATAGGTGAATAATGTAGCAGGCAAAAAAAAAAAAAAAAACGCTTCCGTCGCTGCTTTCGCAATTTACCTGGGATTAACCAGGGCTAAACCACAGCAGATTTTTTTTTTTTTTTGTCTTATAAGAAGTACTCCGCGTCAGAATACCGGGCTGCAGAAACCTGCGCGAGTCTGGAACAATTTTTAAGACAAAAGCTGTTCTAGGCTAGCTCGTTTACCGAAAATATGTGCCGGTGATATCTGAACGTCGCATCTGTGCGATGATGTGTCACTCGCAAATAGCGGACTTGTGAGGAGAGAAATTAAAAATGGAAACAATTCACAGTAATATGTAACGATTAGAGGTTATGAACGGACATCCATGTATTTAGTAACTAATATTGGCTTCTAATGACCAGTATGTGAAACTATGAGTTGTAATGACCGCAACTGATAAAAAATATGTAAAAATGCTCAGAGGTGAAGTCTGTGACTACAATGACTGGGCACGACTTATCACGACTGCTAATGACTACGAAGCGACCAATACGTTAAACGATAACTTCTAATAACCGCAACTGATTCGAAACGAGTAAAATGTTGAGCTATGAGTTGTGATGACTGCAATGAGTAGGTATGAGTTATCGTGATTTTGAACAACAAATATGTCAAACGACGACTTCAAATGATCGGATCTAATTATAAATTAGTAATACGACCAGATACGAGATCATACGGACTGCTAATCAATATGACACAACTAATAAAACAAACGATGCTTGCAGTGACTGGAACTAATTGGAAATCAGTAAAAATTCGGAACTATGAGTGGTAATCACTACAGTGACTAGAAATGACTCATCATGGTTACGAAATGGCCAATATGTAAAACGACGACTTGGATAACCGTAACTTACCGATGATGAGTGTTTATGGTAAATGAGAATGAATCATCATAACTACGAAATGCCCAATACGTCAATTGACAACTTCAATGGTCACAACCGACTGGAAGCGGGTAACAATGCTCAGCGATGAGTGGTCACTAATAATGATAATTATTTCTATTGCGTTAATAAAGATGCCAAACAAGCAAGCACGAGTGAGCTTGCGTCGAAATGTGCGACGACGTACTCTTATGAGCTGAAAAAGACCGCTCATAGCAGCCCATATACCACCATTGTTCGTTTATTTAGGCGGAGCCTTTGCGAAAACGTTGAAGCTAAATGTGACTTCTGAATTGGCGTCTCCCCGCCGGGGTGGCGCAGTGGTAAGACGCGCGACTACTGTGCCGGAGTACCGGGGTTCGAACCCGACCTCGGCGGCTGCGTTTTGATGGAGGCGAAACGAAGAGGCGTCCGTGTGCTGTGCGATGTCAGCGTTGTTGTTGCTGTTGTGGCTGTAGGAAGAAGGAAAAGAAAATGCACGGGCCCGCTACTGGCTCTGTAGCTGAGCCACCTCCGCTGCCTCGTGCAGACAGAAGAGAAAACAGAGAAGGAAGAAAAGGAAGAGGGAAAGAAAGACGCGCGCCGTAACAACAGCCGTCGTCCACCACCAGCAGTGGCGTGTGCAATGACGGCCTACAACAGATAACATTTCGGTGCCAAGCTAGCCCCCCGCTGCAAGCGGCGGTGACCCACCTGTACGTTAAAGATCCCAGGTGGTCGAAATTACTCCGTAGCCCTCCACTACGACTCCTCTTTCTCTCTTTCCACTTTATCTCCCACCTACCTCCCTTCCCTTACGGCGCGGTTCAGGTGTCCACAGAAATAAGTGTGACAGGTACTGCGCCTTTCCCTTCCTGTGAACCAATTATATTATATTTAATTGGCGTCACATAAGATCAGGTTAGAAGTCATGAATATTTATGTAATGATAAGTGGTATATAAACATTATGTCATCAGAGTCATTACAGTTCAGTCATGAGTAAGTGAAATCGGAGATCACATTGGATCTCCGGATCCAATTGCACATTGGATCACATTGGATCCAATGTGCACAATAATAGAGTCCATGACTTCTATATGTCGATGTCATGATCATGGCTATTTCTACAGTCAAGACACTCCAGGAGCCCAGTCAGCGCACATGTATTCGAATTTCTCCAATGCACATCTCTGCGGTGCTCTCATGCATTTTGTGATAGCGTTCAGCACCCCGCTATACAGAAAAATCAGCGTTGACAGTGTCGCTGGTGCGAACGAAAAATCACGAATATGCCTCTTGCAGGTGACATGCACCGTGTGCACGGCCGGACGTGTGCCAGCTCGAGATCACAACACATGGCAGGAGCTACACTCTCGGGTGGCACTTCTGAGACGGGAATCGAACAACAAAGGACCCTCCGATCTGGAGCCACACAAGTTGGGCAGGCTGCTCCGCACAGCTTGCATAGAACTTCACTTTATATTTTTATGCAACCGTATGCTGAAAAGTGTGTGGGAGATCATATAACAAGAAATTAAAGGATTATTAATGAACTGCCAGTGCTATTAAATAAATTAAAGAAAGAAATAATCGGGGCAGATTCCTTTGCTTTAAGTGTTAGCTCATTGTGTATCCACTTTAAGACATACCAGTTAAGTAAAATTTTGTATTGTCGCCTACAATAACAGCATTGCGAAAGTCACACGGCACCATAGAGATATTATTTTATTAGAAACGTGGCAAAATTCTTAACGTATGCAAATTGGTGGCACGCGGGAAATGACGCCGCACGTTGGCGAGCTGAGCGCACGTGCATTAAGAAAATATCATTCTAATTTGTTGCTATCCCCTGATACAATGCATGATGCTAAAATCAACACGTGCATTGCAGAGACATTCGAGCTCGTCATTTCGAGGAATTAACGCCATTGCCAAGAAATATCTGTGATTAATGGAGATACACAGCATTATGCCGGAAAAATAGTGGCGAGGTGCTAGATGTATTAACGGAATACGTCTACTTACGACAGATAGTGGCCGCAGAAAAAGGTCACGAAATATACGTAAATAACTAAAATCAGAATGGGACGAGTACTTTCAGAAAGTTCCATCGACTCATGAATGACAGGTCACCAGCAGTGGCGTAAATACATGAACATATTAGATGGTACTCGTATGTTAAATAAAAAATTTTATTTTGTCGTGTTTTTTAAGTAAATCAGACGGGATAAGTTAAATGAGAACGTCGTTAACGTTTGATTGGTTTGCTTTGAGGGGTTTAATGTCCCAAAGCGGCTCAGGCTATGAGAGACTCTGTAGGGGAGGACTCCGGAAATTTCGACCACCTGGGGTTCTTTAACGTGCACTGACATCGCACAGCACAGGGGTGCCTTGCTTTAACCTTTAATACAAAGACGATCAGCTAAAGCTTCTATATACACTGATAACAACTGCTGGTACGCATACACGCTAACGCTCCGCAAACATAACGTGGGTATAGAACTTTTTTTTCCGTGGTAATTCCAGCTCTACATACACTGTGCGCTGTAAAGATTTAATAAAAATACCTCGTTAAGGGGTGTTCAAAAGAGCGTCCAATGCGTTCCAGATTCTGATAATATTAAACCAAGCGGGGGACAACATAGCCGTATATGGCGACGTAAGGGGCATTAACTGACAATCGCACTTACCATTTCGGCGCCTGCGGGTGAAGAACTTTGATCTCGCACGCAGAACTGAAGCTGGCTGACACAGGGTGCGGCGCCGATGACATCCCGCCGCGGAGATTGGCAGAAAGCGCAGCTGATGCAGTTTAGAATGCCATGAAAACAGTAACCAGCAGTGGTTGGCGACGTTCGGATGACCTTCCTGCACAGGCATAACGCTATCGATTGCAGATTGCAGTTGACAGGCAAGCCTGCAGCATGGCATATATTTCGAGGTCTCAGCAATTGCAGGGCTTCAACACACGTCACAATTCGCAACTGCAGGGACTGAGAAGAGAGGCAATTAATGTTCTGCTAGTCTGATTAGTCCTGGGCGGAGTTGAAACGTTTGGAATCAATTAGCGTAACCTGGGCAGTGTTGAGAAGGTAACGCCGTGCTTTGGCTGCTCCGTTGCATTCTGCTGGGGTTAGGCCTAGCCTTGGCAAATCTCACCTATCCCAGACGAAGCACGTGGCGCAATCTTTTGTCTTAATCGGCAAACGCCTCTGCTGAAGCATTTGGTATCTTTGGAAGCCAACCTTTCTGATTCCTCACTGTTTCATGCTGGCGTCTTATCAATCGTAGCTCGACTGCCAGCTTTCTATTCCTGGGCTGGCCATGGCATGTACAAGTACCACGTGATGTGTTGGTCGCGCGCATTACAGATTTTGTGAACACAGCTGATAGTATCTTCACGTGACGAGACCTTTTTGAACACTTCATTGTTATCAGAAGAGCACCATGAGTGAAAGAAAGCATGCAGTAGACGCTCGAATCAAGCGATGAATTGAGCACACCAAGCTTCAATGTGAGCCGTAGCTAGGAAGAACATGCTCTGCTGATATTGCATATAGGTGCTCAAAGTTGTTTTTGATGGTGCGTGTAGAGGCGCACATAGCGAGAGAAACTATGGGTGAGAACGAAGGAATGCTGGAGGGATGTGTTGCTCGGGCTCCTCTTAATGTTCGGTTTAATCTCGCTTTATACCGGTGTCCGCCACAAAATTGTATATACTACATAAGAGTTGGGGGGGGGGGGGGGGGGAGGAGGTGCCGAAATAGACGTCATAGCAATCATACACATCCTTCCCGATGCTCTAAACGAACTTACATCAGTAGGCCAATAGATCAGATCAGATCAGTAGATGATTGCTAGCAATGTAACTTGATGTTTGGAGGGTCGTACTTCGACGGCGATGATAATGATGATGCAACTTTTATTTTGAAATTGAAGTTGAGTGGGACGATTGCAGAGCAGATCAGGTTGGAATGCTGGTAGAAGTCAACTCGCGTACTAGCCGGACTCGCTTGTACTTTTTGCTATGCTTTTCCCCTGTCAAAACCGCCTCCCACACGTCCTATGAATGTCGGTCACTACACGATTGCAAGCGTGTTCGAATATCCCCGCGATATACGAAAAATCGAGGGATAAACACCGCAACAGGGGAGAGCCGGCGGTATCGGTTTGTGCGAAAATAGAACCGAAATATAACAACTTTCGACAGGTGTTCGTGTTATCCACAGTCAATAGCTTATGCGGTTTCTCGTTCTATTCTGGCGGTTATAACACTATTCTTTCGACCAGATTTTAGAGCCGCTCTCCTGTGCGGTCATTTTATGCTGGCCAGTGCACCGCCATCCGGATCTATCTCTCTGGGAACTGCAGGACTGCGGAATTTCCGAGGCCACGCCTGCACCACGATTTGCCAGCATTCGGGCGGTGCAAAATATTTTCAAAGATATTTTCACCGTACCATTGTGTTGCTGCAAGGTCATTTGCGTTATCAAAAATTAAGGGTCCCTTTCATCGAGTGATATTTGTAACTGATGTGATTCGCGCAGTGTCACACTGTGAAATTCGGTACACTCGCCACAAAAGGCGCTGGCCCTGTGGTGAGTGTGGTGCGTGACCTACGTCACTGGCTGAGGCCGGGCGAGTGTGTAGTCTCTAAGGATGCACATGAACCTCCAGTCCCATTGTAGCGGCGTTTACATGCACCCGACAGGAGCCAGTTGAGTTGAATTATCGGGTCGAAAACCGGTTACCGGGTTCATGTAAAAACCCCATCGGGTCGGGTCAAGGAGACGACGGGCCGTGTCCAGTCAACTCCCGCGCAAGTGTATTGACTGGATTTGACCTCGCTGCAGGAAGCATGTAAACGCTGTCGGATTGAGTCGGAGCACCGTGGGAGAGGAGAACAGTACGGAAAACGGTACAAATGCGCGGGGGAAACAAAAAGGAATCGGGTGCTGCCTTCTAGTTCCTCGCCTCGACGCGTGGTGTCGCCGTAACCGCCGCTCGTCAGCCTTACGCTCGTCCAGAGCCGGTTCTGCGCTCGTCGGGTCGGGTCCATGTAAACCCGGTAGGGTCAAGTACACTCAACTCCTCAACTCGTCCCCCCGCTGTCGGTCCATGCAAACCGGGCTTTTACGGCCCCACGTAGTTATCACGCGATATCACACTCGCGCTGTTAGTGAGCATGGTGAGAGAGGGGCACACGGTCAACCCCCACTGCCTCCCAATCTCCTGCAGCGACGCCGTCGAGGTTTTCAGGCCCATTTCCCCAAACATGATCCACATTCTGAGACTAGCGCGCCTCCCGTAATTCTTTATCTTCCCGCGGGTGATACCGTACACGCGTGTGGCTCGGACTTTCTGCCGAGGAGACCGCTGCCGTCGCTTGAGCCGTCCGGTCATCGTAGACACCACCGCGGGCCATGAGCGCGAAGCCACGCCAGGTGAACAGAACGTTCATCTCACCTTTCCGCGTGTGCTTCCCCTTTGCGGTGGTTTATTCTTTCAACCCCGTAGGCGAGCGGGACGTTCGCTCACTCCAGGAGTTGCATTTGAGTGCTGTATTTTACCGTGTACCCGGGTAGAATAAAGCCAGCTTGGAGTACGCAACTCGTGTTTGTCCCCACAGAACCGAACCCGCCGCAGTGGTGACTATTCGCATCATGAGTTGGGGTTCAAAGCTCAGACTGCTAGGGCTGGAATGCTGAGGCTAGGAGGCGACTTCCGCGTCTAGTTTGGGGCGTTCCTGCAAGAGTAACCCCTAAAGTGTCAGCACCAACTAGTGGGCCCACGTGATTTGAATGTGTGCGCGCGTGTGTGTCCGCAAGTTACGTCTATACGGAACTGCAAAGAGCAATTAGAGAAATATAAAGCTCGAGCACTCAGCCAAGCGGAGTGGGAGGCAGAGCTGGCCCACACGGGTCGCTCTGAGCAGCGTAGCCTGCTCACCAGAGCACGGAAGACAGCCCAGGCCAATGGTATCCTAGACTGAGGAAACCACCCACGCTATTCCGTTAAACAATTAAAGTTTGCTCTCTCTCTTTCTCTTCAAACGTTATCCTAATTTCTTGGGTGTAAATTGTCAGCAACCAAAATGATAAGCACACTTCAACTGTTTTGTGCTCTCTGTGCTAGCGCGAACACAGCGGTGTTCGCCAGTAGCTGACCTTGGATGGCTTTCGCCTCGCGTGCAATACTTTCAGTGTAGAAAGCCGATCGTCGGTGTGTCAACAGTAAGCCTATGAGCTGTCCGGGGGGCGTATTGCCAAACCATATCCCGTAGGCGCACTGGAGCAGACGACGCTCTCAGCGAGCTACAAGGCGAAAGATGTCTGGGAACGCAACCTAAAGGTAACATGCACTCACTAAAGGCACGAAATAATTACGGTGAAGGTAATTACTTAGTGTAACCATTGTCATATGTCAGTGAACGCAACCTAAAGGTAACATACACTCACTGAAGGCAGGAAATAATTACAGTGAAGGCCACTGAAAAAAAAAAAAAAAGTGGCATCAGTGCAGAGGCGGGTGGTGTGAATCTATATAGTGCAAGCTTGCTGTCGTGTTTTACATATATTTCCACAATAAAACGTTTTCTTGTAGCCTTAACGATAGCCTAAATCAACTCGCTATTAAAAACCCTAACGCACGCATTCATTTTGCACTCACTTCATTTTAACGCATTTAGGCTATGTGAGAGAGGCAGAAG
This sequence comes from Amblyomma maculatum, assembly GCF_055883805.1. Classification (NCBI taxonomy): domain Eukaryota; kingdom Metazoa; phylum Arthropoda; class Arachnida; order Ixodida; family Ixodidae; genus Amblyomma; species Amblyomma maculatum. The sequence goes on along the minus strand of NC_139351.1, from coordinate 116,477,016 downwards.
TGTAGAGCTCCGAAAATTTTTTTATGTGTTCTTTAACGTCCCAAAGCGATATTTCGGTTTAGGCTGGGGATCCAAGGGATGGAGGTTGGAGATAACAGCAGGACGCTGCTTCCGCTTGCAACACAAACGTAATGAATAATGTACAGTAAAAATGTGCGTCTCCTGCTGAAAACAGATGGAAGTTATGCTCCTATAACAACCCGACTGATGATGTGGCTTACCCACTGTAGGCAGTGAGTTCAGCACAGCACAACACAACACAATACTTCAACAGCGCCAAACATCCTCTAATGTTGTTCGCGGACGGCATTTATTCTTGCATTGTGCATCTAGCGCTCTACACAAGAACGCTCACTTGCTTTGAGGAAAGAAAAACAGCCACAGCTTAACTCCAATTAGGCGCAAGACAAAGAAGAAGCGCAGTAGAATCCTCAAAGCTATCAATTTTTATCGGCATCAAGGGGGATCTAGCCACGCAATTCAACCGTTCGCATTTGCACACACCAATAGGTCGTCTAATAGGAAGCGAAAATAGATTTGGTGACTAAACACTGTTGTGATTGTAACCAGGGCAAAGAAACAAGTTCTAGTCTGTCACTGCAGTCTTTGTTCATATGAAGTGTTATCACCTTCCACCAAACCTCACCGCACCAATGCATGTCCACACTTTCACATATTGCGTCTGGATGGTCGTGGCTGCAGGTCTTCACGGTGCGTTGCTCTGGGTACAAGAATGGTAAAGAAAGCTACATTGTATCAATACACCACGGTGTAAGCGAACAATAAATTTGCCGTAAAACAAATTCAGCGCACGGAAAGCCAGAAAGAGTTCTCATTTAATCCATTAACCATTAACCATTTTGGCCAGTCACATATAAGACCGGACTGCGGCCCGGCTGAGAAGCAATCATTAGAGCACATCCCATAAAGTAAACATTGCACAGGCGCTTAACAAACAATTCTCACTATTATCTACCCTCCCCGCATTCTCGCTTTCCCCTTCCCCTTTTATTTTTAACCCTCCCTCCCCATCCCACGTGCTAAATAAGCCGCCACTTATACAGTCGTTTTATTCGCGAGCTTGAAGGCCAACGTGTTTGCGGGCTAGGCTGGTGAATATTTGGTCCAGTGTAGTGTCGCTAACGTAGAAAACATGAAACTTGTGCTTGCGCTTCAGGAATAGTAGGCGGTCGAACGTTTCGCACCAGCTGGTCGGCGGCTCCAAAATTCGGAATTCCAGCAGGCCCTCGTAGCATCGCACCAGCGAACACGTTGGGAAATGGTCGATCACATCCATCACGATAAGCCGCTGATGTTCCATATCGGACTTGCGATCGGGAAACGTGTACACCGTGATCGTGGTCCCGCTCGAGTACTTTTCGCTCAGCTCCTTCACCGAGCCAATACACTCGATGCGGCCAGCCGCCAGAATGGCGATGCGGTCGTACACGCTCTCGTAGTGGCGAAGATGCTCGCACGACAATATAACGGTGCTGTACTGTCGAAGGTATTCCAGCACTCTCCGCACCAGAGCGCGCGTCTGCTTGTCCAAGTCCGGAAGGTCCAGAAGGTAGAGCCTGGGTACGGCCATCAACGCCAGAGCTAGGGACAGCTGCACCCTGGCGCTCGCGCTGTACGATGCAATGGCCGCGTCCGGCTCGGCGAGATCGACAATTCGCAGGAGAGACCTCGTGACGCGCGGTACGTCCTGGACTCCGCGAAGCACGGCTAGAAGGCAGATCATTTCCCTGCCAGTGAGCGTCTCCATTAGGCCCCCGGCATGCGGAACGTATCCAATGTTCCGCAGCCAATGTCTGTAGTGGTGCGTGAGTGACGTGGGGCCCATGTAGGCGTCGCCGGACGTCGGAAACATCTCGCCGCCGAGCACGCTGAGCAACGTAGTTTTGCCCGTGCCCATGACGCCCACGAAGCCGAGGCACTCTCCGTGACGCAATCCGAAGCTGATGCTGTCGATGGCAATGCGGGGCCGGATGAAGCCGTACGTCTTGCTTAAACTGCGCACGAGCAGCGCGTGTTGTTCGAAGTCGCGCTTGTTGCACATGTCCTCGACCTGCTGCTTCTCCTTCGCGACGTTTTCGTCAGCCGAAGTCTCCAAAGAAGCGGTGCTTGTAGGGGCTGGTTCATGCATTCCAAAACGCGACCAAAGTCGCTGCAGCAGCTCCGAATCGAGGAAGGTTACCAGGGCGAAGAAAAATCCTCCCTCGAGAACCAGGGAAACGACTTCGAACAGGCCCGTGTTTAGGCCCACGCTGAAAGGCTCCAGTTGGTCGGCGGGGTCTGCGTTGATACAAGCAAAATGTTATTGGCAGTTCTAGACTGAGGAATTTTGCAAGGCGAAAACATCATTGCGGACTGAGTAAGCACTAAAAGACCATTGACAACAGCAGCTGCAATAGGCTTTCTAAACTTGCTCATTTATACTAACATATACTAAATAATTAAACCTATTTAGGCTTGCTGCTCTCTACGTATTTCTTCGAGCTATAGCCTCTGGAAGCATTCACCCTCCTCCTGAGATGTTGGCTGGAGGCGTGGAGTTATGGTGCCACCCTATCAGTTATTTTTGCTTAGGCTCAAGCATAATGTCCTGCTTCATCGATAAATCAGAAAACCAGCTGGACGCGGAGCAAGTTGTCTTTCCGCCTTGTTCGTCGCTGGGATCGGCAGGTTCGCGGCCATTATCGCTATGAAATAGACATCACAGTTCTTGTCCATTTAGAAAGAACATCGTAAATGGCCTGTCACACAATCACGAGAACACCCCGATTCGGTCTGCTAACATCGTGTCTTCCTGATGTCTGTGTCTATGTCACACTGCGCCGACGGAAATGGTCGGGCTACAGTCGGTGTCGACGCCGCGTCGGCCGACTGTCGCCCAACTCTCATGTCACTCAAGCAAGAAAACGGCGCGAAATATGCTGCCGACTTGGCCCTCTCGTTGTCGCTCTCTTCTCGTGTCATTATACTATTCCTTTTCCTAATCTTTCTATTTCGTTTTATGTCACGCGAAATTCTTTTTGCACTTACTCCCGGAGGGACGCTGTGTCTCTAATAGTGTCCATTGCTTCACGCCTGTGGGTGTTGGGTTAGAAAAGCCGTGTTCGAAAAAGAAACGCCATTCGCAACAAATAAGAGGCAATAGAAATTTAAAAAGAAGCAGAAAAAATATTTCTTTTTTTCTTAATTGATTTTATGACCTGCCATTTCATAGCCAACTGCGGCAACCACTGCACCACAAAAGTTTTTTTTTTTTGTTTCACTTTTTGATTAAACGAAACAGGTCTAATCTGTTCTTTCGGAGACTAAAATATGGTTTTATGTGATGTGCTCACTTTATTGCAGCGTGAAAATCACGAAGACTGTAAGAACGACAGGCGTTTAGCGATTAACTGCAGACTGCTCAGCTGAGAGCAATTTGCTGATATTTTAAACCATGTAGTGCAGTGCAGTAGCAGGTAAAACCTTCGGCATAGTTCGAAGGACCGGCTGCGGGACCACGGCTGCTGTTGGTTCTGGAATGAATGCAAGTTCTGCTCTTTTTGCGCACTTACTGAAGCACATTGAATTATGGCGCAAAAATGTATTGCGATATAGCGACGCAGCGACTAGACGTTATGACTGTAAACATACTCCGAGGGGGATCGGCAGCTCTATAGGCTGGCTCCAGGAAAATAATCGCTTCTCCGTGATTTGTTTAGCTTTTACTTTGTTTTTTTGTAGCACTGCATATCTGCATGGCCCGACTGCGTGTACAACCACACGCACTCGGCGGACCCACGCATTTTGGAGGCTCGCGCTCACGTGTTGTAGTTAGGAAACGTGGGGGGGGGGGGGGGGGGGGGGGGGGGTAGTTCACGTGTTGTAGGATCAGTTATACTTTTTTTTATACATATTAGTACTAAAGGGGTTCTTTTTGCACTGCGGCCGCCCTCGCGAAGAATTGGCCACCGACAGTTGACAGACCGATTTTGTCGGTGTCTCCGGCCTCAAAACCTATCATACTGAGAAGACATCTGGTTTTCGGTCGTGTTGGTGTCGTCAGCCTAATATGACAGCTTGGTTTGTCGCAGACACGGTCTGCAGAGGAGTTGGTCGATAATAGTGATCGGGTCTGCATTGGCGTCATGCTGTGTGACAGGCCCTTAAGACGCCACTTTACGCGGAAGGCCATGTGACAATTCCTACAGCCTGTGGTTACACGAGTGCCTTGCTTGGCGTGGTCGACAGAGTATCTGGCATGCGAACCAATTGTCGTGATCATAGGTCTCTCGTTTAATTCAATATTTACTTATAACGTAACATTATCTGAGCCATGTGGTGACTTTTGATTAGACATTTTCATTCGACACGTGACGTGGCGTTTAACCTGCGCCTTGTACGGCATTTTAAATTAGAGGTCATGTAGCTCGGGCGTCATGACTCTTTCGACTGGTCATATCTGTTCACATGAGGCCAACTACGCAATGACGCTGGCTATTCTGCAACACAGGGCCATTATGCTTGTGCGTAGAACTCGGTTAGGTTAAACTCGAATTCGTCTGAAATGAAGAATTCAATTCAGCAGCGCCATGACGCCCGTCATACATTGCGTTTGGAACTTCGAGCCAACGGCAGGTTCATGACGGGATTCAGCTGTTTAGCGCGATATTCAGGGATAAAATTCTAGGAGGCATTTTGGATCCCTAAACTGCGATGAGGCGAAAGCCACTATGGTCCGTTAGCTTCCAACCACTGCCTCTCACAAAATGAAATTGTTGCGGACGGACGGACGGACGAACACGATCCACGAGCATGAGCCATTAAAGGCTATTGTCTTGAAATCTAGACAGTAGAAGTCGCACCAGAAAGCGTCTATCGAGATTGCGACAACGACTGCCGCTTTTCCTTTCATCGTTAAGTATTTGCTTTTGTCTTTCATTGTGGCGACTATATGCAGACCTAGGAACAACATATTCAAACCTTGTCCCCCTCCACATTGATGTAGTTGCGGATGTAGCGCCATAAAATAAAATAAATAAATGTACAAAATTGAAAATGTGGCGCGAACACCCCCCCCCCCCCCCCCCCCCGAGTTTCTCTGCAGACCACGCGTAAAAAAATATATATTGCCAATATTCAACTGATCTTTTTACGCGCGGTCTGCAGAGAAACTCGTGGGGGTGTTCGCGCCGCATTTGCAATCTTACACCTTTGCACTGCATGCATTTGATGGTTTGTGGCCTCAACAAATCTTGTGATGTAGGAGAAAGCACAGTATCACAGCGCACACAAGTGGCCCGCACAGTACGTACTGGCGTTCTGTAGGGGCGGGCAGCATGCCTCGAGCCTCTGCGTAAAGCGCACGAAGTCTTCCCGGCAGTACTGTTTCAGCGAGAGGCCGTCTTCTGAGCAGATCAGCTGCTCCTTGCTCAACAGAATGAGCTTGGTCTGCAACGCATTGCGAAAGTGCCAAGTGAAGTACGCTGAAGAGCATAATTAGCTTATATAATGCAGCGCAGATGAACATCATCTGTTCGTGCATATATACGTGAAAACCAAACTCACTGTCTACAAAACGACGCAGGTAAGTGCTCACTTAGCAGTGCTACGTGATCTGTGCGGATTCAGTTCACTTTCTGCAGTGAAGTCGGAACCATAACGACATCAGGTAAACGGTTATCGCAAGAATTCTTGCCTTTGCCTGACGTTAATGACTCGGTTCATACTCAAAGCAAGACTGTGCTATTTGGTCTATTCAACTTGTATAGCAACACTTTTTTAAATTTATAGTCTTCCCACTAGCATACAACAGAAGCAAGACGTTTACAGGTGATCGTAGTGGCTCATATTGCGGTGTATTTGCTTCTATTAGAGCCTTCCAGCCGTTTAGGGGCCCTGCACACAACTTCTGCTTCTTTAAATTTGGTTTCATCTTATGTACGCGGTATCAAAAGGCTTCTCGGTGTGTGGTGAATGGGGTCTTCTGAAGATTAGACGGAGGCATGCAAAGCCTATGGGAAGTTGATGGAGTTATATGGAACCATAACGACATCAGGTAAACGGTTATCGCAAGAATTCGTGCCTTTGCCCGGCGTTAATGACTCGGTTCATACTCAAAATAAGACTGTGCCATTCGGTCTATTCAACTTGTATAGTAACACTTCTTTCAATTTCTTGTCTTCCCACTAGCAAACAACGGAAGCAAGACGTTTACGAATAATCGTTACAGGTAGGTTGACGCCTGTAGCTGACAGTTCCAGATTTCGGACCCGCACGGCATCCGTAAGCTAAAGACGTAATTCGCGCGTCTATGCCAGTACCTAACCTGTTTGCGACAGTGGGCTTTGTAATTCGAACACTTGTAAGAAATAGTGTGAAAACCAACAAGCCTCGAAGTAAACTTTTGATTAAAAAAATATGTTGTATGCATTTTGAAAGGTACTATTAATGCCCCAGTGGCGCACAAGGCCTCTTCGTTCGAGATGGTTAATGCTTCGAACAGTTCTTCCTGTCCCTGGCCCCTACAGTCAGTATATCGATAGAAGTGCCACCACGACAGGTCAGTAGCCGTACCTGACACAGTAGTTCACAAGGAGTGCTATTCCTACGCTGAATTTCATGCAGTTCGCGTGCGCAAGCTGGGAGCCGTTAACTCGTGTAACGGCTCGTTCCGCAAAAACAACGCCTTCTGCGTGTGAACGGTGTATTGAAGCGACAAAACGCTCATATTTTAGCGCATCATCATTATGACTTGATAGAGAGCCGGCCGCGCAAGCTGTTCTGCTGCAATTGCGACGGAAAAGCGATGACTCTATGTCGACACTCTATGGCTGTACGCACCATGCAGTGGCGTCCTTTTGGGACGGTCTTTTAGTTACATTTAGGCATACCGCCCTTCCAACGGAGGGATGCTGCTCGTCTTTTTCCCGTTGCGGCAAAGCTGAAACCGCGACTCAGCTGTTCTGCTCTCATCCCACGGCGAACCGCCTAGTGGCGCCCCTGCTATAACAGATGTATATCCTCCGAAGAATTACGCTTGTGTGGACGTTTAGAAACCTCGCCTACAAACTATCACATTCGAAAGTCATTCTCATGAGTAGGAACGTGATGTATGTTACCCATGTTTACAATAGCGACATGGATGTAAAGCCTCGCTTTAAGGCTGAGCTGCATGCAGACAAAAACTAGCGCGAACGCAAGCGCGGCAAGCGACGAGTCACGCGAAGGGTTTCGCCCGTGTCGCTCGCCTCGATCGTCTCTCGCATCTGGTGTCTCACAAAAATTTGCTCCCTTCCCGGAAAACTCTATGCGAATAAGATTCTCGCTGGGCGTTTTCCTGAAATCGAAGGCCTTCGTATTCGCAGGCGCGTCGTCTTCGTTGTCGTTGCCGCTGCTGTACCACTTCCCCCGAGAGATTTTTCGTTAGCCTTGAGGCAGTCGCAAAACTGGAATAAATAAAACTAATTGCTTGGCGGCAACATATACTTGCTGCTCAAAATTTATAACGGGCCACGAGCAAGCGAACCATGTTGTTATTCGAGTGGAGGATACGCAGGTGCTTAATTTGAAGTGACGCTGCGCTCCCAATCACTGACGCCGCATATTCCATAGTTTGTTCACCAGATCAGGAAAGAGTTTAACGGTGTGTTTACTAAGACAGAGTGCGCTAGTATCGCACGATAGTGCATTTCCTTCTAGATATATGAACTGGCGGACGCCGCGCGTTCGCCGCGCCATCTGGCAATCAAGAAGCAACCGGAAGATGTCTCGTCTGCAACATATCTAGACATAGTAAGTAGCGCATCTTAATTCTCCTTTTCTAGCGTGAGGATGATAGTGATGATGATCAGCGGCGCATTAATTTCGGGCGAGCGTGTATTCAGCATTGAACTGGTTTGGAATGGACAGGTTTGTATTGAATGAGACAGGATTGGTTGGATTGTATGTGGCTACAATAAACTGTACTTGATTGGACTGCATGGATTTGATTAGACCGGATTGGTTTGTATTGTATTGGATTGGGTTAGATTAGACTTGATTGAATTGAATTACACTAGACTGCATGGAATTCGATTGAAATGGAGATGAGTAGGCAGCCCAGCGCCAGGAACACATGTTTTCGCTAAGTATATCCTGGCCTAGCTGAGGTAAGCCACGGCCAATTTTTTTGGTTTGGCTAGCAGGTATGCCTGCAAATGCTTAGAAGAGAACGAGAGAAGAGAGCAGGTTACACGCTAGTTTATTCATCCGCATAGTGTCGCAGACATCGAAACCGCTGTTCCAGTCGCTGTTTCTTTCTAATTTATGGGGTTTTCCACTAAGCGACGGCTGCTATCGCCACGCCGGTTTGTTACGTCACTATTTTTGAGCCCACGGAACTCACTCTTCGTACCAAATCACTCGAACACCCCTGTGCGGCCTTAGAAGTAGGTGCATAACACGTGATTTAAAGGTCCCGTTAGATTCCATTCCCATTTCAAATATTGTGCCCCAGTTGGTAGCTCCTGCGAATTGTACCATGAGATGCGGCTTCGTGACATTCAATTCAATTCAATTCAATTCAATTTTATTTTTCAGAAAGCTTCTGAAGGGTCACCTGGGCTAAAAGCTGTCATGTCAGCTTGACAAGGCCCAGGTGACATCACACAAACTACCGACAAATCAGTGGCTGGCCATGCCTCCTGCCAACTACCTCCTGCCGTATGCATGCTTGTGAGGAGGATCTGAATGCATGCGGCATAAGTTAGCAGGATTGAAAGACTCCCGCTCACTCTGAGCAAGTCATACGGACATGTGTGCATGGCCTAGGAGTAGCGTCTCTGACTAGATGTCGAAGACTATACCACTGCGCACTATTCCACTGTCAGGTGTGCTGCACAATTTGGCAGCTCACTGTATTGCATGGTGTGGAGTATTTGCAGAACCATTGCCCCTCAACGCCTCCGCTTGTGACCTTGGGATGTGCCGGCGTGTGCTCCGCGACGATAGGTTACATAACAGAAGGGACTTATTCCGACTGGTCCTGACTTACTGCTGGTTGTGCCCAAACGCCTTTCATCGTGGAGCTTAATGATCTTTCCAATGATAGCCATCTGGGCGTTTCGCGGTAACTTACGACCGCGTGAGTCGTCCCTTCTGTTTGCCGCGTCTTTTATTATGATTCACATTCATCAACATAGAAGTGTAGTGGAAACGAGGGGCTCGTAGTGAGATACAAACAACAAAATAACGCATAGGAGTTATGCCGGTAATTGCCAAGAAGTAAAATTGTTTACTATTTATAAATGAATAAATATAAATTAAGTAGCGTGGCAACCACATGCCGTTGTTGGGGTCAGAGTTCACGACCTCCAAATTTAGTGTCCGTTGCTCTGCCAACTGATCTACGGCGACAGGTGTGCAATTTTTGTTTTCTTACGTATCTATGCCGTCTGCGTTTTGTTTTTGAGAGGGTTTATCAGCGCCACCTTAGTCCATAGCGATGCGTCTGGAACGTCCTGTGCTACCGCGAGTGTCTCATGGAGGTGGGAGCTGTGCAGACATGTAGGGTTGCACCGACACAACCACAAACGAATAAGACAAAATTCCCTGCCTTGGCAACAGTAGCTTATAACGCTATCGAAGAGGGCCAATTAAATACCCTTGCAAATTTTCGAATGCTAGAATGCATTCTACGGGGCACTGTTGCGTCCGAAATCCAGATCACATTAGGATACCAACAAAGCGCCAGCAACACCTTCAATGCTTGCGCTGCATACTGAACCATCCCTACACTGAGAACTATTTGCGCATAGGAGGAGAGTGTACACAGACTACTCGCCGGAGCCGAGTAGAATACTAATTGAAGTTCACAATGGAGTGACAAATGAAAAACAAAGCTGCGAGCAAGAGGCGATCATCGGGAACACTCACGATGCCTCTGGTGGCAGGGTAGGTGGGCACCCAGCGGATAGGCAGCGTCAGGAGGCTTCGGATACCAGGCTGGTCCTTTGGCGAGAATACGAACAGGTCCGCGGCGGTGAACAGCAGGGAGCCCAGCACTCCTGTGCAGCCGAAGTAGGTGACTTGGAGAAGAGTCTATACACGCGCTAAGCGAAGGAATAGCAAGCGGAATCGTTCAATACTAGACTAGTTTATCATTTTGTGCAGCACATTTGCCACGGGCATGAGTTTAGTACTTAAAAAAAATTAACAGAGCACGTTGTTGGGCTAGTCGGTCATACATACTTAAAAAAGGGAATTGCGCTAAAAAAGACACGGACGAGAAGAGGACATGGACGGGCGCAAACTCGCGACTGATTTTATTTAGAAAGAACACAAATATATATACCTTGAAGCTTATCCAATCAATGCCTAAGCGCACATGCCAGGAAAGTTGTCTCTTTCTTATACAACTTGATACTAGAATCGCTTACGCATTCATCACCTGACTTATCAATGAAAAAGGCATCTGCGAGTTCACGTGCTACCTGGTTACGACTGCGCCTTAAGATTTTGGTTCTAGCCAGCAAAGGCTGGCATGCTTTATCAGGCGTAGCCAAAGGGCATGCGCCGCAATGTAAGGGCAAATTTGACATTTTTCCGTTATTCATAGAGAGCTGATGTTCCCTTAGTCGTTCATTTATACAACGGCCCGTCTGGCCGATGTAAACTTTTCCGCAGGTCAGGGGGATCTCATATACAGCCTCGACAGAACACCTGACAAACTGGGTGGCGTGACGCTTCGTGCAGTCTCGCATGCATTCCTCACCGGAGACAATCCGGGGGCACAAAGAGGCCAACTTGCGCGGGGCAGAAAATACCACCGGCACACCGTAGCGATTGGCTACATTCTTCAGGTTGTGGGACACCCCATGGATATAGGGGACAACCGCCGGTCTCGTCTTCGGTTGACCGCCACCTTCTTGAGGTGTTCTAGCATTAAAACTTTGCAGAAGCTTCTCTGCCACAGCAGCCACGACTGAAATAGGGAAACCAGCTTTCTGTAACCTGCCAACCTGATTGGTGAGGCTGTCGTTTACCAGGTGAACACATGATTTCTGCAAGGCTGCTTTCAGGCACAGCATAACAATGGCGCGTTTTACCGTCTTAGAATGAGCAGATTCAAACGGCAACAGGTCTTTCCGGGCTCGTGGTGAATACATCCAACACGTGTGATCTGGTGTTAAAGTGATGTTAATATCTAAAAACTGTAATCTATCTACTTCAGGTAATTCGTAGGTGAAGGTTAGACCCCTCCCGTGTCGTTTAAAGACAGATAACGTCTCTTGCACGGTGAACGTGTGTGTCAAACCGGGTTGCTTTAGCCTATGAGTTCAGCCTATACAATGTATGCATATAATGACTCAAGTATCAGTAAATCCCATTCATGCTCTCTGAATCCAAGCAACAGGAAAGAGTTTTGGTTGGCTGGCTGGCTGGCTGGCTGGCTGGCTGGCTGGCTGGCTGGTTGGGGTCGGTCGGTCGGTCGTTCGGTCGGTCGGTCGGTCGGTCGGGTTGAACGTCCCAAGCGACTCCGGCTATTAGAGACGCCGTAGTTAAGGACTCCGGAAATTTCGACCACCTGGGGTTCTTTAACAAGCACAGCACACGGGCGCATTGCTTTTCTCCTCCATCGAAAAGCGGCCGCCGAGGCCGGGATTCGATCCCGCGTCCTTGGGAACAGTAGTCGAGCGCCGTAATCACTGGACCACCCCGGCGGGACAAGAATTCCATTCCACTGAACCATTACATAGCACACTGCTAAACAAATTAACCTGTATGTATATGCGACTGCGGCAAACACATATTCTCAAACATGTTCACATATTTACAGAAATAAGATGGCTTCAAGAGTTAGGTAGAGTGGTTCCGTAATTAACCTTTCTTTTTAATGTATCTGTGCATGTCTGCGGCGTTTCGGAAGGCTACCTGGCGAAGAACTCACCTCCAGCTAGGTATATGGTGGTCATCGTGAAGAGGGCCTTCGACGAACTCTCGTACCAAAAGGAGAATAAGTAGGCCATGCTGATTGCCACGAAAGTATATAAAACAAATATGATAAATATGGCATCTGAAACGAAGAAAAATTGAAGATGTGTTGGCAAAGGTTCGTCATCCCTCGTAAGATACGAAAAAGGAAGAGCTAAAATAGTTTTGCGAAACACTTCTTTACCGGTATGATGCGACACTTACTAACCCTTTGTCGTTCCTCGTTCTCGAGCACACTTCATTAGCATATAGTCATATATAGTCGTAAGCTACCGCAATATGAGAAAGAGCAGCTCACATAGCTATAAAGCTTTGCTTCAACGAAGTCGTGCCAACGTGCCTGCGTGACTAGGGGTAGATGTGTCCGATTAAGATCCAACGGATCCCGGATTCGATACGCATCTCATTCTCGTATCTCAGATGTGCTGCAACTCCTATTTACAGTTTGCAGCTCCTATTTACATCTCACGTGTTCTTGTAACATCCCGCAGCCCGCCGCGCAATCAATGTCCGGCGATGACAAGCACCAACTACCACGTGCCTTGTGACGTTTTACTCTAAAAACCGACTGGGCCGACACCCTTCCACGCTGTCGCATTAACATTGCGTGACGCCCACGCGTACGGCATGGTTGCTTAGGATTTCAAAAAAGGCGGGTGCCCCCCACGACAGGCGTAGAGCAGTGAGGTCAGGGTTTCAGGAGGGAGGCTCAGGCTACGACTACACTATAGATGCGAAAACAAACTTGCGGCTTACGGACGAAGTTCCAGCTGAGGAAGGGGCGGAAGGCGGCCGTGGCGACGGTGAAGGCGACCGCGTGCCCCAGCCCGCGAAAGCCGTCGAAGAGCAGGTGTCCCAGCCAGAAGAGGGTGCCGCTGACGCCCGTCATGAGCTGCATGTGCTTAGCGCCGGACACGCGCTCGCCCAGAATGACGACCACGAAGTGTATTGCGTGGTAGCATAGCGCGGTGGGCACGAACACGGCGCACAAGACGCGCACCATCACCAAGTGAACTACATAGTCCGCGCTCCCACTCCGCGGGCTGTCCAGCAGCCGGAACTCGCGGAAGAAGCTCAGCACCACGCCTACGTTCTCCTCGCCCTGTATCACAGCGCCACACCCTCAAGACACAGCTTTCGCTCCGCACACTCAAAACACAGCCAAGCTCCCCACACCCAAGACGCAAACTTAGCTCTCCACACTCAAAACACACCCTTAGCCACTTAGCTCCCCGCACTCAAGACACACTCTTACCTTCCCACACTCAAGACACATCCTTAGACGGTGACTTACCCAAAAATATTCAGAGGCGTCCGCGTAATGAAGGTGTAAGGCAGACTGCGATTTCACGGGCGACATTCCGTTTACAGCCCATATGAGAGCAGACACTATCATCATCGTCGCCATTGCCAAGGCGTCACATTACGTCAGTTCCTTTGTGCGTCGTGTGCGTGTCGTTCATCGTTGCTGGCACGCCGACGCCAAATGAACCCCATTCCTCCAGTCCGAGGCAGACGACGAACATGCGTGACGCCATATGCATTTTAGAACGCGTAGCTGTTGCCACGGCAACCGAGAACGAAGGAACTGACGTCGCGTGACGGCGACGATGACGTTAGCGTCTGCTCTCATCTGCGCTGGAAACGGAATGTCGCATTTCACGGTGCGCGTAGTAACTGAGAAGCACTACAAACTATCCTTGGTACATCCTGTACACGTATCCTTCCCATTTTAATCCGTCACTTGCGTCCTCGAGGCGTTTTTCAGATGCCCACCTAGATAATCAGGGAGATAGCGCTAACACTGCATTATTTGCGACAGAGCCTTAAGGGTGGTCACTACCGGCAGAGATTACGTGGGCCTCTTTGAGTAGGATTGAGAAAGTGAATGTGAAGATGAAGTTGTTGACTACAAATGTAATGTACTAAAATATGTAATGTCGTCTGATGTCACCCAGCCAACAGACAAATCCAGGTAATGTTACCTACCACCTTCCAGCTGCATTCTCGTAAATCTTCGCTCACTGCTAACGCTGGAGTTTATCCAGAAAAGGTGTTCTGGAGTTTACACGTTAAGATTTTGATGCAGTTTGCTCTTTAGTAGCAGAAATTCGACGGAAGTTGTTAGCATCGCCACAGCTCAAACTCTGCCACAAACAGGCAAACCAATGCACACCGTTTACGTTGCAAGACGCGACTAAAGGCGGAGCTTATGTGTTTCCCTGCGTGTTCATAATTGGCTTTTCATGACCATGTGCCGTTTTATTTGGCTCTGTCGTTAGTGCGCCAGCATCAACACCGATATACGAAATCCTTGATCATTACTACTACTACGAGATCAGTATAGAGACCACCGTCTCCGTTCTTGCCATTCCCGTCATAAATTGCCCTTATTGGCGAGCAGTTTAATGAGACCATCATTGCAGTAGAAAGTACGTGTAAGCCTGATTTATTATTTCTCCGAGGACCAGCTTCGGAAAAGATTCGTGATCATTCTCATACAGTTATGAAGTTTTCCGTACAATACTCAGCAAGGGTACGCTCCTCTGCAAATATATTGATGCAGGACTCTGATGCAGGAAAGAGTCCGTTATACGTCAGTTTATGCGAATGAGTTATTGTTGATGCAGCCTGCCGTATGTGTACTATGCCAAGCTTTTTAGCGGCGTGCTTGCTGTCTACACTAAATAATGCTCATGCTACTGTTTCACAAAAGACACCATCAAGTTGTTTACAACACGAAACAAAGAGGCATATAATTTATTCGAAATTAAAGTTAATCATAAACAGCCCAAAAACTGAATTCGCGTAATGAAAGCGCCCTGGAAAGCTTTGTAACAGAACACAGAAGCTGATGCTTCACTATTACTTGTGATCGATTGCTCTTCCTAACTGCTGTTGTAGCCCTTTCGCCTGCTTAACACTATTTGCCTATAAACTAGTTAGTTCCTTTAACAAGAATACATGTAGAAGGCATAGATTTTGGAACTTCCAAATATGTAGACAGCTTGTACAACTAATTACCAATCAAAACAAGGGAGAATGTGGAAGTCGCAGATTACTAAGCTTACAATAATAGGAACAACTTGCACATCACATTTTGAAGTGAGAGTGGCCGTGTATGTCCACCTCGTGTTAATAAGAAATAGCCTCAAAGTGTAAATGTGCACGATGGCAATGTAACACGAACACTGCTCAGGTAGTGGTATTTGCAAAATCCGTTATATATATCTTATATGGTACTGTAACGAGAAAACCTTCACTAGGTCACTTTAGTTTTTCTCTGAGTCGGTGGCAACGTGCCTGAAAGGTGTCCGGGGCATTCGTGAACCGAATGGTTGCCGCCTTGTCGCCAGTCAGGTTGCGGAGGATTGCCTTGTGCAGTAGGTTCAGGGCCAGCAGCGCCGAATGCGGGTTCTGTCCGTTGAACCACAGTGTGATCCTGCGTTACAACAGGAACTGTATTAAAGACCAAATTTAAAGCGATATTAAACCCCAGATGTCATCATGGTTTGTGCGACTTAATCTTGCAAATAATTAGTATAAAATGCAGGAATAGGTATTTAAGTAGAAATGAGGAACTCCCCTGAGGAACGTGAACCGCACTGTCGCATCCAAGGTTCTGCACGTATATGAGGCTCCACTGTTTTCATACAGTTCCATGAAGACATCTACCACGTATATAAAACTATTCGCTCTGCCCAAACACAACGCCTTCCGTACCCGGATGCCGATTCCGTCGAGACCGCACCGAACTGGTAGTTAAATACGTAGCCGTGGACGTCGTACTCCGCCAAGGCGAGCAGCTTCTGAGCGATGTTGGTGAGGTCAATGCTCTCCAGTTGAACGCCACTATCCTCCATCACGGGACACATGCTCTGGGTCATGAATTGCTGCAGAGGTGACGGACGAAGAAAATGTAGAGATGTAATTTTGACGCCTTTGACGTTATCACACGAACTGCCTGCCTAGTGTATGTATGCTTATACAAGAGACGGCAATGTCCTTTGTGTTGTGTGCTCAGTTTTAAACCGGCTAGTACACTGCGATGTAGTACCTAAATATGGTGTCGCGGCCACCGTATATTGCGAGCCAGTAGCAAGCACGCGTTTTCGCATGCTTGGTGTCGCAGAAGCGGCGCACATCCTTGTCTCCTTTTGCTATTCTTCCGTGTCAATAGTTAGCAGATAATTGTCTGCGCGATGGACAGTCAACCGTCTACAATCAAGGCTCTACGGAGCCATGGAGCAGGCTTCGCCAGTGGTTCGACTGCGAAGAGGCACAGCCACGGCCAAGCATAATACCACAAGGAAGTCAGCAAGACTGTGAAGAGAGAAGCGCTCGCTGCTAACACAGCAATTTTTGTTGTCTTTGATCGAACGGTGTAATCGATGTGCTGAACAGGTCGCCAAGGCAATGCGCCAAAAGCGACCTCAGGACGGCAAATACTAGTAACGGGAGACACTTCGGAGAAAGCGAGATGAATGTAATAAACGCAAGTGAAAAAAAGTAATACATTTAAAATACATTTGCCGATATATTGCGCCCCAGAGAGTAATGCTTTCGCATTCACAAATGCAGGTGGCCCTAAGTGTCTCTACCGATAATTTTTTTTCTTCTGCTGTGACGAGCTTCTGGATAATCATCTAAGATGCCCACCTGAAAGAGTCCGCCCTTGGCACCGCAGAATCCAACGGCCTTGGCCACGATGTTCCGGGCGTCGTAGGTGAGCCTATCTTCATGAGTGGGTATGTCGGTCAGCAGCAAGTTCTCGCAGTAACCGCCCAATAGGAGCAGGACCATGGGGAGCAGCCAGCGTAGGGTGCGATGGACGGGCACGCGCTTCCAGTGCAGGGCCCTCTTGTGGAGTAGGCTACGCAGCCGCGACATGGTTGTAGCCTCCACGAAGATGGTGCGGTTGCGCAGAGCTCGCAGTGCGTCCCCCGTGCCTCTGCCCAGGACTGCGCAGAGGAAGCCACGCAATGTACGCTTAACGTTGGCGTAGACCAAACACCAGCATGCGTCTTTTAAGGCCGCGGGTGTCGGCTACCCATTGGCGCTGGCCCTTACTAGATTAACTGAGGACCACTCCGGCCAATGTTGGTTCTTTGTAGAAGTAGATTTGTCTCCTTTCGGCTACACGTATTCTTATTTGTCAGAAAACGTTTCTGGACATGCATTTGGATTTCAAAATGAATCATCTATACTTATCTGGCATAAGAGTGAAACTGTGAGGTCAACAATATCTGCGATGTCCCCAACAGAGCTATGATTTGCTGCTGATCCGAAGGTACCTGCCAGCGGCGTCAGAAAACCATCGGAAAACCGCGCTGCCAGCACCTTTTGATGCTTATCTTGCTACCAGAAGCAATGAAAAATTATCTTAAGAGCAGCGCAGAAGTGGTGAATTTAGCATCCTTTTAACGAGTTGCGGATGAGTGCGCTGTAATCGCGGCTTACAGGGTGGTGCCTCCATAGCAGAGCCGGAGAGACACAAAATAACTCACCAATCGCATACAGCCGCAAAGAGCCCGTTGTCACATGGTATATATTACGATTCGCGGGCTTTCATATTTTCCTAAGGAAAAGGGCACGCAAATGATACCTCGAAAACATTTGAGTTGGATTACTTTCGTGGCGTTCGACAACATTCCTATTCAAATTTCAGCGTTTACAAGGACACTTTAGATGATCATTAAATATTTTCGACTAATTATTCAAGCAAGCGGAATAAAAAAGCAGAAGTTGGTAAACCTCGTAACACCACTGACTTGATTTCAGTTGGGGAGAACGCTTATGTTCCTTTTAAATCTTGGTCCATCATAGCTGGGACACCCTGTATACCAGACCTCGATTTAAATATCGAAAAAAAATCTCTAGTTATGTTTTTCAGTGCATACATTTTTTTTTTTCAGTGATTTATTTATCTATTCAGGTGCTTCTATCAACCACCTAGTAGATCATAAATTTGTACACGAAGTGCATACTTCGCCTCAGTACGGAGAGCAGTCTAGTTGTTTAAATATTTTTTACCAATCAATTATGCAATTTTGGGAGACTCTACTGTCGAGCTCACACCCTGAGACTCAGCTAGGTGTAATACGACTAGCCGAACACGCCGCTCGGGTCAAACGGCTCCAGACTGTCGTGTAGGCGGATAGGTTGACGCTTATCCTGTATCTGTTAGAAATTAAGGTATATTTTATATGCATGCCAAAGCGCCAAACATTCTTCTTTGAACCTAATCTTTTCGAAACGCATGCTGGCTTTCTTGCGATAATGCGCAAATATTGTTTGCTTTACCAAGGAACAAAAAAAAAAATGTGGCCAATGCGGTCGAATCTGCTCACTGTTTCCTGCGAGGTCCTGCGACTCGTTTTGAACGAACACAAAAGAAAGAGCACAACGCAGCGCTGCCACAGCAATAGTTTTGAACGTCTTGAAGCTACGGCTTCGGGATACGGAACGCTTAAGAATTAATCAGCGTAAAGTGGTGCCATCTGTTTGGGAAAATTGGCGTAAGGTTTAAAAAAAAAAAAACGTCTCATCCAGCACGATATGCCGATATGCTCGGATGTGTGAAGTTTCCGCCTGGATGACTTCATTTTTTTTTTCCGCGCCAACGATGCATGCGAGCAACAGTTCAGAAAAGCGTTATCAGTTCTACCAGTGGAGCACGGTTTTGTTTCTAATGTGTTCTCTCACCTGGACCTGGATCATCAGGTTCCGTCCGTCCATCGAAGGCGCTCGTATCGATCCTTAAGCGGGACACGGCCTCCTTCACTGAGATGTTGGAGGAAGTGCGACGCTTTCCGTCGACGCGTTTGGAGACTACAAGTGACCGTTGTTCGTGAATGCTGTAGATGAGAGAGAATGTGACGCAAATCACGCACGTCACCATGACGTCATGTCACGTCACCGCAGGCCCATGTCCTACCACCGGTGCGCATCAGCTTTGCTATGTGGCAGCTGAAGCAGCGCCATTCAAAAAAGCTTCCTAGCGCCATTTCCTCATTCTCCCTGATGCCCCTTATGGAATCCTTTTTGTTACCCAAAACGAGGAACGGTTATATATTCTGAGTCAAGAAAAAATGACACCCACAATTTAGCGTATATCTTTAATTGTAAACGCGTAATTGTAATTTTCAACTGAATACAGCCCGTGGGCTTTTTAAGAGCACAGGCCAGGGAGTCTCAAAACACTTCTCTGCTTTCTAATTTATTTTGGGATGGTTAGGCGCTCTCCTTCGAGCATACATGGCAAAATTACTTCTGAAAAGAAATTAAATTACAATACTAATTACTTTGCTGAAAATCGAAGAAAAGTAATTAAATTACATTACTCATTACTGCTCCCCCAAAAGTAATGAAATGACATTATAATTACTTTACTGAGTAATTCAATTACTTTGAAATTACTTTCTAGTTTCCATAAATGCAAAAACTAAGTAAAGCTATTAAACAAAACAACTTGTTCTCCAGAGTATTCTAGTTTTGCTCAATTCTGTCTCCTTTTGCCAATCCGTTACGCTGGCTTCGGATTGCAGCACGTCGTTCCTGCTTTCGCGCACTCTACTTTGTTGTCTATTGAAGGAGTGATGGCGCACTTTAGTAAAAGTAATTTCGAGAGGAATTAATTACTTTGCTATGAAATTACTGCTGAAAATTAATTCACTAAATTACTAAATTACCAAACTGCAAAAGTAATTCATTACATTATAAATTACCGAAAAAAGTAATTAAATTACCGTAATTTCATTACTGTAATTCAATTACTGGCATGTCTGCCTTCGAGGCTTGAGCTAACACATATGCGCGAAATGGTATATAGCACCTTTCTAGGATGTCCTCCAGAGTTGTGACTATGACGCCCATTTTGGCCACGCCCAAGCTGCCCTGGGATTTTTCCAGGTCAGCGAAGATGTCTCGCATCAGCGTGGAAAGCGTGTCCGAGGTGCCGGTCAGCCGGTAGACGACACTGCCCGGCTTGTCCTCAACCTTCTCCGCCCTCGAGTGGTGCTTGCGAAGCACGGCTTCCACGCCACTGGCTTTGTATTTGGGACCCCTGTGGATGCGGAGCTGCGATGAAACGACACACGTGAATTGATCACAACAGGTCAGACAAAAGGAGAAAAGACGAAACAGGCGCACAAGAAAACGTCCGTGGTGTTGTCTCGCTGATTGCCATGAACAGCTGCATGGTCCCTTTGATGTATTTCATATTTTTTTTTTCTTTTTTTTTTTACAACAAGCTCCCCAAGCTGGTAAGCATGATGCGGCCGCCGCAGCGTCGCTACTAGCTGCGTAATCACATCGACATCTGGGAGGTATTATTCTATCGCATTTTCTTCTTCCTTTAATTTTATTGTTTCTTTGTGCATGAACCTTGCCGAAGCCATCTGGCTCTATTCTGCGTAACCCGTTATGTAACTTTCTGGCTGATGTTTCAGTTCGACCACGTACTGAAAAACTCAGATTTCTGCTGTTCAATGAGGGTCTTGGAAAACAAAATCAGTGCTTAGTAAACGCATATCATTATAATAATCATCACCAGCCTTGCTGGTTCACTCTAGAGAAACTTATTTATACACGTACTCCGATTCACCCTCTATTCACCTCTTCACATGTAGCCCTCATCTCGTCCTTTGTCGTTTTTAGCGCTTTGCTTTGAACCAACACGCCCAAGAATTTTCCCCTGTTTAGATATATATGATTACTGCCTACCCTCTTTTTTTTTTCTTTTTTTTTGTGTAGAAATCGAAATCGGAAGGGAGGGCGGTTAGGGACAACTACTGTACAATCATTGTGGAGACGCAGGAGACAACGTTACAGTTCCTTCAAGTCATATGTAATTTTCTCTAACTCGACAAGTAGATGTAAGAAGGTCTAGTTATGGCTATTCCAAGGGGAGTGAAACATCGTGGGTCATTGCAAGGCGTGAAAAAATGAAGGCTGCTCCGTAAAAAGAACCATGCCTGACACACCATGTATCCCATGCCGAACTGGCTTATGATGTACTCGGGCGAGCCGGCGCAGCTAAGTTCCCCGTGCTGGATGACCACAAGGCGATCGGCGAGGGCTTGGGCCTCGCAGAAGTCGCTCGTGGTGAGCAAGAAGCCCGTGTAGCGGCGGATTTTGAAGATGAGCTCCCACGTCTCGCGCCTGCTGTGTGGATCCATGTTCTTCGTTGGTTCGTCCAGTAGAATCATCTGCACCTGATGAGCAGACGCGTGCTCATCAGCAATTCTTAATACCATCAACAACGGTGCTACAAGCGATATCTGAACGCGTAACCAAACTTCATGGTTCAATATGACACATTCACCAGCGATTCCTAATTCGTTTGTGAACCGACCGGCGTCGCTTGGGAAAGGTCTAGGGGTCCTTGGGAAACCAGAAGTCGTGCGTTAATGCGACCTCACTACTAATCGGTCGAATTTTTCCAGTGGAATAGACAAATTTTGGTTACCTCGACCGCGTGGTATACTGCAGTCACTGCTTCGTTAAAGCACACATCGAGATCATGTTGGCGCTGATACGCTAGGCTAGGTTTATTCTCCTGCTGGAAACGTGGGTTGGGGATGTAAACTATATAATCTATCTCCGGAAATTGTCCGAACGAAAATAAAATTTCTGAATTGTTTTATCGCTTCGGAAAATATATCTTTCAGCGCTATTATTTTTTTGCTGCTGTCAAAGTAAATGGTCTATAACTGAAACATTTCAGTACATCTCAGAGCCAAAAACCCGAGGAACTGCTGCAAACGTTATTTGTCCGTGTGATCGGGCAGATGTGGGTAGGTATACTATACAACGCAAATCAATGAGAGCTTGTAAATGCGCTGAAAATAGCCAGGAAATGATATCGCAGCGTAGACGGAAGAGCACGCACGCGGGGTATGAATCCGTCGAATGAAGCTTGGGATATATTAACAAAAAGAGGCAAGTCAATCACCACGAAGTCGTTAATTATATAATTATTACTCGCCTCTCTGGCGTCAAAAGCAAAATTAATGTCGCATTCAGCGACATGCAGTCAGACGCTGTTATGTACGGAAGCCGTGCCCCTCATCCATGTCCGTACGAGTATACAATTTCGAATTTTCGCTGCCGTGGTGTAACTTAGGGTAAAATAAGTTTAATTGTGAAAGTGTGCCACAGTGTCTTTTCAGTTTTTGCGCATCTCGTGTATGAGATGCGGATGAGCATCATTTTTGATCGCAGATATTTCTTTTTTAAAGACAGCTATAAAATTTAGAGGTCAGAAGATATGGCTCATGAAATCCATTATTATTCTTTTTTTTTTCTTGATCAGTGTAAAAATAAAACTAGCGGAAATTTTAGGATCATTCATACAAGTAGCTCTATAGACCCATTTAACGTTTCAAATGGTGCGGTATTGAAACAGTCCATTGAAACAAATCGGCGGGTATGATCAGCCTGCTTACGTTAGGATACGGCATAATGGCGATGGCAGTGCTAAGGAGGCGCTGAATGCTGTGGGGGAGGTCATCGGCACGCCGAGATCGATAGAAAGACAGCCCGATGTCGCCCATGAGTCGTGTGACGTCGAACCGGACTGTACTGCTGGAAATCCCCTTTGCCTGTGGAAAAGGTCGCGGGTGCGAACGTAGCATATAGCTGCGGACAATGTGCATTTCACTGCAAAAGCATTGGTTTGACTCCAAGTGCAGACCAAATGAAGGCAA
Source organism: Amblyomma maculatum (assembly GCF_055883805.1). Classification (NCBI taxonomy): domain Eukaryota; kingdom Metazoa; phylum Arthropoda; class Arachnida; order Ixodida; family Ixodidae; genus Amblyomma; species Amblyomma maculatum. Next base: position 116,454,337 of record NC_139351.1, on the reverse strand, counting down.
TAATTGCTTAAGCAGAATACAATGAAACGTACTGACAAAATTTGGAGGCGGGGTGAACGGAATATGCTTGATAATGAGCGCAAAAAGCACTGATATTCGTTCAATATGTCTAGAAGTGCCTAGCGCTGGCGTTACCGGCCGAGGGATTGATAGGCAGCAAACAAAAATTCGCTTTGCGTTTCCTTTCGCCAAACGCGCCTTACATTCGCAAAGAACAAAAGTTGTAGAAATTCGGTTGTTTCGATGCGCAAAAATTGATTAGAAGCACACTAACGAAAGAAAAGGCAATACACCAGTCGGCGAAAGCAGGGTTAACGGTTCCCGTGCGGAATTCCAAGAGCACACATCTTTATTCTTATCTCCAATTAATTATGAACCTAATCTAAATCTGCCCAAGATCTCCAGGAACATTTTGGAGGATAGCAGACGAATGAGTCTCCTGCGATCCGGGAAATCAGCTATTGTTAAAGCAAACATTTTTTTTCTCCGCCATGACGATGTTTTGCACAAATCAAAGAACAGTTCGACTGAATTATGACAGTGACATCACAGTCTGCTGGCTCCATACGAGTGAATCAGCTTGATCATCTTAGAGTACCTGGGTTCCTCAAATACGGTGATAAAAAGTTAAGACTGCCGGTGCTTAACAAAACATGAGAGTCAGACACGTTGCGTAGCTCCACGCACCTTTCCGAAGAAGATGAGGTGCTCCTCCACGGTAAGATCTCCGTATAGGACGTTGTCGCCTGGGCAGTAGGTGAGCAGTGTCCTTGCTGCGTCGCCGTTGAGGACGACGTCGTATGAGCCGACGGAAATGGTTCCAGAGCTGGGCGCTATCGACCCTGGTCGGAAAGAGACACGGCAATGATGTACAGCGTTACATTACACGCTCTTTACCTGCACTTCTCAGACACACACTCGTGAGTCGCGCATACTTATTTTCAGTTTCAAAAAGCGAATAGGCAGACTAATACACGGAAGCCATATTGCACGGAATAAGTGTGCGCTGAAAGCAGCAAATAAAAGGAAGCACCCGTTGTTTGCATTTTTAAACCAATCGGTAAGCGAGTAAGTGGCATCAGTTCGCAGGTTAAGAACTGGTTGTATCACTTCTATCCAAATAAGAACGTTACGGAGGTAACGTTCTTATTTGTGTAGAGCGTTACCTTGCATGACGAAACTAGATATTAAAAAAATTACAGGACTTCGTTTAAGTATGCTTAAGAACGGAAAATGCGAAAGCCACTTTACAGGGCTGTTTTTCACTAATTTCACATTTTCACTAATTGCGTCGTTATTGTCATCGCTATCATCATCAACTAAATGCGCCGTCATTGTCATGGCCACCACCATAATTATCATTATCACTGACCGCATTGACCGCATTGACCGCATCGTCATTGTACTGATATTCTTATACGCTAGACAAGAATTATGATCTTCCGTGTGCTGTGCGATGTCAGTGCACGTTAAAGATCCCCAGGTGGTCGAAATTACTTTGGAGCCCTCCACTACGGCACCCCTTTCTCTCCTTCCGCTTTCACTCCCACCTTCCCTATCTTACGGTGCGCGGTTCAGGTTCTACAGAAATTACTGTAGAACCTGAACCGTGCACCGTAATGAAATTACTCCGCAGCCGTCCACTACGGCTCCTCTTTCTCCCTTTCCACTTTTACTCCCACCTTCCTCCCTTCCCTTACGGTGCGGTTTTAGGTTCTACAAAACAGTGTGACGGATAGTGCCCCTTTCCTTTTCTGTGAACCATTATTATTATCTCACGAGTTCGGCGTGGAGTAGTGGTTTGCGAGCTCGGCTAGGGTTTGCAGTGATAGCGGTTGAATTCCCTATGGAGACCACACATTTTTTGCTTTGGGTGGCAGTGCGATGGACGTTATCTGATCGCACGATCTATACAAGCACTAGCCAAGAAGAGCTTTGGCCTTAGAAATGCGCCGCAGCAAGTGGACGCCCTACCTGTGATCATCTTCACGATAGTCGACTTTCCGGAGTTCGGCGGCGCCAAGAGCACGGTTATCTGCTTGCCGAATATGTCGAAGGAGACGTCGTTTATGATCACCTGGTTCTCCACTCGCTGCGGGCCAAAGGAGGGAGAATAACGAGGCGATCACTTTCTCACTTCAAACGATCTGTATGTGGACATGTGCAGTATCGCCGTCTGTGACTCGTCACCAGTTCCAGTGCGCATATGTGACACCATGCTCGCTGTTTCTCCCCAACGCCACTCACTTTCGTTACGCCGTTAATCCGCACGATTGGTCGAGTGCCCGCCGGTTCCTGCTCGTAGTACTGGCAGCGTATTCTAAATTCAGTCGACTGTGCCGCCGAATTCGCTGGTGGCCTCCAGTACGTAGCCTGTGGGATGACAGGAAGGCGCAAATAAATAAAGCTGCATTAACAATTACGATAATTGCTTTTGTCAATCAGGTCAAGTGTAAAGCAGGACATACGAAGGAAAAATTATCATTCCTCCGCGCCAGCCACATCTGTGTAACCGCGGATCTCCATCCCCGCGAATTTCCTTACCTTATCCGCGAACATGTCTTTCCGCTATCTCGGACTGTTTGGCAGTTACATTAATTTCATCGGTTATAATAACGGACCGGCATTTATCTTACTCGCAATGCAGACATCGCATATGCCCATTTCCTCAGTTGATTTCCGCTACGATCTGTGAGGGAAGTCATGTCAAGGTACGGCTTTAAGGTTTTGCAGCAGAAAGTGCGAGTGCGATAGCCTTCAGTGCCTGTCGGTTTTCGGTTTTCAGCTTGGTTTAAAGGTTGCCCACTCTTGCTTGTATCTCTCAACGTTTCCCCTTGCTTTGTGCGAAAAGAAAGCCGCAGATTACTTCGATACTTTGTTTAAAGCGTTTTCGTAGTTGATGCACATAGCAGAGTGTATCAAGCATTTAATATGTTACATATTTTTCTATCCTAACGTTTCTCCGCGCAACTCGCAAAAGACCTGAAGTGAGAACAGAAACTTATTCGTTGTTCTCTGGAGGATGCAGTTTATGACTAAAATTCAGAAATGAGCTTCAAATACAGCTTTTAAAAACGAATCTCGAAAAAATTATAAACTTATGGTAAATATTTTCCCACGAGAGTGGTAGAAGCGCCAGGCGAAGAGAGGTTGCAGAAGGAACAGAGACTGAGGAGGTAGGACGATTGCTAGCAAATAGAGGAGGCGAAATTGAGAGATCGTCTTCTACACTCGCACGCACTCACCCTGAGTGGGAAGTACCAGGGCAGCGCTATCTTCGTCCGGTTGCAGTTTGTGACGGAGTCAATGTACCACAGGAGCGCTCCCAACACACAGCTGGACAGGACGCTGATAATCATCAACTGCAGAATGGTCACGTTGTCGGGAATGCGCGACGGATCAGCGAAGTTTCCGAGTCCACCTCCTTTCTCTGCGACCGCAGCCAAAAAGACAGCGATGCCAACAACAACGTGCGTGGCGATCCGGACTAGTACAGTAGTAGTATTCAGTATTGATGTCTTTTTCTGAAGTTTTAAAGGAACAATCTCTGAGCAGGAGTTGAGCGTAAAAATGATATTGTATATTTCTTGGGGTGACGACAACATCGACAGACCACACAGTCAACTGTTTTTTTTTTGTTTTTTTTTTTTTTTAAATTGGCGAATAAACTCACGTCATAGCCGATGGCAGCACCATTCTGTGTTCAGATTTCGCATCGTGCATGTAGTCACATGGAAGAGATATGCTGCACTCATGCGGGAATAGGGCTCATACGGATGCTTACTGCTTCAAATATTTCCCTGCAACTAACCACTTTTACTTAAACAGTACAGCCCTGCTCTTATCGTATCGATAAGGCAAGCAGCAATCATGCTGAGAATGGCGCTGCCATAGACGGAAAAATGATTACTGCACATATTTATCGTCCATATCATTAGTTTTATTTCACAGTAAGCTAGTGATTTTTCAAGCAATTAAATGCTTCCAACAATTTCTTTCAATAATACGTGTGGATCTCGGTTGACGCTCCGCTCATCACTGCAGCACTTTCCCTCCACGTAGGCGACGGTGTACCCGCGCCTGCATTGCCAAGGCTAGCAGATGCTAACTAATGCTGGAAAGCTGCATTCCTATATCAAAAACGCCGTTTTAAATTGCTGTGCCTCCTTTATCAGCTCCAAGACGGACGTGCGTTTATTTCAGGAATGAGCCTTCAGTTTCGACGAAGCAAATATGTCGTACAATCAGCAGACTCTCTTTTAAGGTATTGCCTCATCGTTGTCGTCAGCAAGTGTCACGCTTTTGCGGCAGCTCTGATTGGTCGAGACGGGATGACGTCATGAAGGTCTCAACCAATCACAGAGTACCACCACAGTATGCGCGAATGCGTGCCTTATGTGACTATATGTCAATAAATGGTTCATTACTAATTAATGACGAATCCGCTACTAATTACTAATTAATTACTGATTAACAACTAACTAATTCATAGTTACTAATTAGTGGCAGTTGCTTAATTGCTTATTAATGCCGCGCACCCGGTAAAATCAATCACACAACAGTAGCCGTAGAACAACTGCAAAGATACAAGGAGCGCATTCTCGTCGCTGCCAAGCAGAATTCACTGAATAAATGCACTCGCAGGATGTGAAAGAGTAGTCGCTCGCTTTACTCGTAGCAGCATTCATCGCTACATGCGCAACAGTCGCGTAGCAGAATGCAGCACTAAGGCTTTCGCCTTTCATCGCTTCAGTCGCCAAAGTGTCCTCGAAGTTTTTTAAAGATACTAAATGTGCACGAGCACTTGTTCGATAACATCGTTGTGCATTGTATTGCCAGGTTTTTCGCTAAGGATGCATATATAACTCCACATTTATGAACGCTGCCAGTTTTGCTGTAGGCTCATTTCTGGATTTCATTTACTATTTTGTATAATGCTCACACACACACACACACACACACACACACACACGCACACACACACACACACACACACACACACACACACACACACACACACACACACACACACACACACACACACACACACACACACACACACACACACACACACACACACACACACACACACACACACACACACACGCGCATGCATGCATGCATACATACATACATACATACATACATACATACATACATACATACATACATACATACATACATACAACATACATACATACATACATACATACATACATACATACATACATACATACATACATACATACATACATACATACATACATACATACATACATACATGCATACATACATACATACATACATACATACATACATACATACATACATACATACGTACATACGTACATACATACGTACATACATACATACATACATACATACATACATACATACATACATACATACATACATACATACATACATACATACATACATACATACATACATACATACATACATACATACATACATACATACATACATACATACATACATACATACATACATTTAGCGTTACAGCGTGTAATTCTTTTGCTGCTTCCAGGAACCTGTTCTGCAATACAATAAAACTGCTTCATGCTCGGCAAGTCGAAAGCTAACTCCCTTTCGAACCACTTTCTTTTTCTCTTGTGTTTTAAGCGGCTTTACCGTGTTATGCACAAGCAAGACCGTCTGAGCACTTAACAAAAAAAAAAAGAAGAATTGATGCTTCTGGGTGCTTCAACCGAAAATATCGATCGCCCTATGTGAACGTAATCAACCTGGTCACGAATGGAAGTGCGTTTTATAGTGGCGACGAAAAAAAAAAAAGGAAAGGGCTACGAACAGCTGTCTCGGTACCTTGCCGCTATAGCGAATCTTTGCTGTGCATTGCTACACACATAATTACCTGCGGGATCCGTGCCCGCGTTGTCGGGCAAGATCCCGCTGGAATTCAGTTGCGTAGGTATTAGGAGAAGCAAGTGGATAACTGAGAACTATTTTGAGCACTAATCTGAGGAAGTTCCAGTGACCAGCACACAGCATATTCCTTCATTACAATAAATAGTTGAGTTCCTTTCGTTATCTAAGAATGAAACTTAACGCTTCTGGCTTTTTTAACAGTAAGAAACCATTTGTTGCTTTGATTAGCGTAGTTGTACAAGACACAAGACGCCATAGCAAATCGCGAACTGATGTTTTTGTTTCATTTTTAGGAGAATCTTTTCAGAGTATTGCACTGAGTGATCTATCCTAGCAGCAGTGAAAGGCCGGACATATGTGCTCAAGAATAAAAAATTCAGCTGATGCTTTGGCCTTGTAATAAGGATTACATCGACAGTTCGAGGGTCGTTAAATGCTCATGCCGATAATTGACTCGCCGTAGGGGGGTGGCTGTAAGGGTGCTTTTTATGCGTGCGTCGCACACGACCGCTGCTCATATTCATGCCCTGTCCCCCAATCGATCCGATATGGCTGGTGCCAGGCATCACAATCACGGCAAGGAAGGATGCGAGGCTGGTTGGGTGCTGCGATGTTGATAGTGTTGGAGTAGCTGTATGCCCTACGGTAAGGTCATTTGTGGCAGTAGTTTATGCGGTGCGCGCTAGTAATGGCAACTACAGCGATGTCATGGTTTTACCGGATTGTGCACGCAGCTCTAGCTGTGCAGAAGAAAGCCATAAGTGGCTCACCGAATCTCTCCAAGCGCTCGATGACCATCCAGCACCAGTGGAGAAACATGCCGGGAAAGGCGGAGGTCATCAGCTTGCTCAACCTCGAGATGAGGTAGTACCCGAAACCAAACGGGTTCTGAAGGAACAGGTATGGCACCATCAGGGTCAGGAACCAGTACACGGACGACAGCAGGCCAGCCAGACGAGCTGAGGGCGTGTTGAAAAGGAGCGTTTCTAAGTTCCGCCGCCCGCGAGAGTGACTTGCTAAAATTCGTACTTGCAATTGATACAGCTAAAGTTTCACAGGCCCATTAAACGATTAACGTTAAGAATTCATTTGAAACATCGGTATGCATCGTGGCTGTCTGAAGCAGATCAGGCCCTGACGGCGATTCATCTTGGCATAATATGCCTGTTTCATTATTAAGGGCCGGCGCCGAGGTGAAACATCAGTATGCATCGTGGCTGTCTGAAGCAGATCACGCCCTGACGGCGATTCATCTTGGCATAATATGCCTGTTTCATTATTAAGGGCCGGCGCCGAGGTAAAATTGTGACAAAGAGGCGTTCGGTGTTCCGACGAGACGGGAGAAAATATCGCAGCAGGACCTTGCGCACATGCCCCACTGCACTATGTGGCGCTGAGCGTGAGTGGGAGAAAAAGGATGGACAGAAATATGTTATTGGACAAGCAGATGTGTCTATACTGGTCTTTGGCTCTGATTTAGCACCAGAAAGGTAAACCGGCTGTGCGATAGCCTCTCCCTTGTAAACCTCTACTATGAGGTGCTTTTTTTCTGGGGGTGGGGTGGGTTTAGTTGATTTCTGTTTGACACTGCACTGATTAAGTTTTCGGAGGAAACACTAGATATACCTCAACGTAAGACATATCAAACTTTAGGAAGGGGGAGAGGGGATGCACTGCTGCTCATAGCTGCTTCTATAAGCCTTTAAGCCTTACTTTTCGCCTCTCTGAGTACCGTGTGTTTCTATACCTCACTGGGTCGTAAAATCTATCGTCGGCTAGGAGAGCAGATTGGCAGTTGGAATGGGTGTTCAGCCGTCAAACACGACCATTAACACTAAAAACCCATTCATGCCACTATATGCGCCTTTTGCGTGCGCGACGTCTTTTCTCACCCTGCAGACCCTGTTTTTATAGCATGTAGCAACTAGCCCACATGCATACAAGATTTCGTGGAGGCCCGAGCAGCTGTACTCACTGCTGTTGAAGAACAGCGAGATCAGCATGGCGTGCACGGCGAGCGCACTGCCGAAGAAGAGGAGCACTGCGTAGACGAGCGCCGGGTTGGTGTTCGCGATGAACGCGTTGCCGTAGTGATCGATGAGCAGACCGTATAGGAAGAAGAGCATGAACGCGCCAATCAATGCCACTGTGGTCATCATCTTGAGGTAGTGGGCCAGCCAGTAGACCCCGCCGGCCACGCCGTAGACGCGCTGCTGAGTGCGCATACCACTCGCCTGCGGATGTTGGAGGCAGGACAGCAGTTACACCTCCGTTCAACCTTAACGGCCCTTGAAATGCTACTTGCGGCGAAATTCTAATGCTATAAATCCAGAGAGGTAGTTTTTGTGAGTATTCGAGCCAAATTTGAAAACATTCCGTGGAACCGGTAATTTTCAAATAATTCTTATAAAGTGCTTCTGGCGGTTGGGGCGACACACATTGCGCGCAAGCCTTCCCACTGACGTCAGTGTGGCCGCTGGGCGCGCCTGCACATAGTCATTGGACGCTCCCAAGTTAGGCGTGTGGGACAGGGCGTGGTGAGGTGTTGTCACAACTTCTTTTTTCGTTTTTTAAAGAAACTTGCGTATCATTTTTGATCGCCTATCGGTGCTAGTAGCTTTTCATGTGCCCTTTCAGGCACAGTGAGACAGGTTGGGTAGATCTCGAAGCCATGCCGTTGATCCCGCTGTGCTCTGAGTGAATCTTACCCGTTTCAAGCATTAGGTTCACAAAAGAGCACGCCACTGGGCCTTTAAAGTACTGAAGATTGGTACGGTATGGTGTGCCATGGTCTGATTTGCCATGATTTGGTTTGTGGGGTTTAACGTCGCAAAGCAACTCAGGCTATGAGAGACGCCGTAGTGGAGGACTCCGGAAATTTCGACCACTTGGGGTTTTTTAACGTGCACTTACATCACACAGCACACGGGCGCCTTGCTTTTCGCCTGCAACGAAAAGCGGCCGCCGAGACCGGGACTCGATCCCGCGAACTGTATGGTATGCTGTGCTATGGTGTGGTATAATATAGTATTTGGCTTTCACTTCCCAGAGCTACACATGGATTATTAGAGACGGCTTAGTCTGAGGCTCTGAATTTAGACCACCTGGGGTCTATAAAGCACATTTATGTTGCAGAGCACAAGGATACTTTTACTTTGAATGGATTGAAAACTATTTACACCAATATTGGACGCGCTCCTACCCCCTACTCTGCTACGCAGGCCCGAGCAGGAAGCCGGGACTCCGAAACTTAAAATACGCGCGAGAATACGCCGAAGGTTGTACCGAAAAATCGGCGATAGAATCTCGGCCGCCTCCCGATCAGAGATCCGGGTCTTTGAAACTTAAAACACGCGCGAGAATTCGCCGACTGTTGTACCCAAAAATGTGGGATCGAATCTCGGCCGCGGCGGCCACTTTTCAATCGAGGCGAAAATAATGCGCCCGTGTGCTGTGCGATGGCAGTGAACGTTAGAGAAACCAGATGGTCTAAATTTCCAGAGCCTTCCATTACTGCGTCTCTCAGGCTGAGTCACTTTGGGACGTTTCAAACAAAACGCCAACTAGCCTTTGTACTATATTCTCATGAACCGATGAAGCTATCGGGACCTTTCTTCTATTAAGAAATACAGCCCCAAATAGGGTGATGAAAATTATGTAGAGCAAATGCGACTTTTCGTATATGCTACGTACCCTCAAAATTGAGCCGGTAATTTGATAGATAATTTTAAAAACTCCCGCTTTCGCGCTGCGCGGCGACACGTGGTGCCGGGCGATCGCCCGAGTTTGATCATCTAGGGCTCTGACATCAGAAGCGGTGACGTTAGCAGCTTTAACCTTTTCATTCTCTCCTCTAGTATTTAGTTCGGCCCACGAACTGTTTGAGCAGCATTATGTTAGTGTTCATATCTGTCAGCTTTAAACCACCGCATTCGAAAGTGACAACAGCAATGCACTTCGTCAGCTGCTCAGCGCAGCCCCCCTTTTTCTGGGCGCATTGTAACCATATAAAGCTTCAGACGTTTGCATATATCTGCATGTTTCCCTTTTTCATCGCCTGCCTTCGCAAAGAGAAGCTATCATTAGGGTCCAAACTTCATATTCAGGGATGCTGTGAAGTTTCCGGTACGTCATATCGAACGAACGATTAGAGAATAGGCTTTTACCAATAGAGACAAGAAACAATATGATAGCACGAACTTATTCTGAGAGATTGTCCACAAGCGACTTCGAACGATTCCCTTGGCCTCGGGAAGCCACAAAATAATTCGAAGTATCATCGCCTACACCGAGTTTAATCATCTTGGTTCCCGCACAGTGAAAGGCACAGTAGCTACGTCTACTGTACAGTACGCTGGCTCATTATCGTATTTGTTCAGTGCGGACAAATTGCCGCAATAACATTCCAGCCGTACATCTTTTTCGAGCTGTGACTGAGATAACGCTGGTAATGTGATGGATCGCAAGAAAGCTCAGCGTACTCACCCTCTCTTCAACGATCTCCATGACAAAGAGGGTGAAGGGGATCCAGAAGGCGATCACGAAGCGGATCACCACGCGGGCATAGGTGGTCGAGAAGTCCTCTGGGTAGAGGCTCGGGTAAGGGAACCGCTGCAGGATCACCTGGCGATACAATATGCCAGGACGGAAGTCACAAACATGTAGAAGCAAGCAGAAAATTTTCTCAATTTCACGAAGAAAGTGTGAGCAAATAATAAATTCGACTGTTCTCCTTGCTCGGCGGCAAAGGGCACCGGAATCACATGGCACTAAAGCATGGAGAGGAGATGTTAAGATCTCTCCATCCTTAAGTGCAATGTGATTTAGGTAACGTTTCCCCTCGACGATGCTTTGCGTTTTCGTACGCAGGAAAAAAAAATGAAATCTTAAAAACTATAGTTTCGCATTTCTGAAAGTTCTGATCTTCCATCCATTACACATTCGTGTCTCCTTCGTAATCAAGAGCCTCCGGCTGGCCTCGCAGATCACCAGTGGTCATCCCCGCGATTAGTAATTAGCCACCCAAAATCATTGCTGCAGAATGGTAAGATACCGCAAACAGCCTATCTCTCTCTCCAGGTTTCTCTAAACTCTAATATTCCGCGCTCAAGCTCATCTGATTTTCAGCTGCTCGAAGCTGAATTTCGAGCTCTCGCTTCAACTTACCAAGCCATTTCCATTCAAAGTGTTTGGGATCATTCTCCTGAAGTACTCACTTCGTAATCGAGGCTGAAATTCCTCGCATTGCCGATGGCTTCGAGGTAGGCCGTCTCCACCGCGTACTGGATCGGTAGCAGGTATGTCATCTCGCTGAATGCTTGTAAGTTAAGAGCAGCAGGCAGCATCAGGAAACGGCGGTAACGGACGTTCACGTCGAACTCGATGCCGTGGACGCGAACCTGCGCGCCCCCGAGACAACAGGTGAATGTCCTGCTGATGGCAATCTCTAGTGCTCAAGTTAACAGCGCAAAAGAATTTAAGACATTGTCACGCCACAAATGACATTGGATATATTTCTGTAGCAGATTGGGCACCGCAATATGCACAAGTAGTCAATATGCGTTTTGAAGGTTAACCACACAACCCAAAGAAAGCACAAGGTACATCACCAGACAAGGCCAGCTGCTGTTGCCCCTTGCTTGCACTGTCTATATCTAAACGTACTTGTGGAAGCCAGGTTGTAAGTAAATTTAAAGGCGACATTTGGGGGTACCTTCTTTGTCCTCGAGAAAAAGGCCTGATCTGCGTCAGTGTACATATGCCCAAGGAAATTTCGAGCTCATTTTATATGCTATCTTTTGATGACGTGTACCTTCATTATAAACAGTCGGAAAACATACATTAAGTTGTCTTCCGCTGGAAAAATATTGACAGCAATACTTTCTGCTGCAATTTTATTCAGAGATTCACCGCAATATGGCTCATTTAAACCAAGGGCCGCAGTTTACTTTTGTGCTATGAGCAATGGGATATACTCTGGGAGGACGCAACTCGAGCTCGCACCTCATCAGTTCAGTTCAGTCGTTCAGTCGTGTCCGACTCTTCGTGACCCTATGGGCCACATCACGCCCCGCTTTCCGGTCTCTATCTTCCTAACATCACATAACTTCATCTGCAGCGCCTCGAGGATGCCATCTAACTATCGCGTTCGCTGCCTACAACTTCTCCGGTGACCCTCAACCTTTCCCAACATCAAATCTTTCTCCAGCGACTCCTCTCTTCTCATCAGATGACCAAAGTAGCTGAGCTTTAACTTTAGAATTTGACCCTCCAATGAGAAGTCAGGGTTTATGGTCGACAATATCTACTGATTTGATCTCCTGGCCGTCCAAGGAACTCTCAAAATTCCCCGCCAGCACCACAATTCAAACACGTCAATTCTTCGGCGGTCAGCCTTCTTCACAGTCCAACTCTCGCATCCATACATCACCTCATAGTCCAGCTTAAAATGCGCGTCTTCATCCTCCAAGGTTGATTCATCGAAGGCGCCTTTTGAATGCCGCGAGCTCGTCGCCAGGTACTGCGGGGGTGCGTGGAACACAATAGCGATGCGCCTTCCCGGGGGAGCGTCTCCGATGCTCTTGAAGTACGCCGATACACCGTCTTCGTGCTTCAGCGAGTGCACCTGCAGGCAGGCCATGGCTGCAGCTTCATTCATTTTGCCATTTAGTAACCACCGCTGTCGGCATCGACCTCTGGCACAGAGGTACGAGTGAATACCATTCTGAATTCTCGTCCCTACAGAAGCCCTCAACTTCGTTCTGTTCATTTTGTTCACCCACTGTACAATATGCTCGATGTGAATTGAACCCTTTCTCCTCGGGTATGACGTGCTCTTTACACCGAACGAATTGGGTCTCTCATTCAGGCAGTCTTTCTTTTTTCCAGTTTGTTTAACACACACACACACACACACACACACACACACACACACACACACACACACACACACACACACACACACACACACACACACACACACACACACACACACACACACACACACACACACACACACACACACACACACACACACACACACACACACACACACACACACACACACACACACACACACACACACACACACACACACACACACACACACACACACACAAACGAGAGATGTACGCATATAAAGCCATAGAAACACGCACATACAGACACAGACAGAATAGACTAGATATAACAGACAAGATAGACTGAGAGGTGGATGGTAGATATATTACTGAAATGTCCAGGGCGGTTACGAGGGTGTGAAACAAGTGTTTTACGAGCTAGCTGAGATGCAATAGATAAGAGCTCAGAGCGCATCGTCCTGCCACTAGTCACGCAGCGTCTGGGCGCGCTTCAAAGTTCTCTCCTTAAGCCATCAGCAGCACACTGAAATACATCACACGGCGTTTACGAGTATGTAACGCGAATAAATTAGTTTGGCTGAATTGTGATCAAGAAATCTAAATATATATTATAGCCGAGGTAGTAGACTGAACGGTCAGCCGCAGACAACGCCGATGGTGCCCTAGCGCTCGGAGTATTCAACTTCTATTCAGAGCTGCTCGCAGGAGGGGAAGTGTTGGGTCCATACGCCGTAACTGCATTTTAACAGCCGCCACCCTAGTACTCGGTCTTACACATGCACCGATGCCTTTGCGGTTGTCTGTACCAACGGTGGAAGACAGGAAAGAGCAAAGAAAAGGTGACGCTGTAGCACGTAGGCCAACCCCAAAAGAGAACAAGGTGTTACATCATCCATCGGAAAGCGAGGCACTAAAGTATAGGGGGCGCATTGACAGCTGCGAGTGCCTGGAGGTGCAATAATTAGGGTATAGGCTCCGAAGCATGGCGACTAATGAGCTCCACAGGGCACTACGGGAAATGTGACTTCCAAAAACTAGGCTTTATATCTTCTAAGACAGGGACACTGCGAGGACGGCACCGGCAGTAACCGGCAATAAAGAGATGAAAACTACCGACACTCTAAAAAGAGCACCTTGGAGATGTTGAGTATGGCGGCCGCGCTCTGTGCGATCGATGCGTGGTAGGGCATCCGTGAGACGTAGCAGAGACTGTGCACATGAGCCCCCGGTCCGGAGTGCCAGCCATCCAGAGGGTGCCGGGCCTCGAAGAACCGAGGCGGCATGCGCCTCTCGTCCTGCACATGGCGGTGGTGCCACGGCTTCGGCGTGTACCGAGGCGTCGACGGCCGCTTAGGCATCTCCCGGTCGGTTGCGGTCGTCTGGACAAACTCGGCATCGTGGCCTGATGCGGCGGTCGGCCAGAACCCCAATCCGCGGTGCACCATGGTATCGGGCTCGTCCGGCATGTCACTATTGAGCGTGTACAGGACGATGAGCGCAAACGCTGCCTGTGCGACGAAGCTTGGTAGGTGCCGGCGGAACTGGCGGACGGAGATGTCCTTCCACATCAGAAGCACCAGCTGCTGCAACATGGCTGCCTCTGCAGAGGGATGCGCGGCTGGTTCCTGGGGAGGGCAAGAGATGGATGTAGCGGCAGTGCGCAGCCGAAGGTGGTTGGAGCGGCCATGACGTAACCCTCGATACGGTAACCGTTGCCGCTTAACTAAAAGGGGATGCTGACAAGTCATAGCACCAACTAATCATTCTACGCTGACTAGGACTAAGTGCAGAGCTCAGTAGGCGTACCGTCAACGGCAAGCAGAGTCGTTTTCCAGATGACCCCTAACTACCATGCTATTTGTTTAGTAGTGCGTACACTTACGTGCTGTCGAACCTTCGAAGGTGACCAGAAACAGCGATGCTGGAAGAAGAGACGTATGTCGCTGAGAATGTGCAGAAGGAATCTGGGAGCACGAGTAGCGCGAGGCCACGCGTGTTCGTCTTCCTCGACGCCGCGTTGTGTGACGAAATACAAACATACAGTCACATGCTCGATTTCTCCACGAAAGGGGGACTGTGCTTGTGGCTTGGGAAGTTCCTGGCCTTCATAAGGCGTACATAGCAGCAGAGCGGGATGTTTAATTTTTTTTTATTTTTTACAATGCTAAAAGAAAACACTATATGGTTGGGATCAGATAATACAATCCGAATAAATAGCAAACTGAAAAAAATCTCTAGAGCGCAATGTGCTTATAAATCGCGATGGTATTTACTAGAGAACTAAATGGGGTTACGTACACTGTTGCGCAAAAGTGGAGAGACCACGCGTTTTGACAAAACTGCACATCAGCTCTTTCTGAAGGTGTACCGGTGGTTTCTAAGTTATGCATAGGGTAGCCTAACAGTGTACTTATCCCTTACTTACACTTCCTCATCGGATCTTTCATACATGGCATATCGAGGCCGAGAAAAAATTTATATACATGCTATGGAATTCAATCTTCTGTCAGCAGAATAAGAATTATTTGCAGAGTGCGTGTGAGGAGTATTGGCCTCATTCAACCAATCTACTTCCCCTCTCTTTAGGTTAACGTCACCAAAGCGAACTTCACTCTAAAAGTACCAAAGAGCACGCCCATCATTGAAATATAGGCCCGTTCTCCTTGTCTGCACCTTTCTTATATCCGCCATCTGGACAACGAAGCACGGAATCAATTGACAAGGTAATCATGCATGACCAGGCACGAAAGTTACAGCGGCTGCATTCGATATGAAGCGCGCACACTACAGAGGCTGCACTCGATATCGCGCGATATGCTTCACGCTCGCACTATCACGTAAAGAGCAGCAAGTAGGCACGGCGCATGCTCCGGTATGACCGCTTCATCCCCCACGTAACACCGATTCCGAGTGTCACCAATCCTTTTCTCTATGGTGTCACCTCGAAGAGGTGCCACACGGTAGCCGAGTGGGTAACGTGCTGAGCTCGCACACGCGAAGACGCTGGTTCGAATCACAGCGCCTGCAGCGCTTCTGCCTGCGATCGCTGTATTGCGGGGACTGGGATTCCTACCGGTGTCGTTCCGGACCCTTGCAGACTCCGGCTGTACACTCGGCCGCCGTGTGTGGTGGACAGGGCGAGGTGGCGTGCCTTTTAGGCACAGCATCTCATCTCGCTGTCCCCCGGGCATCCGAATGGTGGATGCCTGTTGCTGCTGGTGTTGATTTTGTACGCATACGGTACAGCGGTAATGAATATAGAAGACGCCGTGCGGCGACTGTGCAAAAGGCGGAAGAGAGTTGAGAAGCGGCATCGTGCCTTTATGGGT
This sequence comes from Amblyomma maculatum, assembly GCF_055883805.1. Taxonomy (NCBI): domain Eukaryota; kingdom Metazoa; phylum Arthropoda; class Arachnida; order Ixodida; family Ixodidae; genus Amblyomma; species Amblyomma maculatum. The sequence continues at coordinate 116,438,241 of NC_139351.1, read as the reverse complement.
CACACCAGGGCAGTACATGTCCGCCTTCTTCCGAAACTAATCAGCGAAGCTGTCTCGAACTTTCCTCTCTCTGTTAGCGTGTTCTGTGTACCTGCAGTAGCGCGTTCATTCCATTTAGGAAACGCTCATTGTAGAAATGCTTCATACTACAGTATTATAAAGTACTTCAGAGAAGAAACGACGCCGAAGAAAGATGCTGCTAAACGAAGTTCAGGATATGAAATTAAGGGGGGGGGGGGGGGGGGGGGGGCTATCAAAATTTCGTCGTTTGTCTGCTTTGGGTGACGTTATCTACTCGCTGCTGCAGTTCGTAATAGTCATCCCGCAACGAAATCTGCAATAATCTAGCCGGTACAACTTATTGCAATCGGCAGAACATTCGGAAAGCGTGAAGACTTGCCAATCGGCTCGGGAGTCAGGATTGATGGAAGATAACGTCCTTTCATTCCGGTCATTAAGGCGGACGCTTTCGATGGAGGTGGAAAGGAAAGATATCAGTGCTCGTTGAAACCTCAGGTGGTCGAAATTCTCGGAGCTCTCCACTACGGCGTCTGTCATAGCTCTTGTCTCTTGTAGCGACGTTACATCAAAACAAACCCAACCAACCAACCTATAAGGAACGTTCGCAGGTTGTATGCTTACGACCTGTCCCTAACTACATGACTGTAGGTGTACATAGTCACACAGAAGGCATGATACTCGCTTGAGCGCTAGTTATGAGTGTGTAAACCAACGTCAGGCTTATTGTTCGCGTTTATCACAGAACTGTTATCTGCCTGCAATGAGCCTAACTGCTCCGAAGCCGCTCCCCAGCTGTAGCCGATAGGGAAAATGTTCGGTGACGCTACTTCCCTAGAAATGAGCGAGCTAAAACAGGGCTTCAATAAAGCATCGTGCTGGGCTAGTTCATTAATCATACTCAGTAAGAAGACAGCGCAGAAAACAACCTCAACCCAAATAAAATCAGTTGATAGCAGCGTTCTTCTGTGTTGTGTGCTCATCTACGGTTGTATTTTTTCGCTGTCCTCTTACCGAGTATACGACAGGGCGCAGAAGCAGTTTCGAGCGCGGAACAACATGCTTAATGAAATTCACATGTAGGATCGAATAAAGTCGTCGACGGCGCAAAAATAGTATTCAGGCCCTTTCTTTTTACGCTGCACTCGCTAAGTACTAATCTTTATAAACTAACCTAGCTTATCACGTTAATACACGCTACAAGGTAATAGTTATAGAGAAGTTATATCACACAGGCGGAGGAGTACAATGACATATACCTGCGTTTCGATTCAGGGAACACTGGTACGCTTCTCCGACAAAGCAACTAAACTCCCTCCCTTTAATGCGCTGCGTCTCGAACACTAGCCCTTCGCAATGGCAAAACATTCTGGCAAAATTGGCACCCCAGGTATTAAACGACAATCGAAGAAGAGGGGGGGGGGGGGGGGGGGGGTCTTTATCAAACTTAGCTACGGCGGGTGCACCCCCTACAGCCTTTCGTGTACCTGTCAATCACCTGACGCTATGGCATTTTCGCGTATAACTCATAACAGCGAGAAACTTACCGTGTGGAATTCCCGGGGTGACGACGGTGAGCTTCGCTCCCAGGATCCTCTCCTGTAGCTGCGATTTTGCAGGGGTGATTCTGGTCATCTTGTGCCCGGCCCGACTGGAGCTCTTGTCTGCACAGGGTACGGGTGTTCAGAGATTGTCTTTAGCGCATGAAGGAGAGGGCTATGTTTCATAAGCGCAAACTGATACGTATGAAACTTAGCTTTCTCGATGTCTTTGATACCAATGATCAAACAACGTTCATAATTTTCTTATCACACCATAAAGTGCAAGTCAGCGTCGAATATGCCATTTTCGTGATATTATGGAATTCGGTTTAAAAGATGGTCACAATCACTGAAAAGGGTAGTTAGTATTGAGTGCTAAATAATTGAAAGCTCGAAGCTTTGACGATAGAGGGACATTTACGCTCCACCTCAAAGATATCACGCGATAGCGGCCTGTGGCCCAGTGGTGTATACCAGTGGAGTGCTTCCGCATTGAGAGAAATCGACGTAGGCACACAGTTCGCATTGCGAAAGCTGCTTGGAGACTTGGAACGCGGAGGCTCCATCTGTCTCCGCAACGACGTAGCAGGTCTCTATTAGTTCCGGTGGCTGCCCCATGCCAGCGCCTATTTTTAGAACACATTTTTTCGTAAAACAGGGGTAGCGATACCTTTTCGACTGAACGAGCTGTGTACGTTATCAAAGTCATGAAATAAAGGGGAACTTCGCATGATTCAGGGCAGATCCCTTTGTTTTAAGTGTTAGCTCATATGTCCACTTTAAGACATACCAGTTAAGCAAAATTTTGTATTATCACCTGCAATAACAGCATTGCGAAGGCCACACGGCACCATAGAGATATTGTTTTATTAGAAACGTGGAAAAGTTCTTAACGTGTGCAAATCGGTGGCACGCGGTAAGCGAATCTCATACAATAATCGGCGTAAAGCCGCTAAATAACGCCGCACGTTGGCGAGCTGAGCGCACGTGCATTAAGAAAATGTCATTCTAATGTGTTGGTATCCCCTGATGCAATGCATGATGCTAAAATCAACGCGTGCATCGCAGAGACATTCGAGCTCGTCATTCCGAGGAATTAACGCCATTGCCAAGAAGTATCTGTGGTTAATGGAGTTACACAGCATTATGCCGAAAAGATAGTGGCGAGGTGCTAGATGTATTAAAGGAATACGTCTACTTACGACGGATTGTGGCCGCAGATCTAGGCCACGAAACGTACGTAAATAACTAGAATTACAATGGGATGAGTATTTTCGGAAAGTACCATCGGACCATGAATGACTAATCATCAGCAGTGGCGTAAATACGCGAACATTTCAGATGGTACTCGTAGGTTACCATTTTATTTTGTCGTGCTTTTTTTTTTTGTAAGTAAATCAGATGGAATAAGTTAAATGAGAACGTCGTTAGCTTTTGGTTTGGTTTGGTTTGAGGGATTTAACGTCCCAGAGCGACTCGGGCTATGAGAGACGCCATAGTAGAGGACTCCGGAAATTTAGACCACCTGGGGTTCTTTAACGTGCACTGACATCGCACAGCACACGGGCGCCTTGCTTTTCGCCTCCATCGAAAAGCGGCCGCGAGGCCTGGATTAGATCCCGCGTCCTTGGGAACAGTAGTCGAGCGCCGTAACCACTGCGCCACCCCGGCGGTGTGGAGGTTTGCCATTGGGCACAGTAAAAAAAGGCAGCAGAGGTGTGGAAGAAAAAGGAATGTAGACTGGTTTCGCTTTAAAAAAAAAAATTGAAAAACAATTTGATGAAGCGATGATCAAGTGGCTGCTTGCGGTAGTCCATTCGAGGTCAGACAGCAGGTCTATACATTCCTCAGAAAACGTTGTCGCACAGACGCCGTAACTGCCAGTCCACAACAAGTCTCATATCACATAATTTGGCACAGCGCCACAATAAGGGCACTTGTCAGCGCTCGCAGGTTTCGTTGCTTCGCCTGATATTATGAAAGTTTTAAGTGCGTACTTTCAGCGCGCAAACCAAACCAAGTTTTTATTATTTTTGTTTCGTTCACTTCCAATGCAGTTTTACTATTACTTTTACCGGTTCGTTGCTCTTTCTTTACTTTCATTGAGACGCGCTTCGTGTGTACATTGCTCCTAAATCACATACTGATACGTGGCAACAAGTTTAGGTCAAGAAAACAGCGGCTGATGATTGTGTGAATGTTCTGGCAAGCGCCAACCTTCTCTTAGCCCAACTACCGTTGCTACACCTTCGTCTTTCTTCTGTATCACTGACTGTTCACAGTCTTTTTCAACGTCCAGCGACGCAGGGCATATATGTAACAATATTTTGCAGAACTTTATTTTGATTTATTTACTCTTACGAACTCTATCGCATCAGCCTGTCGAAACTGCTCTGACACGCTTCATTTATTCTCTATATAAAGATTTCCACAAAATAAAATGGCTTCTCGTATGATAGTGCAGACGCTTAAAGCGCCGAAACTTCGTTTTCCTCTGCTGTGTTTTACGACAGACAACGTTGAAGACACTGGCAGATCATGAGAATTTGTTTTGAAGTTTGTGAAATATACATTAAATAAAAATAAATAATTGGTTCACAGGAAGGGAAAGGCGCAGTATCTGACACACTTGTGTCTGTGGATACCTGAACCGCACCGTAAGGGAAGGGAGGAAGGTGGAAAATAAAGTGGAAAGAGAGAAAGAGGAGCCGTAGTGGAGAGCTACGGAGTAATTTCGACCACCTGGGGATCTTTAACGTGCGCTGACATCGCACAGCACACGGACGCCTCTTCGTTTCGCCAGAGTCTCTGGTTTCGCCTCCACCGAAACGCAGCCGCCGAGGTCGAGTTCGAACCCGGGTATTCCGGACAGTAGTCGGGCGTCTTACCACTGTACCACCCCGGCGGGGCAATTGTGAAATATACATTGAGAAAAACAATTGTGTGCTGGTTTAACTTTGGTTTGGTGAATACTGAAGGGAAGAGAAAGCTTCAAGTGCATGGCTAGCTCTTTGCCAAGCTTGGATAAAACATATTGCGAGACATTGTTTCATTTTGTTTCATCTTTATTCATTCCGATGAAAACACTGTGATGGTCCGTAAAGTAGTGTGTCTTGGTGGTTACTAGGCCTATGCTATGGTTCTACGCAACGGGATTTCTTTGAAGGACAAGGTCTACACTCTCTCCCAACAGCGTAATAATGCTTGGTGGTGGTGCGTGACACTGGTTTTTACTTTGAAGTTACCTTGACAAATACTGCGCCTTCCCTTTCTTACTAACTAATTTACAATTGAAGTAAATGAGGTAGAGCCGATTTTCGAGTAGAACTAAAGTTAACCTTCAAGTGACCTTGACCTAATGAAGTGTAGATTTTTTTTTTTTTTAAGCAAGATTGCCACAAGGCATATTATAGAAACTCATGTAACTTATTTTCGGTAAGGAACCGGAGCAGGCTCCCACTTTTGCCGTTGTCGGTGAGCCATTTAGAGAAGTCCTCTTCCCTTGTGGTTAGTCACACCAGCTGCAGAAGTGGATGTTCGCTACCTGCTGTGGACTTGTGCAGGGACAAGGGCATCAAGGACACAGATTCTGCGCGAAGTGGGTTTGGTTTGGTTTGGTTTGTGGGGTTTAACGTCCTAAAGCGACTGAGGCTATGAGAGACGCCGTAGTGGAGGACTCCAGAAATTTCGACCACCTGGGGATCTTTAACGTGCGCTAACGTCGCACAGCACACGGACGCCTCTTCGTTTCGCCTCCATCGAAACGCAGCCGCCGAGGTCGGGTTCGAACCCGGGTATTCCGGAATACCCGGGTTCGACACGGGTTATGCCGGCCTAATGTCGCGGCGGCACTCTTGGTGTCCGGGGGATGGGGAAGTGGGACGTAGGGAGGGGGGGGGGGGGGATCGTCTTGGCCCGCACAAAGCAAACAGCCCGGTGAACGTCGGCAGGTCGGTAGTCCGGTGTGCAGCCTCCGGTGCAGCAGCGCTTATGGGTGTTCCAGGCGAAGCCTAGTGCTGCGCCTCTGCGAGGCACAGGGAGGACTGCTGATTACAGCAGGACGCCACGGCGATTGGGGCAACCGCCGCAGCAGGAGGAGACCGCGATAGACTGCTGCCAAGGCAGCAGCGCGGCGGGTGGCGCTGAGGAGGCCGTCCATAGCGCGCCGAGGCCCGCGAGCAGGGAGCCCAAGGGAAGCTGTGTCGCTGGAGAATCCGGGCGGCAGCAGGGAGGACCGCTAATATACCTCTGCCGTGGCAGAGGTGCGGCGGGTGACGCTGGAGAAGCCGCTGGCAAGGCGGCGCGTCAAGGGCCGTGAGCACAAGGCCCACGGGAATGCTGGCGAAGCAGCGGGGGGATCGCAGGAGCGGCAGGGGACGCGGGTGCTCAGGGCCCGCGGACCGTGAAATCCGCGGGAGACTGGCAGTGGCCAGCAGGGCTGTGCCCACGGAGGAGCTGCAGTGGGCCGCCGCAGTAGCCAAGAGGCCGGTCCAACGCAGGGGCGCGCCGCAAACGTGGAGGCGACGAGGGGGGTACCGGGGGGAAATTCAGCGCCACCCTCAACCAGCCACCTTCGCCCTCGCTCTTGATCACGTTCTACGTGACGCTGGCGGTAACACAGGACGTTCCACGTCCGCCGCTTGGTTGAGGGTGGCGCTGGTGAACACTCTCAAGGTTAGTATACAGACAACATTAATACCCGAGAAAGTAGCAGGGGGGACAGCGGCCGATGTAGTTCAGTTGGAAGAGCACCGGACGCGATATTCGGAGGTCGTGGGTTCGGTCCCCACCATCGGCACGTTGTTTCTTCTTCTACTTTGTGCTTAATTATCTTTCCCCTAACAGATTACATTACTAATTTCTGTGATTGTCTAAGCAAACATTAAAAAAAAATAGACATAAAAGTATTATTCCCGACGCTTTCCTTGGCCTCGCCGACTGTTGGCTTCTTTCCTTCATATATATATATATATATATATATATATATATATATATATATATATATATATATATATAAACAGGATGTCACACAACTTTCCCGATTATCTATTTTATTTCAACAGTTTCGGACGGTGGACCGTCCTTCTTCAAGGTAGAATTGAGAATCATGAAATAAAGATCCGATGGCAAAGAAACGGTACTGTAGTTAAATCAGTGGCTGAGAGTGCTTCCTGTCGATTTTTAAATAAACACGAAAACGAAAATAGGCGCAACAAGCTCATATTGAGTGACAGAATAATAAGTATACTTCGTTATTTCCGTTATTCTCAATTCTACCTTGAAGAAGGACGGTCCACCGTCCGAAACTGTTGAAATAAAATAGATAATCGGGAAAGTTATATATATATGTATATATACATATATATATATATATATATATATATATATATATATATATATATATATATATATATATATATATATATATATATATATATATATATATATATATATATATATATATATATATATATATATATATATATATATTGTAGGGGGGTGTTTATTCAGTCGACGCAGATGGATCCAGCTGCTCGGGAAGAACTCGGAGCGGGGCGTCAGGCGTAGCGAATCGCAAAGATAACGACCAACTTCTTCGTTCTTGAGAGCGCCAGCACGCGACGCCATGTTAGTAGCTATAACGATGAAGATTACCACACTAATATATACTAATACCTCACTAATATTAAAATGCTATGCTTCACAGATTGCTGAGTATTTAGCCAACATGTTTTCAGTTTCCTTCCGTACAAGCGATTTACCTTTTGACTGGAAAGTAGCACGTGTAGTGCCTATTCACAAATCAGGTGATCGATCAATACTATCCAATTACCGTCCTGTATCAATAACTAGCAGCTGTTGCAAAATTATAAAACACATTCTGGCGGGTATCGTTAGGGATTTTCTCAGTGACAAAAACATTTTATCACCTTTCCAACATGGATTCCGAAAAGGAATGTCAACAGTTACCCAACTTGTGTCAACTGTTCATGAATTATCCTCTGCCCTTGACAATTCCGGCCAAATGGACATATTGTTCTTGGATTTTGCCAAAGCCTTCGATACGGTCCCACACAATAAACTTATTCATAAATTAGAGCTCATATGTCTTCCACAATATATAGTTCAATAGATAGAGGCATACTTGGAAAAGAGGAGTCAGTTTGTTGAGGTGAATGGTGCCATTTCCGAATCACTGTGTCACTTCGGGTGTACCGCAGGGAAGCGTGTTGGGTCCATTACTGTTTCTTATATATATAAATGATTTGCTATTTCAAATTCTGTATCCATACGATTATTTGCAGATGATTGCATAGTGTGTAAGCAGATAAGGGAAACTTCTGATCATGGTATTCTTCAATCCTCTTTGACAGCTATTGACAAATGGTGTGTGGAATGCAGCATGAAACTTAATGTCAAGAAAACTGTACTTCTACGTGTAACAAGGAAAACATTTTAGCCCATTTACTTATATTCCCTACAAGGCTCCAATATTAAAGAAGTAGCAAGCCATAAGTATTTAGGGCTGACACTTACCAATCAATTGGACTGGTCACCGCATATCTCACAAATTTGTTCTTCGGCGTTCTCGACACTCTGCTCCCTAAAACGCAAACTTAATCGCGCCACCTCTAATATCAAACTTTTGGCATACAACACATTCATCCGAACTAAGCTCGAGTACGCCTCTATCTTTTGGGACCCTCACACAAAAAAGAACATAACTGCTCTTGAAATGATACAAAGGAAAGCAGTCAGGTTTATTTTCCACAAGTACAGCAGATCTGATTCTCCCACACAGCTGATGATGACATCCCGCTCCTTTCAGTCCGCCGCAAAATGAACAGAATTTTGTTTCTTCGTAAGATTCTGTCACAGGAAGTTAATATTCCATTACCTAACTTTGTCCAACCTTCTACTGCCAGACGAACACGACACACTAGGGAACATATGCTGCAACCTGTCTTTGCCCGAACAAATTCATTTAAGTACAGTTTTTTCCCACGGACCATCTCTGATCGGAATTTGCTTCCAGAATTTCTTTTCCAAAGCAGTAATTTTAACAAGGCACTGGAAGGTCATTTGTTTGGTTAGGCTGCTCAACTTTTCAGTACTTTATATCTGTTTCCTTTGTTCATGCCGAATTGTGCTGTGTGTTATTGCCTATTTTTATTTGTTAGACTGTCAAATTGTTTAATAATTACTATTACTATTATGATTCCTTTTTTCTCGCCGAATTGTAGTGTGTATTGTATTTTTTGTTTTTTCTGTGTGTGATTGTTACCTGGTATGCCCCTCCTGCTTGGGCCATAAGGCCTGCAGTATTATGAAATAAATATATATATATATATATATATATATATATATATATATATATATATATATATATATATATATATATATATATATATATATATATATATATATATATATATATATATATATATATATATACAGACTTCTATGGTAAGCGATAACACATCTTATAGAGAAGGTAAAAAGTGCGCCATGGAATGCCTTGATCATCATTGGTCAGAGGCTGATCAGGTTACACCTGAGTAACGTGATTGCCTTTTAGTTGCTATCAATGATGCGGCCAAACACGAGCGGCTTTCATGCACATATATAGCATGAAAGGCTAGCTAGACCGCGATGGCATTCGTCCCCGACGTCACTTTCTTTAAAGTTGTTCACGCTATAGCTTCGGATGCTCCATTAAGCAAAACAAATATCAATAGTAGATGCGCACTTCTGAAGATGACTTGGACTAAACAGCTTCGCCTGTAGCCTCCAGGCCCAGATATGTTGCCAAGCATTTCACTCAGAGCTCGAAAAGACGCAGTGACGTCACCGACGGTCGTAGAGTTAGTTTAATACATGCCGGGAAGGTCTGGCATGTTGGGCCCGCCGCCAGTCTCAAAGAAGATGAAGTCCTGCGCAAAGTCGCAGTGCATGGGAAGAGAAATGAGTAGACGGCAAAGGAAATGAACGTGAAGAGCCACTTTATCTTTACAGTCGCACTCTACGGTAGCACACCAATGCACAGAAGAGTAGTAGTAGTAAGCGGTTCTTTATTATAATAGAATAAAATAAAAATAATAAAGGAAAGAAAAGATTTTTGCTGCCCCGGTATCTGCTATCGAAATAAGCTGAAGCACCTGAACTGGGGCATACAGAAAAGGTCCCGCGACCCGTTGTAGGTTGCCTATTTGGTGGCTGCTTTGTGAGCCATCTGGTTTCGACAAGACTCGTCTTCATCACGTATCTGAAGAAGAGAAGCCAGGTTGCTTCTAGGCACCCACAGAGGCAAAGTTCACTTTTATCAGCAGTAGGATACTGAGTTGGGCGAGTTAGTTGTAATTAATTTTGGATGGAAAAACAGCGCAAAGGAGCGTCCTTCGTTACTTTTATCTCTTTTACTATGAATACAAGTTAAATCGTCCTCTTTGTAGGCAAGTCTACCGAGTACCTTAAACCATGTGAAAGATCAGTACAATATTTGCCAGAAGTTTACACGCCAGAGACTTTCTTTTAAGGCGAGTAGTCGGGCTACTGCATCACTCTTGTAATCCTTACTCGTTAGTCGTTAGCCGGACCAAAAATGTATTCACTTTCTGGAATTTGCAATTCTACAAGTACATCACAAAACATCACAAATACATCAAATACATCACAAAACAAGTGCATGCTTTGGAAGCACACACTTCGGGCTACAAACGTTTCACAAAGACTACGGCTTTATTCCGTTACCCAAAGCAAAGAGCGAAAAAATTGTAGTTAAGCGATTTTATTATTTACAGATAATGACAAAAGTGAGTTGCTTCGTGTTAAATGCTCCTATTTCATTAGGAATCATACAGGTTCATTTCAAGTTTTACCGGCGTTCCATCTTCGTGCCATTCTTTCTGGCGTCTACTCCCTTTGTGTAAGTCTTTTACCCCCGTTCAAGCTCATAATTACCCTCACTTTACTTTACCAGACTCTGCATAAAATCAGAGTGCATTAAATCGGCATTATTTTACCCAGGAGACGTATTTGTGGCCGCCTTTTTGACCGAAGTGAAATGCCAAAAAAAAAAAAAAACGAAGAAAAAGGGCACGGGGGATACTCACTATAAGGAAGAGGGCACCGAGCAGCACGGCTTTAATCTTCACGTCCAAGTCGATGGGGAAGGTCACCGTGAAGTTATCAATGTCCGTGAGAGCCTCACGAAACACACCGGTCCAGTTCTTTGATATGAAGCCAACTTTTGTGCGCCCGTCCTTGGTGAAGATTTCGAAGACCACGTCGTTGCATAGACAGGACGACGTGAGAAAGGGGCCCTGAATCTGGAGCACCACATTCTTGCTGCTGTCCAGCACCGAAAAGTACGGGAAGATGATGGAGAACTCCTGCCGGATCCAACCGATGATGGTTCCCGGTGGAGCGTGGACCTCCATCTCCTGCGTGCAAGAGCAGTTCTTGCTTTTTCGAGTCCTCCTAACGCTCTGGTATGAAAAATGCTTAGTGCGAAGTCGGCATTTTACGAGGCCTATCTCACCATCCCCTGCGTCATGAGACCACATGTAATGACCGAACCGGTAGGCGCAGCCAACTCAGGAAGCGTGAGATCGGAGTCCAACCTTGGATCCCCAATTAGACATGCTACTTCAAGGCGACGTTGGCACGTTTCAACGGCTTAATTAAAGCGGGCTTTATATACATGTCGCTTCTGGTAACTTGGGCAGCATATACCGCGGTCTTCTTCAAGATCATTTTTCTCTCATTCAACACAAACTATTGACCCAATATTGGTACTTCTTTGATATTGTAAGGCACAACATAGGACCAGTGCACTGCCAACTAAGTACCAATATTGGGCCGATGGTTTGTGTTGCCTGTTTGTTGGCGGGTGACATGGTCAGGCACTGAATGGCCGGCGATTGCGTTTTCTTATACGTATGTTGTCTTGTGTTTTCTTATACCAAACATTTGTGCAACGTGAGCAGTGACCAACGTGTCACATTGGTTTAGCCGTATAAACTCGAAGAGCACGTCTCAATATAGTTCGTTCGTCGAGATTGAAAACAGCGCTAGGTGCACAAGTACAGGGTTGTCTACTTCTAGCTTAAATATGATCACTACCTTCAAATTAATCTGTGTCGCGTATCTCTTTTTCTTAATGATATAATAATTTCCGCGTCTTACTATTGTTTGTTCATATATTAATTACATTTGTATTTTTTGCCTGTTTCCTTACATTTTATGTATATATTGCACTGTATAGATTTTATGTCCCCTTTACACAATGCCTAATGGGCCTGTAAGGTATTTTCCAATAAAAAAAAATAATTGACTGAACCGCCAGGTCGTACGCAATGGCTCAATGGCGTAGTAGCAAACGGCCCTGTACACAGAAAGGCAAGGCAAGAAACAAAGCTGTCTCGGTCGTCTCTCTTTAGGTCCTTGTGTAGCTGGCGCTGTTTTCTGTCGTTCCTTGTCTTTCAGTCCGTTTTGAAAAGGACAAGTAGCCTGCTTCTTCGTGCAAATGTCATAGACTGAAATATACCAAGCCAAGCGACGTGAACATGAGGAGGAAGTATAACAACATCGTGCTGAAAATCTTCACTGTGCGCTGCGGTCTGCTGAACCTTGTGCTTTCTCTTTACATTTGGAGATAAGCCATGATACTATCTTGGGTGTCTTCAGTGCATCCGTTACCAAGCATGCTCGCGTTCAGAGTGAAAGTCGTGCCTGCAGACAGCAGAAGCAGAGGCAGCTGTCGCAACGAAGGGGCCGGAACAGCCGCATCACTTGGGCGCTGCGGTAGTCGAGCAGCGCCATCTCGAAGGGCCGGCTTTTGCCGCAGCAGCAGCGGCTTGCGAGGTCGCTCTCCTCCACCGCCATGAACACGAACTGGCCCATGGTGTTCTTCACCACGTACTTGTTCTGCTGCTCATACGGCACGAACACTGCGCATGCGAGGCACCGTAAAATCAGGAAATTAAGCGAACCTGTTTTTGCGCTCTCGCACCTTTACGATTTCAATGTTTCACTTCGGTTTCACGTTGTGGCATGTCTCACCTTTTATCGTAGACTCCTACACTTTCAATGCTGTCTCATGTTGGTTTTTGATGCGCAGGAGGGAATAATTATGCATCCAACAATCTCCGGAACGCAATCATATGGAGCTACATCTTGCTTTGCAGACAATGGACATGTCAACCGGAAAGACTCTCGACCCCGCGACGGCCATCATACTACCATACAGCTAGGTTGAGTGCAGATGCCCGATTTTAGCGATTGCTTTACTAAGGATTAGACAAGCGTTTTTTATAGCTGTCGTGTGCGTTCTCGTAATCAATCCCAGTTATTCATTATAGCCAATTTGTTTCAGGTTACACTAGTCGTTTCGTTTCTGAACAACATATAAAAAGAAAGCCTTACTAGACCTATTCGATAAAATTTCCTCAGCGACCGCCGTCGCTGAGGCTGAGTGATGATCTAAAAATAGCGTTACAGCAATCGTCGTTCAAGCTTTCAAGCGATTCAAGCGGTGACTGCGAGGGTGAAATATACCGCGGACACCTCTGTAGAATGAAGCCATCACAGCCCACACATCTGCAGACAAAAAAAAAAGAACCAAGACAAAAAACAAGAACATTTATCACTGTAGGTTGAACATCTGCATGAAAAAAAATGGCGAAGGACGTGCAACATAGGCATGAATCCAAACATCGCATTGCTCTAAGCTGTCTTAAACTTTTAGTATCCTGCCGCTAAAATTCGCAGTCACCGAATTCTTCAATCTTTGGATGAAGCCTGGTTTTGAAATCTTAGCAGCGATTCGAAAGCGAGCCTCAAACGCAATGCTTTAGCGCACATACTTTGCATTCAACGTATTTAAATAAATGGCCTGCAGCGTATTTCTGCGTATTGCAAAACATTTGCCGTGATCGTTGGACGGGGTAAAAAAGCTCAATATTGGCGACATAAAGGGCATTAAATATATCCAGAACAACCAAATAGCTGCCATGTGCGCTCCCTCAGAAAAGGCTGAATTCGCTTCGCACAGGGAAGCGTATAAAGTGTCCTCAACCGTCAAGCTGAGTCCTCTTACCGGGATGCTACGGTTACGACCCCTACATCTCGCACGCTCCCAGTTTTTTAATCGCTCTCAATTTTTACATGTGTGACGTGAAAATTACTTTGTTATGTTTATGCCACAACGTCTCGCTCTGATCTAGTTTATGCCTTGCTATCGAACCTTGAAGCCTGTATCAGGGGCAGGCTAGGTCTGAAGGCATTAATGCTTACTTTTCAGTAACAATAGAAATAGTCGGAACGTATTATCATGTCTAAAAAAACTACAATATAAAATTATCCTAGAAATGAGTGTCAATTGTATCACGAATAACGTAAGTAAAAAATGTGGTGACCAGCAATTTTGTTTTCGCGTACATGTAGTTTCCGCTCGTTTAAATACTAATAACTTAATGTGTGCGTCTAGCATCACACACGTTGTTTATTAGCATATAGTCCCGAGATACCATGTTATGGAACTACCGGTCGTAAGCGATGACCCGACGAATTATCAAAGCCGTACAAACGGGAGTGTGTTGCCACTACTGTATCAGGATTGAAGGGTGCTGGAAGGTTCATTCATATCCTAAGTTCCCAGCGCCTCCAAAGTTTTTCATATTTGGTCTCGTTAAAGTCGCACCATCTCAACGAAAACAGCACGCTAAAAGCTGGACACACACACACACACACACACACACACACACACACACACACACACACACACACACACACACACACACACACACACACACACACACACACACACACACACACACACACACACACACACACACACACACACACACACACACACACACACACACACACACACACACACACACACACACACACACACACACACACACACACACACACACACACACACACACACACACACACACACACACACACACACACACACACACACACACACACACACACGCACACACACACACACACGCACGCACGCACGCACGCAAGCACACACACACACTTCGATGTCATTTGTCTTTTATCCTCTGTCCCAGCATATTTCCACCGTAAAATTCATCAGTGATATCAGCGCTCGGCCATACCACGTGTAAACTATCGCATCCCGACATCAAATGCTCTTGTTTCTTCGCACACAATGCTAACGCCTATAACACCACGTTCTGTAAAGAAGGGGGCTTTTAGCGTCTTCGCATTAAAATGCATCTCCAAAGCTCACTTTCAAGTATCTGCAGCTGCTGGTGTACGAGCAGTTGGTCCACGAAGCGGAGGTACTCCAAACCCGGCGGGCACCCAGGGATGTTCTCCAGGGGCGGGGGTAATCCGGCTGCCAGCACGGGCATCTGCACCGCGATGCCAGGCTGCCCACGCACGACGGGCTGCCCAACCGCGTATGGTTGTCCGACTAAGAGCGGCTGCCCGCCCATCATGGGTTGTCCACCCGGAACTCGAACACTGGTGGTCCCCGCAAACAAGATTTGCGGTTGGCGCTCCCGCGTTTGCTGGATCGAAGCCATTGGTGCCGCAACCTCTTGTTTTTTTCGAATTTATCGGGTTCTTCAGATGTTACCTGCGCAACATGCGTGTATACGTTCGTTGGTTCAGTGGGTGGGCATTGAGAGGTTGAGCGGAGACTCTCGAGTTGGAATAATCTGGTGCTCTGACACCATACAAAGGGACACCACGAGACATAAGCGGAAACATAGAGCTAAGCTTTAGAAAGTCATGACTAGACACTAGTCATGGTCATGCCTGATTGACTTACGTAAGTCATATATGATTCCATAATCATGCACATTGGATCTCCGATCCGACTGACTCATGACAAGTGACTGACCCACATGACATGATATTTATATACTTCTTGTCATTGCACATGACTACCAGTCTCATCTTGTTATGACTTCATATCTCATGTTACACTTTGCTTCCGCGTATTTGCGCAAATTTTTTCGCGAACATTGCCAAGTAAGGTTTTCGCCTTAAAAACTGAGTTGGCAGATCCTGCCAAATCGGCCATGTTACATGGGCGAGCGGCGTCACACGCCATTAGCGCCAATCAGTGCACGACCATGTCACCTGGAAGCTATACAGCGCCACCTGATAAAACCACCTGTAGAGTCACCTGCCAGAGCCGTACCCATAATCTTTCGCTCATAACGCCGCAGCTGACGCCAACGCTGAATATTTTGCATTAAAGGGCCCGTATACCGCAGAGTTCCAAATAAGTTGTTTTTTGATGATTTTTGAAGTCTCCAAAAAACTCAGGCTGTTAGTGATGCCGTAGTGGTGGACTAAGAATAACTTTAGCCACTTGGGGTTCTTTAATGTGCACTGACATCGCTCATTAAACAGATGCCTTAAGTTTCTCTTCCATAGAGAAGTAGCCGCCGAGGCAGGGATCGAACCCGGGTCCTTTGGCTCAATGATCGAGCGCCAATGATAATGAGCCAGTCGACGGGAAACGTAAAAGCATCTACATCAGCTCAAAACGCGTATACACAGGTGCGATAGCCTTTGGTTTAAAACACAGTTCATACTCTGGCTAATATGTAGATCAGGTAGGACGTGGTGACATGTTCATTTCTAATAACCGATAGTGGGATTAAGCGGTAGACATCGTCAGAAAGAAAGGTTAGCCGGGAATGGCAGAGACATATGATTGGATAAAATTCGGCGACTGAGTGCCGAAAACTGGCAGAGGACGAAGCTACTTATAGGTCAATAGGAGAAGGCTTATTTCTACCTTATATCCATCATTGTATCTTCACTGCCCCGTATATATCACTGACTGCCCCAGGAAGTACCGTTACAACTGCACCTCATCCGCATCCCTCGAACTCAGAGTAGAGTAAGGATTCGTCACTAGCTTGCCACGCACAAGGGAAAGGTAAGTTGGCTTAGCGGCAACGAGCAGTATACGTAGTAGAGAGGGAAGACACTCACTTTGAGGTTCTTGAGCGCTGTGAGCAGGACTCGAGTGAAGCCTGCTTTTGGGACGGCATTCGGCACCAACTGCCACCTCTGACCCCGCTGGCCTCGCGCCGCGTGCGAATTCTGATTTCTTTTTCGCTACTCTTGCACAGCCCTGTTTTCCGCCCATCTGGAAAATCACACGGCTTGTAGGCAGGTTTGCACATACGTATTAAAGGAAAATGCAATATGTTTTGTAGTATGATTTGCTTCCGCGCAAGCCATCTCTTTGGATGCATGGTACTCGTGAGAATCATCATCATCATCAGCCTGACTATACCCACTGCAGGGCGAAGGCCTCTCCATATTTCTCCAATTAAACCAATTCTGTGCTAGCTGCATCCATTTGACCCCTGCGAACTTTTAACCTCATCCACACACCTAACTTTCTGCCGCCCCCTGCTACGCTTTCCTTCCCTTGGAATCCAGTTTGTTATTTAAACGATCACCGGTTATCCTCTCTTCGCACTACATGTCCTGCCCATGCCCATTTCTTCGTCTTGATTTCCACTGGAATATCAGTAACTTTAGTTATTTCTCTGTCCCACTCTGCACGCTTCCTATCTCTTAATTGATGACCTAGAAAGGACAAGTAGAAATGTAGGCTTAAACATCAATATGCAGAAGACTAAGGTAATGTTCAGCAGCCTCGGGAAGAAACAGCCGTTTACGTTAGGTAGCGAAGCACTTGAAATAGTAGTCGAATATGTCTACTTAGGACAGGTAGTAACCGCAGATCCGGACCACGGAAGGGACAAGAAGAATAAGATTGGGATGGAGCGCATTCGGCAAGCACTCGAAGATTATGACTAGCAGCTTACCGGTATCGCTCAAGAGGAAAGTATACACACCAGTTGCATCTTACCTGTACTCACCTATGGGTTGTCCTCTACTTAAGTTGAGGACAACCCAGAGGGCTATGAAACAAAAATTGGTAGGGGTAACTCGTGAGATTACCAGTCTGCAAATAGCAAAAGAGGCGGAAATAAGGCCTCGGTCTGGTAGACCAGATTAGCCCGACAGCGAGAGAATGACAATATGACAGAGGCATCGATAGGGGCGGCACCCGATACGGTGGCATGACACAGCGCAGCCCCCCCCCCCCCCCCCCCCCCCCCCCGTCTAAAGCAGCACATCCTTTGTCCTCACAGCTAGCTTCGATGGGGCGGTTCGTCCCGAATTCCGCACGACCTCGTCCAAGCATTCTCCCAATTAGTTGAGTTTACATTATTGAAAACTAAAGAACCAATCCTTTCCAATGGCCGTAAGTTGAAAGGTACTGATTACAGCATTGGGGAGGATTTTTCACGCCCTGTCCGCAATGCGCGAAACCATCCTGAGGCCTTTGATAAGTCGAAAATCACAAAATTTTCCCTCCGGTTCAAAAAACTGTTCATCGGCACTAAACGGCATGCATTCGATGAATTATCGCAGAAGGCACAAGAAATCGCATAACATACGGTTCATCATCGCATTACTAAACTTCCTGGCAGGCGCCCCGCGGTAAAATTGGAAAGCTTTGTTTATCGATACACTTTACTAACATACGCAGTCTTTTTCCCAACCGCGAGCACGTTTCTAATCTTGTTTTATCGTCTGAAAGCAACGTACTCATCCCAACAGAAACGTGGTTCTTAGGTGACGTCCCCGATTCAGAAGCTCTAGCCGATCTACCAAATTTGTATGTTTTCCGTAAAGGCCGTGAGGGCTCCCGCGGAGGAGGTCACATCCAATCATAGCTAGAAATATTATGAGTGCTTTGCCATTCCCCACTTCAATCTATCATATTACGTGTCTGCTACCGACCACTCCACACAAAAAAAAAATAAATAAATAAAACTTTTTCTTGAAGCCTTAACGATAGCCTAAATCAACTCTGTAATAAACATCCTAACGCACGCATTCTTCTTTTGGCGATTTCAATTTCCGGACTATTGACTGGCAGAACCTAATCACAACAGGAAACGCAAAAATAACAGCCTTCATTGATGTTTCTCTAAATTTCAATCTTACCCAGTTAGTAGAAAACCGCACACGCGTCACACGTGAATCTTCTAACGTCTTGGATCTCGTACTAACAAATCAATCTGAAAGTTTGTCATCGCTCACTAATCTCCGCGAAATAAGCGACCACAAAGTTCTTCACGCAACATTCACTTTCACACCGAAATCACGCGAAATATACAGTAAAACAATCTGCCTTTATGACAAAGGCAACTACATTAAAATTAACCATCAATCTTTGTTTAACTTTCAAACAGGCTTCAATGATCGATCAGTTGAAGACAGCCGGCTGGCCTTCAAACCCAAAATTACAGAATTAACAAATGGGTATATTCCCACCATCGCATTACATGCCAATCGGAATAAGCCATGGTTCGGCGAAGTCACTGAAAACACTCGGAAACAAAAAAGCCTGCTTTTCCGCAGAGCAAAACGAAACCCGAGCACATACGCATGAAACAAGTACTACGCGGCCGAGGATATCTATTTGAAGTCCATTCATAGCGCCAAAAGCACATTTTTTTTCACACTAACCTGCAAAGATCCTAACAAATAACCCGAGAACGTTCTAGCAACTTCAAGGTATACTGCGCACACACAAAACAAGGACGAGAAAAGTACACAACAAGCGCGGAGATAACGACCTACCCACGTATGTCTCCAGTAACATTCGTATGTTTTCCGATGACTGTGTTATATATCGCGCAGATCATAACCCCTCCGATCAAATAGCTCTGCAAAACGACTTAAATTATATACAGGGTTGATGTAACGAATGGTTAATGAAATTAAACCCCAGTAAATGCAAACTGGTATTAATTAACCGTAAACGTCATCCTCTCATGTTTCTTTATGTAATTTCACACGATGGGAGTGAATTAACTGAATCTTGCAAATACCTGGGCGTAATCTTAAGCAACGATCTAACCAGGAATGTGCATATCACTAATATAATATAATTTGCTAACAGAAGTCTTCGATTCCTAAAACGTCAACTGCGCCACGTAACCTAAAATTACTAGCTTACAAATCACTTGTCCGGTCTAAGCTTGAATATGCCGCGCCCAATTGGTGCCCTAACCAAGCATACCTAACAAATTCATTAGAATTGTTCAGAGTCCAGCCACTAAATTTAGTCATTCATGCTACTCGTACAACGCGAACATATTGCGATTGAAAAGGGAATCTGGACTAACAACCCTAGCTTGTCGCCGCCGGATCGCAAGTACGTGCTTATTTAAGAAGTTAAGTTGTTTTACAGTTCAATTCATCTCGCGCCCTCCATCAACCCTCCGCATTTCGCTCCGAATCGGTCATCCCCTTCAAGGTCATTCCCTTCAAGGCCACGTTCCAGCACTACCATATTTGCCGCATAATTCCTTCCCCGGTCAGCTGTCGACTGGAACGCCCTTCCACACGTCGTCACAATCACCTGTCCTTATATATTTTTCAAATGTGTAGCTGCTATATTTAACCCTGAAAATGTTTAGCATCTTCCATTCATGTAAATGTTTCTCTTGTTTCTCTGTCAGCCACCCCTTATGTAATACCCCCAATCCTGGGGGCCTTTAAGGTAATAAAGTGAAGTGAAGTGATTTTTTTTTTTTCAAGCCATCTGCATAACGAACGCACCCCAAGACTGGTAATCCAGCATCACATTGAAAGAACATAACTACATATTTATTTCCAAAATAACAAGCAGAAAAAAGCCGTGCTATACTTTTCTTTCTTTATTGTATGGAAAAGGGAAAAGGAACAGCTCATGCCTGAGATCACCGGGCTGCATAATGCAAGCCCGCTATATAAGCCAGTATTTGCCAAGAATCACAAATATCAGAATTCCGCGAGGCCACGCCGGACGAGAAACCGATCGTAATTCTCCTTACCTAACGTGAGGGTATAATATTCTAGAGCACTATACTGAGGGTAATATCAGCGATAACAATGACGATGCTCTCAGTGACAATTTTATAATGATGATAGTAGCAACGACAATGACCGTGCATGTGCTTGATAATTATCATGGTAGCCATAATGATGATGACGACAGTATGGATGACAATGATGGCGCCGTTAACTAGCAGCAACGCCTATCAGTTTACATCTATGCGGAACCCCACTTCAGGAAAGTTCAACAGCAAAAGTATTGGGCTTAACGATTCATGAGTCAGGAACTGGAACTTCATGGCTGTCTCGCGCTAAAAAACAGTGGTTACAGACTCTGGGTCTGATTAGACGCGTTGCTCCAAAAACGGGCGGCGCTCGCTCAGATGTTGCAAAACAGTTGGTGCAGACAGTTGTGCAACCGCGCCTTGTTTATCAAGCCCAATTTCAGCATTTGACAAGAGCAGAATGACATCGACTTGAAGCTATAAATCGAGAGGCAATGAGGGTCGTCACCTGCCTCCCTCGCATTACACCCATCGTGGCGCTCCAAGAGAACGCTAAACAAAATAGATGAACTGGTGCAGTAACGACGTGATGCACGCAGGCTTAAGGCCACCCTCTCTCACGCAACGTGCGCTCTGTGGGCTTATGCTTCGTAACATTCACTACTACTACCGCCACTGCCAGTCCTTCCTCCTTGGCGTTTTGTACAGCTGAGCGATAACAAGCCAACTGATTTACGACGACCGAGAACACAGGAAACAGCGTCGTCACTTCGCGACCGAATTATGAATCAAGACGTTTGCTTCCCGCTTGCCACAACGTTCCATTATAATTTACGTCGACGCAAGCATCCAAACCTGCTAAGTGACAAACACAATTTACTGTCCCAGCAAATCTTCACTGAACAAGACATCAACATTTCATTTACCGGAACCTCCATCTTCTTTTTGTGCAGAACTGCTTGCAGTGCAAGAGGCGCTTCGCTCTGTGACCACCATTCCAATGCTTCTCACGGACCGTATTGTCATACGCACTGATGCCTTCCAGGTGACAAAGCTATTTGGACGCGTTAGTAGTATAGCCCAGAAATCTGCCAAAACATACAGTCTAGCGGCTCGCATACCCCAGCCAATTCGCACTGAATGGACTCCGCGTGACCTTTTAAGTGCTTTAGGCCAGGCGAATTCTGCGACCCGCCTTTCACCCTCAACCTCGAAATCGTCAAACCTCATAACATTGGACAATGCTACCCTACTTTTAACAAAAAAAGGAACCCCTCTGACGCTGTACACGTGCTCTTATACCTCCGCGTATGGTAAGCCTCCCCCATAGTATAAACCCGTACACAGGAGGTGGCGCTTCGGAGGATTAGATCTGGGGTGGCCTTAACACCGGCACTGATTCGAAAGTGGCCTCAATTTCGGTATTTGTATCCACACCCTGGGTGCTCCGTCTGCAAGTCCAGAAATACAGAAGCTGACATCCATCACCTGCTGTGGGAATGTCCACCACTGAAGCCGACATGGATCATGTACATGGTGGCAGCTGGTCTCTCCCCCCCCCCCCCCCCCTCCCCCGCCATAATCCGCAGTCATGTGTCGCTTGGACGCAGGGACCGCATCATCATTCACTCCTCGACTTCATTGCATCAGCCAACATTTTTTAATTTATTTGACCACACCCTTCAGCCGTCAAGAATTGGCGAGCAGGGAGATATTTAGATATGTATATTTAGATCGCCAAAAATAAAACAAATGCGGGGGAAGCGAGAATAAACGGAAATATGAATCGCCGCAGACGGAAACATACGCAGACGGAGGAGGGGGGGGGGGGGGGGGGGATGAAACGGTGTGAGATGTGTAGCCAAGTGATTTAAAAAAATGTATATTAGCAAAGCAGAAGGTTAGATTCCAATCATAAGTTTTGAATGGCAGTAAAAACACACCTGTGGCTTCACCCAAGTATGGTGGCGTCAAACGACAATAAGATTGGGCTGCTCAAACTCAGTCGAAGCGGTTGCAACGGCTATTCCAATAACCGTCTCCTCAACGTGGTGAGGCAAAATAAAAATCATCCAATGATTCCTGTTCACCGCAAAATGCGCAGGCGGGAGAAAGTGCCTACCAGGGCTGTGAAGATATAAATTTATGGTTGGAATACGACAGCGCAGCCTTGTTAGAGAGATGTTGCCGTGAATGGCATAATTTCTTACTCCAAAAGTATCTAAGGTGCAGGCAATCATCAGGTATTACAATTTGTTCAGTTTACATGCCTAATAAAATGGTTCTCCGAAACCTCGCTGCTGTCAGGTCTATAGCGTGGCCTATAGAACCGAGCCTTTATTCATTTTCCTTGTCCATATTGTAATCTTAATCTCCCGAGTTTGTGCACGGGATAGTGCGGAGGGTGAGGGGGTAGCCATTTATCCGACAAACAGCTTGCAAGAAAACAAATCATACTGCGTTTGTATTTTTATGTCCAAACCAGAGCAGCACAATTTTCCTCATTTTTGCGTAGCCTGGCCAAAAGCCAGGCTACCCGAGAGGAAGGAAGAAGAAGGAATGAACATTCGCACGCGGCTCGCGGTCAGCGTGGTCAGAGGCGGCAGTTCCCCGAAAGAGCTCTTCACGCCGGCGGTACCCACAGCGCTACAGGTAATTTGAGTGAGTGACTTCCTTATCTATCGCTATGCATTGCGCGTCACCGCTCTTTTGAGCCGAATAAGCGATCAGAGTTTGATAAGCGATCATAGTGAGAAGCTGCATAAATATGTCAAGCAACAGGGAAACTTAAACGTGTTGCGACTTCGCGCAACACGATGATGTATTTGCGCTACGCCTACTTGAAAATGAGGCCATCGTGGCCACAGTATTCTATAACGATATTTTCGGCTAGAAGAGTGATGCCTCAGACACTGAACCGCCGCGGGAACCGATCTATTCCACAGGTAACACCTGAGGAACCTGTGAATTTTTCGACCTAAGAGATTGCGGCACCAATGGCACCGATCCAGCAACCGGAGGCGAGGCGCCCGCAAATGATACTGGCACGGGGCACCAGTGTTCAAGCTCCAGGTGGACAACCCTTGATGGGCGGGCAGCCACTCACAGTCCGGCAACCATACGTGGGTGGGCAGCCCGTCGTGCGTGGGCAGCCGGGCGTTCCTGTGCAGGCGCCCGTCCTAGCAGTCGCTATATCGCCGCCCCTGGAGCCCATCCCGGGGTGCCCGCCTGGCCTTGAGTACCTCCGCTTCGTGGATCAGCTACTTGTTCATCAGCAGCTGCAGCTACTCGAAAGTGAGCTCGGGAGACGTATTTTAAAAGCTGCATGCATTTTCGGACTGCTGGCGATGCAAAGACGACCAGTTCTACTTTCTTTTTTCGGAGCAGCATTGCTTGTTTAGTTAAGGTCAACAGCAATCAAAACTTAAGAATGACCATCGAGCTTCACCCAAAGGAAGCTAAGATTAACAACCCCACTTCACGGGTTGAAAGAAAAGCTAAACTGTGGGCTTTGAAGCGAAAAGCTTCACTAGGCTAGTCAACTCCGAGTCTCGCGTGTGCCCCGTCGTTAGAAACACATATAAAGCCCCGCTTTAACCAAGCCGTATGAACGTGCCTTAGTGGCCTATAGGGTTAACGTGAATGTAAGGGTCCTGGCAGGCTAATTCTGACATAACCATCACATGTGAAACGAGAGATACAAGTTGGCAGCTCCTGCCAGGGGACCACAGGGGACCTGAGCGGTTAGACCTGGCGTAGTATTGCTTTCGCAATAAAAGCCACAGATGCGCATGCGCAAATCCCGTGACGTCACAGGAGAGGCGTAGGTGGTCGTAGCCGCCTCTGCCGCCGCAACCGCCACCGCGACTCCGCCGGTTGACCTTTAGCCGGTGTCGCATGCTTTCACCGGACTGTGTTTATTTCTTACAGAAGTATTGTTTATTGAACCGGAATGAAGTTTAATCTTGTGATGTACGGCTGTAATCAATGTTTCACCGTGATGATAAGCCATGGAATATCTATAAGGTGCAACCGTGAACAACAAGGTAAGCCACAACTACGCCAAGGAACCACAAGCTAAGCCATGGCATCGCCGACGCATTTCGCTTCTGATATCCAGGCTTAACCAAGCTAAGCCAACACCAATTTTGTTTTTAGAAAATCTATATAGTTTATAACTGTAGCAGTGGTTTTGTAGAGCGATTCTAAAATTCGCTTAATTTGAATGTAATACATTCTATTGCCGTAAGGTTTGGATGAAAGAATCCTCGATGGCTTCTTACCTAGCCTACGCCTGGTAAATGTTTCAAAGGCAGATAACAGGGCGCAAACCAAATCACAGCACGACATTTGCAACTTAAGTTCGTCCTTAAGTTAAAGTTTTAAGCGAACTTAAGTTTAAGTTCATCCTCAGTTTAAAAGTATAGCTTTACCCCTTAGGACATCATGTGCACTACTGTTTTCGTGTTTTGAATCAATTTAATGCCTCCCAGGCAGTAAACAAAAATAGCTTCTTTATATTCCATCAAGCGAATGAAATATTTTGTGGAAAACAGCAACAACGTTTTTCTAATTTGATTATCTAGATTCATAGGCTTGCATTCAAAACATAAAACAATTCCACGGTCTCCTTGGTGTTTATGTAAAAAGACAAGCATATTGACGTAAAATTTCCACCTACGTATTGTGATACCTTTTTTGAACTTTGTGCACGCAGGAAATATTTTAGCTGTTTCGCATCAGAAAGCCACAAAAAATTCACTTTCGTGGTGCAGGTATAAAACTGTGTTTCTTTTTTACTATTAGACATTTGTATATTTAAAAGATAGGAGAGTATCTCGCTGCGGATTGTGCAGGCACTAGGATATGCAGCAAGCCGGACGTTATGTAGTACGTTGTAGACCTTAGCGATTGCTTGATTACTTGTTAAAATAAGTAATAACCTTTTATTTTACTGTGTGGGGCAATATTATATAGCGAAAATTTAGGGGGCCAAAATAACCATGAGTCCCTTAATAAATTTGCTTCATCGTTAATATGGCTCGAAATATCGAAAGTTTGAAAAACGCATCTTAAGGCTTGTAGAGGTGGTTTTTATGCATGGCACATTTATACAGCGTTTTTATTTCAGTAATTAAGAGGCGCTGTTGGTGTACTTGATAATGTATAATCAGAACGCAAGATTCTAGAAACAATACTACGCCATAAAAACCGAGAGGACGATCTTTCAAAGGCGTAATTTTCAGTTTAACAGTCTACAATCACCCCAAAAATTTTATCCGATAAAAATTAACTTATATATCCATTCGTCTAGTTAGCAGGCTTTGTAAAGTACATCAGTTCAGTTCAGTTCAGTCGTTCAGTCGTGTCCGACTCTTCGTGACCTTATGGATCATGTCACGCCACGCTTTCCGGTCTCTCACTATCTTCCTAACATCACATAACTTCATCTGCAGTGCCTCGAGGATGCCATCTAACCATCGCGTTCGCTGCCTACACCTTCTCCGGCGACCCTCAACCTTTCCCAACATCAAATCTTTCTTCAGCGACTCCTCTCTTCTCATCAGATGACGAAAGTAGCTGAGCTTTAACTTTAGAATTTGACCCTCCAATGAGCAGTCAGGGTTTATGGTCGATAATATCGACTGATTTGACCTTCTGGCAGTCCAAGGAACTCTCAAGAGTCTTCGCCAGCACCACAATTCAAACGCGTCAATTCTTCGGCGGTCAGCCTTTTTCACAGTCCAACTCTCGCATCCATACATCACAACTGGAAAGACCATAGCACGAGTTATACGGATCTTGGTTGGCAGACTAATGTCTCTGCTCTTTACTAGGCGGTCAAGGCTAACCATTGCTCTCTTTCCCAGAAACAGGCGTCTCCTAATTTCATGGCTGCAGTCTCCTTCCGAGGTAATCTTGGAGCCCAAGAACAGAAAATCTCTCACAGCTTCCACTTCTTGTCCATTGATGCTCCAGGACTTGATAGGGCAAGACGCCATGATCTTTGTCTTTTTAATGTTCAGTTTAAGCCCAAACTTCTCACTCTCTTCTTGTACGCACATCAGAAGTCTCTTGAGTTCCACTTCACTTTCTGCCATTAAAGTGGTATCATCCGCATATCTGAGGTTGTTGATAAGTTTTCCAGCAATCTTCACTCCAGCTGAAGACTCGTCCAGACCGGCCTTCCTCATGATGCACTCTGCATATAGGTTAAATAGGCAGGGCGACAGTATGCAGCCTTGCCTCACTCCTTTCTCGATCGAAAACCAATCAGTAAGACCATGCCCAGTTCTGACTGTGGCCTCTTGCCCTTCATACAGGTTCCTGAGGAGACAGATGAGGTGAATTGGAACTCCCATCTCTTGGAGAGCTTGCCACAATCTGCTGTGATCTACGCAGTCAAACGCTTTCGCATAATCAATAAAGCAGAAGTAGATGGGTTTCTGGAACTCTCTTGCTTTTTCCGTGATCCAGCGAAGGTTGGAGATTTGGTCTCTAGTTCCTCTGCCTTTGCGAAACCCAGCTTGCACGTCCGGACGCTCCCGATCCACATACTGCTGCAGCCTACCTTGGAGGATTTTCAACATCACCTTGCTAGCATGCGAAATAAGTGCGATCGTGCGGTAAGTTGGAACAATCTTTGGCACTGCCTTTCTTTGGAATGGGGATGTAAACTGACCTCCTTCAATCCTGTGACCACTGCAGGGTTGTCCAAATCTTCTGACATAATGTATGCAGAATGTTAACAGCGTCATAGTTGAGGTTTTGAAGCAACTCAGCTGGAATGCCATCAATTCCGCTAGCTTTGTTCTTAGTAAGGTTGGATAAGGCCCATTCAACTTCACTCTTCAGGATGCCCGGCTCGAGATCAGTAATCACAACCGTCTTATGTTGGGTTTGCACATTCGGCTCCTTGTACAGTTCTGTGTATTCCTGCCACCTCTTCTTTATCTCTGAGGCTTCAGTGAGGTCCTTGCCTCGTTTGTCCTTTATCGCGCCCAGCTTAGCACAGAAGCTTCCTTTGATATCTTTGATTGTCTTATACAGAGCTCTTGTGTTCCTTAATTGGCTGTTGTCCTCAACTGCTTGGTACTGTATGTTCAGGAAGGCATTCTTATCTCTCCTTGCTATTTTCTGAAAATCCCCATTGAGAACCTTGTATCTTTCTCTTTCCCCCATAACTTTTGTCATCCTCCTTTCCTCAGCTATTTGCAAAACCTCTTCAGATAACCACTTTGCTTTCTTGCATTTATTTTGCTTTGGAACTACCTTAGTAGCAACTTATTGTATTATATCACGAACATCAGTCCACATCTCTTCGGGCTCTCTGTCTTCTAGATCTAATTCTTGAAATCGATTCCTCACTTCCACAGCATATTCTAATGGAATTTGATCCAGATCATACCTGAAAGGCCTAGTTTTCTGCGTTTTCCTCAATCGAAGCTTAATTTTCGCAACAAGAAGCTGATGATCGGTGCCACAATCGGCCCCAGGCCTTGTTTTTTACTGCTTTTATAGCGCTTCTCCATCTCTGCCGGCAAAGAATATAATCGATCTGATTCCTGTATAGACCGTCCGGTGAAGTCCATGTGTACAGGCGCCTCTTGTGCTGTTGAAAATGAGTATTCGCTATGGTCAGGTTGTTTTCTTGACAAAACTCTACTAGCCTCTGCCCAGCTTCATTTGGCTCGTCACGACCGAACTTGCCTATAATTCCGGATATTTCTTCACTCCCGACCTTAGCATTCCAGTCTCCTATGAGAAAAACGACGTCTGATGATGGGGTGCGGTCTAAAAGGCATTGTAGGTCCGCATAAAATCTCTCAACGTCAGCTTCTTCAGCAGTAGCGGTCAGTGCATAGACTTGGATAACTGTTATGTTGAAAGGGTGACCTTGGATCCGGAGTGAAATCATTCGGTCGTTTTTGGGGTTGTACCTAGCACTGCTTTGCCCATTATTCTGTTTACTATGAGAGCGACCCCATTCCTTCTCTTGGATTCGTGCCCACAATAAAAGACATAATGGTCACCGGAGTTAAATTCTCCCATTCCGGTCCACTTGAGCTCGCTGATACCCAAGATATCAATGTTCAATCTGTCCATTTCTCGCTTGACGACATCGAGTTTACCTTGCGTCATAGATCTTACATTCCATGTTGCTATGTGATATATCTCGTTGCAACATCGGACTTTCCGGTCGCTTCCCGACACATCCACAACTGAGCGTCCTTTTGGCTTTAGCCCAACCGCTTCATTCGTCCTGGAGCTACTAGGAATCGCCCTCTGTTCATCCCCAGTAACATGTGGGACGCCTTCCAACCTGGGGGGCTCATCTTCCGGCGCCATATCTTTAATGGTATTGTGACTGGCCATAGGGTTTTCTTGGCAGGAAATACGGGAGTGGGTTGCCATTACCTTCTCCAGTGAATCACATTTTGTCAGAACTCTCTGCCGTGACCTGCCTATCTTGGGTGGCCCTACACAGCAGAGCTCACGACTTCATCGAGTTTCGCAAGCCCCTCCGCCACGACAAGGCAGTGATCCATGAAGGGGTGTAAAGTAAATAGCAAGCTATATTTGTTACTTAACCCGACCGGCACAGATCGCGTTGGGGTATCGCTAATAGTTATTCATGATAGCGTGTACTCGGAATAGAAAGGCTCTGTTAAAGGCGTCATCTTGGCAACTTCTCTGGCGGAGCCTAAGTGTTCGTATACTATTGCTTTTAAATTCACATCTGTAAAGAGAAAAATAAGAATCATTCGGCATTTGCGAAGTAAAATGCGCGTTTAAAATCGAAGCATCGAGCGGTGCTTGAAATGAATAAGCAGTGAAGAAATCTGATATTAAGAGTTCTGAAACGTTAATTGTACAAAGCGTTCGAATGCACTTTTTTGAGTTTTAGTTTTTCAAATAATTACAAGTGGCATCTACATTCGGCGTAAGTACGGTAGTACGGCGGAAGCCGTGTGTGTGGGGGGGGAGGACCTACCAGACAAATCCGAGTTTTCATCATCCAAGTAGATGTCGGAGTGGTAGATACGTAAATGGCTGTGTGTGACAGCATTCCAGAGTTTGCAGGATGCACAATAATTCACTTAAAAGATTCAGTGAACAAGATGAAATAGTAGTAAACCACGAGAAAGTACTGAACAACAAAGGCATCAATGATATCCTCGCTTCGATGTCTGCGCATGCGCAGTGTTCGTGCCGTACGAGCAGCAGAACAAGTACGTGGTGAAGAACACCATGGGCCAGTTCGTGTTCATGGCGCTGGAGGAGAGTGATTTCGCCAGCCGCTGCTGCTGCGGCAACAGCCGGCCCTTCGAGATGGCGCTACTCGACTACCGAAGCGTGGAAGTGATGCGCCTGTTCCGACCACTGCGCTGCAACAGCTGCTGCTTCTTCTGCTGCCTGCAGGCAAGTAAATCTGTCACCTCTCTTCCGAACGCGAACATGCTGGACCACCGATGCTACGAAAACATTTTTCTAACACTCAAGCTCCGTCTTTAAGGATTAATAGGACAACCTTAATAGCGCTTACCTGCGGCTCTCCTTAACGATCCTTGTCTGACTACAAGCACTTCGCTACTCGCTTATATTGCTAATCTCTTAATTTGTGTCCCCGTTATCTCGCGCGTAGTCATTAGTGTGATGTACCTAAGAAGCCGACGCTGGGATTTTTTTTTTTTTTTTTTTTTTTTTTTTACTGAACAATGCCCTCAACGATGTCGTGTTAATATAACTTTCTGTGCATTAAGTTCTTGTTAAGCTCAAGAACGGACAAATGTCTCGTAGTGTTCCATTAAACGAATTGGACTGTATTATGAGGTGATCGCAGATTTAGCTTGCTGAGAAGGCTCTTTGAGGGCCATTGACTGCACAGGGTATGCATACACGCAAAGGAACGTTGAAATCTAACGCAGCGCTTTCATAGCCCGTTCTTCATAAAATCCGTCCCGGCGTTATCCTTGTAGGCATAATGCATTTCGTTCTGAGACTAGTATTTTCGTTAAATGCTGTACTTAATCTGAACCAAGATCAGAACGGAATAAACAATGCAAGACTCCCGCCTTTCACTGTAGAAAGTCCATGTAGAAAATAAAGGCGCGATCAGCATCTCGTTGATCGTGAAATGCTCATCACGAAGGAAGTCAAGGACTACGAAAGAACGAAGTTGAAATGCAGGTGAAAGCAAACATGAAACGGACATCATTAAGGTCGCCGATACATCTGTACTAGCCTGAAATCGATGGACAGGCATATTCTTGCCGTAACACCAGCTTTCGAATTATTGATGCGCGGAGGTACGTCGTGCGTACGTCGTGAGTATGGCGGCGCAGCCCGCTAGGCGTTTCGAAATGTTGCTGCTCATAAACCCGGCATCTGGAAAGTGAAGTGACCCCGAGGAAGCAGGAATAGTGGCGCAGCAAGATATGTAGCAGGACTTAGAGCTTCGATTCCTCTCATCTTATTAATGCGAAAGCATTATAGTAGGTTGTGTAGAAAGTAATCAAAGATAAGTGGCGATGTAAATAAAATGGCATAATTATGATAATTAGTAATGGTTATAATTAATTATTATGGTAAATAAAAATAAAAACTAAAACAAATGAAATGACAGAAATTAAAATAAGGGAATAAAAAGTAAAATAAATTATCAATGGCTGCTGAATTGTATCTTAAACCGGCATCGTCTAGGGCAACAAGAAATACGCACACCGAATCACTAACACCTTACTTTGCCAGAACTAACATTTTCCAATTTTCTTTTTTCCCGCGCACCATAACCGAATGGAATAAACTGCCATTATCATCCCTTCAGGACTTTGATTCCTTAGAAAAGGCCGTGCATTGATTTGCTGTCTTGCTTGTACTCGTGTATATTTTATGTTCATGTTTTTGCACTTTATGCTTTTCTGTTTTCTTTTGGAATTATTGCCCCTCCTGCCAGGACCCTTCACTGGGTCTGCAGTATGAATAAATAAATAAATAAATAAATAAATAAATAAATAAATAAATAAATAAATAAATAAATAAATAAATAAATAAATAAATAAATAAATAAATAAATAAAATGAAAATATACACATTAAACATTAACCATTAAAAATTACAAAAACGTCGCGGCAGCACTAATGCTTTCGGTAAGGATTGAAACCAGCGGAAAGACGCAGACAAAGAGAGAAGCACAAAGTCACAGTGCACGGTGAACCACGAGAAGAAGTTTGTACCCTGTGAAACTAAAGTCGTTTATTGCATTCCATTATCATACGGGAATATGTACGTCGGACAGACAGGTCGGTGCCTAAATGCCCGACGTCGTGAGCATGACAGATCCCTACTTTCCGACCAACGGGCCAATTTGCCGAAACACTGCCGGGAGCATAAATGCAGGCCGCTGCTTAAGGAAGCAGTCATTCTGGGGCGGGGAAAAACAAAGAGCCAACGCAAAATTCTGGAAGCTTTTCACATTATTAAAAATGATAAGACTTGTGTAAGCGAAACTTCTGTTACGATAAAGAATTTCAGTTTCTAAGCTCTTTACAGCGCACATAGCGTGCTGTGAAGGTAATTTTCCCCGTGATTGTCTTTTGATTATTTCTCTTGCCACGTGCGCATGTGTTGCTTCTTCGCTGAAGGGTATATATGAATGTCTGTTTCTTAGCAATAAACTCAGTTGTTAGTCCAGCGTTGTGTTGTGTGATTCTCTCTTTGCATCTTTCCGCTGGTTTCAATCCTTGCCAATATGTACCAACTGGCCCAGCTCTCCACTCTATTGAATGCTTTCGCCTTCTCCCAATGCAGTTTTGGCAGTGAACTCTAAATTTTATGTCCCCGGTACAATCTCGAGATTTAACAGCAAGTGACGCTGCGAATATTTCGTTCACTTGAGCATTACATGAACTTAATTCTTGATAAATTCCACGTTAAATGGAACCAGGTTTGGTAAGTAGGAGTGAAACATTGCGTTTCTGTTATTTTTTTTTAATAAAGCGATACGTAATCTGGCACCAAAACTCACGAGATTATACAATGCAAGATGGGAAGGAGGGGATGATATATGGAGAAAAGGAAGACGTAATAGGTACGTGCCTTTAAAAGGGTGCACTGGAGCGCCTTGTGACGTGGGAAGTTATGAGTGGAACTTTTCAAAAATTGAACTTAATTTGCATTTATAACTGGACTTATGAGGAACCATATTAAGCGTCTACCGGTCGCCTGTAGACATGCCAGTGCCGAACACCTGGTGCGTTGTTGAGAATTGGTTTTTACTGAGAACGATGCGTAATCTGGCCCATAGATCGAATTCCAATTGTCTCAAATACGTTTCAGACACTTAAGGCAAGACATTTTAAATCGCGAGGTGCGAAACTGCCTACGTTTCGCACCTATAGGTCTGCAGCAAGAAACTGACTACTTGTAGTAGTTCGTTACATAACCGCTGCAAACAATACGCAAAGCTCCCCTGTTGCTTTTGGTCGCAGTGCTACGATGGCCACTAGGCGATTAAAAATGCTTTGAATGGACGCCGAGGTGTGAATGGTGTTTTATTTTAAAGCTCCACTGGCTTAGTTTTGGTCTCGACGCCTGAAGTTTTGCTTCTCCAATATGACGGTGATAGGGACGCCGGGAAACCTGTTTTTCGTTCCTTGAGTGGTGACCTTCTCTGAGAGTGAGACCAGTTTCTGACAATGAAACAATATGTTTTGCCAACGCTTGTTGCAATATATGCGAATCCTGCTTTTTCTTCCTACCGCTTGCCGCCGTCGTAAAATGGCTAGCACGTCATCGTCATCATCATCTTTAGCCTGACTATACCCACTGCAGGGAGAAGGCGTTTCCCGCATTCCTCCAATTAACAAGCTGCTGTGCTAGCTGTATCCACTTGACCCCTGCGAACTGCTTAACCTCATCCACCCACCTAACTTTCTGCCGCCTCCCACTACGCTTTCCTTTCCCTGGAATCCAGTTTGTTACCCTTAGCGATCATTGGTTATCCTCTCTTTGCACCTTCTCCCACGTTTTTGAGTGCGAAGTGGTACTACTTGGACCATCCTGACGGAATATATCATAAAACAACCATAAAGAGATCTTTCAAGGCCCTGAGCATCCTTGTATGGCTGTCGCATTCTACTAATTCCATGGCCCAATATATTAATAAAAAGTTATAGAGGTTTAACTATTCTAAACTGTGCGTATACAGAGCGACTGCTCTGACCTTCATATCGGGGTCAAAGTCAAAAGTCAACGTCGCCGTGGTAAATGGTCAAATCAATAAATGTGAAAGCTAGATGCCGTTGGGATAACTGGGCAATACATTTTTGAGCGGCCTACTGAACTGTAAAACGAAACTTCTTAAGCAAACAGAAGTTTCCAGGCTTCAAGGTCAAATTCTCCCATCCGATGACCTTGGCGAAACCTGGCGTAATAACGCTCTGAAACCAAAGCTCCCTGCCGGTGTGACAGAAGGGTTTTCAAAGGCAAAACCTACCTTTGCACGCAGGAGATGGAGGTCCATGCACCACCGGGCACCATTGTCGGCTGGATCCGGCAGAATTTCTCCATCATCTTCCCGTGTTTTTCCGTGCTGGACAGCAACAAGAAGGTGGTGCTCCAGATCCAGGGCCCCTTATTCACGTCATCCTGCCTGTGCAATGACGTCGTTTTCGACATCTTCAGCAAGGACGGCCGCACCAAGCTGGGCGTCATTTCTAAAAACTGGACCGGCGTGCTCCGCGAGGCCTTCACGGACATAGACAACTTCACGCTCACCTTCCCCATCGACATGGACGTGAAGATTAAAGCCGTGCTTCTCGGCGCGCTATTCCTCATTGTGAGTGCCCCGGTGGATTTTGCCTTGGCACTTGTGGAATGTCGCATCTGTCACTCGCAAAAACAGCTACGAATAATTATTACTGTTAAAACACTGGTTATTTAATACTCCCCAGTTTCACGGGGAGTCACTTCTTGTAAGACTGGTTTTGTTGCGTGATTAGCCAGATCAAGCTTGAATTATTGCGACTTTCAAGAAAAGCAGGAGACGGCCGAGAGGGTGGATGCCTATGAAAACTAGAAAGCAACCTAGCTGTTACTCGGTGGCATAGAGATTTTTACGCAGAGGTGCTCACCATCATCAGGAGCTAATGGAAATAAGCGTACTTGTCTCGTTCGAGATAAAGTCAACCTCAAATTACATGTTTTTTGTCATGCGCAAATGAACATAAATGTACAGTCGTGTGCATAATGATAGAGACCACGAGTATCATTCCAATTACGTTTTCTTTTTTTTTTTTTGCGAAAAATGGCACGCATGGCGAACATTCTTGGAAAAGAAAGCGGGAATATTGTGGAGGACCCTAAGTATACTTCAAGAACAGCCGCTGCACCGTCTAAAAGCACTGCAATTCTGCTATTTCGCGTCGCCCCGTCATATTTGCGCATAACTGTACTTATTTTTGGCAGGGGCTAAGATGCGCAGGTAGACTTCTCCAACAGGGTACGGAAGAGACTTAAGTTGGCTTGTCGTCATATGGCAGGAGATATAAGTGAGCTTGCCTCCATCAGGACTATAAGGGACTTTGCTTCACTTCGTCAAAGAAATGATAGAATGGCCCACGAAGCAGCCATTAAATAGGTCACCTCCAATTTTTCTGCACAAGACTATTAGTAGTGTCTTTTGAATGCAATAGTGTGCTACTTTACTACCTGACCCAGTGTTATTAATAGTTAAAGCTGACTCTCCACGTTAATTTCCTACATGCTGCGCTCATTCCTCCCCACGCGCATTGCCACCTTGTGCAGGACTTCATCTTCTTCGAAACTGGCAGCGGGCCCAATGCTCCGGATCTCCCCGGAAACGTATTAAACTAGCTCTTCGGCAGTCGATGACGTCACTGCATCTTTCTTTTCGAGCTCTGGCCGAGTGACACGCTTGGCGGCGTTTATGGACCGGGATTCCCGTACAAGCGACGAAGTCATCTCAGAAGTGCGCGTCGTTTGTATAGGCTGATTTTATTTCGCTTTTTCCATGTGCGCTCGTGTTTAAGAGAACAAAGTAAATTTATAGCGTGAGTTACTATGAAAAAATTATTTTTGAGTGTCAGCATAGACGAAAGTCATTGCGGTCAAACTAACTTCTTACGGTCACATTTATGTATGGATGTCGATCGAATTTGGCTGGCTTCGTCAGAGCTTGTAACAGAATAGGCAATCACGTGGTACCACGTGACTAGCTTCTGACCAGTGAAGGTGGATATATCTATGACGGATTTTTACCTGCTTTGCTATCAGAGGTACCGGCCGTCGGTGGCCCCTGTGCCTGTGATAATTTTTTATATTCTTTTGATTCAGAATTTCTACAGCGGAAGTTTTTACGTACTCGCACTCGCGGTGGGTATATATAGGTGGTAATTGTCATGTCTCTTCCGAAGTGTAGCTTTGCTTCACCGCGTCTTTTTCACATTGCCTAGTGATAGCCTCCGTGTTCTTTAAAGGAAATGTTTCAACAAGTGTCAGATACATATAAAGACGTGTCCACCAAAGGCATGGTAAAACAAGGCTATTGCCGTGTCCAGCAACGTGTTTTTGTTTTAAAAGAACGGTGCTCTTCAACAATCGATGACATCAATGAACTGCTTCGCGCTCGCGCCGAAGGACACGGTTGGTTGCATTTGTGGTCATGGCTGGTATATATACGAGAGATCATTCAGCTCGTGTCCCCTTAAAAAGTGCGCGCCTTTAGGTTCATATATATTTTGCTTGTTAATGTACGATCATGTTTAAAGCAACAAACAGAAGTTTGCGTAAACTTCGATAAAGTTATTTTGCATTGGGCATGAGCGATCGTCCGTGCGATATCGCGCATAAAAACTTGCCGGATTTGCCTTCTTCGGTGATATTCACTGGACCGATCACGTCATTTCAGTCTCAAGTGGCCACCATCTGTCAACAGGTGGAGTACTTCGCGGCGTCTGTTTCGCCTCTATTAGTCATGTGTCATCGCATAACATGCGATACAAGTCTCTAATGTATAACTATCTTTGCAGATTGTGTATAATTACTGCAGTACGGTTTTTACTACACATACAGTGCGCCATGACCCGGTATCTCACACATGTCTTACTTCGAATACATGCGATTTATTATCGCCCTTCTGTTGTATCTCCCAAATAGACCACAGCGGCACGGAGTCTTTTTGGAACGAATGCAGTACTTCACGGGATAAATCGGAAAACCGGGAGGTATCTGGGAAGCCCAGACCGCAGAACTTTCGAGAAAATAAGAATTACAGAACTGCGCTCAGGTCTCCCTAAGAGCGGAAATGGCTAAGGTAAAATTATAGGACTGTTTTCACAAACTGCGTCGTCATTCTCATCCTTGCTATCATCATGATCATCATCACCACTAGCACTACTATCACCTTTATCAACTGAATGAACCGTCACTGGCATCGCTACTGCCATTATTATTACCACTAACTGCAGCTTAATTATCTCTACTGTCATTATCACTAACTGTATCGTCCCTGTCAACTCTACTATCATTCTCACACTAGATGAAAATTCGGCTTGGTTTCTCATGAGCCGCGTGGCGTAGTGAATTGCGCGCTAGCTGGGGATCGGAGTGATAGTGGTTCAGTTCACGGTGGAAACAGATCTTATTTCTTTAAGCGTTAGTTCGTGCGGACATTTCCTGCAAACATTTCCTGCGAGCATTTCCGTAGCCTTAATAGCATTTCCGCCTTAATAAAGAAACCGTCCAGCGGATCCAAAGCAAGAAATCAGTCGTAAGAAACGAGTACAGAACTTCACTGATAAGCCGCTTCGTCAACACTGAGATTCTCTGCGGTGACGGCCGCACACGGTCACCGCTCGTGTCACTTCTTCCGTGAAAGGCATTGCATGTTTTCGCGTTCATCAACTTCCATTCGTGCGCGACGGATCGAAACACACAGCTATTGCATTGCCCTCTTAAGGTGCGTTAAACGGTCTCAAACATTTTAGTTCCCACTCACTCATTTCGCAGGTCATAACCGCCCGAAGCCAGACCTTGAAGGTCTAGTCTCGAGCTAAAAGCGATACGGAACGTTGCGCGCATTCGCGCATAGCCTATCTCGCATTTCGGCAACTTGGCTTAATCGAATGCAATTTTGTTAGTTCGCAAGTTACGACCTCCACTGACGTTCCTAGCGCTATTGCAATAAATGCTAAATAAAGATGTGTTCAGCGATGGTGTAGTTCCAGTCAGTGTCAAGGATGGGGCTGCGTTGAAGATAGTTATTTAAGAGCGTTGTCGATTACTGTATACCGTACTTGTATTTCCCGCTTTCTCGTTCATTTCTCCGTCGCTCTCAGATTCAAGGTGGCGGTCAAGTCACGTGATGATAGCTATAACATTGCAAATATTTTCCGATAGTCAGTGATGAGAAAGAGAGTGAGACAGTCTGTATCTCCCTTCCCCTCCCTCTCGGGTATTCCGGTTGAGTAGTCGGGCGTCTTAACCGCTGAGCCACCATAGCGGGGCTCAGTTTACTGGCATTACCTAAACTGTTTGGTTTGGTTTAGTTTAGTTTGTGGGGTTTAACGTCCCAAAGCAACTCAGGCTATGATAGACGCCGTAGTGGAGGACTCAAAAAATTTCGATCACCTGTTTTTCTTTTTTTTTTTTTAATGTGCACTGATATCGTACAGCACACGGACGCCTCTACATTTCGCCTCCATCAAAATGCAGCCGCCGGCGGTCGGGTTCGAACCATGATTACTCCAACATAGTCAGCGTCTTACCACTGCACCACTACGGCGGGGTACCTAAATTGTGTAAGGACGCCAAAATGTTTTCGCAGGCTGGTTGGTGAAGCGTTAACAGCGCAGGCATAGACAAACATGCTAGAAAGAAGACCGACAAACACAAGGACTCATTTTTTTTTTAATTGCTCGCTGTGATGTTCACAATTTTTGTACGCACTTTTTAGGGCGTCAGCAATAATTTTGAGCGTTAAATGGAGAATTAACCATGTTCATAAAGTGCTTTGGAAGCTTATTTACCATCTGATTGTTACTTATGTAACTAATTATAAATCTCTGTTTTGCGACAATCAACGGTCTTGAGTTGGAATCAGCATATAAGATTACAGCGACTGGCCGAAAATGGCTATACAGTGTGAAAGAGAACTGGACAAGAGTTTGGAGGGAGCCTCAGTTCGCAAGCCGAGACAACGTTTCCACAAGAGACCATACTGTTGCGTTCTACCGGCCACAGACCGGCAGCTACGCGATGATAGCCAGGCAGATTCGCAGAGCGAAAAGACGACGCTTTATTTCCGGCTCGGAAATATATAAAGAAAAGAAAGGAGAAGAACCAGCGCATGCGTCGATGGTCCTTCTTTCCTTCTTCCCCTCCTTTCTTTTCTTAGCATCGTCTATCAGATCATTCGCTTCGAAATAGGCTTGAACCTTGACAAGGTACGGCTGCCACTTATCTTTTTCGTCTTCGAATTCCGGTAGCCTGTGTGCCATGGCTGATCCTTGGCGGTGGGTTCCTTCTGCTTGGCTGCCGTGCTTGGGCGTATTGCTGGCTTCCTTGCTGCAACAAAATCCTCGTCGCCACTGTTGCGTCCTACCGGCCATTAGCCGGCAGCTACGCGATGATAACCAGGCAGATTCGGAGAGCGAAAAGACGCTTTATTTCCGGCTCCGAAATATATAGAGAAGAAATGAAAGGAGGGGAAGAAGGAAAGAGGAACCATCGACGCATGCGCTGGTTATCTGCAGCACATACGAAGACGAATCTCCTTGTCGAAGCGTTGGCTCGGCTAGCGAACTCCGGCTCCTGATCAACCCTTGTTCAGTACTGTTTCATAATAAGCAGATAAGTAACGCCTGCGGATCAGGCCCCGCCGGGGTGGTGCAGTGGTAAGACGCCCGGGTAATGTGCCGGAGTACCCGGGTTTGAACCCGACCTCGGCGGCTGCGTTTCGATGGGGGCGAAACGAAGAGTCGTCCGTGTGCTGTGCGATGTCAGCGCACGTTAAAGATCCCCAAGTGGTCGAAATTACTCCGTAGCCCTCCACTACGGCTCCTCTTTCTCTCTTTCCACTTTCACTCCCATCCATCCTCCCTTCCCTTACGATGCGGTTGCGGTGTCCACAAAAACAAGTGAGACATTTACCGCGCCTTTCCCTTCCTATAAATCAATCAATCATCAAAGGAGGGTTGAGATCTGGGTCAGTTGGTACATAGAGAATAAAAACCAGCCAAGGGACGAGGACGAAGAAAGACGATGTACACACGGAAGCTGGAACTAACAACTGTGCTTTATTGAAATAATAACATTTCCCAAGAAACCTTGCAAGGCATGCGCAGCTCGACGTCCAACAACCAGCATAAAAGTGACAAACAAAAAGCAACGCTTCGGAGATAGCCAAGATACTAGGGTCTTTGAGATAAATAACTTATTTCTTTCTGCATCAACGATATGGATGCTGTGCTAATACAATTATCTCCTTGCATACTTATGTGATACGCTTCAAGAACTTCGCGCTCTACCTTACCCTTGCCCCTACCAAGAAATGTGACATTTGAAAACAGCGGATAACAACAGCGGATAAATGTCACATTTCTTGGTAGGGGCAAGGGTAAGGTAGAGCGCGAAGTTCTTGAAGCGTATCACATAAGTATGCAAGGAGATAATTGTATTAGCACAGCATGCATATCGTTGATGCAGAAAGAAATAAGTTATTTATCTCGAAGACCCTAGTATCTTGGCTATCTCCGAAGCGTTGCTTTTTTATGCTGGTTGTTGGACGTCGAGCTGCGCATGCCTTGCAAGGTTTCTTGGGAAATGTTATTATTTCAATAAAGCACAGTTGTTAGTTCCAGCTTCCGTGTGTACATCGTCTTTCTTCGTCCTCGTCCCTTGGCTGGTTTTTATTCTCTGAATCAATCATCAGGTCCCCGGAGGCTGTTTTCACAAGCATAAACATAATAATGCTCCTTCAGAGGAATCTTCTTTGCCTATTCGTCATTATTCAGACTCAAGTTAGACTACGTGGGCTTTTTTCTAGGACCCATTTACCAAAACTAGCCTACAAGCAATACTAGAGCAAGGCAATCCCATTTATATTTTCTAAATACAATTCAACAGGCTCACCAAATGCCATAATGGGAGTGAACAGGGTTGAAACGTTAGTAGGATGCCAACTTCTCCAATTAAAATTTATTTTTCTAAAACATACGGTAAGTTGTCAGTGTGCACAGATCATTTTCCGCGACACGCTCAACAAGACATCGTCACTCTAATTCACTAGCCCCATTCACCGCTAGAAAGAACGTATTTAGGCAGGCTTTCTTCCTCGCACCATAAGTGATAAGAATGCTTTACTTATGACTGTATCAAATATCGTAGATTCCAGTGAGAAAAAAAAAATAGAAGATTAACGTTATCTAGGTTGGTTTGTGGGGTTTAACGTCCCAAAGCGACTCAGACTATGAGAGACGCCGTAGTGGAGGACTCCGGAAATTTCGACCACCTGGGGTCCTTTAACGTGCACTGACATCGCACAGCACACGGACGCCTTGCTTTTCGCCTCCACCGAAAAGCGGCCGCCGAGGCCGGGATTCGATCCCGCGTCCTTGGGCGCAGTAGTCGAGCGCCGTAACCACTGCGCCACCCCGGCGGGGTAACGTTATCTAAGTTACCGGTATTGTTTCTTTAATTGCATTCAATTGTTTCAGTTCTTGTTTTGATCTATATCGCATTGTATTGTTCCTCCATGCTAGTGCCCTGAAAGGTCTGCAGTATTACGTAAATAAATAAATAAATAAATAAATAAATAAATAAATAAATAAATAAATAAATAAATAAATAAATAAATAAATAAATAAATAAATAAATAAATAAATAAATAAATAAATAAATAAATAAATAAATAAATAAATAAATAAATAAATAAATAAATAAAATGCCAGTAATTGTCATTTTATTGTCTGCTTAGGGCATTTATATTTGTACTCAATATAACACTAAACATTAAAAGGCTATAGCTTATGAATTATCGCACGGAAGGGAATCTCAAAGAAAAACAGGAGGCTGGCATGTGCAAGAATCATAAACTTACAATAATGCTATCAATGCATTCCACCAGAGTCTTTCATGCCATGAAAAGATGAAAAAATAATTAACTGGTGTAAAAAGCAGCTATTTCATATTCGTTATAAAGTATGAGCCACCAGAATAGATATTCTGGTGGCTCATACCACAATTAGTAAGAAAGAAACCCATCAACGAATTAGCGGTGAAGGGGAGGGCCGAAGAGTTCAGGATCTCGCTACAGAATAGATATTCAGCCCTAACCGAGGATGGCGACATCACCCTAGAAGCAATGAACAATAATTTCAGAGACATCATTATCGAGTGCGCTGCAGAAGTAGGCGGTAAGATAGTTAGAGAGGATACCGGTAAGCTGTCTAAGGAGACGAAATATTTGATTAAGAAACGCCAGTGTATGAAAGCTTCCAATCTAACAGACCAGATAGAATTGGCCGAGATATCAAAGCTAATCAATAAGCGCATGGGTGCCGATATAAGGAGGTATACCATAGAGAAAATTGAGCATGCTGTAAAGAACGAGGGCAGCCTAAAAGCGGTGAAGAAGAAATTGGGAATAGGCGAAAACCAGATGTATGCGCTAAGGGACAGGGCGGGCAACGTCATCACGAATATGGACAAGATAGTCAAAGTAGCCGAGGAGTTCTATACAGATCTCTACAGTAGCCAAAGTAGTCAGGACCGTATTGAGATTGACGGTAAGGAAAAAACAGTTAGACGTTCCACCAGTGACGAAGGACGAGGTCAAGAAAGCATTAAAGACTATGGAAAGGGGGAAAGCAGCTGGAGATGAACAGATAACTATAGATTTGTTGAAAGACGGGGGGGATCTAGTGCTAGAAAAACTGGCCACTCTGTATACGCAGTGCCTGGTGTCATCGACGGTACCGGAACCATGAAATAATGCAAACATTATCCTCATTAATAAGAAAGGGGACGCTAAGGACCTTAAAAATTACAGACCTATCAGCCTCCTGTCTGTTAAGTATAAGGTATTTACTAAGGTAATCGCTAATAGAATCAGGACAACTTTAGACTGCAGTCAAGCAAAGGATCAAGCAGGTTTTCGGAAACGGTACTCTACTGTCGATCATATCCGTACCATCAATCAGGTGATAGAAAAATTCTCGGAATATAACCAGCCCTTATACATAGCATTCATTGATTGCGAGAAAGCATTTGACTCAGTAGAAACCTCGGCGGTGATGCAGGCATTGCGAAATCAAGGGGTAGACGAGCCGTGCGTGAAAGCGCTGGAATATATACCTATATAGTGGCTGCACAGCAACCATAGTTCTGCATAAAGAAAGTAACAAATTTCCATAAAGAAAGGTGTTAGGCAAGGAGACACGATCTCCCCAGTACTATTCACAGCTTGCTTAGAGGAAGTATTCAGAGACTTGGAATGGGAGCAGTTAGAGATAAGGGTAGATGGAGAATACCTCAGTAATCTGCGATTTGCTGATTGAACTGTAAATAATGATTGATGGCCTAGAGAGGAAGAATAGAAAGGTAGGCTTAACAACCAATATGCAGAGACTAAGGTAATGCTAAACAGCCTCGGGAAGGAACAGCAGTTTACGTTAGTTAGCGAAGCACTGGAAGTAGTAGGCGAATATGTCTACTTAGTACAGGTAGTAACCGCAGATCCGGGCTATGAAAAAGAAATAACGAGAAGAATAAGATTTGTATGGAGCGTATTTGGCAAACGCTCGCAGATTATGACTAGCAGCTTACCGTTATCACTCAAGAGGAAAGTATACAACAGTTGCATCTTACCTGTGCTCACCTATGGGGCTGAAACGTGGAGGCTAACCAAGAGAGTTCTACTTAAGTTGAGGACAAC
The DNA here is from genome assembly GCF_055883805.1 of Amblyomma maculatum. Taxonomy (NCBI): domain Eukaryota; kingdom Metazoa; phylum Arthropoda; class Arachnida; order Ixodida; family Ixodidae; genus Amblyomma; species Amblyomma maculatum. Next base: position 116,394,802 of record NC_139351.1, on the reverse strand, counting down.
CCAGAGGGCTATGGAACGAAAAATCTTAGGGGTAACATTAAGAGATAGGAAGCGTGCAGATTGGGTCAGAGAAATAACTCAAGTTGCTGACATTCTAGTGGAAATCAAGAAGGAGAAATGGGCTTGGGCGGGTCACGTAGTGCGAAGAGAGGATAACCGATGGTCGCTTAGGGTAACAAACTGGATTCCAAGGGAAGGAAAGCGTAGCAGGGGGCGGCCGATAGTTAGGTGGGCGGATGAGATTAAGAAGTTCGCAGGGGTCAAGTGGATGCAGCTAGCGCAGAACCGGGTTAATTGGAGAAATATGGGAGAGGCCTTCGCCCTGCAGTGGGTATAGTCGGGCTGATGATAATGATGATGAGCCATCGACATGTACACAATCACCGATGTGATTTTTGGTTGTTGAACACAAGGTCATTGGCACGCTGCCGTCGGGTGGTGGTCCGCATCATACGCCTTTTACGTAGATGAATAACTTGAAGCTAATATGTCTGGAATGACGCCGCTATTGTCCCTGACTGAAATCAGTAAAAATGGCAAGCGGTCTCCCTCGACCACTTGGCTTACATAGAAGGCGAAGCCCACGCCGAAGTAGATGCTAATTGTTTTACTGGGGTCATCACGGTGGCATTGGCTCATTCGTCCAATCCAACCAACTCCAGCCCTGTAAACAACCCTTATTCGTGTCATGATGGCTGTGCAGAAGCAACGGTTGGTGAACATGTGCTTCCCATTCCTCAGCCCCACTTCCTTTGGCAATCCCATTATTACGTGATTATTGATACAGTTTACAGACATACATTCAGCCAAGCTGCGCTGGCCTCTCAGTCGCAACCTCTCTCAGTTAGTCGCAGGTATTGTCCTGTTCTTCGCACAGCGCAACGCCTTTGACTTAAAGACCGTGGTAAAGCTGCACTAGCCTAGCTGGTGACCCAGCGCAGTTCTACAAAAAAAAAATAATTATAATAATAATAAAACCTCCAACTTTTGTGCGCTGCTTGGTAATCGCCAAGGTTAGCTGCGCAAAAAACCGAAACTGACTTTGGGGGTTTGCCAGGCAGCGTACAGAAGATGGGAATGGGTATCGCATATTTTTTGTAGAACTGCACTGTCACACGTTAGTTAGTGAAACTTTGCCATAATCTTTATAGTCAAAGGCGTTAATTGCGCTGTGCGAAGACTAGGACAATACCTGCGCGAAATACTGAGAAGCCCCGCCGCGGTGGTGCAGTGGTTAAGATGCCCGACTAATGTGCCAGAGTACCCAGGTTCGAACCGGACCGCCGGCGGCAGCGTTTCGGTGAAGGCGAAACGGAGTGGTGTCCGTGTACCGCGCGATGACAATGCACGTGCCAGGCGATCGAAATTTCCGGAGTCCTCCACTACGGCATCTGTCATTGCCTGAGTCGCTTTGGGGTGTTAAACGCTACAAACCATACAAACCAAAACAAAATGCCCCAAAACCAGCTGATCGCCAACGTGAAGCGTTGATGCATTTCAGGATCTTTATTTCCGGCTTTATTCAAGAGCCTGAAGAAGAACCAGAAGAAATTACTATTCTCAAATATTTAGATGAGCAAATCGTCCTCTTCCTGAGGAATACATGTGCGTCCAGTCAAACCAAAGCAGCAATGAGAGCTAGTTGGTCGAAGTTTTTGGGTAAACTGCCCGCTACACTAGGAAGGAGAAAAACGAGGAAAACACGATGACCGACGTAAAAGGACAAGAGTGCTTGTCCTGTTACGTTGATCGTGCTGTCTGCCTCGTTTCTCTTCTTCCTAGCGTAGTTCAATTTCGTCAAAAAGTGTGAAGTCTCGAATTGTTAGTATTCCTAAACATTCTTCATTTCGCCCATGCGTTTTGCTTTGCAAAACCTACATCGCATTGCATTTCTCCCCATCCATAAAAAATACGTCATATCTGTTTGAAGTACCAAATATAGCCCGCTAAAGAATAGAACGTAAAATACTTTTTTTCATATATATCGGAACGAGCAAATTTAATGACGCCCCATGAAGAAACAGTAACATTAGTGATAAAGGAAATGCATTTGAAATAATTCGTTTGTGTTAATGCAGAAGTGGAAGCAGAACCATCAGCTCCCTCACGATAGCTGCCAATAGCAGTCCATGTCTTCATGCTGCTATCGCTTCTTTTCTCAACATTATTTTTATCGGCGGTATAAATGCTCTAGCCTTACCGCAGCAGATGAGGAAAGTAATACCCGGTATTGAGGGAACGAAGCTTAAGGCAACAGCTATCATAACTCACAACTGTGCAAACCGCAATCTCTATTTTAGAAATAACCAACACTGGGCATTGTGTATCTTCACCCGGCTGATAACAGTGGCCCGCTGCTTTCTATTGTGTATTGGATCGTTACCAACGCTTGGCTGGCACATAGCAAGCATTATTTCACATGAATCCTAAAAAAAAAAAAAAAAATCTGTACAGACACGTTGCGCCACCTGGTGAATGTAAATGCGAAATTTCGTCGCGCACTATCGCGACGCCCGCTCCACGAGCTTCCTTCTGTGGTGCAAGCCACCATATATTACCGGAAGACCGATATACCCTCCATACTCTTTCTTCTTCCCTTATAGCGCCCAATTTCAGTCCTACTCCGCTACGCTAGGTCACTTGGTGTGATGAGGTGATTAAGGCTTACAATCGTAGGTACAGATGCCTTGTTTCTAATCTATATCGCAAACAACTCGACCATCATATGCATCCTAAAGGGGAAGGAAAAATGGCGAGCGCTTAAGTCACCATACGTGCAGCAAAGTGAAATAATTTTGGCCACCTCGCTGCGATTCTTTTAACGCCCTGATTCCTTGAGAGAAAGAGAGAGAGATAAAAAGAGGTAGAAATAGAGTCTCTCCGGAGAAAGGCAGACTCTCCCTTCCTTTCTAGAGATGGAGAGTCTCTCTTCTCCTCTCTCTAGAGGGAAGGAGAATGTAGAGTGATAGAGAGTGGGTCTCTCTTTACTCACTCTCTTTAGAAAAAGAAAGAGTCTCTTTCTTCAGCGACAGAGGAGAGGGGTGAGGTAGGTGAAGGAGACCGGGTTGGGAAGGGAGAGAAGGGGGGGGGGGGGGCGAGACTCTCACTACTACTCTTTTTTTTTTAAAACGTTAAACAGAGCGTCACTCGTTGGTAGGGGATGACGTCATTTCATTTACAGGTTGAGTGTAACACTTTCTGCGGTCGGACGCACACTCATGATCCTATAAAAGTTTTCGCCTTAATGCAGCACACGGTGAAAGACCCGTAGATATACGGCTTCAATAACTATCCTGTTTCGGCGCGCGCGCAGCCTGGTTAATAGGCTACCAGCACAGGAACAAGTACGTGGTGAGGAACAGCACGGGCCAGTTCGTGTACATGGCGGTGGAGCTGACCAACGTTCTGTGGCGCCATTACTGTGGCGCGGGGCGGCCCTTCGAGATTGGGCTGTTTGACTACCGCGACGTGAAAGTGATGCGGCTGTCCCGGCCGCTGCGTTGCGACTGCTGCCTCTGCTTCTGCTGCCTGCAGGCACGTAAAGCCACATCCCTTTTGAACTCGAATACGCTTGGAAACGGACGCAAAGAAAATGATCTAGGAGTGTCATGACATGAGCTGGAAATATTAAGAGAAAAAATTGGTTGTACTTTAGCCCCGCTTAACCTTGTTAGACGAAGCGAAGGTGTCGTTTTGCTTTGCTTTGGTTAGGCTTAAGTTTAGGCAAGTGCAGACATATGGTTTTGCAGACGTCAAACTTTCGAGACTAAAGTCGAGGACGCCGTCAACTACAAGAGGGAACACCTGATCTGCGGTCAAAAATCAAGTGGTGGTTCACCATAGGTGGTACCATGGTTAATCTACATAGCTACACTGTGACCTCTGGCTCGTTGAAGGTCAAGCGGCCTGCCAGGTTGGCCTCGGCTGATACATGACGTATGCGAAGCTGTCACTTCAAAAATGACGGCAAATTTGGTGTAGTTAGCCCAAATGCAAATTAGATGCACTCGCACTTCAGTTATGTATCCGGTTTTGGTTTCAGGTCACGCATACTGATCAGCGTACAGTCCTAACCTACCACAGTATGTGAAAGGCTACCATGCTCTGTTTCAACCGTGTCGTAGGGATAAGGTCTGCACTGCCTATAGGAGATAGCGAGTCTGGACTCAGAATACGAGGTGGTTTCGAATTGCAGTTCAAAAGTGCTACCCTAGTTCGGAGCTCTTGTCAGGTCGGCCATGGCATGTGGTCACGCGACTTCCGACAGATCACCTACCAACAGTCACTTTCCACAGGCATGCTCTTAAGCAGAAAAACACGAAAAAAACACACAGGAAACTCTGGAGTCGGGGTCTCGCTGCTAGCGCTCTATAAACACGGACCCGCAGACGGCAGTGATCCATGCAAACTTTTCCATGGTGTTCTTGTACTGCTGTAAAATATTTTTCGCGGTTTCAGGGAAATCAAATATTACAATATAGACGCTAGCGTAACCGTTGTTTCTGCTGTACGAGGGGCTTGGCGGAAGAACACAGATTAAAAAAGCTAATCGTGCCGCTACAGTAACCTCCGTGCATGTTGATTCTTTTTGTTGTCTGTTTTAGTCTGTGTGTGTGTGTGTGTGTGTGTGTGTGTGTGTGTGTGTGTGTGTGTGTGTGTGTGTGTGTGTGTGTGTGTGTGTGTGTGTGTGTGTGTGTGTGTGTGTGTGTGTGTGTGTGTGTGTGTGTGTGTGTGTGTGTGTGTGTGTGTGTGTGTGTGTGTGTGTGTGTGTGTGTGTGTGTGTGTGTGTGTGTGTGTGTGTGTGTGTGTGTGTGTGTGTGTGTGTGTGTGTGTGTGTGTGTGTGTGTGTGTGTGTGTGTGTGTGTGTGTGTGTGTGTGTGTGTGTTTGTTTGTATGTGCTCATTACGGCTGCCTGATCAAGTTTATTCTGTACTGGACCGTCTACTAGCGCCGCGGCTATCGGTCCAAATATTCTTTATGTATTTCGTTTCATACAAATAAAGATCACTTTGACTGATTTATTTATTGATCGATTGATTGATTGATTGATTGATTGATTGATTTTACTCTTCCGGCAGCTGTCCGGAACTTGCTTGTTCCTTATGACTGTTTCCAAAGCTTTTAATAACGTTTCCTTACTTCTTGAACCAAGTTCATTAATCAGCTTGATCGGAATTCCATCTATTCCTGAAGATGTGTTTTTAGGAATATTTTTTCTGCTTTTTTCCAGTTTAGATTGGTCAGTTCTAAGCTGGTTTGTATTCTGCTATCTTATGTTGCTTCCTGATTTGCGGAGGTTACCCTATCGTCGCTCTTAAATGACCCGGCTATAACGGATGTAATGTAATTCAGTGCGTTGTCTCCCTTTAAACAATTTCCCTCGCTATCTTGAATCCGGTCATGCTTTCTTTCTTTTTGCCTAACCAGCTTATATGGTTTCAGAATTTTCTTGGTCCGCCTCTAGAGGCATCGTGTATGTCAGCCATCCAGCGATCGGTAGAGTGCTTTATTTTACTTTGGACAAGGGCCTGTACATCAAGTTTTTTTTTTTTTTTTCGATACGATTCTCATTTTCGGTCGATTTCCTCCTGCGATACCTATGCTTTCTTTGCCTCTCGGTATTCCCTTGAAACAGCCCGTCGTTGTTTAATGGCTTCCCTGATTTCCTTATTCCACCAGCTCCGTGGCTACCTCTTTCCATTCCAGCGGTTTGCTACTTTAACCTCCTTAATTTTCCTCCTTATGAGTAGTTACGACGGTACCGTTACGGTAGCACCGGTAGTACCGCCGTAACGGTACCGACCGTTACGGCGGTAGCAAGCGGGGGCGGCCTCTGGGAAATTGAGCTTGTAGCACTGAAACGAATTCTGTCACCAGCTCCAGTTCTACAAAATTTGGGGGACACGCAGCCTCCTTTCTGTGGCTCATCTTACGTATCCTTGTTCACTTTCAACTGGCTCAGTGAGTGATTCTTTCATTTTGTGCATCTATTATCTAGCACATTGCCATTATTACACAGACTCGGGCTACAATATTGGGCGGAAGGCCAGCGGACGTAGATACAAAGACCGGCTTAAACCAAGCCGTATGAACGTACCTGCGTATACCTAGTTTTAGCATGTCTGACGCCGGATCAAAGGGTCCAAATTTTCCGGTTTAAGTTCCCTCAATTTTTTTATGTTCGTAGAGCAACAAGACGAGGACGAGGGGCAAGACACAAGCGTTTCCTCCTCTTTCGTGCTATGAAACATTAAAATTGAGTTGAACAGGATTGGCTCACCATGCCAATTTTTCTGTTGTACGCAAAAATTGCATACTACATTGGCAGGAGGATATGCGAGAGCAAGAATTTCTCTGTGCAGGAGATGGAGGTCCGTGCGCCCCCTGACGTCATCATCGGCTGGGTCCGGCAGGAGTGCACTGTTTTCTACCCTTACTTCTCGGTGCTTGACAACAGAAGAAGGGTGGTGCTTATGATAAGGGGCCCCTTCTTCCAAACGGCCTACGTATGCCACGACATTACCTTCGAGGTACTCTCCAGGGATGGTATCGTGAAAGTGGGCTTCGTAGCCAAGAACTGGAGCGGCTTGTTGCGAGAGTATTTCACGGACGTAGACAACTTCACTGTCTCCTTCCCAATGGACATGGAAATCAAGTGCAAGGCTGTACTACTTGGCGCATGCTTCCTTATTGTGAGTGTGCCGGCCTTTGTGCGTGGAATATCACTTCACTCGAAAACTACAAATACCTTCCTGCTTAAAACTTTAGTTTCATAATTATCTCATGTGCAGTAATATCTCGAGAGCCTGGTTTCTTTTTTTTTTTTTTTTAACACTGGCAAGGGTATAAGCTTGGACCATGGCAATGTATTTACACGAAAGGAGTAAACGCTTGAGATGTGGGAAAGTAGATGGAAGGCCTGCAAAACACCTTGGTCGATCTATAGTTGTTCCTCGCGGCAATAGCAATATTTAGACAAGTGGACTGACCTCCATAAGGTGCAAATGGACTTATGCGCGCTTGCCTTCATCTGAATAAAAAGGACACAAATTTGCTACTCTTTGTCGTGGGCCAGGTACATAAATGCACTTGCCCCCAAAGACGACATGAAAGATGCTTAAGTTGGCTTGTCTTCATCACGGGGAACGGGCAATAAGCGCTTGCCTCTGTCAGGACCTGAAAGCAACTTGTCTTCGTCAAGGACGTTAAAGAGACAAGTCTGTCAAAACTTTCTGGCTCACAAAGCAGCCACCGGATAGGTGACCTCCAGTTCTTGAAAAGCAGACAACGGGAGGCAATGTATTTTTAAAGCTATGGTATGCTACCCTATCAGTTTCAGCGTAATTGCTGTAGGTCAAAGCCGGCTCTGCCGGTTCACCTTTCTCGTGCTCCTCTAATTCATCTTTATATGCATTGCGACATTGTGCAGGACTTCATGTACTTCGGAAACAGGCGGGGGCAACCTGCGTCGATTGACCTCACCGCATATGCCTTGGACTCAGTCCGAAGCACACTCTTGGCAGCATCTGATGGATTTGTGCCTATATAGGCTATACTATTTAATCTACGACATCATCAGAAATACAGGCTCATAAATGTATTTTTGTTGTTTGCTTTTTTAGCACAAAGTTTAGGGAATACCTCAGGCGAAGTAGAATTTGTAACAAGTTTTCTCGAAACTTCGTAGTTAAAGAAAACTTGTCGTGGTACGGGGAATCGAACCAGGGAACTCTGCCTTTCCGGAACACTCGCCCTACTGACTGACATAACCAGGAAGGATAGTAGGGCGAGAACGAATTGATCGATCAGTAACTCGGAGTAGGAAATGCGTTAGTCCAAAGTTCTTTGGTTCATGGAGTTTAACGTCCCAAAACGACTCAGGCTATCAGAAACGCCGTATAGTGGATGACTCCGGAAGTTTCTACCACCTGGTGCTCACTAACATGCACTGATATTGCACTGCACACAGGTGCCTTGCTTTTCGCCTCCATCGGACAGTGCGACAGTGTTCGAAATTACTCCGTAACCCTATTCAGCCTCTCCATTCTTCCATTCTTCCTTTCTATCTTTCTTTCTTTCTTTCTATTCATTCATTTATTTACTTATTTATTTATTCATTACATTTTCAGATTATACATATATATATATATACGGAAATTCTATACACAAAGTTAGAGTGCGTTATCAAGACAGAAACCTAAACCTCAACTCAATTGCCACATTAGACTTCCTTATAGCAGAACCTCCCTTCGACGACTTTCAGAAGACCGCACGAAATCGTGGTATAATCAAGGCATCGTATAATAATAAACCTTGCAAGACTGATGCATTCACGTTATGAACACACCCGCTACTTCTGCTGGCAAAACTAATGATGATTCTTTCCTCGCACGTTATGAAAGCACCACAAGTTTCTTTCTATGAGAGTTACACCTTTACTCGCGTATTTTGCGCACTTATAGTGCAAAAGCACTCATGCTGCCTTCTATACCCAGCGCAAGAAACTATCTGTCCACGGCCAAGGCCGTGGATTCGGAGTTTCGATTCGGATGAGCAAAAACGAGCCCGGATGGTACGCTGAAAGACCAAGTGACAAATCAAACTCGGTCCGGTAGTTTCGGATTCGGGTGAGCAAGAACGAGCCCAAATGATCAGCTCGCGAGGCCCGAGTGACAAATCGAACTCGGCCCGGTAGCTTCGGATTCCGGTGAGCAAGGAGGAGCCCGAATGATCAGCTCGCGAGGCCCGAGTGACAAATCGAACTCAGCCCGGTAGTTTCGGATTCCGGTGAGCAAGAACGATTACGAATAATCAGCTCGCGAGGCTCGAGTGTTTCTAATTCGCCAGGATTGCACCAATTCGTGCTAAAATGCGCTTAGTCGCATAAACGGCCCGGGCGATAGATTACTGGGGTTCCCCTATTGTTTCACTATGCAGTACAAGTCAGATTAACTTTATAGCGATACCAATGCAATGAACGCTTGGGCGTCGGCAAGGGCACTTCACCCCAGCCTCACCCCCATCTTTCAAGTCAGACCAGCACACTTGCCCCTCTCACATTCCCTTCATCCCCTCGTGCGTCCTTCTGTTCCCGTTGACATCCCTCACAAAACTTTCTAGGATGCTTATTTCGACCCCAAAAAAAAGTGCGGAAGGGGGGCGGAAGGTATTTCTCTAACACTCCCCCCCCCCCTCCCTCCTAGCCTCAAGACAAAATTCTGCCGACGGCCATGATTGAATTCGAAAGTTTCAAGCTACAAACGAGCAATATCTTCATTGAAATTAGGCACCACCAGAGTATATACTAAAACTGACAGCAATACCAGTACAGTAAAATGTTCTGATCATTAAGGAGCTGTATCGAATGACCAGCAAATGCTGCCATTTATCAAATAACCCACCTCTCCCGACTTGCGTGATACAGCGCTGACTGCATTACATTTAATTCGCGTAACGACCAGCGTATTGAATTTGATAGCTCCACTGCTTTTGTCAGGGAAAAATAGTTCAACCGCATATAGCTTCAGCCTCACTTTTTTAAGCTTCCCACATATGACTGCGGCGGCTGTGTTCTGATTATATAAGTACCTGTCATTGGCCCCTTTAAGCCCGTATTATCATGGTTCTACTATTCCATGCGGGAAACCCGAAGCCGGCACAAAAAAAAAATAAAAAAAAAAAGAACTCTACATGCATAGATGCATTGAGTACATGAGCGAGCGTTACTTGTCTGACGAATAATTCCAAGACAAATAGGGTTTTACACTTTCCAACAGGTATACAGGCTCCTCAATGTATTTTTAAGCTGTGGCCTTGCAAGAAAAAAAAAAGAAAGCTAGCAAAATCTTTAATATTGGACTACTTTCAAAATGCCTGATGTCCACTGGAATGATCGCATCAATTGTCAGATTTCAGCTCTTAAGTGTTATGCTGTACTAGTGTGTATTCTCCCTCTTAAAGTTATGCTCTTACTTTATTTCGCTTACACAATATTGCCGTACTGCACGGGGCACTATTTTGGTTACAAATTTTCCCAAAATACATCTTCATCAAGAAACAGCTACGGCATGCATCGCTGCCTGTAGGGCCATCTTCCTCTCTTCCCTTACGGCGCGGTTCAGGTGTCCACATACACAAGTGTGACAGATACTGCGCCTTTCCCTTCCTGTGAACCAATTATTATTATTATTATTATTATTATTATTATGCATCGCTGCTATACCTTACTGTTCCTTCACATCTGGCCTCTTTTCAAAGCATTAAAAAAATAAAAGAGCACAGCAGAATCTGCATTGGAGTAATGCAAAAGCACGGATGCTGCTGTTGGTTGCTTCTGGTTGCTTAATTCACTCCTTGTTTACCCATTTTAGTCTTGGGTACTTTAAAATCCTTGTTATTACGAGTGTGCTCTCGTAATAACAAGGATTTGAAAGTACCCAAGACTAAAATGGGTAAACAAGGAGTGAATTAAGCAACCAGAAGCAACCAACAGCAGCATCCGTGCTTTTGCATTACTCCAATGCAGATTCTGCTGTGCTCTTTATTTTTTTTAATGCTTTGAAAAGAGGCCAGATGTGAAGGAACAGTAAGGTATAGCAGCGATGCATAATAATAATAATAATAATAATAATAATAATTGGTTCACAGGAAGGGAAAGGCGCAGTATCTGTCACACTTGGCGCACGTTAAAGATCCCCAGGTGGTCGAAATTACTCCGTAGACCTCCACTACGGCTCCTCTTTCTCTCTTTCCACTTTCATTCCCACCTCCCTCCCTTCCCTTACGGCGCGGTTCGGGTGTCCACAGAGCAAGTGTGACAGTTACTGCGCCTTTCCCTTCCTGTGAACCAATTTTTTTTTTTTTTTTTTTACTTTCAAATCGCACGTCAAACTTTTCCTATGGCCTTTAACGGTTGTACTTTCGGTTGCGTGACGTCACATCCTCTACGTCACATTAATTCACTTCTTGTTTACCCATTTTTAGTCTTTGGCGTCTCTCATAACCTGAGTCGCTTTGGACGTTAAATTCCACAAAACAGACATTCCAGTCCTTGATACTTTCAAATTGCGCGCCAATTCCTTCCTATGCCCTTTTTCGGCTCTACTTCCTGTTGCGTGACGTCACATCCACTACGGCACCCCTTTCTCTCTTTCCGCTTTCACTTCCACCTTCCTCCCTTCCCTTGCGGTGCGGGTGTCCACAGAACAAGTGTTACAGATACTGCGCCTTTCCTTTCCTGTGAACAAGTTATTCTAATTACCTAATTAACTTATTGGCCTAATTATTTTTCAAGCACAAGATTACATCACCCTCTATCGATTGACACAACTCATTAACCTCTACCGCTTCTCAATTACAACTGCTGCGGACACGATTTTCCGTGTTTTACCTGTAATTAAGTACCTAATTAACTTATTGGCCTAATGACTTTTTCGGACAACATTACGTCCCCCTCTATCGATTGACACGACTTATTAACCTCTGCCACTTCTCAGTTACAACTGTTGCGGACAGAAATCTGTGAACATAGCGAAGTAATGCTATCACATTAAAATCCTGTTAATTTCTGCATTATACAATAACAGACTTTTAAAGACTTACAAATCCTTACGGAGTAAAGAAAATTATATTGGCTATCCGAACTTGTGAAAAAACGCCCATATTCCGTGGACTAGACATAAGAAAATGTCATTTGTGCCTGCCCCTAGAGCATAGCATTAATCAAGAATTTTTTTATCCTTTCCAGAATTCGTTTTATTGAACATGTTTCTCTGAGCAAGTTTATATAAAGATACTAAAGTCCACATTTTAATTTTTGTTCTTTTTTTCCAGAGTGCTTCCCCATTAGGTGGTTTTATTTCACCCCCGTAGGCGAGTTCGCTCGCTATGGCGGTTGATCTTAAGTGCTTTTCTCTTGCCATGTACTCTAGCATAATAAACTGTTCGGGTACGTAACTGTGTTTGTCCCCTCTGGCTCGAACCCGCCGCAGTAACTTCTCGCACCGCGGGTTGGGGATCACAGCTGTCTGTTAGGGCTGCACGTCGGGGCTAGAAGGCGAATGTAGCGTCTACCCCCCCCCCCCCCCCCCCCTGGCGCATTCTTGCGAGAATAACCCCCACAACTCAAGGCCATTACTCTGGTGGCGATGTTTGTACTGCATTGCATAGCACAGCCAGAAAAGCAACAAAAGACAACCTACACAGCTTTTACAGTGGGGCAGTGACCGATACCACCGAACTTCCTTTGCACATAGAGGGTGGCCAGATTTTACCAGAAATGCCCTCACCTGATGCCCACTCTGCCAAAGCACATTCCCCTTTTAAAATTTAGCACAGGTACCTTTAATAAAGTACCACATATTGCAAAACTACGGGCTACTTTTTGTACTTGCACAAGATAACTCATCTGATGTGTCAAATGCAAGTTTCATGCACAGCCAAGGAACATAGGAAATTCATTCCTGTTGACATTTTTCTTTTATTTCAAGAAGCAGCCATTTCTCCAAAGCCTTGGATCGTAAATGCTGTGGATGGCGTTGCAAAAAAAAAAAAAAAATAAAATGGCACCTGGCAATTGGAGTCACTGCTCCACATTTCAAGAGCAGACAGGCAACTTCAGGCAACGTCGGCAACTCATCTGGTTTTTTCATGGCTTATGAAATTCAGTAAAAAAAAAAAGCAGTACACAAAACAGACTTTGCACACAAGGAGAGGAAGTATTGGGAAAGAGAATCAAGAGACAAAGAGAAAATGAAAAATTATCACTTGAGTTTTTCAAAAGTGACAAGTTTGGTTTTATCACAAAATGCTTGTCGAAATGATGTGTTTGAAGAAACTGCCTCCACATTGGCCTCCTTTAACAAGAACACAATCTCGTGGCTAATAGTTACTAATCCTCCACTGTATTTGTTGCAGGAAAAAAAAAAATAGTGCAAGAACGTAGTAGAACAGCAGAAAACACTACATCCATGAAGAGCAACTACACGATTTTTTGCCAGCCATTGCCTTGCAGTGACAAGCTTTACAAATGCATACACGCATGAACATCAAAGATCTGGGTCCGTCAAATGGTCCTTGCTGCCAGTACCTGGAACCAACTACATGGAATGAACAAGTAAAAGTAGCCACTAAGCTTCCACAAAGAGGCTGTTGCTCCTGTAGTTTTCTTAAAACACCGGGAGGGAAAGTGTGCGGTGAAACAAGTTCACCGAGTTGATATCGCAAGAAGTAGGTTACCAAATGGCATCCCCTTGCAGGCAGTGACAGCAGGCATAAGTTACGCCTAGGTCTGCTTGTTCAGCAAGAAATACATTTTTTTGTGAGGTATCAAAAGTTCCAGGAAACAACTGTCGTCATACTATTTCATTCAATACACAATGCTCATGCGGCATCTTTAACGTCAAAAGACGAACAATGCTGTTTATGTAAAGAAGCAATGATTGTACAGATGTGCAAAAGTAAAAAAGAGCACTGGACAATATGAACCTAGCAAAACAGAATTGAGATAATCCTGCACTGTCAGCTAGATGCAGTTGCCAAGGAAGAGCAACGACATGGCACACTGCTAAAATTCCGGCAACTCAAAAGCATTTCAATTATGCAATAGTTAAAAAAAATCTAAAATGTGGCATGGACAGGCAAAGCAATAAAAAAGGAAATGGGCAACGAATCTGAGATTCTTTGAAAAACTGAGCAAAGGGACGAGAAAAAGAAAAATGTATTAGGAAACAGAAAAGCTGAGAGAGGAGCAGAAGAAGAGTACAATATGGAGAAGAATTCTTGAGAAGTGTTCCTTGTTGAGGAATGCAGCTGAAGAGGCCATATGTTGGCAGGGTCTTTGTTGGCAGTAGTTTCTTGAACTCTGTCCCCTTATAAGCCATTCATCTCGTACTTGAGTTCCATGAGGTTCTCGTTTATCCGTTCTACCACACCGTTCAGCCTGAAACAATAATGACAATGAGATCACTGGATGATCTTGCCATTATAACTACGGTATGGTACATCCACGAACGGTGCCGGAATAACAGGTGTGACGCTTACCCTTTTAAATAGTAGTGCCCAAGCACATTCCATATAAGGGAATCGGCACTTCGGCATTATAGGTGATAGTTTAGACAAGGCAATGATAAATGCAGCAAAAGTGGTAACAGATAATGAGATTTCTAACTAACTAAATGAGGAAGCAAAAACTTTCAAAAATAGAAAACATGCATATTAGCAAGTTACTGTAAGAAGTTCTTAGCCTATCCAGAACTCTGACAAACAGCATGCAGAGATGAACATCCTATCTTTCTTTGTAGAACTATTTTGCTTTTCGCTACGAAGTATTAAAGCCTAGCTTAGTGCTTATATGAATTAGGACCTTTGAGTAATGATTCGGGAAAGCACCCATACTTCACTGGAAAAGTACTGCCTTCGAGCATGTGGGGCAATAAATCATTCAGCATAGAATACAATGTTTGCACCACTTGCCTTGCCTTCATTGATGCCACCTCAGCTTGATTCTTGTACTCCTCTGGATTGTCCAGCAGGTCTTGTTTAGCCAGCTGCAGCTTTGCTGTCTAAACAGGGCATCAGAAAGATAAATTACGAATACATCTATACAACCTGACTGTACAGCATCATGGCCAGTGTATTGACAGCATCGACAGTCTCAGCCCTGTTTCTTCGGTTTTATTACTTATGATGCCACATTCAAAGCACTGCCACTGAAGACTGGAGCTGCTAATGCAAGCTTCCCTCTGTTCTACGCAACTGCTGGCATAAGAGATGCACTTTTTTCTTGAGCAAAAATTTTAGGCCTGCATTCATTGCAGTAGTAAAGTTAGCAAGTGGCAAAAATTGATGTCCCAATAAACAGCACCTCTGTACATTACATATGCAAACAGATATTGCTACCACCATGAACTACCTCGGCACATTTTTTTTTTTTTTAAGTATAAAATTTGCACGAAAATATGTCAGCAAAACCTTTGCACAAAGGCGATGATACGGCGAAAGAAGAACACAGGAAGAAAGCACGAATGACAGTGAAGATGCCCAAATATCTTCAACTTCACATTCCTCTTATTTTTCGTGCACGCATTTCGTAACTTTATTGTTCAATCTTGCAAACAGTCATTGTGCATGAGGTGTGCACAGTGAATGCTTAATATACTAAACCCAAATATATCAAACTACTGCTTGTATCAAACTCATAATATCCCCTTAAAAATCCCATACAAAGGTTTATTCTTCCTCCTGAAAACAGTGCTTCTCCAATCCATTTTGCGCCTAGAGCTAGGTCAGCTGCATGGCACTGGGCGCCTGCTAGCAGCGCTAGCGCAGTAAAACCGTGTGACAATGTAAATGTGGGGGCGTGTTTGAAGGCAGGTGTTTGTCTGCTGGGCTTATTTTCGACACAATGCATTGTCATGCAAAGAAGCCAGCATTCCCTGCACTAGTCACACAGCGAGACCAGATGAGCTGACCAAAGGCTTGTGGCAGCTCTTACGTGGCCTACTTCTTTGCTGAAGGCAACGCGAAAATAAACTGTATGCCAATTTCAACCAAGATATTATTGCATTTATAATGTACTACTAATGGGGTACTTATGATCTGTGTTGGCTTCACACAAAGCACCATCCACTGCAGCTTTTATGCAATGTGAGCTAGGCCTAGTGATGCCTAGCAAAGCCATGTGCTGTAACACTCAGCATTTGGTTCATTTTAGTCTTCGTTTTTTGTACTGTTTTGCAATGCCAGCAGGCAGCATGTTCCTTAGGAAGCGAACTGCTAGTGTAGGTGCACCAAGTTCGAGATTCTGGGTTGCAAATAAGCTGATCTACCACCATATTTTATACACTGCATTATTGATGTAGTAAAAGCACTTCATAGTGAAGTTTGATACAGGAAAGTGAAACTGAAATGCCAATTAGTCTTCCATAGACAACCATACCTTTTTTTTTCTTTATAGTAAAGACATTTAATCAAATTGGTTATAGTAAAGTGCATCTGGCTGCAGCAAATTACCCCCCCCCCCCCCCCCCATGAAATGACATCGCAGCACGCATGTAACCTAGGATCAGAAGGCAAATTTTTCCTATGTTGAGGAAAAATACCGATTAAATGGCATTCGTTTTTCTCAATGGCTTTGCCCCTAGGCTTACCAGCATTCAGGGCAAGCCAGCTTTACAAGGACCTTGAAGCCGTAAGGCAAAACATGCAGCACATAGCTGCGAAAGTAAAAAAAGGCAGCACAGTCTGTTGAGTAGAAAATAAAAGTGCAGCGAGAAGTAGGGAAAAGAAAAAGCTGCCGAAATTTCGCTGCACTGGACAGCACTAAGCATGACACAGCAGTGGCAAGAAGTGGAGCAGCAGACTGTGCAGCACAGATCGCGCACAAAGAAAGCAGCTTTAAAACAAGCCCAAGATGGTGGCAATCGGCCGGCTGCAACGCCTGCGGCGCACGTGGGAATTTCAAGCACAATTCCTCTTTTCGGGGGGCATTTTTCGTGGCTGCCGTGACGTTTTGAAAGCAGATTTTATCACGTTTCCTAACCAAATTCAGCGTTAATAATTTGAATGCAGGTGCTCGAAAGGATAAACATTCAAAAATGAGTTTTTCTCAAAATAGATTTTAGACCATTTTAGACTGTTCAAAGACTCGCTAAAAGAAGCGTGCTCTCCCTCGAGACCAGCCGTGACCTAGGATGTCTTGCATCGAGGCACCCTATATACTCCCAAATTTTGACCAATCAAAAATGTTTCTTTTATACATGGGGCCTATAGCAAATTTCTCAACTGGTAGTATCAAAGAGCTCTACTGAGGCAGGCATCAGCGCACTTTTAATTTTCAGTAAACTTGCAATGGTTTCACCCGCCATTAACACTAATAACAACCTTTCACTATTGTAAACTGCAGAATATGATTAATAAGTTGCTTTTTGTTGGGAATAATTTCATCTAGGCTTATTATCATCAGCAGCTACATTTTCTAGCCTCTTCACTCATCAGGGAAATTGACCTAAAATAAATCAGGGAAAACTTGGAAAAGTCGAGGATTTTGAAAATAGTGGTTTGCTAGACGCCCTGATCATGAAGCATCTACAGTGCACTGAAACTCAAAAGGAACCTCACCAGTTCAAGCTTGATTTTCTCTTCCTCTTGTAACGCGCGCACATAGTTTGCGAGATGTGCAGAGTTAGACTCGAGCCGGAGCCGCCGTTCAATATCCATCATGCCATCAGAGATGCGTTTGAACTCTTGAGTCACCTCGCGCACCAGCTCTCGAAAGGTGGGAAAGTCGTAGTTTGGCGCTGTCGCCAGGTAGATCTTGTGGCCCCTGCTCGAAGGAACACAACAAATGCACTTGGCAAGTGCGCTTACTAACTCCAATGGTTTGTTTATTTTTCGTTTCTGCTGGAGCAAACATACAATAGTTCTGCCACTTCTACCGCTAGGTATGATACTACAGGCTGAACGGGTTGCAGTGCCCTAGAACTTCAAAATTATCACAGATGTCATGACACTAATGTAAGGCTTATGACGAGCTCATCAAGCATGGCCTTTCCATTGTTCGACAAGATGCATTTGCAATGCAGCTCATCTGAAGCAAAAAGACAGAATGAGTTCCCGGCCCCTGACCCCCTGAAGGAATAGATTTTCCTGCTCAACACTCATTTCTATTGGAGGTGGGAAATTTGATGAGAGATGCAAGTTTGACAGTTTCGAAGCCATCTATGAAGAAAGGCCAGTATGCTTTTATTCTCAAACATTGCTCAAGTGGACATACGAAAAGCAGAAGTGGAAGGTATAGACTGGCTGGCGAGCAAAAGCTGCAGCATCAGCACGGCTCAAGAACGAACACTGATAACTGCAAAAATACAGCTTGCAACTCTCAATGTGTTGCCACTCTACTATCTCTAGACAGGGCTATGAAGCATATTTGTTATCACCATATCAGTTCCTTGCCTCAATTTTGACACTGCCACAGCAAAGCCTGCTTACTTAATTCATATGATCTTATCAAAGTTCATGGTCCTCTTGATTAGAGGAGACTTTCCCACACAGTCTAGCATGTCACTAGCAAAAGTTGAAGGCACAGCAACTTAGATGTTACAATATACAAAACAAAATTGAAATTGCATCCCCTATATGATGAGGAAAGCTTGCCTCTGAATGCACAAATAATGAAAGAATGAAACACCACAAAGAAGCACTGAACACAAATAAAAGATGGTTGAAAAGCAAACAGAACACCCAACATCTCCACTTTACAAGGCAGTTGAAGGAAAGGCTACAACACAAAGAACAGACTAAAAATAAGTAGCTTTAATAGCAGGACTGCAATGACATTTGAGACTGCCAAAGCTAATGCGTCAATAGTCTTTCTTAAACATCTACATCCAACCAAAATATCAAGTGCAGCACGAGTTCTATGATGCAAGTTGTTAAAATCACATGTCATCTATCAAACTACAAGCAGAACTAAAAGCTAACAAGAGTTAACGAAGAGAAAAATCGAACTCACTCTTCAAAAAGTCTGTATGTGTATGCTCGTTCTTCCTGGAGACTGCAAATCTTCTTTAACAAGCTAAATACATCAGTGCTACTGTCAACCTGGAACACAAGAGCATAGATACTGCCATGAGTAATGAAAAAAAATTCTAGCCTTGGACACTTTCTTCTACAGCTACAGTAAGCCGACAAAAGTATGCCAAGGAACCAAGAGGAAACACAGAAGGGTGCACAAATGTTAAATGTATTCAAAGCACCAAGTTCTATAGTGTTCTACATAATTGTTAATCTACAGTACGGTACCACATTCAGTTACCAGCATAAATGTTAGCTCTGCTGTCCAGGTACCTTGAGAATAGCCAGCTGAGAAAAAGGTGAAGGCAGAATGTGGTTAAACATGCTCACCAAAGGCCACATGTGAATTCATGTTAGGGTACAGAATATCCATATTGTTCTGATAATCATTACCAGCAAGAAACGTATTTGCCAAGGGCATTACATACAGCACCAAAAGAAACTGCATGCTAATGAAACCACCAGAAGTCGTTTAATTCCCACAGCACCATTTTAAAGCCATTATTCATGTGCTACCTAAAATCGATGTTCCCTCCACAACCATACGAAAGATACCACGTAGTATGCACGCCGCTGGAGATGCAGAAAATTCGAGTTCAATCACCGGAATAAATTCCTCCTTGCAACGCAGCATCTGCTCACGACGTGTGCGCATCAAGCACACAAAGCCTAAGGCGCAGAAAGGGCGCGGAAGCGTTGTCCGACTTGAATGCGTAAGCGTACACGTTTTTGCGCGAGCCGACTTTCGATAAGAGGCCGGCACGTGCAACGAGCCAATTCCAGACCGGTACTGCGGTACGTCGCCGAGCCCATTTCCAGACAAAAGCCCCTGTATTTCGCTCTAACACTCGTTACGCAATTCGAATCGATTATGCCGCTCTCCGTGTGGAAATGACTGCGCTCGACGTCAATCAATGACGCTTAGCGAACTGAAACCTGCACCGGTCTCTAACACCACCTAAAAAAGTAAACATATCGAAGCGCTAATGAAAAACAGTTGCATGCCGTTGACCATTTCACACCTTCACCACGGTGAGACGAAAATTAAACAGTCATCTAGGACTAGTCGGAAACCTACACAGCCACGTGAAAACGAAGATGACCTATTTCGAACACAAAGATTTCACAAAGATTTCGAAAGGACCAGGGCGTCCTGGTCAAAGGCAAACCTGTTCCTGTCAACCGACACGCGTAACGCGGCCGGCGCCTCTGTTCGAAGCGTACTCGCTCCGATATTTCAAACCTGAAACCCGACCGCGGTGGTGCGACCGGCGCTCGGATGCCGAGCGTGGCAGGCGCCACAGCCTTGCCTTATGAGCGGTTAAATGAATGACGCAGTCGAGACGTCGACGTAGAACACAACATTTGACATGCTGAGCTTTCGACGTCAAGGCAATGGAGACGACGCGATTTCCTACAAGTCACGGCAAGGCCGAGCGCAGAGCCATGCCGCCGATCCGTGAACTCATGTACCGAAGAAATACACGACTGGGAATCGAATTTTCTAACTTCATAGCTGTCAACGATGTCCCAGAGTCGAACGCTGCTTCTGGTTTACGGAAATAGCTATCAGGTTACCACAATAGTGAGCATGCCGGAAGGAAATTACCATTTTTAAAGCCGGCGTTGCCTCCGTCAGCTGCTCCAATGCAACAGGTGCTGTGAAGGGGGGACGGCTCCAGTTGCCAGGAGCTGTTTTGTACGAAAAATACGGTTGCTGTTGGCGCCCTCTTTAACTAGCTCACGCTTGCTATTTGAACTCGATGAATTAGTGAACAATTAATTTTTGTTTTATTTATTTTGCGTTGTTATATTCAGCTTATCACGTTCGAAAATTCTCTTTGTTGAAAATCTGTCATGTGCTCAAAGCAAAACCAAAACAGCGACAAAAATGTCCGCTCCTTTTGAGCTGCGTTGACGCCTCTGCTGCTGTTAATGCACAGTTACGCATGTGTTGTAGGGTTTTCATACTCCCTGGTAGTGAAAGGAGCTAGCGGATGCCTAAAATCCACGCGATTATACCCTGAAAAGGTAGAGTGATCCCGTACGCTCACAAAGAATGTGCAGCAGCACTTGATGTGCTTTCTTTCTGTTTCGCAGCTAGTCATTAAGAAACCGCCAGGCAACTTTTACCATGGACACATCAGAGAAAGCTCTCCATGAGGCGTTCGTTACATCAAAGGACGGCTGCAGCCCAGTGCAGCTTTTGCTTAGAGGTGGTCTTTTGATCTACAGCACTCTTCTTCATGCAGCACTTGCAGAGCTACCAGTGATCAAGTCCCGCAGGAAAAATGTTTGGTAAGCTTCCTCACGATTGCCGCCGTTTCAGTGATAGTTTGTGCACGCTCCTTTTCAGTGCAATGTCCGTTCTAATTTTTCTATCCTTATTACAGGTTTTCTGCGACTTTTGCCGTCGCAGTTCAATGCGTTCCTTTCATTTTGTCATTTACTCTGTTGGCGGAGTACTGGGCCTGCGTGGTGTTTACAGTCATCGCCGTAACACTTGGAATACGGATCTTGCAGCGTCTGTTTGACCAGCACAGTGTGGTAAAGAGCCACAGAAAAAATGTGCCCGGGAAAAGGTACATTTATTGGCTTGTTTGTCTCCTAGCTCATGTCAGCAGCATGTGCCCGTTTTGAAAAGGCGCAAAAAAATGATTAAGCATTGCTAAGTTGTTTGCAGTGCAGAAGGCATGTTAATAGGATGCCATGCCATGTCACAGTCAGTCAGTTCAGTCCCGCACAGTTAGCTCCTAATTATGATTCATTGTGGTGAACTCATACATCACTAATGTTTTAACTGCCTAAAATGTTCACTATGCTTCTTGACATTTCTGCAAATGCTTGCAGTATTATGCTCATGATACAAATTATACCAGAGGTTGGCAGTATGGATTTGTTTTCCTGGATTTGTCAGTATTTATTATCCTTTTGTAATCGTCGTGTGATGGCTTTAGGTTAATTGTGTACATTACTGAATCACAAAGAGTGTTTTTCTCTGTCTGTTCAGGCCTATTGCCAAAGTTGCGCCGCACGACTACCCTGGACTTACCTCGGCTCGTGCACAAGTCATTCTGATGACCGTATTTGGCATCTTGGCTGTGGACTTTGCAACTGTGCCCCGATATTTTGCCAAGACTGAAAAGACTGGCTTCAGTCCTATGGATCTAGGTGTTGGCGCTTTCGTCATAATTGTGGCTGTGAGCTCTCGAGAGGCCAAGAACAGCCTGCCTGCTAACCGGTGAGTCATTCTGTGTTCTCGTTTGAGGTACTTGAAAAGTGCTGAAACATTACAACAGAAAAACACACTGAAAGGGAGATGTCCATGTGCTAATATAGCACATTGCTAAGCAAAGGCTAAGCAAAGGCATGTCCTTTGGAACAAGAAATGAGAAAACCTGGTTGGAGTGCTCCTAGCAATGAGTGGTTGCTCCTACCACCTTTTAACACCAGTGTCTGATAGTGCCTACAGGCTAATACTCACAACCTCTTTGCTGGCACAAATCAAAATTTGTTTAGTCGTGCCTCACTGGGTTGAGTATTTCCAAGAAAGTTTGCAGTGCTGTTTTTATCCAAGATTCAAAAATATTTTCTATGACACCTGGCTTCATAATGCATGCATTGAAATCACATTTTCTGCCCTGTCACGAGTTAGTAAAAAGCTTACTTGGCATCGCACTTGTTTGCTTTGCATGAAATAAATGGAAAACCACCATTGGTTGCATGCAGGACCTTTGAAGAAGCATGTTTGGATAGTTGATTAATGCAGTATTGCCATGGGCCAGGACAAGAAGGAACATAGTACTCAGAAATGTGGCGCAACAAACACAATCACATGAGAAGAAGCACAACACAGGCGCACACTACCAACTATAATATGGATCTGCATACACACTTCCTCTTCACCACTCGTCCTCTTCTACACCCAAATACATCTTCTTCACGCACCTCTTCTTTGCCAAGGAGATAGTAGCAATTTCTTCCCCGCAGAACTCAGATATCATCCAAGCTTGACAGTCTCAAATTCTACACTCAAGTACATCTCCACATACCTCTTCTTTGCCCAGCAGCTATTACCACAATAATAGAGTCGAACGATGAGCTAGTTGGTCACACATCTCTTGGAAGAAGGCAGCAGAGCAAGTAACACCAACACAGAGCACAAGAGGCACACACACGGACACAAGGACTACGCTGCCTTGTCCTAGTGTGCTTGTGTGTGCCTCTTGTGCTCTGTGTTGGTGTTACCTGCTCTGCTGCCTTCTTCCAAGAGCTATTACCACAATCGTCCCAGTGTGACACAACCACCATCCAAGCAGGACAGTCACAAAGTCCACCACATAGACACACACTAGCAAACAACCACCACACATGTGCAGTAAGACATGTCCATCCAAACACTTCACTTGTGAAGTCCCTCTGTAAACAAAAGGAGCTGTAACTGCCCAGCATGTCTAAGAAGCAATGCGAGCATGAGCACCAACATGCCCCTCAAACTGCTATTGCAAGAAGGAACCTTCTCAGCATCCGCTTACTTGTAACAGCCTTTTTCGAAGACCAAAGCTTTGAGCGGCAATCAGTTGGTGTCACTCGAATCTTGCAAACAGCACATACATACACAGGGCATGGTCTGGCATGCTGCGATAACACTAAAAGGAAATTGCGACCGAATGAAATAAGATGTAATCCACTGTTCTTGCTGTAGAAAATCGGCATACAGGATGCTTCTGGCAAACCTCATTCACTCACTGAAAGAGGAGCACAAGGTTAAGTGCAATGGTGGTAATCCATTTCTAGTATGCAAATCAGGCTAGTGCCATTGATGAATACCTTGCTGCACAAAGGAGACCAATTAATGTAATCTTCATGGAAAATTGCGTGCAGGCAAAGTAACCTTACAGGAAAAAAAGTGTTTAATGTGGCACCGTTAAAGGTGCCGAATTGAAAAAAAAAAAAGTTGTCAGCGCTGCTGGTTGTGAGCAGAAATTCCAGATTGATCATTAAGGTCACAATGTGATAGCCATATGACCTCGTGCAGGAATTTCAAACACCCTACAATGCTCATGTTGAACATGAAGTTATTGCGTGGAATGAAAGTGTCTAAAACGACATGCAGCACGAATTAAAGGCTGCTGCGTGCCTCAGACACTTGAACTTTATAAAGCGCTAAGCTTTACCCAAAGAAAAATTTTGGGTTATAAGCAAGGCAAGATTGGGACCCACGTCCTTTGACTTGTGAGCTACTCACGCTACTGACTAGGCCATGCAGCGCACGCTTGTACGTGTTGGAACAAGCTAGGGCTTATATGTGTGTCGTGTGGTCTTTCACGGGAGGTGATATCTTGTGACTGTATGCTAATGAGTATATGTGCAATTAAGGAGGACCACAGGCTGCTGTCGCGTCCTGACCTTATGGCAGAGCATAAATGTCCTCTAATATTTTTTAATGTCATCGTGACAGGTACAGACATTGTTGCAGCATTTTAAAAGATGGTCGGTAGAATTAAATTTTTTTTAATTTTATAGTTTTCTTCTTAACTCTCTGGCACTTGCAAAAGAAACGAATACTAACCAAGGGGCACGTACCCTGATTATGTTCAGTGTACTTGGGATGCACAGTTACCGTAACTTCTACTTTGAGTTCATCAGTTCACCCTGCTAACTGCTCTCCATCCTGCTTTGTTTAGCTTGCAGAGTGTCTGTCCGAAACAGACAGTAGCCCCACGTTCTATCCCATGACCAAAACATGTCTTTCTTCGACTGTGAAGTTTCTGGGAAAGCTTTATAGCTTTTCTTTGTAACCATCTGGCTGCTTTGAGGTGCATTGGAAGTAGTAATTACTGCCTTTATCCTGATAATGCCTCATATTTTTTCTGCAGCTGGAAAAACGTGTGGAAAGCATTGCGAGGCAGTGTGGCCCTCATCATTTTGGGATTGGTGCGACTGTTCATGGTGACAGCACTCAACTACCAGAACCCGGTGCACGAGTACGGCATTCACTGGAACTTCTTTTTCACCTTGGCGTGCACAAGGGTAAGACTTTCGAGAGTTCAGCATAATTTGAGTAGCTGCAACAGCAAATGAGGTGGCTTATTGGTCTCAGAGCTACAGACGTTTCTTGCTGACTTTCGTTTCTCAGAACTGTAAGAATGTAGATGGGAAGTGCACGAAAAACACGGCAAGAAGACGAATATCGTATATGGTTCGATTATGCTAATTTACAGGGTGTCTCAGTTTACTCAGTACAAATTATAATTAGAGCAGACAAATAATCATGTCTTAGATAAATAATCAGTTAATGTTTACATATTTGCTTGAACAAATATGCACTTGACTAAATTGACAAACTAGGTTCAGAAAATGGTAATTATAATACAGTAATAAAGAAGCATATAATACATGAAACATGGTTCACAGCGTATCTGATTTTTGTGGCAGCTATTTAATGTCTTGACTGTTTCTATATTATGGTGCATTGTATCTATTGAAATTTACGAGCTTTTTCAAGAAATGACCTGTTCTGGATGGGAAATTATGAAAATAATTGAAGATTTATGTTATCAATGAGAAAGCTGTGAAATCTTGACTTTCACTAAACTGCAGGTTCTGACATCAGTGGTATATGCATCTGTTTCGATTCACCTGGACTTGGCAGTTGCTGTTATGCTGGGTTGTGCATACGAAGCCTGCCTTTTGTTCACACCGCTGGCTGCCTTTCTCGACAGCGATGAGAGGTCGGGCTTCTTGGCAGCTAACAAGGAAGGCCTCATGTCCATTGTTGGCTATGTTGCCCTCCACTTGGCAGCTGCGGGTACGGCCAGAATGCTTGGCTACAAACCACGGTAAGTGCTGGATGGATAGCGCCCTGGATGTAAAAGTGATTCCAATCTCAAGTATTGTTCAGTGAGAAAACTCACAGTAGAGAGAAGGCAGGACGCCGGGAATTCTGGCATCGTGAAACACAATGAACTGGGTTGGTAAGGGAGCCTCAGTCCTGAGCTTTAATAATGAGGCTTCCCCTCAACACTTGTTCGTTTGTTTTGTGTTGTCAGTGAGAAATTGTCCAGCATGAAAGAAACAGTAGTAAAGAACTAAGTGTTTGTGTAGAAATTTCTGTGTCAGAGATTTTCCCTGGGGTGAAAAGCTTTGCCTTTAGCATAGCATGCAAAAATTTTCTGACCTTTCGGTCAGAATGAAGGTGCGAACTTTCTGTGTTGTCAGAAATCAGTGTACACTGCAAGAGAGTACTTCTCAGTGCCATGGGTTCTATGGCCAGCCCCTTTAAGTAGACATAGTATGCTCGTTTTTCCATATGTTCCTGTAGGGAAGCAGAACACAAGCTGCCAGTGAACATTGTGAAAGTCAGCAAACCTCATGCTGATGCTACCATAGGTGATGGACAGGGAGCTGAGTTGCAACAAATGTGTATCTGCGCACAAGCCAGTGATTCTAAGCAGCATACTTTAGTGTTAAATGTATGCTGGCATGAATACCTGCTGCCAGAGGTTGCTACGTTTTTTTTTTTCCTGTCCCTCCCTTCAAGGAACTGCGCACGAGATTGGATCATGACTGGGCTGCAAGCTGCCGGAATTTCAGTCGCCACTTTTGCAGCGACCTACATCATGCACACGAGTGTGGACCCAGTGTCAAGAAGACTTGCAAACTTGTCGTACTGCTTATGGATGGTGGGTGCAAGACCTGAATTCTGTCTGTATAGCCATATTCACATTGCTCTCACTGAGGAAGTAACGAGAAAAGTAGCTGAGAAAGTTAGTGTGCACTTAAATGTGTAAACTGTTACGTTCGCACTGTCACTGTGAAAGGGCCAATTGGGCATAGAACTGAAGTCGCTCTCATATGAATGAGGTATCTCACACAAATCTCTTGTACACCTGCTCAGTGATGCAGTCAGCCTCACTGATTACTGTCAAGCCCAGGTACAGTAGATTCTTTTCAGGACAGACTTGAAGGGACCAGAAAGTTTCTCTACCTTATCAGATGTTCATCGTAACGCAAGAGCCCCTAAAATATATATGCGAGTGTGCTAGATATGGTCCAAACACGATACGTAAAAACAATTAATGAAATAGTTTTTCAGAAAGACAATAATTGCAAATGCCATGAAAGCTCGTTAATTTGCACCTCAATAATTTGAATTTTCAGATGACTCTAACTACACTACTTGGTCCGGCCAAGCTCCGTAGAGGTCTGTGTGCAAAAAAGCCTGCTAATTCGAATGCGAGTCTGTTCAGCTACAGATAATTTGAACTACGCGTCACCGCATCTGGATGGCCTGGCGCTGAGCTTATGGCCAAAGAAATGCCCCCACGATATGACGGCACAGTTACGAGGTTGCGTGCATCCAGCACAAGGACAAAGATAAAACCAGGTGGCAATGGCAGAGTGGGTGAAGCTGTTACTGTCGTGTGGGTGTTTCTGTCGGCGCAGTCCCAGCCGACACCCATGTAACGCGAACGGGTGCTACGTGTCTCGCACCAGTTAGGTAGTTAGGCCGCGTCCGATTACAATTGAATGATCGTTAAAATTGCACTCCTCAGACCTGAACTACCTGCTAGACCTAACATCGAAAGGTAGACAGCATCTTGGCGCGCTGCCAAGAAATGCGCTGTAGGCAATACGGAGCGCGGGGACGCTCTGTGTAACGCTTAATGCTTTTTTTTTCTTCAAATTCTTAGTGGGAAAAGTGGGGGACGGGTTCATATGTCAGTGGGTTCATTAGCCGAATAAATGTGGTAAATTTACCAAGATGCAAACAGTTAACCTAGTCAGTTTTTTCGAGGCCATTCGGTAATTCGAACTTTTTCCAGTCCCATGAAGTTCAAATTAACGAGCTTTTACTGTAGATAATTTGTTGCATTATGCATGAAGTGAGGTGAAGACAGAGCATGAAACCTGCTCATGATATCTTGCTTGAAAATACGATTCCCTTAGTTTTCCTTTTTCAGTCTCTAATTTTTTTCACTCTATTCCAGAGTGCTAGCCTTTATTTTTGTTTTTGGTCCTGCTCTGCGCACTTCGAGGTGGCCAGCAATATCGCCATGTCTCTCTCTTATCTCGCTATATCTGCATTATAGCATTTGCAGCAGCACAGCTCACCTTAAGTGATCTTTTTTTTTTTTTTTTTTCTTTTTTGCATAGAATCCAATGAGAAACCAGCCAAATTGTCCTCATATTATTTTTTTTTTATTTGAAAATACCTTACAGGCCCATTAGGCATTGTGTAAGGGGGACATAAAATCTATACAGTGCAATATATACATAAAATGTAAGGAAACAGGCAAAAAATACAAAGGTAATTAATATATGAACAAACAAGATAGTACGACGTGGAAATTATTATATCATTAAGAAAAAGAAATACGCGACACAGATTAAAGCACAATGGTACACATACAGATTAAGCACAATAAACAGCAAGCGGCACACAGTGCCCCGAATGGCGCTAAAAAAAAATGGTAAGGAAAAAAAAAAACGGAAAGAGTACATAGGCAAACACAAGTAAATAGAACCCATCAAGACATTTAACAGCAGCAAAAAATTTAATAAAAATGTATATATAAGACAAATAAGGCAAAATGAAGGCTCAGTGATATAATGTGATTGTTCATCTTATCCGAGAATTCTTTTTAACCAAGTTCATCATAATGAACTGTAGGCTGAATTATAGGCTGATTCGAACCTATGGGTACTCTGCTTTTCCCAGTGGCACTTTTCGTTCACATTCTGCACATGGAGACGAGTCGGCTGCGAGTTTTTGACGCCTGCTTGTATGTATAGCACTGTGAAACAGCATGATGAGGTGAACATGGGATGTGATTGAGGGTGGTAACTGATTACTTTTACTTATTTCTGTACCCTAATTTTAATGCGTGATTATTTTTTTCATGCACTACAATATACTGGTGACATGATTAGACATTTTTTTGTAGGCATGGGATGGTTCCAAAGCAGTGTCCATTGTGGCTTCAGTGCAAGACAGTTATGCCTGAGAATGGCTTGCGAGCAGTGCCTGCAGCCAGGATGGCAGCAGGCAACACGTCACTGCAAGAAGCACATAATTAGCATGGGTGCAATGTATTTTTGTTTATAGGCTGCAAATGAGCTTATCCATTGGTATATTTTAAATACAAAAATTATCAGTGAGCAGAACTATTTTGCCGTTCACTTAGAATTTAGTCTACCCAAGCTCAACTGTGTTAACGAGGCTTGGTCGAGCTGTAAAGGTCGTCAGTGCAGCACAATGCTGGGAAACTGCAATTGGTGCATTCAGCACACAGAAAATTTGAAGAAATCTTTTTTTTATATATATAAATTATTTATTTATTTCAAAAAAATTGCATACAAATACGAGCCTGCCCAAGCAGGCTCGTATTTAATTATTTAATTCAGATACGTGCCTGTTCATTGCGTTTGCGCAAATTGCACCTAGTAACTTGAAATTCATGGTGGCATTTAAGATGAGGATGAGAGAGAAGACGACCGATGACTAGCAGTACATTTTTCACTCCACAGAAAACGTATCGTGCAAAATTTAAAGCCCATTTAATCTTTTTTTTTTCCTCTTGTTATTATCATCTCGGGTCAGTTTTATTCTCTGAAAAGCTAGGTGGAAGGTTGACTAACACACAGTTTT
Organism: Amblyomma maculatum; assembly: GCF_055883805.1. Classification (NCBI taxonomy): domain Eukaryota; kingdom Metazoa; phylum Arthropoda; class Arachnida; order Ixodida; family Ixodidae; genus Amblyomma; species Amblyomma maculatum. The sequence goes on along the minus strand of NC_139351.1, from coordinate 116,365,575 downwards.
CTTCCCTTAGCAGTGTGAAAAGCACCTGCAATTTTGAGCATGATTAGTACTCTTACGTTGAAGCAATAGTTCAGTGCCCTGGAAACACAGAGCACATTTAAATTAGTTTGTTGCTAAAGTAATATGCATTAGTGGCTACAATGTGCACAAGGTGTTTTATTTTGAATGCAGCAGTGTGAAATGTAATACTAATGAACTCTCTTTTTTTCTGCGCAGTATTCCCTTGGAGTGTTTGCAGTGGCGCTGAGTGTTGGAGTTACACTTGCCAATACGGCTCTCCTACCTCGCAGTGCACAAGTGGACTACAATCTTTTTGCCGTTTCTCATGCTGATAGCCTTAACACTGATGTCGACATTCTGTGGAAAAGCATAAACTACAACGGCATGGCTGTGTTTCTGCTAGCAAACATCTTGACTGGGCTTGTGAACATTTTCTTCCACCCAAGGACTGCAAGTGACATTGTTTGTTTTGTTACCCTAGTTGGTTATACCTATGTGCTTTGTATATTTGCAGTGTTCCTGCATCGAAAGATGGTTAAATTAAAGTTGCCATTCACATGAACTTGATATGTATTTTTATTGCAGAATAAATAAATGAAAAATTTACAACATCGATTGTCCGCGTTTGATTTCTGTGGATCATGTAGCCCTGCAGTGTGCCTAATGCAATGTGCCTAATCTCTAAACCTTGAGATTGTTCAACTCAGTTTAATGTTTCATTCTGTCTAACTCTGTCCTTTATGCAGCCTAATCCTACAGTGGGATCAAATACACAATGAACCATAGACTAGCTAACTTGAAGGCTTTCAAGCCCAATTTTTTGCTTACATTCTTGTAATTTTCTCATTGTTCTGGACCAAAAGGAAAGCCTACCAGTATTGACAGAAATTAACCAGAAAACTTATGCAGTATTCATACTCTTCCTAATATTCACACTATTTCTAGGTCCAGATTTGTAGGCCCTTCTGTTATCACTTTCTTGCATGGTAATTACAAAGACTAAGAATATTAATTTACAAGTAAAAAATTGCTCTTTGCCCATATGCTTACACTACATTCGAGTTGACTATAGTATATGCAAATATGGAATGCTCTTAATTTCTCTAGCCTCAAAAGTTTTCTGAAGACATGCGAAGCTGCAAATAATGCCATATATGACACCCCAAAAAAAATTTCCTTCATGAGATTGGTTAACATGCAGTGGAGTCTAGTTTACGCAAGGCAACAGGAGTACAGCTTTGAGTTAGTTGCTTTGTACTCACAGTCGATATTTCTAATCTGAAACACAGAAAGGTGACAGAAAAAACAAATTGGCCAGCTTGTGAAAGCACTGTTTGGCATGGTTTTGCTTAGTGGTTCACCATCGAGAGATTGCCACATAGTTTAAACTGTTAAACGTCCTCAACTTGATTTTTGGGAAAAGGAAAAGTGCCGTGTCTGTCTTACTTCTCGGTGGACACCTACACTTGTCATTATCAGCATACAACTGGAGTACATATGTTGTCAGTTCGCATACCTATCGCAAACTAGTGTCCAACTTGACCAGTAGATGGATGCGAAATGGTGTGAAACCACCCTGAACGCTGTATATAAATGATTGGGTCAAAATTTCGATACAATATCACGTGATATTTTTGATATCTCTTGCCTGTCAAGAAGTGAGGCTTTCACCTTAGTAAACGGAGAAAGTTCATATGGAATGGTGCTGAACATAGCGACAATACATGGAACATGAGATGATAAGATAGAATCTACGACGATTACGAATTGCCAGTGATTAGGCATATGGTAGAACTTAAGATAACCTTGATATTCGAGCCTCGAAGCAGAGAGAGAGAGAGAGAGAAAGGACTTTATTTACACCGGCATGGACCTCGAGGCGGGGGCTCAGCAAGGGAGAGGGTCTCCTTGCTGGCTATCCTGCGCCGTGGCCGCAGAGGTCTTGGAGTGAGCCTCCTCCGCCAGGCGTAGGACGATCTTTTGTTCATCCGCATTTGGGCTGCGGATGTAGGACTCCCAGGTAATTTGATCAAGGCGATCAGTTTCTTTAGCTCCCGGAGAATCGGGGCATTGTCAGATTAGATGATTTTAACTCAGAGGTACGTTGCAGAGATTGCAAGCCTCTGGGTCACCTGTCAACTCGTTGTGCAGAGTAACATGAGGAAAGAAACGATTCGCCTGAATTTTTCGCCAGGACCTGCATTCTGACGGTGTTAGGGATCTATTTGGTGGTGGATATATCCTTCTGCTTAGTCTGGGAGCAGGTGATGAGGGGATCTTTGTCTCCGGGTAGCGGGGTCTCTATGGCCGCTCGGGTGTATACATCTAGAGCGAGGCGATGAGCAGCCTCATTGCCTGGTAGACCCTCGTGAGCTGGAACCCAGATGACTGAAACCTCCCGGTAAACTATGACCGCGGCCCCTTCTAGCCCGCAGGCAGCATCCCTATTGCGATGCTGCCTGCGGGCTAGAAGGGGCCGTGGCCATAGTGGTATATGGGAACCATTAATACGAGTAACGCTTTAATAGCTGAAGAGACAGCAGGCGGCCTGTCTACTGAGAAAGCCTCGAAGCATTGACTGGTCATGAATATTTTTAAAACTCCCGCCTTGTCGACGGAGACTAGCGGGTAGCCTCCACGTAACATCCAGGAACCATTGACATGAAAGAAGCGCATAACAATCACAGACCGCCGAGTACAGTGCATTTAAAGCTGCAGTCTAAATGTATCCAAATTTTTAGAATTAAAGCAGGCACATGGTAGGCAGGCATCTGATCAATGTGTTTCCCATGATGCTTTGCAAAAATGGCGCCGCCCTTGTAGCTCGTATTTCCGCACTCTTGAAGTTTGTAGCGTATGAGTAGTGGCTAAACTAATGGTTAATCCCGCGAAGTTTACAACTCACAAGCGCGATATTTTTTTATAGGAAGCAGCATGACGAATATTCTAGAAGATAATAGAACCCACGCCGAAGCTGCAAACGTTCGGAACGCAAGCAGGTGCCACGGCTGATCCGTTAGTTCGCATGGTTGCTTTGTTAGCGCTTTGGCAATGTGATATTGCAGATGCCTTGAATAAGGTGTTCGCCTTAGAATATATGGTTGTTAAAGCTTCTCGAGATGTCTGAGACAAGCCACGACACACTTGATCGCCTCCATCCGGCTTCAGCTCCACTCATCGCCGTAGGTGTCCGCACTAGGCGCCAGCCTCGCAAGGATTATAGCGCCATGCTAAATTCCCCGTTCGACGGCAGTGACGATGAAGACGAATCTGACGATGGCAGCTGTGACGATCCCGACAACTCGAGTAGTGACAAAAGCTCTGTCCGGGGCCGCCGCGAGTCACCTCGTAGCACGTCTCGACAGTGTGTGTCGTCTGCTTGCGTGTTCACCTGCGTCATATGCTTCGCCGACGCTGACGACAAGAGCTCCCACTTGGAGCATCTAGCCTCGGCCCACCCAAACATTAAGACGCACTGCCTCGCGTGCGAAACCCAATACGACACCTACTCTGATTATACGCAACACCTCCGCGACTGTCACCCGCTGGTGCTGGAGACCATCGAGGAGGCGTGTAGGGTTGGTGGAGGCGAGAGCAAACTCTACTGCCTTGAGTGCGGCAAGGGATTTGACAAGAAGTCCTATCTGTACCAACATCGTTCGCAGCACTTCATGCTGAGTCGGGTTCCTTGCGCCGTATGCGGCAAGTCGTTCCTCGAAGGAGCCATGATGAACAGACACATGGAAACGCACAAAGAACAGAAGTACGAATGCTCGAAGTGCACGCGCTCTTTCCGGAGCTCGGTGAGCTTAAAGAGGCATGCGAGAGTGCACACTCGTTACAAGCATCTGTGTCAGGTAAGTAGTCGATTTTGTTCACGTCAATTTTCTAATTTGATTTAAAAGACTTCCTCGGATTCACCTCATCAACGTTTGTTAGCGATGCTCATATAAACTTTCTCGTACTTAAACTTAGGAGGAAATTATGTGTCTTTATAATATATGTATTTAATCTATTCACTCCTAGATATTTCAAACGAATAAGTGCGTTAATCACACTACTTCAGCAGTCTGAGTACCATCACAGTTCTGCAGTGGCAAGCAGCCACATGCTCTTTGTGCTTGGTTTCTGTTGCGCATAAGCAATTAGAATTATCGTGCATGTTGTTTGTGATTCCAAAGCTTACCTCCAAACAAAAATGTTTGTTAAAAATCATAGCCTTGGTTAGTTTTTCGCGTGCACAAGATGTAAATTATCGAACTGAGTCGCAAATTCATTCTGTGTGGCAGCTGGCACCATGAGCAAGCATGTCTAAATACACGGCTGGCCCCTAACAGGCGCTGAAACAGTTCCTTGTTGCTGTGGCAGGTGTGTGGTTGCCTGTTCAGCACGGCGCTTGGCCTTGAAATCCACATGTGCAAGCACCACAAGGAGAACGGGGATCAATATTGCTGCTCCCTCTGCCAAAAGGAATGCTCTGGCCCGGAACATCTGCGCCACCACATGATGGCCAAACATGGTGGCAAGACAGGTGGTGAACGGGTCTACCCCTGCCATGTCTGCGATCGCCAATTTAGGTATGCATACCTACATCACACTACACATTTGGTGTTGATTTGGCACAAAGGAAAAGAAAGAGGGCACAACACCACAGCAGAGTGCTGGTTTCCCTTCTTTTACTAGTTGCCTTTTCAGCAGAGAAAACTTTTGACTGTAGTCAAGGAACAATGTGGACAAGAGAACACAGATATGACACTAGGCTATGCTAATCTTTCAAAGTTTGGCCCTTTGTAGTTCTCTTCATTATACCGCTATTTGTAACACTGAAAAATGCCTTCTCTGTTGAACCATAATCAACTAGCCCAGCTGTATGCTCTGGATGAATACCTTCTTGTCATTGCCTTGAAACCTGCATCCGGAGAGGTCTATGGTTGCTCTGAGCCATGAAAAATGCTTTTCATGGTGGAATGTGCAGTCACATTTTTTTTTTTTTCTCACTGTTCAAACTGTTTGTTCTGTTAGTAACATACAAGAGTGAATTCAAAAAAGGACCACTCAGAACAACAGCATGTAATTATTTTCCTTACTAAAAATTGATCCCTTGGTTCATTTTTTGACACACATTGGTGTTTACCTGGCAACTAAGGAAGCATTTCTAGCCGAAGAAACTGCATTTAAAAATTTCCTCTTCACTCGAGTCAAACATGTAATGTCTACACTGAAATGGACTCATGATCACTGCCTTGAAGTGAATGGTTGTGTATCGTACCCTCTGGAACCTGCATAACAACAAAATTTTTTCGAAGCATTAAGTTTACTTGCGAGAGCAACCAGTGACAGTGTTGGCTATATTTCATTTTCTAGGCTTTTTTAGGTCATAAAGACTCGGGTTTTCGATTCAAGTATCATCTTTGCCGTGAGAATACCATAATGAGTCAATACTGGCCGACATAAATTTGTCCTCAGCAACCATTTAATAATAACCAAGTTAATTGGAAAAAAATGGGAGAGGCCTTCGCCCTGCAGTGGGTATAGTCTGGCTGATGATGACGGCGATGAACCATTTAATAGTGAGGCAAAGTTGCCCCCCGTGTTGGGTGAGCATTGGATGAATGTGTCAGGTCATAATGCCTTGCTGGCACATTTCATGGTGGAATGCAGGTGGAAACAAAGCCTGAAAGTTCACATCGCCCTTCACACAGCTGAGAACGGAGAAGCCAGCACGACTGTGTGCAAATGCGACAAGTGCGGCCGGAAATACCCCAACCTGTGTGCCCTCAAAGCACATCTGATCACGCACAGTGACCTAAGGCAGTTCCCTTGTGACGTCTGTGGTACGTACTTACTATATCACACCTTGGTGTAAGGCCAGGTAAAGGCACATAGAATTGAAAGAACTGTGAAGCACACCAAAGATACTCTGTAAATGGCTGTTTGCATTATTAAATGTGCTTTTTTATACAGCAGTCTTTTCTGACTTATTAAGATAGTTCAGATTCAGATATTTGTGTAAAATTAACTCCGGTTTTCTATTCCCTGTGATGATCGTAATGTGCCAAGGCAGGAGTGGTTATTAGGTGCTATGTGTTGAAACCCGTTGTTGTGACAATTTTGAGTTGCATTTGTATGAATATTTATGATTGCTCATGCATTTTTTTTAATGAAGTTCTCATCAGGCTCTTTCTTTGAATGTGCTTTCCTGTTGACCAAGGTGATAAAAAAAATTCCAACTGACAAAGCTGAGGCTTTTTCATGCATTCCATGCTGGATCAGATGAATGCTGGGCAGCAGTGTGGACCTTTATTTAAAAAAGCACAATGCTTTTTGCATTGAAAAAGAATGAAACAACTGTATCAGTTGGCAAGGGAATTCTGATAATAAAATATATAAATAGTTTTGTTGCGGATCGTTAGGGAGGTTAAAATTTTCTTTGTTCCATCATTGTGTTAAAGGCTGTTCTAACATTGAAATATGGCAGTAATCAGTTCATGTATTCAGCATGCCACACCCACTCAGCTCAAGCTATTCAAAACGGCAGCTGCTTCACGACTCTCAAGGATAGCGGCCAATAACAGCCAGACTCTTGCATGATTTGTTCTGGGTGGTCAGAAAGGTTTTCAGCGAGGCATAAATACTCGCGAATTCAAAAGTTAACCACTCGGAATCACTACCAGTCTTCAGAGTAAGGTAACAGGCTCTCATCTGCACATAGAGGAGCTGCATCTCGTTCTAGTAACCACTGTCGCATGATGTAATGGTTGGGGCTTGGCTAGCTAGTTTTTAAGGAGTCTCAGGATCCTATCAAAGCAGAATTTTCAATTTACTCTTTTTTTTTTTCTCCTCCATCGTGCAGGCATATCTTTCAAGCGCAAGCATGCCCTCAAAGAGCACAGTCAAGCAGTGCACTGTAGTGAGAAGAAATTTCAGTGCAGCTTCTGTGGCCAGACATTTGTCGTCAAGCGCTACCTTGCTGCTCACGTCAAGCAAGCGCATGCGCCTGGTCCACAGCCATTCATATGCAGGCGAGTGCAGCTATGTGTGATCAAGTCAAGTAAAAATGCATAACAGCTGTGGAAAAAAAGGAAAGCAAATGTCAAGATGTCGGTCTGCAGCATCGAAACGAGTATGGATTCAGATTAATGCAGTACTCGTGTAAATGCTAGAAAATATGATAGTGAAAGTTGCTAAAAAAAAAATTAAATTATATTTGGGGCAGCTTTGGGTGTCTAGCTTCTGCCTCTCTCAGGCTTGCACCGTGGAAGAGATAGATCTTTTGCACTGGCCACCTTCAGAGGCAATTTCATGTGTACAAATTGTTTTCAGCATGGATATCTGAAGCCAGACACATTGCCATTCACATCAAGGCAGCGGTCACGCAGCCCGTAGTTGTCATCAGCAATGTCACAAGTTTGAACGAACATTATCAGAGCCACAAAAATAGTGGAACAAATGATTTTTACTAATGGCGACTCCCAATGAGTAAACACAACTAATTGCTCAAATTACATAACAACCATGTTTTTCTTGCACAGGGGTCTCCTTTCATTTCATTTTTCATCCTAGCCTCTTAGTTTTCTTTGTTTAATGCAGTAATGGAACAATGCAGGCCAGCTTCAATTTGCCCTCAGTTGCCTCTTCGCCTGTATGGTTATTGTAGTATTTCAAAAGAACAAAGTACAGCTAACGTACAGACAAAATAACTTCAAGCCAGGAACTTGCAGCATGAAAACCGGCCACAGAGAGACGCACTACTATTTGATTTAATGCTTGAAGCGGTGCTAAAATCACAATTTTTACCAGAAAAATGTGTTTTAAAATTTTTGTTCTTTTCAATTCTGCCTGTGTCAAAGAAGAAACTTCTGACCAAGTTTGGTTGTCATCTGCGTTGTAGAATGTAGAAAAAAAAAATTAGAAGGGTTCAACGCTGCTGAACCGAATATGGAGCGAAAGCATTAGCTGCGGGTGACCGAGCATTCTTCTTCTTCTTCGGACACAAACACTGCACACAGCGATGAGCGGTTAGACCTGGCGTAGTATTGCTTTCACAATAAAATTAAATGAACTTTTATCGCCGAATGTTGGGAGCACGCTCACTGTCGGAAGTGCTTATGAACGCTGTTCTTAAGATGCAGCCGCAGATTGGGCACGAAACTGAATGCGTAGTGAATCCCCGAGTTAGAATGTTTGTTTCTGGTGCTTTATAGCCAAAGGCGAGCTGATATTGAGAGCACAGCAGACAGTTCAAAGAAAAAAACAAGAAGAAAAGGCATATTTTTGCTGTGGCAGCAGCATATTGGCTGCTAAACTGAAACAAAAGCTTGGATTGGCAGGAACGCAGCACACGACCTTTGAGCATTACACCACAAGCCTGGCTAACCAGAGTGCTCAACAAGCTGAAGATAGTATATGGAGCCCAGATAAAGAGGCACATCTGGCAAGCAACCAAGGAAAGCAAGGAAAGCAAGGAAAGGAAAGCAGGCGACTGGAAGCAACTGCTACAGTGCAGTGTCATGTTAAAAAGCATGGCCCAATATAGGCATCAAGACACTTTTATTTGTTACTTTAGGCACTAACAGTAGCATGTACTGAAACCTTTGAACTCATTTTTTGAAGTTTGCATTTTTTGCAAGAGTACAACCATTAGGAAAACTATCATTTTCAAACTCGCTTGCCAAAAGCTGCTGTCAAGGTGGTTTCTGGACTAAAATTTTGTTGGGAACAAGATAAGGTACTTTTTGGGTCCCTAATTGTTCTCTAAGAAAAAAACAAAAGAAAAAAAGGCGAAGTTCGTTGTTAAGTGCTTAGATTTTTACAAGCATGTCACAAAGACCCTGCAGTTGGCCTTATCCTGCACAGTGAAGAATATAGAAAGTATCTAATCGCAGCAGACAGTTTCACAGAGATTTTATACAAAATGATTGTTTTCCTGAGCTTAACTGCTCAGTACGACAGCTACAACTCTCTTACGGTGATGAAATTTGGAATATCTTCTAATAAGACAAAGGTAAGCCATCTGTGAAAATTTACCAAAATGGACTTTAACATGGAATGACACGCAGCGGTGTACTTTACAACTGCAGCAAAACGTGGCAAATCACCTTTAGATGGCAGCGTGGATGTGTGGACACACTCAAACCGTTTCTCTTTCCTGCTCAGTGACTGTCCCAAGGTTTTCAAGACACAGAAGGCCATGAGGTCCCACTGGCGCACCTGTCATGGCGACATCCCCAAAGAGCACATCTGCGAGCTCTGCACCAAAGCCTTCGTATCGGCCAAGGACCTCCGACGCCACTCGCTCACCCACGGTGGAGACAAAAGGCACAAGTGCGAGCACTGTGGTGCCTCCTTCTGTAGGGTGGACAACCTTCAGCGCCATGTCAAGTCAACGTGCAAGCTCAGGGACCTCTGAGCACCACAGAACTGTTTTACATAAGAAGTGGAATGCTAGCAGGCTCCAAAGAGTCTCCTTGATCAATTGTGTTCAGTGCCTTTGAGGGCAGCAGTGGAATTTTTTTTCTGTGGAAATATGTGCGGCGGTTATTGTGCAATGATCTTGTCATTTCACTGTGTGCCAGTCCAGATAAATTGACTGAATTGAATTGCATGGCAGTTACAATATATCGCCTGGTGTACATGTCAAAGCAGTTTCACTCATTACATCGTTAAAGCGCATTTGCCGCAGATTTCATCCAGGGCATTATTTTTCGGTGTAGTTTATGTGGCTCTGAAGCAAGTTTGCCAAGCAATTGTTTGCAAGTTGTACCCTAATTTACATAGTAAAGTGTATGCCCGAGCAAAGAACTGAACTGGGTTCACTAAGCTGTTCCAAGTGCATGTGCTCGTCCCAACAAAAAATGGAAGGTACAGAACTCTAACCGCATAACTTGTTCTGGCAATTTCGTCATGCGTGAATGTGACAAATCATTTTGTTGCAGCTAAATTGTATGCCAAAGCAGTCAGTCGGATGCCTCAAGCTGCATTTATTTTGTCCATGATGTAGAGGACCGTGATGGTCACAATTATGGGGTGCAATTAAATTATATGTTACTTTCTTTGTGAGTTGCAAGTGAAACAATTCCTCTTTTCAGCGCAGTCCTCAATATGAAGCACTCATTTCATTGTACTCAGATAATACTGGGCTGTCACATGAATGCATCCTTATTCCATCACAGTCTTGACCACAGTGCCATGATCTTGACCAAGAACGGGAAGCATTATGCTTGTTTTTTGCACACAGGTCCGCAACTGACAGTTAGATGCTGGGGCAATATCTGGATCGTATTTCGTGGCACAGAAAAACCAGAAAAAGAGTTATTGCCATTAGTTGGCTCTCCTACCTCTTGATATTTTTTTTGCCTAGATCTCAGCACTCTTACATTTCTGCTGTGAGTGTTCAATTTGAGCTAGTGCTATATGACCTGCCACATTGCAGCCTAATTGGATGGTTATGCTACTTAACATGCAAGTGAAGCAAACATTTTGAAGTGAGGCTCGATGCTACAATAGTGCCAACTCCCACATACATTTAATCAAGTTCCAAGGCATCCAATCACAAAACAGCAGCTTTTGACTGGAAAAATATTTTTTCTTTATGTTTTATACAAAGTCAATTGTAAAAACAGGTACTAACAAGTTTCCAACCATTAGAAAACATGCCACGTCATTGCACTGGACTTTTTCTTTAGATGCTCAACAAACCGACTGTTGAATGAATTTGGCCCACATATGAGCACATGAGGAGGTGTACGACATTTTGAGAATTCTGCTTCAAAGAGCTCCTCGTCTATTACTCCATAGTGCACTTCATCGCCATACTTCAGATCCTCTACGCTGGTTTCCTGCATAGACGTGATGTGCAATGCTTTATGTAAGATACTGATGTTGACAAGGTGAGACATGTCAGTATTACAAGTATTGAGGGACTCTGGTATACTACCTAGCCACTGGCTTTTTTTTTTTTGGAGACCTGGGCACAGAGAATGAACTAATTTTAGACTCCTGTGGGGCTCTTTGTTGCACAACACCTCTGTACGGTATCTATGTGAAAAGTCAAGCAAAACCATCTTGCATACATTTTATTAACCAAGTTGCATTTGTCGACATATTTCATTGTTATACATACTGTACGTCTTGCAAAATTCGCAGTCTAAAAAGAAAAACAAAAGCTGAGGATCATGAATACCTATTGCAATGATTATGCAAAACTTGACTGTCATGATGAGTTTTGAATATTATTTTTCTATGACGAGGTCTGCAGCATTTTCTAGGAAGGGCAACAAAGGATTTGGGCTACCTTGCTACTCACCTTGCTGAGGCAGTAGAGAATGCTGACATTCCAGAAGTGCTTCAGCTCATCAAGCTCCTTTTTGAGGTAAATCTCATTGTAATATGCTACCCCGAAAAGGAGACGAACCATGGTGTAATCATCGGCCATGCTTGTGACGTGGTGCAGCACTTGAATCATTGGTGCTACTCCAGTTCCAGCAGCAAGCAATAGCAAGTGCTTATGCTGAAATTAATCATTTGTCACAAGGACTGCCACACGCACAAACCACAGTCATTACATAGTTTTTAAGCTCATGAAGCAACTGAGGTGGAATCAAGCAGTAAGTCTGTAAATAGTAAAAGTGTGCCGAAGCAAGTAGTAAATGCTATATAATGTGCGTGCAATGTTTAGCATATACCTCAAGACAAGACACAAGACGTGTTTCACTCAGATATGTAGAAATTAATCTCATGCAACAATTCAGTAGATATGAGGTAGGACAAAGAAAAGTTAGAACATTAGTGTTCAAATAAACCGAGAGTTCCCTATTTGTGATTTCACATTTATCCTCTCATGTGACATTCGCTAATTGGTGATTTGAGTGAAGCACTACATATTAATATTTTGTCACTTGTCCCACTGAAACCATGTCTTCCTAATTTCGACACTATGTATGAGAAGCTGTAAATTGTATCGTATGATATGCTTTAACCTTTCAACACTTCATGGACTACAAATTTAGCTAAGCTATGCATCCTCCTGGGAAGCCTGAGAGCACGGTGCCTTGTTACTGCTCGGCATATTATAAAAGAAACAGCGGGGTGTAAAAAAATGCTCTGTATTGAAATGGCTAGACATGCAAAGGAAAGCTTTATGCACGAGGCAGGATCAGCAGCAAGAACCACAGTAAGCCACAGTATTGTTACTTGTCACAGTATGAAGTAATATGAGTATATACACATAATCTGCTGACTCAGTAAGCTTTACTGGACCAACTGGGTCTAAAAGAGCATAAGAAACTGAGGCAAGTGTACAGTCGTGAGCAAAAGTAGTGTACACCAAACAGCCAGTGGCGGAGCTCAGGAAAACTATTTCAACGCCACCTAGCAACAACTGTTCGGGATAGAGAAGCTCGTGGTGGTACTCCATTTTATCGACATGCGTGTGCCGCTGTCACTTTGTCGCTAGATGGCGTTTAGATGCAGTTTTTTTTAGCTGCGTCACCGCCTTCGTGTTGCATACCACTTTTACTCACGACTGTACATAACAGCAATGTTATATACAGTTATGTACTAATGATAAGTACATAAAATGTGCACAAACAGCCTCCAGAAAAAATAAACCCTGTTGCAGCAGTCGCATTAGGTGTTTTGCGTCAAGCAGGTTACACGATCCTGCATAGCAACAAATAAACAATTGTTAGGAATTTTCTTAAACCTTTAATTCTACTAGGTTGTGTAAATACCAGTTAGATTACAAGACCCAACACTCCATCACATTTGACTGCAGGCAACGAACATGTATTCTAACAACTGCATTAGAGGTTTCAATGTAATGTATAGGCATTGATACAAGGCAAACTCCATTACCATGTTTGGCTTGTAATCCAGCCCTCCGAAAGGCCCCCTCCACTCCACTGAGCTTCCTTCCTGGAGAGTCCTTATGTATTTCGACATCTTTCCTTTTGGATAAACCTGTGCGAGGCAAAGCCACAGTGAATAAGTTTATTTATGTACAATTGTTTTGAAATTTGAGCAAACAGTATGTCACCATAAATCAAAACATATTCCTCAACCATGGGCGTGCCCTTAATGAAGATGGAAGATTGTACAGTTGCAGGTATTTTTCTTTCATGCACAAGCTATGCCGGGAGTTTCTGTGCCTGCAAAAAGCAGCAACATGATCTTCAACGTATGTAAACATATTTTAGTAAAAGGATATTGCAAGAATCTGTGCTCTTTGCAGAATTTCGATAATATTTGATAATTTTAACTTTGAAGGACAGTTTAGAGTACTACTTATGACATATTTCTTGAAAAGGCAACTAAATGAGAGTATACAGTAGGCATAATTTCCAAAAGCATATAAACTATAAAAGCATCATTTCTGTACGTATCTGCAGAAAACTAAGAACTGTAATGTAGCACTTTATAGCTGACAATATGCTTACAGTAAAGTAAACCAGTGTGTTTACTTATCACTGGTAGCACACCTTGATCATGACTTCAAAGAAACCAGTGTCGCCTGGGGAGGAAATTGGAGTGTACTGGCGGGTAACCATTTCACCGTCCACAGAAGCTCTGCAAATGTGAAAGAGAAACCACAGTAATTGAAACTGCCATAAGCACATCATGGTAGCTGCACTCCTGTGTTGCACAGGCTAGTCAGCAGTGATGCGAAAAAGTTGACTGGAATCCTTTAATTCACATAAAGATGTATGCTACAGTGATATAAAAGTGCAGCCTACTGCATTAATGAATAGAAAATTTGGAAGACACAAGCTGCACCTTTAAGGGTATAACGAGACATGATTAATGGCTCCTGTCTACGGCTCCACTTAATTTTCGGATCCTTTTTCACATGCATTCACTTCACTGCAATAATCTCATAATGTACTCATTAACATACAATTATAAATTACCACATTACATGAAAGACCACCCGACATGGATAAAAAGCCTTGTCTTGATAAAGCCGTCTGAGCATGCCTGCATGGCCTATGAGTCGCACGCCTGACTCATCAACCAAGGGTAATTGAGGGTTTAATTCTTATCTCAACCTTCCATCTCGAAAGGGCTACCCAAGAAGGCAGCTCCAGCCAGTTTGATAGTGTCATGTCTCGTGATGACACACGACCCACTGGCCAATCGGTCCTTGGCCATTTTACTTGCAGCATTCCAGGAGAATATGATTTCTCACTTACAATGCTGATGCTAGATTTTCTGAAGAATGGGCCTTTAACACTATCACATTAATACGAACTCATTACTTGCATTTGCCATTTGTGTAGCGTACCTCATTATGAGATGCTGGCCAACGGTGAAGCCGAGACATCTGGCATCATCAACTGTGAAGACGTATCTTGAACAGCACCCTGTCATTTTTTTGATGGCCTGAAGTGTGAACGATCTGTAGCAGTCTGGGCTTATGGCAGGTCGACCTTGTTGCTGGCGTTTTGAAACCGAGAATAAGATATATGGCAGCGATATAGCATCCCAATCGAAAAAGAAAACAATGGAATGTCTTTTCAATTTGGATGTACTTGCATATAAACTCAGTGCGTTGTGTGTGTGTGTGTGTTTGATATGGTAGATATATTTTCATTGTATCCTGGATGCAGCTGCATTTTCCTTGGGCCCATTCGTCCACATTCCACTTGGTGTAGTGCCATTAACTGGTTTAATGTGGGCTAAACACAAATAGAAAATTGAAATGGCACTGTATTTATTTATCCTTTTTACTGAGATTAAATTGGTCGCACTGTAAACAGGTGCGTTGAACTCCAGCTGAAATGTTTCAAAATGCGCGCGCTCCAAAGTGAAGTGTCAGAAATACAGGACTCAAAATAATGAGCAAGCCAAACATGCAAGCCAAACATGCATGCCAAAGGATGCGCGCTATAAAGTGACAATAGCAGTACTTGAAAAAGAAAACAAGAATGTATTTGTTTTCGAAACGAACCGATTCGCGGTAGTTAGGGCCGTATTGCAGCTCTCGCGTGCATTCCAGCTCCCATATCGCCAGTTCCTGCTCGTAAATGTCGTTGACACACAGTGTACAGCCATTTCCACAGCATTCATCAGCCGCTGGCTTCCGAGGTTTCCTGGAAAGAAGTTCCTCCGATATTTTTACCCGCTGCAAGGCATCGTCACCGAGTGACAATTCTTTCTTGTCACTCATGCGGTCAAAATGAGAGGTCAACAGGCAATCCGAGCAGACGATATGCTGATTTCGTTTCAGGCGAGCACTCGGGAACTCCGGCTGGACAAGACCTGACTGTCCCATGCCTTGGTCGCCATAGTAAGCTTCTGCTGATGGTGGCGCCACTGACAGTCTACTAAAACCAATTAAAACGTCAGATCATTTCTATTTTACTCACTTTGAACAGTTCTTAGTTCATTAGATAAGATCATACAGTTTTTTTATGATGTTGGTCAACTTATAGTATAAGTCAAGGATTGGTTTTTGTAAACGCGAAGGCTCATGGGAAAATCGTCTATCACTATTTTCGGTTTCTACTTCCGATCTTCCTGTGTGCTGTGCGATGTTAGTGCACGTTAAAGAACCTCAGGAGGTCAAAATTTCTGGAGTCCTCCACTACGCCGTCTCTCATAGCCTGTGTCGCTTTGGGATGTTAAACCCCACAAACTAAACCAAACCAAACTTCCGAACTTCCCCTGAACGCATGCTTCTTTTTCTTCATCGCAATCGCAGTGTCGGTATCGTTTGGTCCGCTAATAAGATATTTGTGCTGTGACATTGCTGATAACATCGAATCCTTGTAAGAACAAGGCGATGGCGATTCTGCACCTGCCAGATAACAGCACTGCGGTTAGCCGTGCCCTTTATGCTGCCACATGTGTATAACAAGCTAAGAAGCATATACTAGGGATGACTAGGGTGCCTCGACGCCCTAGCTTATACAGGAACACTAAACTCCGAAGCATCCCACTGGCGTTGAAAATGTAAGCGAGTTTATAACCCTGTAGATCCTATAAACCATGTAGATCCTATATAACCATGTAGATCCTATAACCATGTAGATCCTATAAACATGAGCGTGGCGGAATATAGGTTCCGAGGGCTCGATCGTCAGGCGTTTCTATATATACCTTTTGCCTCGGCTGTCCAGACAGGACGAAAAATTCGATGCATGCATGCATGCATGTACCCTTTTCTGTAAAAAAATAAATGAATGAATGAAATGTTAGCTAATCATGCTATTTTTGCAAGAAAATGTAGCCAACGCGACAGCATGCACTTAATTGCCAGCCATACCACCCGCCAAAGCGATTCCCATGATTTTTTGCTCACAAAGCCGACAACGCCGACGTGGGAATTTTCGAGAGAAATGGTTTGTTGGCGTTAAAATGTTTGTTTACGCATGTTGACCCCCAATCGGTGGCACCAGCAGCGCTCATTGATCGATGTTGATCTATACATATATAGTGAATTAGTGGACAGCGCACATTGGAGCCATGTTCATGGGCATCGGCAGTAGGTGCAAAAGGGGCAAATCTGGAGAGATGGACGAATGGATGAGGAACGCGTTCTGATAACAAAAGAGAGGTTAGAGGATTGGTGGAAAAAATCAAGAGAATAAAGAGACGAAAAAAAGGGAGGGGGGCAGATACGGGCGAATTAGAAGCTAAAAATGGGGAAGAGAAAAATATATTTCTTTTAATTTTTTGGCTAGGCGGCGGAAGCTGCCGTCCGATACAAAGGGCAAGCCACTATCATCCATGCATCCGTCCATCCATCCGGGCGCCTAATTTGGGTTTCTGCCCTCCGAAGGTGTCTGGACACCCTACCGAAGGCTTCTAGTTGAGCGAGTCGGAATTAATTCCACTCCTAGGAATTCGGAGCAGGGGTTGCTTGTGCCAAAATTGTTCATTTGCTTGCATTCTGGCAACTCGTCTGATGCGTATACTTTAAGTAGTTGCATGCTGATCGTAGGTATTGATCGCGATTTCGCATGACGTCATCGCTCGAGCGCCGTCCGCCATATTTTTGGTCACGTGCGCGACGCTGCCAGTCGTCGCATACCAAAGTTGACGGGTGGTGGAGTCGCACGACGGACAAAATCGTGAAGCACTATCACGATCTGGCATTGACTATAGTGGGCTAGATTAGAATATTCTAGCATACTGTAGACATGAACCTAAGTCAGCGATTTCCACTGCTTTGCTTCTGTCCACGAGCAGCGTTTTCGCAGTTCGAATTCATGCACGAATGACACTTTCCTTTTGCTTTCATTTTTTGTAGTGGAAAACATTCCAGCCACACCCTGGTGCTCAAGAATATGTACAGCGTAACGTGTATTCTACTAAAACGCCGGAGGAAAGCGGGCTTTAAGAGACTGACTAGTACGGCAGCAAAGCAGGCACGAACGGGCGTCGCACTGTTCTGTATCCCAATCATCTTAGAGCGACGCTTGTAGTGCGTGCAGTGGTATGTCTGGTCAGTGCCAGGCCTGGTACCCACAGTCACAAGGAAAAACTAGCAAGAGCTAAATGTGCAACGGCTTGAAGGTATTCCTCGCTTTCCTCTAGCGCTTTAACGCGCTTGCAGTTACGCTGCATACACGTACTGGGAGCACAAGGGCAGCAGTCCAAAATGTTCTCCTCCAAGGGTTGAAAGTAGCATGTTTATGAAGTTGTCATTGAGTAAGCGCCATCATTTGCACATACACAACCGCGTTTATATCACATCGAGCGGGAGCCAGCACGGCACTACTTTAGCAAAATGACGCAGCAGAAGCAACAGCGCAAGAGCCGCCACAGCAGGCGTCTGCCCCAAAAAGTTGACAGCTGTACTGTTCTCGGAGTTTTTACACCTGCAGGACCTATTGTCGCATTCGTAGACAGCGCAATTGACTATTATTGTTGCAAATTACAGAGTTCACAGCACCTTGGATTTTCCGAACTACCCAAACGAAACCTCAACAGATGACAACGATGACCAAGGCCATGGCGGACCGGAAGGGCTTCATTTTTCCCGTCGTCCCCCGAGCCAAGCCCCCGGCACTTGGATTATGGTGAAATTTTTACACATACGCATGCGTCCAAAAAAAGGAAAAATGTGGAGGTTTATTACAGTTAAACCTGCCTAGTTACACAAGTGAAAGCTCCTTTGACATACTCTGTCCGGCACACACCTCATACATGGCAAGACGGAAGCAACTGAAAAACCAAGCGCCGGTGCAGCAGCTGTAATACCCTCGCTTAATCATGTGGTACACAGTGGCAAGGCTCCAAGTATTGCTCCAGGCGAGCGCAGCTTCGGCTCTCAACAGCGTATCATGTGAAGTGACGTCAGACACACACACACTTCTGTTCTAGCGACTGAAGGTCAAATCTTTGGAGTTTCCATGCAAAGAGTATATATATATATAAAATCATTGCATAACAAAACAGTTTATTTCAGTTGGCGCTTCACTGAAAGTTTATGCCACTTAATCACGGCCGTCATCATAAAAAAACAAAAATCATTGCATAACAGAACAGTTTATTTCAGCTGGTGCTCCACAGAAAGTTTACGCCACTTAATCACGGCTGTCATCATAAAAAGACAAAGGCATTTATGCAATTCATCACAAATCACCAATTTATTTGTTCTCATAACTCATTCACGTGAGTACACACCGTGGCTCGAGCAGCCAAGACAAAATATACAAGACCCGGCGGTAATTAAATCACACATCAGACAAGAAATAACGAAGTCAACAAAGAGGAGAAACATCAACAAAGTGAGCATCAACATAATCTTGAGTGTGTGAACATATGTGTGCACTTATGCACTATGTACAAACTTTATATAAGTTACAAACAACTGGTTTCGATACAGGATTTCTTTAGAGTGAGGGCAAGTGACACTGCAGTCGCGTGCGATCATCTAAGCTGTTCAACAAGGTGTATACGCATGCTATGAACATGAACACAGTGTTTGAACTTCAAGAGCCTGAATTCAGTCGGGGGCAGCCCTAAACATAGCTGCGGCGCTGGCAGAACAGGAAATGGCACACAAGCCAGCCACAGTGCACCGCCCAACCAACTCAAATTGGCTCTGCCTATTGTAGTGTACGTAGATCGAGGCACACACAAGTGCTCATACTGTTCACTGCAACTATAGAAACACCTAGTTATTAAAAATACACTCCTACTTCATGTGACAGGAAGTGAAATCTGTACAAACGTGTTGTTCACATTGACATGCAGTTGCTAAGATCCAAGGATCCTTCTTGGCAACCAATCAGCACTCTGTTCATTGCAATCGAAACTCATGCCCGCACAAGCATGAATATCCAGACTGTGCTGCAGTCGTTGAGAGTTAATTATATATATGCACAGTGTTCTGCTATGTGCGGGGCAACAACCGTAAAGGCTGGAAAACAAAGCGCCAGCAGACACAACCCCAGCTCAGAGTTACACTTCTTTTCAAAGAGTGCTCTTGATAAATGCAGGTCTAATAACATTGCTAAGCTCTTCAGAAACACTGTGCTTTCAACTAAGCTCTTTAAGCAACACCGCAGTTTTTGGTGCACGCCAAAAGTGAGATGTCTACAGGCGCTCTAACGAGTTTTGTCCAGAAATAAGGCGATGTCACACAAGCATTTTCTTCCGGTTCCTCTCATCCAGACTTGCACTCACCTGTCAAAAGCTGAGCAAATTCAAGGCGGAGATATCTCCAGTGGTATTTTTTATCACAAACACTTGCATGACAGGCCTTCACTTTTTTGTTTTGCATGATATGTTTGCTTACGTCAGCACACACACACAGTGCTAACCCCGCTCTGAACTATGTAGCTATGAGTCTCTCTTAATGAAGTTGAGCCTTGAGGTCATTTTATGTGCAGCAGATAAATGCTGCTATGCCTGAAAGGAAAGTTCAAAAACACAAACATGCCGCCTTTGTTGATGCTCAATGAAAGTCCAACACACAGTGTTGGAAATGCGCAGCGCACACTGACAACTTTCCACAGGTAAAAGCTGGGAGAGATGGTTGTAAATTGTAACAATTTTCAAGCAACTTACATAGACAATGAAAGCCTAAACACAGTCATTTGAATTGAGTTGTATGTTTCTGTTTATAATGGTTAGTAATACGTGCTGAGCATGCTAACAGTTTTCTACAAATAAGAACTGACAAAACACAACCTTTCTTCAGCGATGTTTTTCAAAAACTGTACCTCATTTCAGCAGATTTTTTTATCTCACTGATCTTTTCTACTTCAGACAGTGACAGTTTCTTTAAAACAAGTAGTATGATAATTAACATATTCATCCCAGCTCAAGAAAATAATGGCACTGGGCAATTCAACAAGAGCCCTTTCAGATGTTAACAAAATGCAAAAGCGGCCAAAAAGAAGCAGAAAGACAAGAAACAGCTAGATAACTATTGAGTTTTGTACAAACTTGAGCACATTCGGCACTGAGCAAGCCTGCTCTTGTAAAATTGTAACAGTAAACACTCACTACTTGTGTGTGTTGTTCACTGAGCCCATGAGTATTCCAGAGGTGAAAATAGCAAATAAATAAATACTATAAATAATACAACTTAAAAAAAGAATGTAACGCTGAGTACAGCTTCAAGGCAAAAAAAACAAAAAACAAAAGAAAATGATGCCTATCCGAAAGACAGGTAAAACTTGCACCTTACCAAACTTCAGATATTACATATAAAAATGTCTTGCTCAGCTTCCAAACCAAGAAACAGTCTCTTCAGATCAAAGCGCAATGTATGACGCAAAATGATATAACTTGAAATTGCTCAAATAATTGAGGGACATGAATATGAAATGCATCCTATGTACAACTTGTATGAAGTGCTACAGGGCGTACTGCTAATGCCTTCAGGGGATGCAAGCTTAACACAATGGCAAAACTCTGCCCAAACAGCGAGTGAGCAACCTCTACGCAAAACTGAAGTGCCCAGCATGAAACAGCCCCATCATGCGCTTAATGTGAAGAACAGGAATTTCGAACAAGCAAGAGTACATGACAACTGCAGACTTTTATACGGCTCGACCATCTGTGTTTCACATGTAACCAGCCATAGCATCCTATACAAACAACTGGTGTTGGAACAAAGTTGTCGTCATCACCAGGAGATTCTATCACGGCAACTAACTCTGTACACTCACTAAGTGACAGCAAACTCCATTGCTTTTGCTTGATGTCAGTTGCTTCAACACCAGCAAGTCAAGTTCAGCAAAACATAGCTGCTGCAGAAGAATTCACACTAAATTTTTTTCATTAACAGCATGTAACAAACGAGTTAGCAAAGGGTAAAGTCATTCCTGAAGGATACGAAGCAGCCTTCTAAGTAGGGATAAAGATTATGAGACCATCCGGCAAGCAGCAATCTTACAACACAAACATTTCTCTTTACAGTAAGCCAAATGCAAGCTTCTGAAGCTACATGGGTTGCTAGGCTGGTGTCTTGTGTATCCCCTCTGTCTTGCGTGTCCCCTCGAGAATTCTTTGATGCTGAAGTATGCAGCGCTTTTAAGAACCTGGTACCGGAATGCAGCAGTCTCGAGCTAAACGTATCTTCCCCCAACTGTAAGAAGAATGCCGGTCAGGTACATCGTGGACAAATGTCAGCACCTCCACCATGACATATGGCTTCGTCACACTGCACACTACTGCACAATGGTTAAAAAACTCCTGAAAGGGGCAGGGATGCCGGCTGCTCCAGAGATGTGCATGAAACTTCAGTCCAGAATGGAAGCAGCATCCAGGTGACAGGGCGAAACAAAAATGGAACTCACGGGTTACGCTTCTTTTGCCCCTTCCCCCCCCTCCCTTTTTAGCTGATCTTCAGGCCTACAGGCGTGGGTAATACCACCATTTCGCAGCCTCCAGTTGGAAAATCGAAGTGATGACCATTGCATTCGTTTCTGTGTCACAAGATGCATGAAAATACATTAAAAGACAGCACAAGTACTACGGAGCAAACGCAGTCAACTCTACTGAACAGGCACACTGAGCTGTACAGTACAGCAGTGAACAAGGTTTGAAGACAAAGTCATCAATTCGTACCAGCTTGCCCAAATTTCTTTGCTGAACAATGTTGTACTGGTCTCTCCCCATGTCCCATCTCCATGCTGTTTTCTCAGCAAGTGAAAGAACTTAAAGTCTTTGTTTTGGAAAGTATGCGCATACCTACAACTGTTGTTGCTACTGTCATTGCTGCCGCAGGAGGGTGAGCCTGACTTTGGAACCAGCGCTGACCAGTGCTCCCAAGGCGTAATTCACTTCGGCACCAGACACGTCCAGGTCATCCACCTACAAAGCCAAGTCCACAAAATCTCTCAAGTCTTTCATGCTCAGAAGCAATGCACAATGTTAATGTCACCCATGCGTATGACAGAGGGACAGATATTGCCCAATAGTATACAACTTTTGATCAAGTTCTTTGCTGTACGTGCATTGAAAAATGTGTATCCTAATGTAGATGTGATGGGTTATTAGGGATGTTAAAACATTAGATATTTGAAATATGAATTAATTTGCTATTCATTTCATATTCAACCCGAGAAAAGAATACTCGAAAATCTAGGAACATTTGGCAACTGAAAACCGCCTCCTTTATTAAATTTGACCACTGCAAACTCATCCACACATCAAATTATCTACAGATTGATGATTTTGATTTTGCTGTTTATTTTGCATAATCATATTAGAGGTCTGCATATAGTAATGCTGCTTGATCAAGCAGTACATATTTCTGCAGTTTGCATGTTTTCTATTTCTATGGTGCTGTCTTGTTTTTTGTTTCATCATTTTGATAGCAATAGATGCTCGCCATATTGAAAAAAAAAAAAAAAAAAGAAAGAAAGCACCTCTGCCACATTTCTTTTTATGAAATTTTATTTACGCAGAACACATGTTCGATTCGACACTTGAAGGCATTCTTTTTTCTTCATATGCGTATTTGATTTGCATTCACAACTTTCAGTACTTGCACATCCCTAAAAGATTAATAGAGCAACAATCTAGTATGCGCTGTCTTGCCTGAGGTCTTCACACACTTCGCTTAAATTTTGCAAAGTCATTGCAACAAGCCAAAGTTTCAACACTGCTTAAATAACTGGCCATGAAGCCCTAGTGAAAGAAAATAAAAGTATCATGAGCAATGGAGTTGAGGCACATTTGAGTGCGACCTTGCAAAAGAAACTTTGAAACAGATTAGGCTCAGGTAGCCAACACTTGTCAGAATGTGATTTATGACAGTGTCAGGAATATGCTTCAGGCCAGCAATGTGCTCAAGGAAGAAACTCTCATGAAGGCTACCACAGCATATCAAAACGTTTTTAGGCCCCGTTCTTTCTTCGGTGTCTACTGTGCTTTCTTCAGTAATAATCTGCCTATCCTCTTGGTATCCCCTTCAGGTACGAATTATGATTTAATAATGTCAAATATTTTCACACTTTCAGATTTTTGGAAGGAGCATGGCACAATTGTACTGATAAAAAATCTAAATGCTTCCCAATAATTATCTCACACAGTTTCTGTTCACTTGTCTTTTGTTATGTGCACAAGACCTAGAGACTAAGACCCTTCCTGCATAAATCACTGTGATCCATCAACATTGACATGCAATGGTCACGGATTCATGGCCATATGGGCGGGCACATGTTTTCACATGGCTTTATATTTAAGGTGAGTGGTCTTTTAATGGTTTGGTTTGGTTTGGTTTGGTTTGTGGGGTTAACGTCCCAAAGCAACTCAGGCTATGAGAGACGCCGTAGTGGAGGACTCCGGAAATTTCGACCACCTGGGGTTCTTTGACGTGCACTGACATCGCACAGCACACGGGTGCCTTGCTTTTCGCCTCCATCGAAAAGCGGCCGCCGAGGCCGGGATTCGATCCCGCGTCTTTGGTAACAGTAGTCGAGCGCCGTAACCACTGCGCCACCCTGGCGGGGTCTTTTAAGTGGTCTTTTAAGTAGTAATGTAGCAGCTCACAACGTATGCTAATGCGTATATGGATGATAACAGAGGCATCAATTAGGGGATTAGTGATTGTGAGAGTAGCAAAGCAAGTCTGTTTTTGTTTGTGGGGTTTAACATCCCAAAGCAACTCAGGCTACAAGAGATGTCATAGTGAATGGCTCGGAAATTTTGACCACGTGGGGTTTTTTTAACGTGCATTGACATCGCAAAGTGCATGTATGGGAACGAGGGCCTACAAGGAGAGCTGCAGATGGGAACCATTAATGCTGTCATGTCTTCAAGTTGTTTACGTAAAGGCCAAGAGGAAGACCAACCTTCAATATTTTGTCCCCAACCTGCAGCTTTCCAGCTGCTGATCCCTGTGGATTGACATCCTTCACAAATACGCCCTGCAAAACAAAAAGAAAAAAAAAAATTACAACTGTGCAAATTAGCAGGCTTGAAAAAAAAAAGTGCCAAAAATAATAACGCCAGTCCAGAGCGTAGTAAGACGGCGCCATACCAATAATGGTGGCCTGTTTTCTAGGACAAAGTCTGCCTCCGAGCCTTTCTCCAGCACGACCTCATTCTGAAATGAGTGAGAAAAGTCAGAGGTACTGAGGAGAGCTGCTAGGGAAAAAAATGAATGTGCAAATGAACTACACACTTGCACCCACTGGCCAAATTACCTTATTTACTCGATTTTAAGCACTCTCTTTCTTTCACGAGAACGGTGCCTAATGTGAGAACGGATGCTTAGATTAGAAAAATGTAAAATGAATTCACCCTCTCCACCTTCCCCCCCCCCCCCCCCCTCTTTTTTTTTGTGGCAATATCTCGATGAGACGAAAGCGAGAAATAATACATTTAGCAAACAAACATGGTAAACATCTTGGACAAATGCTATTACAGTTCACTTAAACTTCAAGCTCTGAGCAGCCTTCTACAAACTCGTTCCAACTTCCGTTATATGCCTCTCAATCAACTGACGCCAAGCCAAGCAACGCGCGTTCGCAATGCTTGTGAAGCTTGCTGAGCGCCGCCGATACCACGCCCACGTGACAGCACGCTGATAGAGTTATCAGGGTTGCTTTCAGTCAGTTTTTGGCTTTCTGTGCCGCCATCTGTCATGTAGAGCCGGAACAGAGCAAGATGAAGCTAGGGATCGTGCCGCAAACCCTGGGCTACCTCGGATGTCTGAGAGTTCCGGTTTAGCTATTGAGTGAACAAGCACGTTTGGCAGCCTTGGATACATGCTCTTTCTTGCAAAGAAAGGGGATTCACATGCAAGCATTTTCAAAAAACATTTTGTAAGAATAGGGGCGGGTGCTTAGATATTCGAAAATGTGGTAAAATGGCTGGCAGTCAGCCATGGCCCCCTAAAATCAAATTCCAGCTCAGAAATGCATTCCTTGTCCACCAACCTGATGTTCCTGCAAATCCGCCGACAAACGGCTGGATACACTCCCTCGCTGAAGCAGAAACTCTGGTTTCGGTGGTGGCGTTGGGGCCAGTGAACTAGCCTCTCCCGAATGCGTCCTTGGTCGCGGGGGCAAAGGTGGCGCCTCACACTGCTCTGGTGCTGCCCTGAAGCAGGGGGTGGGACCGCTGTCCGGTGTGGCACCCTCCGATGTCAGGCTTGACGGGTCCTCGCTCGGCAGGCACACAGATGATGAAAGCGAGGAACTAGACTGTGATGGAGGAAGGTCTTCGCCTTCCGCGTGTGGTGCCAACTTCTCGGCTGCGGGCAGAGAACACCGAACTGGACTGATCTGTATATCTGTTCTGGTTATTCCAATAGAATTTGAAGGCATCTGTCAGGACAACAGCCGAAGTCCACTGTTATGAACGTCACTGCAGTATCAATAAATATGGGTGCACCGTAGTTAAATTAGCCACAATTCAGAATGCACAGATGACAAAAGAGAATGCAGGAAAGAGATATACTGATTTTCCTCGCAAAATCATGTCTTTCTATGAAACAATGCAAGGCTTGTGCAGCGTACTAAATTATCAATGTGGCAGATGTATCTGCGTAACTGTATGGTGCCACAGAGTTGTAGCACAAGCAGAAGAGGGGACAGGACAAAGTGCTTACAAATCGCAACATTGCGGATCCCAACCAACTCGCTTGAATTTCCACCCTTTTGCAATTCATATTTTTCTTATTTTTTGTTCAACATGCAACTTCTTTCAATGTTTATCCCTACCAACATGGCCAATTTTCCACCCTTTTGGAATTTATGACAGTAGGATCAGCAGTAAAAACACAATTATAGTAGTAGAGTACATTAACAATTCACTGTGACACATCTACCCCATTTGATCAAACACTCCTACCAAGCCCGCCTCCGTTGCTCTTGCAGAGTGCAGTGGCACCCAAGGGTGAAAAAAAGATGTTACAGGTAAAGCGTCAGAACTTACGCGCCCACCCTGGCTGAGGGCTACGACGCACTGGCAAGCTGTAGCCTTCCTTTGAAGTCCGGACGTCTCCACAGTACTCAGGCAAGAGGAAAAGCGCAGGTCCATCAGCTGTTCCCCCTACGGGCTTAAGAGGGTGTGGTGCCTGGACTGTGTAACTTTGAACTGGCGACCCCGCAACCTTCCGCGGTGACCTTGTCATGGCCCTTGGCGACAGTGGACTTGACCCACGCCTTGGAAGCGTTCTACCTGGAGAGCAGGGCGCACCACGAAAGTACTGAACGGTGCCGTCTGACGGGTGCGATATGGAGTGGCCCCTGGGCAGGGTCACTGTGTCCCAGTCACTGGAGTATCCATCATGGTAAGTGGCCGGAGCCCTGGCTGGCTGGACATAGGTTTCCTGATCACTCTTGTAACCCAACTGCTCTTGTGAATCTTCTGAGACAAGCCGGTGTTGAAACTTCTCTGCGAGGCTCACTCTCGACGATGGGGAATACTTGTCATATGGACGCCGCGCCATACGATGGGGCGATGATGCCATTGTGTGGCCCAGCATCAAATCAGGCATTTCCCCGAGGTACTGCTGCTGCTGCTGTTGCGTATGATCCCAGGAGGACACTGGGCTGCGGGGCGGTGGTGGCATGCTTGCATGATGAGGATGCAATGTATTGCTGTACTGTGGTGCTTGCAAACTGTGCACAGTGGCGAGCTGTGGTGACGATCCCTGCTGTTGCTGCCCTTGTGCTGCCACTGGCACAGACAGATGCTGCTGCTGCTGCTGCGACGATGATGATGATGCTTGGTGATGTTGATGAAGGTAGAGGTGCTCTGTATTGGCTGTGTGCGGTCCGGCTGGGGCCTGCTGATGCGCGTAAAGAAGCTCGGAAGGTGCGGCGAGGCTATGGGTGCTTATGTGGGGTATCGGACTGGGTAATGGACTCGCTATGGCCCTGACGGTTTCTGCATCGAGAGTGGTGGAGAAACAGATTAACAGCGACTTAGCAGCAGACAAGACCATAAAGACAGCCACTAAGAGAGAGGGAAAAAATTAAAAATAAAGTAAATATGCTGTAAAGAGACACTGCAATTGACCAAAAAGCGGGAGCTATACAATCTCACCAAGAGCAAAACTCTTCACAAGTTAATAAATTTAAACAAAACAAGAGCGTCATTCTTATTAATGCAATGACATTCTCATTCCCATCATAATTCCCCAACTGGTCAAGACAGTGATGTCACTGAGGTCATGTGACCAGAATGGACCAATTACAGAATGCCATCCACACAATTCAAATTGAAAAATCTCCCCCAATTACCAGACTGGTTGAAACATTGATAATGTTACAGTGGTCAGGTGACTATGAATGACCAATCATGTAGCAGCAACCGCAGGTGTCCAATTAAAAAATGCCCCCTTTGGCTCGGCCGAAAAATTTGAAGTCTTACCTTTCCTGTCATACAAAAACCCCACCGCTGTGAGAGACCAAATTCTTTGATTGGTTGGAACAGTGATTTCACAGAGGTCACATTACCGTACGGGACCAACTGCATCACATCACCCATGAAGTTAAATTTAAAAGTGGGTCCTTGATCGATCTGAAATGTTTAAGGTCCTACCTCAACCTTCGATGGGTGTCTGAAGCACATTTGTGTTATCCACATAGAAGCAATAACAAAAGCAAGCCCCAAAATGGCATGACAATTACCGATGCTATAAACAAAATTAAATTCAATGATCAACAGTACAAAGTGCATCCTCAACTCGGCAGTTAGCGATATGCAACAACATACCATATATGGCAATGACATATGAGAAATAGAAGCTCCTAAAAGCAGCTTTCCCTCTATGGCCACTCAACTCTGAGCACAGGAGGGGCAGCTATTTTTCACAGGGGCCCTTCTCTATTCTATTCTGAGACCTCGCAGAAAAACTGCTAGCTCCATACGCTGCACGTGGCAGCGTGGTTTCCTGGATGTTTGGAAAGCTCGAGACTGTTGTAACTTTGCTTACAAAGTAAATTTTCTCAACTAGAGTTGATAAGAGGTACATTTTTTCATTAAACCGTGCCTGTGTGGCTACAGGATGAATCAACACTGTCCACGAGAGCAACTTTAGCTGTCTTGAACCAAAACGTTTGCTTTTGGAAAACACAGTTGATTATCGAATTCTCATGCTACACACTGTCGCCACCAATATCAGCTCTTCATTGTGTTATGTGCCACGTTAAAATGTCCTTAAAAGCATTTTTTCTTTAACTCAAGAAGGATTGAGCTCAGATCTACCAGAATTTCAGCTGCAAATCAACTACTGTTTCAGAAAATGCACATTATATTCAGTGTCTCCGAAAAAGGGATCAGCTGTAATTCCACACACCTTTAAAATGATGTTCAAGAATGCATAAATTTCTGCGCAAGAACATTATTTGTGAAACAGATTTATACTGGGCATATTCGAAGTGAAAGCATAAGTTTAGAGTAGAAAGGTAAGCGTAAACCTTATGCCCTGCCGTTTCAAGTAAAACGATTGCTCATTACAAACATCGACTGCAGACGCAATAGTGACTGCATCTGTCACTATTCTGCTTCTTCTTTATTTTAAACAAGAGTTTGTCATAGTGAGAATGTAATGGAGTCTAGAAATGCTCTGCTGTGCCCAAATCTTCCCACAAGAAGAGTGAAATAAAGCACCTCCTTCTCTATGACACTTTTGCAACCAGGTGAAACTGCAACGCTGTTAATACGCCACAGCATGCAGCGGGCAAGGAGAACACACACTCACGCTGCCACATTAGTTCATTAGTGGTACACAATGCAAGGCAAAGGACAAACATGCAAGACTGCAGTCGTATACAGTAGCGTGATTCCGTTCTCTCAACGGTAGGGGCCTCTGAGCAGCGTCACCTGGCGACAGATATCGCAAATGTTGCAAAAATGAATAAGGTTGCATTTGAAGCCTGAATTTTTTTCTGATCTTTTTTAATTTCAATACATTAAAATAACCTACCAATACCTTTCCTGGGAGGTGTTCTCCTTTAGGTTGCATCATGTGATGTTTTTAATTCTTAATAGCCACAAAACCAGCCGTGAACAGAGCCACAAGGTGACGTTATGACAACGGTAACACTATTTAATTATTTTCACCATAATCATTTCCTGCCTTTAGTAAGTGTATGTTACCTTTAGGTTGCGTTCAGAGTCACATCTCGATAACAATCACAGTTTAAACCACTGAGAGGCAACCGGCGAGGAGAAAGAAGTTGCGGGACCCTACCGTTGAGGAGACGGAATTACGCTATACAGTATAGCCCACATAGATGTGCTCAGGTGAACGGTAATGAATACTCATCCCTTAATAATAAGGTTACAGTAACCTGGGCACAGTGTGAGAACGATTTAGATGCTGACACTGCGATGGCACGACCAAATCTTGCTCGTTGCACCATCTGTCAGAGTTGCAAAGAAGTTAGAGGAGTAGAAATCAGCTCTAGAGGTTCATCAAGCCACGGAGCTGCGTGAACCTAACGTTCAGGCCTTGAGATACACTAGCGGATGATGAGTGCCACCATCTATATATTCGTACACCGTGACACTAGGGCATTCCCTTAACACACTGGACGGACAGAGAGACATGCAAAATGGTTGTATACTTAAGTGCTGCTAATCCATAAACTCTTATGCAGTTTTTTTTGCTAACTAACAAAAAAAAATTATTATCAAGCTCAGTCATGATTACAGACTAGATGCTTTGAAAGAGCAAAGTCCCCGGAATGAGATTTTCATTGACTTATAAGCTTAATGAGATCCCTTTGCCCAGCCATTTAGACCCAAAGTTCTAGAATTTTGTGCTCTTAAAGATTCAGAACAACCAGTATAAGCACCCTTTTGTGGAGTCTGCTCTGTCCTTTAGATAAGTGCAACTGAGTCTGGCCAAAAATTACTGCCACAAAAAAAAAAAAAAAAAAAAAAAAAAAAAAAAAAAAAAAAAAGTGTATATGGCAATAATTCACAGAGCCTAGAAAGCAAACTACTCCACAAAGAGCAATACAGAAACAGCATGCTGGTGTCTGAAAGCTCAAGCCACATTATAAGCCTGAGTGAAGTGCTTTTCAAAGAGTGCAGGCCACTCGACTCTCCTCTTCGAGTCCCCTCCTACTACTAATTTCACTTTGGCACTAGGCTGGAGCGCACAGTTTCTACAAAACTGCTTCTTTATAAAACCCGCAATGGATGGATGACCCACCAGCAAAACTGCAAGTTTCAAGGAAAAAGGCAAAGCAAAAAAGTGCCAGTGGACCTGCAGCATTGTTTACCTAGGTCAGTGCACATGGGGATGTTGTTGTTTGTTGCAAACGAACTTTGAGTGGGTTGGTGACAGGCAAAGCTTTCATCAGGCGCGGTGTTAATGTCCTGCTGGTGCCTTAAGATGCAAGGCTCGTGCTATGAAAAAAACAAAAACAAAAAATGAAACAGCAAAGGGACGTTAGCAAAGCGAAACACATACAGCAGTAGAGTGCACCTCTAAATATTCAGTTTATCAGCACATTGCCTTAATGAAATTTGTGCACTGGCATAAGCTTCCATTAAATTTATTATACTGTTGTGAGCATGAAATTGCAGAACAAGCATTAAAATAAACTGCACTATTTCACTTAAGGAAACTATTACCAGTGCACAGCACTCTGAACATTATTCTGCACAATTGTTGATTTTATATTACCCTAAACGTTCACTTTAGCCATGTTCAAAAATAAATTAATGATCATACTAGAACCAACAAACTCAGATAAACTTGTAGACAAGTCAAATCAACACTGCAAGCTTCACATCTCTCCAAAAATAGACCACAAGAGTGGAAACAGAACTAATAAAAATGGCTTCATAGCTATACTTGAGCAGTAAGCTCGTAAGGACCTGCCAGGCTTTCAATGCTTCCACACCTGAAGTGCAATAGTTACGAGACAGTAAAGGTGCACGGTGGGCAACAAGTGTATCGCATTAAGGCTCTCTCGTACAAAAGAATGACAGTGAGATAAACAGCGAAGCGAGCACACTGATAAAACGATGCAAAGGCCAAGTCATTCTTTTGCAGCTACACGCACATCAAAGCCATATGAACATAACTGGACGCTTCACACATCGCACAACTTTATAGCACAGAAAGAGCAATGATGAATTCATCAGCCTTGCATGTGACATGTAATAGGGTGAATTCTGGTTTTTAAGCAAGGTGTGACTGTTACATATAAAAATGGCTACAAGCATTGCCAAGTTTCTCAACTGCTACGTCTTTTCAACAGTGCGACGTCTCTTGCCCCTGCCTCGTCTTGTATCATCAACTCACGGGTCTGTCAGCGTGCACCTGAGCTACGTCGGCGGAATTTGCAGCATTTGCCGATGGCGATGTGGGCTGGACGATCTTAGCTTCACGAACCACCACTTCGGGTGCCGGCGGCAGCATTGGTGGTTTTTCGTGTCCGGGTCTCTCTCCTCGACCAAATCCATCTAGTCGAGACGTCGGCTACATGGTAGAAACAATACAATGTTAAGAATACATTTCACTTGCCGATGCAATAAAGAAGGGCTAAAGTCATTTAGCAACTCAGATGACACGTGTCAATCACTTTACCGTACACTATGAGTGCAATGTGAGCACTTGTTTGTCAAGCTTGCATGGCTGTTTATGTATTGGAAAATTGTGGTGACATGAATGAGCCACATAAAGCAAGTTCCAGTACAGTGCACATAGTAGCTCTATAAGACAGCATGATGATACCTTTGGGAAAATTGGCCTCACTTTCTCCGACACACTCATGTTCCTCTCTTCGCCCTATGTTTGCGCTATTCCACGTTTAAGCATTTGGATTTGACATCCTTTTCTAAGTATTCCTAAGGCCTGGGTTTTTTAGCGCGCTAGCATTAAGGCTTCCACTCCACCGAAAAGCCGATGTGTCTGTGCGTCTTTCTGTCTGGTCCTCCTCATGAGCACGCCTCTGGCAGATGGCAGTTGGCAGGTGCCATGGCGAACCACTGACGTTCGATGATTTGTCCGACGTCACGAGACCACATGCCATTCCCACGTTAGCAGGAGCTACTAGCTCGGGCAGCACATCTGTGATGGGAATCCGACCCACTGGGACCTTTGGACAGGCTACTCCTAGGCCATGCAGGCTCATTTATATGGCTGGCTTGGTACGGTTAAAGCGCAACTTTGTTGCTTCTGCCAACTTGGGCAGCTACAACATTTAATATTTCTATCAAAGTAAGTCAGTTTAATATCGAGCAAAAGCATGGGAAAGTCAGATAAACTATGTAGAGACAGGGCTAACTATGCTAGCGCACGATAATTCGTAATTAGCTCCAAGCTAAACCCCCTGTCTTTTTTTTTTTTTTTACAAATATACATTGTTTCCTATTGGTTCAATAAACCATGCAGTAAACAAATTTGCTGCTGCCCTAAACAAGCAACTAAGAACACGCACTCACAGAAGACTTTAAATACGGGATTCTGCCAACTATATCCCTTGCCAGGCAACAGAATGCATGTGCCATCAGCACTTTGCCCAGCAGTGTACAGAAGTGCAACTAGTTGGAAGGGTGGATAACTGAGCTAGTTGGAAAGTAGTTGTGGTCAATGCCTATATCATCGCATAATGCATTCTGTACTTGTCTTTGTAATCATGTTACGCTTTAAAGTAATGGCTGGATGCTTAGATTGACATGAAAATAGACTTTTTCACAGCTCTCACGTTTCAAAAACTTGTGATCGCAGCCGTACATTCATTGATTCTTATACTAGCAACTGCAGTGTACAGCTGCTCACTACTGTTTACACGATGAGTACTTCACTCTAAGACTTTTGGGATGCAGCTCGCATAAGAGACCCTCCACAAACTGCTGCTCACAAGTATCCCAGCGAGCCACTTCAGTGAAGAAAGATTAAAAATATTCAACCTCAAAGCATATAAAGAAACAAAAAAAAACATACAGGTGTGTAATGCTTATACAAGTATCCTTAAGAAGCATGACACTTGCCTGTGACACCACCACATTTCCCACGCCGACCACATCACCGTTCATCTGCCTACGAAGATTCCGCACATGACGGGCCCGCGCTTTTAGCTCCTTAGGGTATGGAGTTGGCGAGCGGACGAGACGACCCTGGGCAAACAAAATGGACCAATGGTGAAGGTAAGTGTAAAGTATGAGAATCATATAAAAACAATTCACTTCAGAGACTATATTCTAAGACAAGAGGAAAAAAAAATATTGACAGTAGCTAATAGCTAGCAACAAGAACCCAGTTTTTCTTTGATGAGAGAATATGCATAACCTGATAATAATAATAACAATAAAAGCATCACCGTTGTGTTGGCCGAAATGGCCGTGAAGAAGGGAGCAGAGAGTCATTTGTCAAGAGTCCATGTCAAAAGAGCCGAAAGAGAGTGTTTATTGTGCAAACGCTGTATATATGCACCCGCTTCATGCGATCATGTAAGCCAATAGCCAAGTACAGATAAAGACAGAAGTATGAGTACAATTCACAAAACAGAAACCAGAACTGGACAAAACCAAAGCTGAAACAGATGAGACTGTACACACGATATAAAATTCTAGAGGGCACTTTGGACCACTAAAGTGTGATGAGGCTAAAGCCATTATAGCACGATGGATCATAGCCCTCCACTACAGCACCTCTACTACCTCCATCTCTTCTTTCACTCCCACCTTCATCCCTTCCCTTACGGCATGGTACATGTGTCCGTGCAGAATTGTGACAGATACTGCGCCTTTCCTATCCTGTAACTCAAAACGTCGCTGTACTAACGCCTCCTAGACATCTAGGTCTGCTTCTGTTTGCTGTGTGGTGCGGTGTTCGAGGAAGAGACAAATGGAAGGCACTGCACGGACGCCTGGATTGGACACCCGGCGGGGTTAGTTTCGTATATGCATGAATCGCCTGGTGACGTCATGACCTATTGTGACGGTACATCGCGCGCCCCTTGTCGAACACAACCAGCATTTCATTGAACGCATCAAACTTCACCGGCGTTCTATAATTTGTATACAGGAAATTAAAGGCGCAGTATCTATCACTCGCGGAATCCTGCTATTCTCACGGTAGACAAGGGGAAATATGAACAGCGCCTCACGATCCAGGGCGTAGCGCAGTTGGTAAAGAGCTTGGCTGGTGATCCAAGGGATGGAGGTTCGAATTTTGGTGTAGACATGGCTTATTAATCTATTTTTAACTCTCGCTCTCAAAAGCTTGACACCTCTGCTGACAACCTACTGTTGAGAACCTTCTGTAGACAACGATGAGGCATTAAAGGCTTTCGCCTTAATAGCAATCACTACTAGGCTACAGTACTATAAAGGCCTCTATGTGACGTGTTCACACCCCCACTGTCTTTTGAAAGCACTGTAAATAGTAGCAATAGCAACAAGAAACATTCTTAGTTCCAAACAACACAGGAGTGAAAGTGAGTGGTAGGCAAGTGCTAATCTTTTATAGGGGTGCATATGCTGCTAGCCGGCATGGCCAACACAACAGGTGCAGGTCTGCATACCCCAGCATAAGTGAGACTACTCAGTCGTCACATAGGCATCGTGAAAAACAAGCAAAATTCTTCGAGTGAAAAGGGCACAAGCTGAACTGCACACAATCTTTTGATTTCACAGCAGGTGCATTCACATCATACAAGGTACGATTCAGAATATTTATTTTATGCGCGTTACGAATGCAGCAGCATGTCGCAAATTCCTTGCTCCGAATAAGCAAAATTTTAAATGATGAAGCTTTGCAGAGTACTATTAGGGGACTAAGATTCCTGGACAGCAGTATTATGGACCTTGCTTCTCAAATGATGCTGTTTAGCAAGACTGTTTACATCTGCATATTACATACCGGTCGATCCATGTCGGTGTCAAAGGCAAAGGTGATGGTGCCTCTCCGCTCGCCGGGCACCGTACTGCCATCTTTTTTAACAGCATCTGGATAAAGAAAAAGACAGCAATGGTTTGCAAAAAGGTGTAAAAAGGAAGTGCATATGACATGAAAGGAAGTACAAAATGATAGAATACTTTTCCAGATAAGAAGCAACAGGTAAATGCTGCCTATTGTGCGATATGAGAAATGTTCAAACCTTATGCCAATCTATCGAAATATGCATGTATGAGTTGACAATGGTATACCGTGCCACATTAAAACACAAGCAGATGTAAATGCAGCAGAAAAACATACGAAGTCATGGTGCACAGTACTTCATTTGTCACTAAAGGAACTGTTAATCCTTTTCCTTCTGCCCAGTTTTTGCCAACACTCTCCCAAAGACTTTGCCAACGTGGCCGTTGTGAGCCTTCGCAGATACGACAGCATTTCACGCAGCATCAAGGCGTCCTCAAACACAAAGTCGGCAGAGCATGCAAGCGACATACTCGGCTGATCTCCGTGAGCAGCGGACGATTCCTGTGGCAGGAGGAAACAGGTGAGCACACGCTGCCCCGTGTCGCGATCCATGTCCGACTGCAGCAGCACCAACGGCTTTGTCTGCGGACAGCAGGTGAAATTGTTGTCATCACTATAACCATTATCAACAGCTCCCCAGCAAAAGAGAAGAAACATCTTTCGTAAAAGCTTCACATTTCATTATGTCACAACGACCCACGATGCAGAAGAAGCATGGATGATGGCCTGACCTGGTTCTGGGACAGCCAGAGTGCATGCAGCCCTCCCAGTTTGGCGAGGCTGACTGGCAGATGCCTCAGTTGATTGCCACTCAGGTTCACCACCCGAAGGCTGGACAGGTGGCCAAGCTCATCCGGCACATTGCACAGGCGGTTGTCCCGCAGTGACAGGACGCGTAGCTTGGAGCAGCTGCCAATCTGCGCCAGATTGCGTGGTGGGCATGGAGAGCAAGGACAACGTAGCCTACACTGGCCAAGGAACGAGCAGATAATGGCACACCGTTGACACACACACACACATAAAATAAATGTCGATGAAGGCATATGCAGCAGTGATACATATATGTACCCTGTGCTGGGTTCAAGAACGCTGTGCTATGGAAGTTGTGGTTGCTTACCTGGCTGCAGAGTATTTAAATGCCCTGCAGCGAAAAATAAATGCCATAAGAGGCACTGCAACTGTATGGCAACAGTTTCCTTTCAGGGACACTGCAAATGTTTGGCACATCATCACTGTTTCTCTACAGTTTTTACTTTAGTCTATTCTTACTTAGCGGCAACTACTTAGGTTAAACAAAATATTCATCCCCATGCTTTTCACAGTGAAAGATATTATAGGCTTGGTATAGTCATACAGCCCTATATTTTGCATTGCAATCTACAGCGTCAGCCATTAATAGGGAAGAGGAGCGAGAGACCTGAGAGTGGTTGCCATGGAATAGCCCAATGGGTGGGTACCATGAAGGTTGACATGCTTCCTAATGACAAGAAAGGATGGGAGGACAGCAAGAAGCAAAGAAGTGCGCAATGTGATCATGATTCACTTTACCAAACACAAAGCTCCCATCTTAAGCTGCATGATATGAGTATTAGTGCTAAAGTAGCGCAGCTAAGTGATTAAACCAAAGTTATAACAGCTTTAAAAGATATAAAATGCTGGGCCTACAATTTTTACCTTATCCCTACAATTCTTTTCCAGGTAAGTGCTCACACTCTTGCTAACATTCTACTTGTAGAATCTGCTTGCACTTAGTGTTCACAGTTATGTATTACAAGATTCTCTAACACCAAGCTTTAACTTATGTAAGGAAGTTGTTGTGATGCATTATGAGCACACGGCCTCAAAAGTGTTTCAGACACCTCATTTTGATTGTGTCCACTTCAATGTGAACTGCAATTAACTTCCGAGCCCTTATCTCTGTAGCGTATTACAAGATTCTCTAAAACCAAGCTTTAACTTTAAGGCTATAATAAGGGATGCTGTAGTGGAGGGCTCCACAAATTTTGACCTCCCGGGTTCTTTAACATGCACTGACACCACTCAGTACATGGGCGTCTTGCTTTTTACTTCCATCAAAAAGTGGCTACTGCAGCCGAGATTTCATCCCGCATCCTTGAGTACAGCAGTCAAGCGTCCTAACTACTATGCCACCACGGCAGAGTAATGGTCTATTGCTTGCCACAACAGGAATAAATTTTCACACATCAATTAAACTTAATTTAACCAATTCATGCATGCACCCAGTTATTCAACAAGCCAGGCAATTATTTTATGTTACAGACATAAAAAAAGCCATAGGCGTGTGGCATGTACATCTATCGGCGCAGCGCGTGCATGTAGGTTGCTACATCACTCCCGCCCCAGTGCATTGCCGACGTGTAACTAAAGGTCTATAAGAACTGGCGCATTGATGGATAAATAGACGCGCGGCATGCACACCTATCGGTGCAACGCGCGCACGTAGGTTTCTACATCACTCCCTCCCCAGTGCATTGCCGACGTGTAACTAAAGGTCCATGCGAACTGGCGCATTGATAGATAGATAGGCATGTAAGTTGCTACATCACTCCCTCCCCAGTGTATTCCCAACGTGTAACTAAAGGTCCATGCATACTGGTGCATTGATAGATAGATAGACGCGTGGACATGCACATCTATCGGTGCAGCACGCGCATGTAGGTTGCTACACCATCAACTTACTTCTGGCGGAAGATCTTCCAGGAGGTTATCATCAGCCATGAGTATCGACAGGTTTCGAAGAAGCCCAACTGTGGAAGGCAGTGAATCAATCTCGTTGCTGTTTATGATGAGCTCTTCGAGTTTGGACAGCCTGCAAGAAAACATGAAACATAGCATTTGCGGAAAGGCTAACCAAAATCATACTAAATTTGGCATTTTTTCAGTGACAAGCCTTTGCCTGAAAAAAAAAAAAAAATCCAAGGCGTATTATGTCTGCTGTAAGCCAAGCTAGGTTAAGGCCTATGAACATGCTGCCTTTTAGCCCTGCAGACACTTTCTGCAACACAGACTAATTCAATACTAATCTTTTCAAGGAAGAGACTCGATTTCATGAAAATCAGCAAAAATTATAGGAACATTTAAGATATTTAGAAAAACAATTGTGCATGTTTAAAAGGAGTTTTTTTTTAGTACAGTCCATCCCAGATATATATCGAACTCGAAGGGGATTGCAAAATAGTTTGATGTATTGTCGATTCGACATACAAAACATGCTAAGATATGAGCACCTCTGCAACACAAAAATGTCACTATGATGTACCGAGGCTAGCGGCACGTTTCCTGCAGTGATTTGCTGCAAGACAGCGTAGTGGCAGCTCGCCACTTGCCTCGCGCATAATGACCGACGTGCTGTAAGCGCACCCGCACAGCGAACGTCACCTTGCGCCAGGCATTAAAAAGAGGAGCCCGACCCCATGCGCCACTTTGTGGATGCAAGCACTTCATTGGATTTTGATGAGAAGATTCTAGAGTTCGATAGAAAAAGTAATCCGATTTATCCGGGCTCAATATATTTGGGACCGACTTATATATGAAACCCCTGAAGTCAGACAGGCTGTGCCAAAAGTGGCTTAACACATGCAGATCATGCAGGCTGATACTCACTGTCCGATGCTGTCAGGCAACGTTGCTAAGTGATTGTCGTCAAGTCGTAAGGTTGTGAGACTCTGCAAGAAGCCTGTAACATTCATCACACCATCTGTTATGAGCGCAAACTGCCCTAGAAGTGATTTTTATTGTCATATGACAATTGTGAAGTGCCGAACCTTCCTTCATGGAACAGATTTGTAGTTGTGAAATCAAGGGAAGCTTACACTGGCCTTTTATAATCTGCCTCCTAAGCCAAAAAACCAGACTGAGAGAATACAACAAAAACCGAAGTTGCACAGAATTTTTACTCCTCTAAAGCTAACAGACAATGCTGGAGGGCAAACAATGCAATCTTATTTTAATATCGCCTTTACAATTGCCCTGTCTATAGAAACTGAACATAACTGTAGCTCTTCACAATAACAAAAGAGACTGATAACCATGCCAAACAAGACTAAACCAGATGATAAATGGCAACAGTAGCTACAGCAGAACCAAAGCACAGACAATATAAGGGCACAACCAGTACCACTGTCATCTAAAACTTCTACCACAACAGAAAAGAACAACTAAAGCTCTAAGGCAACCTTATTCAAGTCACTGCAACAAGAATATTTGCATCATGTGAGAGACGGAAAATCTTACCAAGCGTCTCTGGAATCTTTTGCAGCTTATTTGTAGTGAGTGTGAGATCAGAGAGCATTGTCAGGTTCTCAATTTCATCAGCAATGAATGAGATGCGATTCCTGCTGGCATCCAGGTAGGTGAGCTTTATTAGGTTTCCTATGTACTAATTCAAGCACACAAAAAGAAAGCATGAGCAGCAAGACGTTAGATTTTTTAGCACAGTTTTAAATGAAAACGGGTACACAAATACAGCACAGAAATTAAAAA
Source organism: Amblyomma maculatum (assembly GCF_055883805.1). NCBI lineage: Eukaryota > Metazoa > Arthropoda > Arachnida > Ixodida > Ixodidae > Amblyomma > Amblyomma maculatum. Next base: position 116,325,761 of record NC_139351.1, on the reverse strand, counting down.
GATAACTGCAAAAACGTGCTCAGAACAAAACATCAGTTAAGAACAAATCAATGAAACTGGTTCCTTCACTTAAAATGCTTGAAATTTGTAAGCTGCTGATAAATTGGTAAATGATAAATTGGTAAAACAGCGTCGCTCATAACATGACTGGGTAAAATGAGTGACACCATGAAAAAAACAAAAATGCCTGGGATGATCTCACTAAGAGCACAAATAAGCAATGATTTCAAGATGCCGATATTTGCCAACCAAGTGCAAATGGACACTGACGGCTACATCAGAAAATATAACTCAAACTATGTCGCCTGCTTAAAAGTCACTTTTCGAGAGCAAAGGCCCAGCAGTGAGGCCATTTGTGTTTTTCATGCTCCAAATCTGAGTGTGACAAGGAACCTCACCCATGACATCATTAAAGAAATGCTGGTTGACAACCTGAGGCCGCAGTTATTGTTAGCAAGTGAGATGAAAACAGCACGCAAGATATCACGTCCCGACCAGCTATAACTAATTCATATATTTCTTGAATGACAGTGCTCTGACTCCACAACAAACAACACCGCTCAAAAAAATTCAGCACTCAGCACTTCTCTTATAAACATATAAACATTCCAATTTTTATTTTTTATGCTTAGTTATCGCCTCAGTCAGCAGATTGAAAAAATAGTAATTTAACAGCTTAAAACTTCCAACTAATGCAACAAATAAGTTTACAAATTAACAAGATTTGAACAATGACCAAAAAACAGAAGATTGCTATGACATTATTTCTACTAATTTGAATAGCTCACAGCTACAATACAAAAATGGAATGCAAGTACAAGTTACTGTGTTAAATAATATATAGAAACAACTGACTCAAAGAAAAGTAGACTTACTGAAGGTAAAGCTGTCAGCCTGTTGCTATCACACCACAGCTCAGTCAAGCTGGGAAGGCTGCCAATAACTTCAGGCTGCAAAACAACAAATAGAGTCACTGTAAGCACCAGCCATGGTAACCGTATTAGGAGCAATGCGAGAAGTCTTTGTAATGGAAAGACAGTTATGTATGTGATAGATAATTTGTAGAAAAACTGCAGACTAAGTTTGGAAATGCATAAAGTGTCCCCCCATCCCACTCCCCACCCATCCCTAATGCAGAGAATTGTGCAAAAATTAGTATCACTTTTGCTTTCTTTAAATTCTTCAGATTCAAAGATAAAGCCTCAGAGACCTACCAGCTCGGCGAAGTCATTCTGGCCAATGTCAAGGCGAGACAGTTCTGTTAGGCGGGCCATGGATTTCGGGAGAACCTTCAGGTGATTTTCCCTCAGCTCCAAGATTTTTAATTTTGACAACCTGCCAAATTACAAAAGTTTGGAGATAATTACAAACAACATACACTCGTCCACCCTGTGACAACTGTACAAGCTTTTTACAAGCGATACTAGAGAGAAATGTAAAAGGCAAAGTAGCCAAAAATAAATCAGTACGCACCTTCCAAAATTTGCAGGCAGGTATTCCAGGAACGTGTCATTGAGATAAAGTTGTTCTATGTTTATAAGCTGTGTAAAACCTTCGGGAAGCCTGAAATGCAGGATGTTGCAGTTTGATTACCTTTGCCACAACAAAATCTGCACCAAGCTCTGCAGTGTTTTTCATGCCTCTGATGTACAAAGTTTTCCAAAGAGATGACACAAAACTGAACTTATATTTTAGATGCAAATGAATACCATGCACAACAACTGAACGTGCAAAACGTTTATAACAGATTGAGCTACTCACTTTCCTACTGGGTTCACACTTGCTTCTACTATGGAGAGGCATTTACAACCTTTGATGTTGTCAGGAATTTCTATCACATCTGAAGCAGAAAGCAGAAAACCCGATAAATAATTCTCGATAAGCTTATAGCACTCACTAAGATAACACACTACATGTTAGGACACTTACTGTTTTTGCTAATGTCAAGTTCTTCTAGACTGATGAGCGATGATACTGCTGGAGGTAGAGTTTGAATGTCATTATCACTTAGGTTTAATTTTCTTAGTCCGTGGCAGTGAAATAAAGGCTAGAAAAAAAAAAAAAGGACCGTTACTCAAATCAGCAGCAAGTAGGATGATGGGGAGTTTGATAAATACACAGCAAAAATATATACACATATACCAGTCGTTTAAGCTATTTTAAACACTGCCAGAGATACATCGGTGCAGTCTGTGCAGGTGGATTGTACAGCAAGGCACACATCATGTATGCAATAGAATCCAGTGATTAAATGGTTAATTAACTAAAATTAACTAATCAACTTTTTCTTTTGAGTTCAGTGGCACAATGCTAAATGGCACAATGAAGGGAATTTTATCTGTTATCTAAACCAAAAATATTTTTTTCAGGGTCTAAGCAGCCAGTCTGAGATTGTTTCAAAACTGTTAAATGACAGATGCGATTCTCAGCTGTATTTTCTGATCCCATTTCAGATTTGCAGGCCTACTGTTGATATCTCAAAACACACACATACTACAAGAATGAAATGATGATTTCCAAGGTTTAATGGAGGCCTGTTTGGATGTAAGAAAATGCGTATGAGAAGGTTTTATAAAAGAAATCCGCTGTCTCCACTAAATATTTTGTTGACAGATAGCCACAAGCTTTCTTATCTCTTTTTACGAAGTGCATTGCTAGCCGATGACTCACCCTGGGTAGGTCCTTGATCTGGTTGGCATTGAGATGCAGCTCCTCCAGAGTGCGCTCATAGTTGAACACCTCCGACGGAACTTCCTCCAAGCCCTGATGGGCATAGTCCAGCACTCGGACTTCCTCTCGGGCAGGCCGCAGGCAGGGGCAGTGCCGGAACACTGGGCCCATCCCCCTGGGCACCGCCCTCACTCATTTCACTCCTCAAATCACACACAGAGGAATTCATTCAAGGCTAACATAGCACAAACATACTGCGGCAAACCGGCAGATAACAAGCAACAAAGCGCTGGCCAGCCATGCATAATCACAGAAGACCACATGTTTGCATGAGTTGGCAAAAAACTAGTGGCCACTGTGTCACCGACATTCAGTGTATTTCACCAGATGCACTTCTCTTTAAAAGCTACAGATGTATAGGAGGCTTTCTTTAGGCTAAACAACACTGCTATCACATGGGAGCAACTTGAAACTTTTGTATCTCCATTCAGCCCAAACGAATTTTGTTAGCTAAGCCTGAGCAATAACAAATGTACAGCCAGGACGGTGGGAACTGTCAACAACGTGCTTATGGCGGTTGTGCGCGTCATATCAGCAAGTGCCATGACTCTGTTTATCCTTCATCCTGCTCTTACTTCTTAATTTATTGGCCAATTTTTCACAAAGTGCACAGACCGCACCCAAATAATCAAGTGAACGGTAAAACTAACTGCTCTTCTTAGCAAAAGGTTAAAATGTGCAAATTTTTTATACACATGTGTGTCAGACAAATACACAAGCATCTCCTAGCCTGGCCTACAAGAGCAATCCGACGGCCATAATGCAGAGGTGTGACACCACTTTCAGGAAGTCAAGATGGTCAGGCTACAAAAGAAAAACATTGTTTCCCTTGTCATTCCTGCTTTTCCTTTTTGAAATTTTATTTAGCTCAGGTCTTTTCATTTATTTAATTAAATGATTCCATAATAGACGTCTGCAATGATGAATTGATCATATGTCTAAAATATTAATTTCTCAGCATAAGCTTTGTCCTCAATTATATAATAAAACTTGAAACTGCCATCAGCATTAATGAGTGAGCATATGCATCTTCTCAGCTCTTAACTTTTTGTGATGACTCACAAGCATGAGCATTCCCTTCCGATGACACGCACTAAGTAGCGTGAAGAACAGCACCACTCACATTTGCAAACGTCTCAACAGAGGTTTTCCAGAATGAACTGTAAAAAGAGAAAAGCACACATTTAATTTTTCAGAAGATGAATCACATAAGAAATATGCCAGTGTAGACGATTTTGTACCTAGATGTTCACACAGAAAAATAAATAACTTAATACATGCAGTATTCCATGTTCCCAATCTATGGGGCTATCATTCACAACATGATAGAAGGCATAACGATGTACATGGTTCCTTGCCAAAATATCTGTTGGCATTTTGAAAATGTTATGTCCAAAATGTTGTGTTATGTCCAAGTTAACCAAGCTGAGGCTGCACATTAAATTAACGAGCGTCGGACTTCACAGACGTGGCGCCAGAACCGCGCTCCTAGTTCAAATTATTGAAATTTCCATATTAACGGGGATCGACTTAACGACATTGCACTTAGGAAGAGATTTGGTTGCCTACAACAGCTGCATTATGAGGCTGAGTAGCCGAGGCAGCGCTGAAGTATATTAAGTTCCAAGCGCACACATCCCGTAAACTTTTGCTGCCGACTGTAGGTTCATCCTAGGCAAGAAAGGAACCACAGACATTCAAAGCAGAGCCACCTCAGTGGTTAATGGCACCCGTAGAGTAGTATGTACTTACGCCAAAGCCAATTCTAACCCCATCACAGTTTAAATGAATATACGCAAATGGGTTCGGATCCAACCGCAGTGACTGCGTTTTGATGCAGGCGGAACGCAAAGGCGTCCATGTGCTGTGTGATGTCAGTGCACTTTATTCCGTGCCAATTCGCAATTGTCAGTGCAAATTATTCCAGACCCTGCACCTCTTTTTCTCCTTCTTTCAATCCTACCTTTTTTTTCCCTTCCCTTGCAGTGCAGTTCATATGTGACCGCCGAAAATTGTGAGACAATCAGAGCATTTTTCCTTTCCTACATCTGCATTTTTTTTTTTAATTTAGGTGTTCGGCGGCATCTTACGATCGCGCAGGAGGTGGCTGCTCCCAGCCCTCTGAGGCTGGGAACCAAGGAGCCTTTGCTGATTGCGGCTGAGGCTCCTTTGCCATCGGTGCATGCCGTCATTGTACTCGCTGCCATTTTGGTGGCGGACGACGACGGTTGTGGCGCGCGTCTTTCTATTTTTCCCTCACATCTCAATTTTTCTCTGTCCAGCCAGTTGGCCTCCGTGCATTTTTTTTCTTATTTCAACAACTTTTTTTCTTCTTTACTGCCAGTCTTTGACACAATATACACTACGCAAATTAACATTTACAGTGAGATCGCCTTGCATGTGGGGATTTTATAATCAGACAGTCATACCTGGCCTCGTCATATGAAAATTCCCTCAGGGAAAACAGAGGCTCGACACCTTCGAGAGCCATTCAGGAACTGGATCAGCTCTTTTCTGTATTTCCACTTTCCGCTTTCGCAGAAGTTGATTCGGGCTGGCCTTGCATCTGGTTCACAGATCGCGTGTCCCTCCCGCGTGACAACAATCTACAATTTGTATGACATGCGCGCCCATGAATCTTAGCTCCTATTCTTCCCTCTGATGGCAGCGCCTACCTTGACCAGCAGCCTAGAAAGGGCGCGGAAAGGAGCCAAGAGGAGTAAGGAATTACATAAGAGGAATGCGGCAGCAACAATGTTGCTACTACCGGTTTCCGTCACTGCAGCGTCACATGCCCATTGTCATTTTTTAGTGCGACAGCGACGCTCATGTGACACGCTCCCGTCTCTGTCGGCGACAAGGAGGTCGGCATTTTTTGTGTGACATACCCGGACCCCCTGTCACAGCCAAAACAGCAGGAGCTGCCACCTAGAGCACCAAGTTTATACTGAGCACTAATCCCCAGGTACCAAGCAAAACCTCGATAATCTTGTTTGATTAATGCGGAGCAGCTGCGCGACAACAATTACAATTAGCTCCACAATTTGGCATAGGTCACCCAAACGCTGACCTCGGCCAAAGTGCGTCGGCACCAATCAGCGCGTGAGCACTGGCGGTGGGCGGGTCCCTGGTACTCTGGTAAACGGTAACGCTGATGGCTTTAAATGTTCCCTTTGAGGACCCTCTTTCATTTATATATGCCCTTTGCTACTGAATTATCACTCACTTTGAATCTGTGCCTCGATTAGCCCAACCATACTCATTAGTAGCACAGAGTCGTAAGCACCATATTCTATAAAAGGCCACATGGCATGGATAAAGCCCCGCTGCAACCAAGCCGTACGAGCGTGCTTGAGAGGTCTAGGGGCAGCTTGTCTGACTAGGGATCCGAGAGTCCTGGGAGGCATGGAAACAGCTACAGGCTCGCACATTTTTTTCACCGGCTTTGTTAGCCTTAATCCACCCAGGCCCCTTACAAACCCGAATGATATCTTTGCGAGGCTCCGAGATTCAACTTCGACCACTTTTATACCTCTGCCGAAAATTCCAACCACTATCTCACTGGAACCTCACGGACAGAGAGGGTTAGGAGATAGCATCTTCAGCTCTGAACCGGCCTCAGAAAGGCGGCTGGAAAGATCGCCGCACTGTTGGCCACAACCCGGGTTCGGGAGCCAGACCAATCATATAGGATATAACACCCTTTTTAAGGCTTATCAATAAAATTTTCCCCTGCCTACCTACACAATATACCTCACATGGTCATTTTTTCTATGTTCGTATGAAAGCCCACGAAATACGAAAAAAAAAAAAAAACGTAACGGCGCTGCGCCGGGGTACCCGGGTTCGTGTTCGATCCCAACGGGAGGCGAAACGAGTGTGCTGTGCGATGTCAACGCTTGTTAAAGATAATAGTTTTAATAGTTGCTCCGATGTGGCAGTGATCAGTTCCGCCATCGGACAACAACAAGGCCGCCTTGTGCGGCAAAGGCCCATTATGTGGCCCTTTCCCAAACATTTCACCCTAAAGAGCCGAGCACCAGGCCGGGAGAAAGCTTGAACCCAGTGAAAAACCGGTGGGTACCCGGCGGCACCAGGGATCGAACCTGGTACCTCCCGAACACGACGCGGATGCTCTACCACAAGGTCACCGCACACGGACCTTCCCAGTTTGCATGATGCGCGTGGCACGGGCTGTATCCCGTAGAACATCGAGTTACGAGCCATTCACTGCGTCGGGCTTCTAAACGTGGCATGGAGGTGTTTTAAAATAGGGGGATCCTATCGGTTACGTAAATAAGGTAATAGCGGGCACTAGTGCGTATGCCGAGAGTGATTACCACATCCCTCGCCTATTCATCGCAGGACTCCGCGTGTGCGCATTATCGCCCCGCTATTATTCTATAACCTATAACCAGTAGGGTTCCCATATTCTAAAATTCATTAATGTCACGTTTGAAAGCCCGGCGCACTGATTGGTGATGTGTCTTTTCAGCAGGCAGCACGATTAAAAGAGCTCCGAACAGAAAAAAAAAAGAAAAAACATCGCGGGATTCTGGACGGGTGTGAAAGGGGACAGCTAATAAAAGCCGCCCCAACAGCCACACTCTATTCCGCCTGCGAGCGCGACGAGACTGCTTCGCGGCGCGCTCAGAAGCCGAAACTTGTCTTGCCAGGCGAACTTGTCAAAGCAGGCGCCGCTCCACGGTCATCCGATGCGAACGGCGGAAGTATTCGTGCAGTGTGCCGCAGACAGAGAACCCGCGCGTGCACTGACACCGGAACCGGTGGACGATCAACGTGCGGCGATTAATTATTTGCCGATGCCCGAGTGGCAGGCCGGCAGGAAATCACGCGGAGGCATCTCTGGAAGCAGACGCCGAGATCTCTCGGAAGATAATTAGTCCAGCGCCTGCAATAAGTCTTCTTCGCGACGAGCCTTCGCGACACCGACACACACACTCACACAAAAAAAGACGCATGCCCCGCCCACAGTGACTCGTTCGGGAACGCTCGCGGACCGGACCTGGACGCAGCGAGTAATCACATTTGCACCCTTAAGGGTGTTTTGATACCCCTATGTCTCGTATCTTTACACCACACCCTGAGATGGGTGTCACACTGAACATTTGCGCGAAGGGTGTTAAGCGAAGTTGCACCGATTTACGGCAAGTATGTTTGAATAGACAAGGACCCTCCCAATGAAGGGTGCAGCAACTGACCATTGCTTGGTAAGGCACCAGTCATTTCTTTGCTAGAATTGGACTGTAAAAAGAACGATGGCAGGTGGTCACTCGAAAAATATAATTAGAGGTCGTTACAATAAGAACTGCAGTCTATATATAGGCTTCTATGCGGGCCATGACTATACAGGATGATAGCTGGGAATGCTTTTTCCGGCTTTTCCATACTTGTTTCCAACGGAGACTCATTTTTTCGTGGCTGCAGAAAGACAGCGGTTTTATTGACATATTCCGAAAAAAAAATAAATAAAAAAAAAGCTACGCCCATTGCGCGGCCGGCCTCCGCCAAGGTCATGTGCACCAGCTGCGAAACTTTCCATAGGGCCCACGTATATATATATATATATATATATATATATATATATATATATATATATATATATATATATATATATATATATATATATATCAGTTAATTTCAGTCGTTCAGTCGTGTCCGACTCTTCGCGACCCTATGGACCATGTCACGCCACGCTTTCCGGTCTCTCACTATCTTCCTAACATCACATAACTTCATCTGCAGTGCCAAGAGGATGCAATCTAACCATCGCGTTCGCTGCCTATCCCTTTTCCGGCGACCCTCAAACTTTCCCAACATCAAATTTTTCTCCAGCGACTCCTCTCTTCTCATCAGATGACCAAAGTAGCTGAGCTTTAACTTTAGAATTTGACCCTCCAATGAGCAGTCAGGGTTTATGGTCGACAATATCGACTAATTTGATTGTCTGGCAGTCCAAGGAACTCTCAAGAGTCTTCACCAGCATCACAATTCAAACGCGTCAATTCTTCGGCGGTCAGCCTTTTTCACAGTCCAACTCTCGAATCCATACATCACAACTGGAAAGACCATAGCACGAGTTATACGGATCTTGGTTGGCAGATCTTTCTCTCTTTACTAGGCGGTCAAGGCTAACCATTGCTCTCTTTCCCAGAAGCAGGCGTCTCCTAATTTCATGGCTGCAGTCTCCTTCCGAGGTAATCTTGGAGCCCAAGAACAGAAAATCTGTCACAGCTTCCACTTCTTGTCCATTGATGCTCCAGGACTTGATAGGGCAAGACGCCATGATCTTTGTCTTTTTAATGTTCAGTTTAAGCCCAAACTTCTCACTCTCTTTTTGTACGCGCATCAGAAGTCTCTTGAGTTCCACTTCACTTTCTGCCATTAAAGTGGTATCATCCGCATATCTAAGGTTGTTGAAACGTTTTCCAGCAATCTTCACTCCAGCTAAAGACTCGTCCAGACCGGCCTTCCTCATGATGCACTCTGCATATAGGTTAAATAGGCAGGGCGACAGTATGCAGCCTTGCCTCACTCATTTCTCAATCGGAGACCAATCAGTAAGACCATGCCCAGTTCTGACTGTGGCCTGTATGAAGGGCAAGAGCCCTTCATACAGGTTCCTGAGGAGACAGATGAGGTGAATTGGAACTCATCTGTCTCCTATATATAAACAGAAAAAAAAAAAAACGGCGGTTCTGATTGGTTAAAATCCGGATGTTTACCGGATAGTGGCGGTACCCGCGACCAAGTAAACCATGTCCAAGTTGCAAACTTCCACCTTGTTGATAAATGCACACCCACTTGCAGGAAATAATATCAGTGGCAGAGATGCAGTAGAAAAAAATTAGACCTAACAACCACAGAGATAATTAAGCGGGAAATGAAAAAGGAGAAGAAGCGATTTTTCAGAAGGCAATGATTGCAATAGCAGATAGGTTTTATCGGTGGCTTCTAGATGGCTCCACAAATCATAAGTATCCGAAATATGCATACTAAAGCTCGTCGCTTTCCGAGGCGGAGTTTTCCAAATGATGTTATTAAAAAAGCTCTGGTTCGGACAACGAGATGCCGGCATATGACTTAGCCGTAGGGTCACAACAAGCAAGCAAACAGAAAATAACAGACCAGCAAGACAGCGTCTCGTATCTACAGATTAGAGATTTGATCCGGGTTTAAAATCCCATTTATGCAAGCCCCGAGTACAGCCAGTAGCGCGCTTGGTGGCCGAGCTAATTTACTTATCAAAATTGTAACGCATGAAATGGCACCCAGGACAGCGCACATCACGTTCACCTTTTAGCGACAAGTTTTGTTCATTTCAACAAATACCAAACGCCCGCATACGAACAGGCGTAAAACCGTTTGGAAAACCTACAAGCACACCGACACAACGTGCACCTTCCCATGCTATGGAGCTTCAACATCCTAGCACGTGAACAGCTTCAAAGGGTTAGTACGGGTGTTAAAGTAACACAGCACACCTATTTGAAAAATCCGCAAGTAAATGTGTGAAAATTGCAGAGTGCCTTAATAAGCAGTGATCTAGCACTGCGGGTGGAATTTTTTTTCCTTTTTGCTGTGCATCACGCACTCGATCCTCAGTCGCCTGCAGCCAACATTACGCTCCCTACGTGCCAATATGCCCGAGAAAGTTAAACGGACTTCACGGAATTCACTTTGCAGACTCTTTTGCCAATTGACTGCACCTTCAGGATCAATTTTATCGCGCAACGCTGTAGAACAAGTATCACAGCATTCACAGGCGCGTGAATGGCCAACTCACGCGCCTTCGAGACACTAGAGTGGGCCGGACTGTTCTCCGTAGGCTATAGGCTACCCGGAGCCGACAACACCGCTGCAACAGAGGTACCATGCCATCTCGTCCAAACTGGCAGCTAAGATCAGGGTCGCGCCAGTCCCAAAGAATATGGACCCCGCACTCCACACTGGTCGTAGGCCCGCTAGAGTAAAGGCACTCCTGCGCCAGTACAGAGGTGTCCAAACTGTTTTATATGTCGACGCGGCGAGATATCCATCGGGCACAGACGCTATGGCACTAGCTGTTACGGACGCCAATGGCTCAATTAAGATTACGGGCTCCGTTCGTGGCAGGAACTCGAGCACGACGGCTGAGGAGACTGCCATAGCGGTAGCACTCGCCTTCATACACCACATGGACACATGTTACAAATATCACACCAGTCCGACATACACAATAATCACAGATTCACAAGCTGCGTGTCGCGCCTTCGCGAAGAATACATTATCTTTCGAGGCTTCACGCGTGCTCTCACCTATAAACTATGATACCTTTCCCATTGTTAAAATTGTTTGGACTCCTGGTCACTCCTCCCTTCCTGGCAACGAGAGTGCGCACGTGCTCGCCCGAGCAGCAACCTTCCGGGCGCTGTCGACGGAAGCAAAGGGGAAGTAGACACAGAGGACGCCAGCACAGTTCTACAGTCTTACACCCACATTACGCTATATTACCGTACACAGAGAACTCTGCCACCGCCGCACCCAACACTCACCAAGGCCGAAGCTGTGGCATGGCGACAACTGCAGACTCACACGTATACAAATTTGTACCACAAACATTTGTTCTTCCCCACCCGCTACCCAGATAAATGCCCCACCTGCCAACAACACCGACCTATACTATATCATTCTGTTTGGGCCTGCCCAAAGCCACCCGGCGGCATTCCACCTGTACCTCACCCCACCCTCTCATCTTGGGAAGATGCCTTGTCCCGCACGGAGCTGGCCGAACAACGCCGGCTAATCGAGCGGGCCGAGAGGATTGCCGTGGCCCATGGGCTTATGGACTGATTTGTATTTATTCTTCATGAGACCGTTTTATTCGCAACAACCCGCAAGACCAGCGACAGCTGTTCTGGCGGGCCTGCAGGATTGAGGCGGCACATGGAGCCCTGGACTGAGGGCTCCACTCAGGAAGAAAAGGAAGTTTATATAATAAATGTTTTTCCTCGTCCTCCTCACAGGTATAGTGAGTTCCGGCTGATTCGAGCCACTTTCGACCTTACACAGGACCGTAGGGCGAACTGCTTTGGGCGTGGGGCTAGCCAGCTAGAACAGAATAACAGCTTGAGGGGCAAATTGGTGCTGCATCCTCCTCGTGTTCGGGAGGTACCAGGTTTGATCCCTGGTGCCGCCGGGTACCCACCGGTTTTTCAATGGGTACAAGCTTTCCCCCGGCCTGGTGCTCGGCTCTTTGGGGTGAATTGGGATGGATGTGGTACACTGGGGCGATTGTGGTATTGGCTGCTGGGCAAAGAAGAGGTGTGTGGAGATGTGCGTGAGTGTAGAATTGGTGAGTGTCATGCTTGGACGATGTTTATGTTCTGCGGGGAAGAAAGTGCTACTATCTCCTTGGCAAAGAAGATGAGAAGTTGTACTTGGGTGCAGAAGAGGAGGAGTGAAGAGGAAGTGTGTGTTCAGATCCATATCACAGTTGGTAGTGCGCGCCTGTGTTGCGTTTCTTCGCATGTGATTGTGTTTGTTGCGCCACATTTCTGGGTACTGTGCAGCTAGAACAGGCAAGTTCGCTTTTTCAGCGCCATAGGTCAGAATCAGAAACACAGCTTGCCCAACGCTGCACCGTTTTGACGCAAGACAGAGCACAGCGGCTCAATTATCGGCAATGAGTTCTGAGACACACTGGGTTTCTTTTGCCACTTGCATCGACCCTTTGTCGCCCATTCTTACAACACGCATTTGAGAGGCGCGCGTTAATTGGAAGCCACGCATGCGCGATCGGTTAGCTTGGGAACTTTGGAAGCTCGCTTGAGGTGGGAATTGAACGAACACCGAAACTATAGGGCACAAGTTTCGAACTCCTAGAAAGTACACAAAATGAGGGCACCACGAAAGAGCGCAGACGGGGTTCTGCCTCTCCAACTGTGTAAATGACGCCACGAACCTGTGATAAGGATGCGGTCTAGAAAAGCTAATGACATTTCGCGACAGAGCGTTTTAAGTAGCAATTGAATGCAAATTATAGGGGGCCTGTATGTGCTGATCACCATGTTCAAATCATAGGTTAATTACACCCGAAGCGTGGCCTTTAGGAGCGAGAAAAGGCGAAAAAAAAAACAAATAAAAGTATGGCCACCGCTGCCATTTTAATTAAAAGAACTGCAATGACATCAAGTACACTATTTCTTTTGTGATCTTCGGATCTCTGAGGCTACACATCACCATTCACGTTCGTGACAACGCTCACGGAATATCTCATCTTTTCAAAGCCATGAGTATAAATGGAGTAGCTTGAATGGGTTTTTAGAGTGCAAGCTCTATGATACCATTCTTTAAGGCCATTCATCTGCGCATGCGCCAGTTTCATCTGCGGCGCAAAAAACAACAAATGCCGCAATTGCGTTTTGAACCTGCGCCAGAACGACCAGATCAGCTTGCTCGGCCCATGCAGGCATGAGAGCACTATGCTATCACCGCTTTTTTGTTGTTTTGTATTGCACTCAAAATATAAGATATTTACACAACAACGTCCACCGCAGATTGGCTAAATATTTTAATTATTTTAAGGTTTCAATGTGCGGAAGCCGTTCAGGTGCTGGATCCACAAGCTTGTACTGCTACTGCTGCTACTACTACTGCTACGACTAGCTGTTGCGGTCTGCTTAGGTTCTTACTGGCACACACGTTACATACATTGCACATCACACACATTGCTCACTGAAGATACACTATGGATGTTGAGATTGTTTTTCTTGCGTTCTTCACATGATAACAATCATTTGACTTCAACGTTTCTTTTTTTTTTTTTTTTCATCATCTTAGATGGGACACACTGTATGCCCCACCCATTCTCTGCCTGCGTGGCTTATAGTGTAGTTGATAGGGATTCACTTCGCGCGTACTCATTACAGTATACATTTTCCGCGACATGTCCCATCTAATGCGCGCGAAGGTCAAGTAGCCTCGTACAGTGCCTGGAGCCCAGCTTCGAAGTTCCATCCCGTGCCACGCTGCTCCAATAATCACGCATGGCTCTGGGGCACTGGCTTCCAGATGCGCTGAGTTGCGCTAGAGGGCGCGTCCACCGACATCGCACAGCACATGGGCGCCCTGAGTTTCCTCTCCGCCAGAACGGGGCCGGGAATCAAACCCGCGTCTTCATACTCAGCTGTCAAGTGACCTAACCATTGCGGTGGGACGGTACAATTGCAAGTATCGCACCCCATCTAGCACGCGGCAGCCATACTGTGCGCCAATTTTGCAAGAGGGGAAGGATTCACACGAGGGAGAATTCTACCTCGAAGGTTCACTCCCTCCCCCTCGTTTGCTTTCTGAATCCCCTTTCGAAGGAACTTCTCGAATTTCAAATGTCCCGAATCCAGAAGCAACTGCACTGTTGCTTTGAAGGAGGGGGGTGTTGATGACGTCACCAGCCAGCTCAAGCACCTGGCCCGCCCCCGTGGATGAAAGGAAATTGGGCGCCAGCTAGGCTCCTGCTGCAGCATCTTTATCTATAAACCCCATCGCTTTGTTGGCGGCGGCACCCGGCCTGTTGCTCGAGGAGGCAGGCAGTGTTTATGCCGGCCGAGCAAATGTTCCTTCACCCCCAGATGCGGCTGGCGCCTTCATGCAGGACCCGGCCTGGCGCCCAAATACGTTTCTTGTAAACTGTGCATACTCTGCACTTGAGGGATGTGGAATCCCGCATCAAGGATAGAAAAACGCACCTTTATGGGTGTAAATTTCTTCACAGGTATCAGAACAGTCAGATACGAAACCCTCGCTATAAGCCACAATGCATGTTTCAAGTACTTTTTGATTAATTTTGAAAGTTTGGAGGCGTGTAGGGGGATGTGCAATATGATGACAGAATTTTTGAAACGCAAAGCACCGACCTTTCCTTGGTCCCATGGATGCTTGTGGACCACACTCACTACACGATATCCCATGCTTTAGCCAATGCAGTGATGACCACAAGCGTTTACATATTGTTACGAAGTGGCAAGCCGATGAAGACAAGGAGACAGAACATGACCGATGACGATGGTAGATGACGTTTAATGAATGTTCGCGGGCCTAGCGCAAGCGCTCCTGCCCTCGCCACTGCCCGCTTCTTCTTCCTTGTCGTCCGTAACATGACCCGGGGCCACCGAGCGATCGTCCCGATCGTGGACGAGGAAGTTTAGCGATGTTAATGATTTTATGGCATGATGATGGGCGTGTCTGGATGCTTGAAGAAGAGGAAGAAGGAAGAATAGAACGGCTTGCCGGTACGATGTCTGATGCCGGTACGATGTCATGTTACGGACGACAAGGAAGAAGAAGCGGCCAGTGGCGAGGGCAGGAGCGCTCGCGCTAGGCCCGCGAACATTCATTAAACGTCATCTACCATCGTCATCGGTCATGTTCTGTCTCTTGTCTTCATCGGCTTGCCGCTTCGTAACATTTGGTTGGAGGTGCGGCGTACGGCATCCCCATCCTCGCCTTGGAGCATCGAGGCCATCTTCAAGCCGGGACCATCACCGAGGGCCCAGGGACATCGCCGAGCAGCTTCGCCCCAGCCATTCAAGCCCAGACCTGAACAATACCACCGCCCAGCCCCCAGCCCGGACCTGAAGACAAGGAGAACAGACATACCGATCAGGACCGAGATGAAGGACCCGAAAGACCCGACTGACCCGATGGACACGAACACGCAACCCCCGCCCAAGCTGCCCGACGTGACCTCGAGCCATCGGTCCCATGGACTCTGGTGACGGATGGTTGACAGCTCCAAGGGAGGCGGATCACCCACGCATCAATATATTTATATTTAAATGTTTTATTCAACTATTTCCTGCACCCTTCCTTTCTGCATTTTTCCTCTGCAAAAACATTTCGTCAGTAGAGAGTAGCATGTCACCATTTCTATGTTCCACCTAAACAATCTCTCTAATAAAAAGCCACCCCCCCTCACTCTCAGCTAGGTTCTAGCACTATAGCTAATTACTGAAACCTTCCCTGGCTGCGGCACATGAGATTCCGCTGACAAGAATATATTAGTCAAATTTTACACTGCCACGTTTCAGGAGGATATATGAGGAAGTTAACAGCCAATAAAAATTAGAACAGCGCAGATGTTCTCTCTCTCTCTCTCTCTCTCTCTCTCCCCCCCCCCCCCCTTTTTTTTTCTTCCTCTTTTGCGTGGTTGATTAAAGAGGGGAATGAACTGCGCAGTTCCTTTCCCTTTAAATTTTGTGTTTTTTGTTTGTTTTCTACTTTTGGGGAGAAGGAGGGAAGGTGGGCTACAGCGAGTACGGCTCTCGCAATCGCATCGATACACGCGCATCACAGCGATACGTCGCAGCACAACGCCGACAACTGTCGCAACAGGGCGGCATCGAGGCACCAGCACCTACGAGGGGGCGAAGATGAATGAAGCCAATTGCCGAAACCTCAAGAGGCCGGGCTGTCACATCGATGCCTCCAGCATCGCAGAAGCCGCCGCACGCCAAACAACAACGATAAAAAGCAACGGTAATAGTGCAACACAGAGCAGAGCGGGGCGGAGCAGCCCTTTTGGCTCGCTTTATTTTCTCGGAGGGAGGCGTTCTTATTTTAAGGCGCCACTCTCGGCCCGATATAGAGCGGCACTTTCTCTTCTGACTGAAGGAGGCCGCGCAAGAAGTACGAGTGGCCCCGAAATCTCGCGACCTCGGCGGAGGCGGGGGAGGCTGCCGACCGCCAAGGTGCTCCGTTGTAAGCTTATACACGGCGCCCATTTTGCTTTATTCGCTTGTTTGTGCCGCGCTTTTTTGCATGCGCTGCGTCTCGCGCGCAAGGCTGAATGCGTCACTGGACTGGCGGGTGACGTCGCCAGTGACGTAAGTCTACGAAGAGAGAGGGTAAAGAGCAAGAGCTCACGGGGCCAGAGCAGCACACGGTCCGTATATCATACAGGCTACACGCAGGGGGTCCCCCGTGGCAAGCCGAGCCAAACTTCAGGAAAGGAGAGAAAAAGTTGGGGGTTTCCTCTGTGGCCATAGACAGCTGCAAAGAAAAACCGATACAACTTTCCAGATTTGTTCGTTTGCTTTTGTTGAGTAGAGGTGTAGCCTCTTGGTAAGAGATGGCGACAAAGACAAAACGCACGAACGAATGCACTGTCTTTTTGCTGCGCGTTTTGCTGTTTAGAGAGCGTAAAAATGAACCGAAGTGCAGGAAAATAAATTATTGCAGCCGATTTGCCCAAATTGTCCAAATACGAAATATGTGCTCAAACACGTCGCGTTTCGTTTCGCTTTCGGTTCGAGGCTAGGGTTTGAATGTCAGGCTCCAGGCAGGATCGGCGAAGTCTCTGACTGAGAGTTTTCTGGCAGCGCACTTCAAAATTTCGGGACCACTCAAAGCTATCCATTGCGCACGGACGGAAGTTCACGAAAGCGACGACGTAAAATGCATAGAGCGAGAGTGGCAGTAACCAAGGCAGCGCGAAGCACCGGCCAAATATTGGGGCTGTGTTGGCAATGTCCGGCCGAAATAGGACCATTACATGCACTTCCAACAAACTCCAATATTGGGCAGATAGTTTGTACTCCTTGCGATGCACGCGTGGCGACCGGCTGCAGCGATATCTACGACAGCCCCGTCGTTGTGATGCAGTGATTAGAGCACTCGACTACTGTGCCCAAAGGTGCGGGACCGAATCCCGGCCACGGCGGCCGCTTTGCAATGGAGGCGAAAATAAAGCACCCGTGTGCTGTGCTATCAGTGCACGTTAAAAAGCACCAGGAGGTGGAAATTATCCGGAGCCCTTCACTACGGCGTCTCTCATAGACCGAGTCACTTTGGAATGTTAAACCCCACGAAACAAACCAAGCATACGTCGGCCGTGCATATATTATATATGGTGTGCCCTGACTGCACTGTAAACATTGCTGAAGATATGTTATGACATATCTGTCTGCCCAGTCGAAAAAAACTACAGAACCGTGTCAAAAATACAATAAAAACTTTTGTACTATCGAGGTTTGCTATCAAAAACCGCGCATAAATTCTGTCGTAAAAACAAAAAAATTTCTGCAGTTTTTTTTTCGACTGGGTGGCACGGCCAATTTATCTCGTCTTGCCCACGTGCGATTTTATGTAATGTTTCTGTTCGACTGACTGCCCCCAGCTTTCGTCTTGTAATAAGAACGGCAGTATTCCAAATAATAACAATATAACCATCAGGACTGCTTCTTTACACAGGCCCGTACAGCGCAAAAATCACCTATTTAAAAATACAGGCTAGGTTTGCGCCGGTGACGAACTCCACAGAAACGTCCTGCCCCCGTCTCTCTCTCTCTTGGTGAGCTCGCAGGCCCTTCAATTTATTTAGCGTGCATAACATCCATGCAACAGCACTCCCGGCATATATTTTTACAGCAAAATAACAACCTGACAACACACTCTGAATGCACCGCATAATCACTCAGGCAACGAATCAAACGACGATATTCCGCCAGTGCCCATCCTTCGCGGCGCTGCTTTAGCGTATCGTCGACTGACTGCATGTTTTCTTGCTTAGACAAGTGAGACACCATAACCGCAACGTCCATTAAATAATAATTTCGTCCCTCATGCTGTTTCTGTTTCAACAGAGAACGACGGCTGTGACGTCAAAGTTTAATATACAGGTGACGCGAGACATTAAAAAAGGCAGTGATATATTCATCGCTTATAATTCAGTGTCATTCCAGCTCCTCAGGCAGACTGGCTGAACGCTGGCGTGACACCCATGATTCGGCAGCGGAAATCGAAACAATACGATAGAAAACCAGCCGCTGCGGCTAGGATTCGATCCCGCATTCTTGGGCGGCACCACCGCAGCAGGACGCAACCAAAAATTTGGTGCCTACTATTTAACAATTTACTGACATTAAGCAAAGCAGGAAAACCACGCGACAGTTTGACCTACTCGTATGTAAAGCGGACTGTATCGGCGTTTCTCGTTGCCAGGAAAATCCGTCAACGAATCGATCATGAATCCACACACCGAAAAATCGAAGAGACGTTCAAGTCGTGTTACGTAATACGACGCGAGTTTCAGCGGTATCAGATGGAGAGGGAGGAGGGAGCCAAGGGTCTCACGGCCATGGCGGCGGTTACAGAGGTCATCTTTGTTTGGCAAAGTTAGCTCAGACAACCCATGGCTACAGCGCAATAGGCGGAGCACGGCACGGAAGACTTGTACAACACAGCGCCGTGCTGCTGCTGTTATGAACTTTATTTTTCCATCGATGTAGAAGGCCCCCTACTCTCCGCCACCGGCACGCAGGCCTATGGGACGGAGGCCGGGGCCTCCGCGACTATACAGACAGGCGAAGCGACAGTTTTTCTTCGCGGCTTCAGCCGCCAGGCGGATAGCTTGCTGGTGGTTAGCGGGGGACTCGCTCCGCAGTAGCAGTTCCCAGGCTTCTCTACTATTTATGTTTTCCTTGGCGCCAGGGGAATCAAGGCATTGCCAGATTATATGATCCAGAGTACCCCTTTCTCCGCAGGTTTCGCATTTATCGTCCGCCTTTTCCTCCACTTGCGTGTGGAAAAGCCAGACGGGACTTGGGAAATTCTCACCCGTGGTTATGACGTCATTCGTGCTAAAAACGCACAGTCTACGCAGTACATTGTTCCGCGGCCAACACTGTGTCCCGCAAAGTTCACAAGTCTGTCCGCTCCTTAAGAGCGAACACGTGAAAGCGCCGATACACCGCGTCCGTACCTCCGCATCGGGATTGCACTTGATCATAGTACGATGGGTCGATCCGAAGCATGAAACCCAAGGGAGGTGCACATTCTTTAGTACGGCCAACGACACAACTCGTACGTCCGTTATGACTCAAGTCCACGCGACTAACATTTCTTATCGACGTCAAGTAAACGCGAGAAGTTTTCGGTCACGATGTTGAGCCGACGGAGTTTGCCTCTACAAGAAAGTGACCTCAAAAAGGGACACCATGCATAAAGGCTGGTTTGGTTTGGTTTTGTGGGATTTAACGTCCCAAAGCAACTCAGGCTATGAGAGACGCCGTAGTGGAGAACTCCGGAAATTTCGACCACCTGGGGTTCTTTAACGTACACTGACATCGCACAGCACATGGGCGCCTTGCTTTTCGCCTCCATCGAAACGCAGCCGCCGAGGCCGGGATTCGATCCCGCATCCTTGGGTGGCGTCCAATAATTCGAGCACAGGGTAAAGAACGTCTCGCCTAATATACAGGCACAGCAGTGAGCCTCGTCTCTTGCAACTAATTTTTTTTTTATTTCAAATTTTTTTTTGCTCTCTCAAGCTATATTTGCAATATCACGACGAGTAGACTGTACGAACGAAGAGTGTCAATGGCGACCCGTACGAGCCGATAATTTTAATTAGGTGCGTTTCGGGACACCTTTAAGAACTAAGCGTTTGAAAAAAAAAAAAAAATGGCAGTAACTTAGCTCGGTTACGGCGGGATATAAGTAGCGAGAGCTACTTTCCTCTGGTTTCGGCATGTTGATATTGATTAGCAATGGAGAGACATCGATCGTCACACATCATTTTTTTTTTTTTTTTCATACACAGAAAGAAACACGTTGTAGTTGTTGTGGTTGTAGGAAGAAGGAAAAGAAAATGCACGGGCCTGCTACTGGCTCTGTAGCTGAGCCACCTCCGCTGCCTCGTGCAGATAGAAGAGAATATAGAGAAGAAAGAAAAGGAAGAGGGAAAGAAAGACGCGCGCCGCAACAACAGCCGTCGTCCACCGCCAGCGGTGACATGTGCAATGACGGCCTACAACAGATAAAAATTCGGTGCCAGGCTAGCCCCCCCCCCCCCCCCCCCCCCCGCAAGCGGCGGTGACCAACCTGTACCAGCCCCATCAGGGGAGAGACCCGCGAAAGAAACACGGCCCAGTGATCAGGATAGTAACACGCGGCCACATTACTTCACATACACTGTACATGTGTTGAAACGTATTGTTCACGAGGTCTGCTTCAACTAAATGTTCGAGTCGTAGATGAACTTTCTGACAGTCGAATGGTATGATCAGTTACCCAGCGGGCCTTTACACCCTCTTCTGTCGCTGTCGTCGGTTGCCCTTGGTCTTCCGAAGGCTCCATCTGAGCTGCTATGCGCCGCCTGTTACGCCCTGCATCCTAGCGTCTCCGCTTGGCGAGACGTTCTTCTCTCTGTTCAGGCGTCTCTGCTGCTCGTTTAGCCATTCGGTATTCATTCATCGGTATTCGGTATTCATTCTATGCAGAAGACTAAGGTAATGTTCAACAGCCTCGGGAAGGAACAGCAATTTACATTAGGTAGCGAAGTACTGGAAGTAGTAGGCGAATATGTCTACTTAGGACAAGTAGTAACCGCAGATCCGGACCATGAAAAGGAAATAACAAGAAGAATAAAATTGGGATGGAGCGCGTTTGGCAAGCACTCACAGATCATGACTAGCAGCTTACCGGTATCGCTAAAGAGGAAAGTATAACAGTTGCATCTTACCTGTACTCACCTATGGGACTGAAACGTGGAGGCTAACCAAGAGAGTTCTACTTAAGTTGAGGACAACCCAGAGGGCTATGGAACGAAATATGGTAGGAGTAACATTAAGATATAGGAAGCGTGCAGAGTTGGTCAGAGAAATAACTCAAGTTACCGACATTCTAGTGGAAATTAAGAAGAAGAAATGGGCATGTGCAGGACATGTAGTCCGAAGAGAGGATAACCGATGGCCGGTTAGGGTAACAAACTGGATTCCAAGGGAAGGAAAGCGTAGCAGGGTGTGGCAGAAAGTTAGGTGGGCGGATGAGGTTAAGAAGTTCGCGGGGGTCAAGTGGATGCAGCTAGCACAGAACCGGGTTAAGCGGAGAAATATTGGAGAGGCCTTCGCCCTGCAGTGGATATGGTCAGGCTGATGATGATGACGACGACGATGATGATGATTCATTCTTTCTTTGCTGAATGGCCAATTGCCACGCGACAACTACTGGATCCGAGGAATTGAGCCTCTCCTGTCGATACCATGGCTGAGCAGAGGTCCGACTCTCCTCCATGCGAAGCGAATGTGCTGCGGCCGCTGTGTCTCGCCTGCGTTTGTATACACGCAGTTGCGCATGCGCAAATCGGCGCAAAGCTAGCACTTGGCATCCGCGTGATTCCGCGAGCGGCAGCTGCGGCCGCACCCGGCAGCGAAGATCGCCACAGACTGGGCTGCCGACGTCATGAACCATATAGGAACATGTACAGTCTTTGTCAAAAATATACAGCCCAAGGGGCTTGCTTCTAAGCCCTGTAATGCGGCTCCTGGCAGCAATACTGGAATATGAATGCATTCTAGAGGAGAATGAGGACAAGATTTGTCATTTATGAGATTTCGAACGCTAGAGTTGCGTTACGAGCCCTGTTACGGGGCTGCAAAGGAAACCCCTTGGGCTGTATACTTTTGAAAAAGACTGTACGTAAACTGCATAAGGCCGTGCGGGGGCTCAGGGGCAAGCATGCCCCAAACTCCTTTGTTGTAATAGTTACTGCTACTACTACTACTGCTGCTACTATTACTACTAATACTAATACTCGGAAAATGGCTCGGGAACGGCTTCCTGGAATGAGGAGGCTGTTCACCTATAGCGCGGAGATTTCTCGCCTACTCCGATAAAAACTTTATTTCTCTCCCTTTAAACTAAATAATTTAGCCCCCCTTTAAACTAAATAATTTAGCCCCCCCCCCCCCTACAGTCACACAAGTAACAGATGTTTCTGTACCTGACCAGCCGAACTCCATCAGCTCCTATCTGGAAGAGAAGACAAAAAGCTTCTAAAACTTCGTCGCCTCGCAGCACTGGCCTCTTAAGCCTGCACTGTATGCCACCTCCACGTGACGGCGAACATCCCCGGGGTGCGCGCGTCTTGATGCCTCCTGCGGCACAGTTTAGAGAGCCATGGCCAGGTAGGCGTGCAGATCGCATTTGGTTCACCTCGCTTTTGCCCGAGCGAAGGGGGCGCGCGGAGCGCGTGACCGGCGTGACACTGCCTAGCGGCCTTTCTCGCGGTCGAAGGGGGGACCGGGAAGACGCAAACAAGCAAAGAAGGGAAAAACACGGAAGGCGACACGACAAGCGACACAGTCACGCTTGACCCGCCGCCTTCCTTGCGCTGTCCTGCTCCGCTGTTCTTCACGGCTGAGAGGCAGCAGTGCAGCTGCCCCGAGCTATTTCGCCAAGAACGCCACTTCTTCGATGGCACGATCACGGATGACTCGACTTTCCGGACAATAAGCATTTCTATTTCCAAACAGACCCACGCAGAATATGTCATGTGCGTGTACATATACACGTTCCGGGTAATTACGCTGCTCGATATCCCGAGCTACATCAAATGACTGATGCGAGGCCGTAGAATTTAGATGGCGCAATCACGGATACCTCGACTTTCCGGAAAATAAGAATTCTTTGATGATTTGGAGTTCTAATGATGCGAATGAAGCTTCAGCGCTTGGTGTTTATTTTTTCTTTCCACAAGGTGGGGTCACGTATCTTTGTTCCAAACATTTCGCCCCAGAGAAGTCGAGCACCAGGCCTGGGAAAGCTTGTATACCCATTTGTATATGCACCCCATATCACGTGGCGTATGTTAGGGGAGCGTAATTTGCAGCTATCAACGCATCTTCGACGCTGGGATCAAAGCTTGTTCGCACCCCCCCCCCCCCCTCCTTCCTCCTCCTCTTTTATCTACATATGTACCCGGAAAAAACGACATCCTCGAACGCAATAAAATTTCTGGAGGGTAATGAATTAAAATGAGAAAAACACGCGTTTGGAGTTGTTAGCAATACTGAATACAAACCAAACGAGAAGCTGATAATCATCCGAACGGCATCTCGCATCAGCTTTAGTACCTATAATCGCCGGTGCTAGACGGTAGATGGATTTTAGTAAAGGCCAGTGAAAACAGCAATTTGAATGATTAAGTTTGAAACAAACAGCACTCTGAACAGCGTTATTCAAATATTAAGGCCATATCCAAGCTCAAAATTTTATTTTGTCGTCTTTCTTTGCAAACGCAAAATTTATGGACTGCATCTGGACATTTTCTTCTGGTCCAGTTTGCGACACACACGAAGTCCGAACGACCGCTGTACGATATAGCGCTATTGGTAAAGGTTTTATGTTTTGTTGGTTTGTGGGGTTTAACGTCCCAAAGCGACTCGGGCTATGAGAGACGCCGTAGTGGAGGACTCCGGAAATTTCGACCACCTGGGGTCCTTTAACGTGCACTGACATCGCACAGCACACGGACGTCACTCCATTTCGCCCCCATCGAAACGCAGCCACCGAGGCCGGGATTCGATTCCGCTTCCTTGGGCACAGTACTGGGTACTCCCCTGATGGGGCTGGGGCAGGTAGGTCACCACCGCTTGTGGCGGGGCTAGCCTGCCACCGAATTTTTATCTGTTGTAGGCCGTCATTACACCCGCCACCGCTTCGGTGGTGGACGACGGCTGTTGTTGCGGTGCGCGTCTTTCTCTCCCCCTTGCTTTTCTTTCTTGTCTATTTTCTCTTTTGTCTGCAGGAGGCAGCGGAGGTGGAGCCAGTACAGGCCCGTGCATTTTCTTTTCCTTCTTCTTACAGTCACAACAACAACAATATATCCTTGGGAACAGTAGTCGAGCGCCGTAACCACTGCGCCACCATGGCAGGGCGGTTTTATTTTTTCTTATGTTCCACGTGTCTAATTTATTGATGCGGTTTCTACTCGTATCCTGTCGTATTTATGCAACGATAATCATAATTTCCAGCTTGCTTTCTTTCTACCGAATTTCGTATCCTTGTAAATTGCAATAGTTTCCTTGTCCGCCGGCTAGTGCATTTTTTATTGGTTGTATTCCTGACCTTGCTAACACCCGGGTCTTTGACTGCAGTATAAATATATTGCAACACGTAATACGTATCAAAAACCACATGTCTACATCGCTTTCCGCATTTATGCAGAAGCATAAATTTGTCTAGGATTGAGTATAACAATCCAGAGACACGAAACACAGTCAGAGAATCGACATGTTGCACGAAAAGCTAGCTCTTCTACGTACTTTCTTTCTTTCTTTTTCTTGACTCTTAAAAATGTCTGGCTTCATCGCTTGGCTAGTTCCTCCAGCACAGCGCGCGGCGCTTCGAACGTGCCTCGACAGCTTCGGCGCGAAGTTGTCTCGACGCTCTCTTTTGGCGCCGCTCAAATTCGCCAGAGCGACTGACGATCACTTTGGCGGAAGATACAGCGCCGAGAGGCAGCGCCGTCACACACGATACGGTGCGCGCGGGCGCCAAGAGTGCGCGACAAATGACAACACGTCTCGATTGACGCAGCCGGACACCCAAGAGAGCCTGGGGAGTCGTCTTCTCTCATCTCGAGCTTCTTTTTCGCCAGCACTAGGCCACTTTGGATGGCTGCCGTCCGCAGACAGAGAGAGTTAAATATACATGAACTGAGTAGGAGACGTCGGGTGCCAAACCGCACCCGGCGGGAACCAAACGAAGCAACAGCAAAATACGTCGTGACCGCGAAAACGCCAAGAGCACAAACACGCTAGCGGGAGAGCGAGCAGTAAGAGCGCTCCCTGCTACTTATCTCCCTCCGGCGGGCTCAGTTTTTGAAGCGTTATGAGCAGCGCCCAAATATAGGAGCTTGAAATTACCCCATTTCAAACAAGGCCGGAGTTAAAGTGACAGGGAGAAAAAATAAAAATGAAGCGGTGCAGACGAAAAAGTCACCCTTCCCTTTTTTTATAATTAGCTCAGCAAGTGGATTTGCTGCAGAGCGGAAAACTTGGCCTCTGCTTTAGCTCGTTACGGGAGATAAATTTTGTCGGCAAAATAAATATAAACGTGAATAGAAATGACCCCGTAGAAGTGTTCTCTCCTTCCGCTTCACCTATTTCGCGCTACAAGAACAGGGAACCGTAGTACAGCCGAAGTGATACGGACGGACGGTCCGTGCGAAAGTTGCAGCAATCTGCGAAGACGTCCAAGAAAAATGTCAGGAAAGGATGTTCTCACCGTAAAGACCGCTGCGTGTTCTCGCCCACTTCTTCAGCTGGCCGGTCGATCACGCATATTTGCACTTTCTTCTCGAGTATTGCGGTAGTTTCCTCGGCAGTACTGTCACCTTTCAGACTTCACCTTCCGAGCTCCTCCGTTAACTCCGTGCGCAGCGCGACGGCAGCCATGACGGAATAAACCGGAAAAACATCACATGCTATACAGGAAGTTGTCCTGCTTATCGCGCCCTCTACAAGCAGGTCAACTTGAGTGAATCAACACTTCAATATGTAATCGCCCTGTGAGATGATATAAATTCAAGACATGAGAGAAAATTAGTATATATACACTTTTAAGCTACTGAAAGTGCAGAGTGGCTCATGAACAAAATGCGCTGCGTGGTGAAGCGCGAATTTTGAATTTCCGTTTAACTACCACATCTGACATTGATACTTCCTAACCGTTTTTGATATCTGCGATGCTTTTATGACATCCGCAGTGGTTCCACCTCCGATTAAATGAAAGGTACATGACAAACGCCAGCATTAAAAATCAGTATATCTGAAGCTTTCGTTCCTACTCGAGTATTGACGCCACAACTGCAGTTGCTAATACCCAAAATTTGGTTTGCGATGAATCTCCATGCGCAAAACGCGCTATTGGACTAAAGCGCGTCACTTTTAAAACTTGCGTCCGATCATATCCCTTAAAATGTATAATTTTTACGATGCTTGTTTCCTTTTCGAAAGCAGACGCTTCGTGTTGCATACATAATGCACGAGAGCCAGTATAAATAACAGGCATATTCAGCAAGCACATAAGGCAAAGGACTTGACAAGAAACTATGTCTAAACTGGTCATCATTACAATTTGAAGCAATTGAAAATATATGAACTTACAGACCACGGACGCCGTTCCATATATTTCAGAGTTAATTACAGCGACATATTCAGGGCATGTACATATACTATGGTAAAGCTGCCCAAAAGTAATAAAAAATAATGACTTTGCCCGTGCCACTAAGTATAACGGGCTTCATTGCATGTACAGGATAAATTTATGCAAAACTGTAGGCTAAAACTCAATAGGAGCAAAACTGAAGTAATGTTCATTTCGCAGTCACGCTTGTAAAGGTGCACGCTAGCATGAAAAAAAAAAAAAAAATCAAACCAAGGAGCGAGCGTATATTCTTACACCACAGTACCAGCAGATATATAGATCATAAGAAAAAAAAAAGCATGCAAATAGAATTAGGCTGCAGTTCACTCAACAGGGATTATCAATTAAGTGCAACCCACAAAAAAGTGATACCCAAAAAAAGAATAACACACACCAGTAGCATTTTGCCAAGGCTCCCATATGGCATTGAAACCTTGAATCTAATAAAAAGGCTAGGCATGAGGCCAAGGACAGCAAAGTGAGCAATGGAGAGACAAAATGAAGCATATGTTAATAGAACAGAAGGTGCTTAGAAAAGGCAATGCACAAAATGTCAGACGAGAATAGGCGAGAGTGGGGCATTAATAACCAGCAGCCGAATGGAGACAGCAGATGCCAAAGGAAGGTGACATGCAGTTAGGGCTAACAGTTTAACAAATGAAATGATTAGCAGATATTGCGTATGATGCTTTTGTAAAAAACTAGAGCAGAAGCCCACAAACCTAAAAAAAAAATGTATTGGGCACAAATTTGCAAGTATTAGCTGCTGTGAATAAAATTCAAAGTGAACCACTTAAATGGCTCTAATCAAGTTTCGATGGCTCCAAGTTTCGAAGAGGCACCCGCGTGTTGTGCGACCCAGGTGGTCGATTAAAGCGATAGCATTGAAGACCCCATTATGCAGAAAACCCAGCGTTGTTGCCGAAAAATCACGGGCATCAGCTCTGCCTGATGGCAGTTTGTAGGCAACATGGGCAGGTACTGTTAAATCAGCGAGAAGTGCGACATGTCACAAGGCCATATTACATGGCAGGAGTTGCCAACTTTAGCTTCTCCTTTCAGATGGGTGGTTAAGACTGGAATCGAACCTTCCAGTACTGAGCAATGAGTAATACCTCTTGTCACACGAACACCTATGATCCTCACTGAACTCGATCTGCATTCAACTCAATGTAGATTGAGGTTGTCACACAGAAACTTTCAAGTGCAATCGAGCCCAAGCCTGCTTGGCTCGAAGACGCTTCCTCAAGAGAGTTTTCAAGCACATTTGAGAGTGGGCATTGACAAACTCTTCATCGAGCTTAAAATAAAAGAGAATGAATGCTATAAAACTTCAAATATTAACAGAGAAATGTATTTAAAAGGCACGATGGAACACTGTTGGAACATTATGCTTGTTTATACTGCTGCGTGGTGGCATATGACAAGCGATGAAACACAGCGACACAACAGAAACAGAACGACGTGATAGCATGATGATGAAATATGCTTTAATGGCCAGCGAGCCAGTGCAAGCGCTTTACCCTGCACCACTGCCCGCTTCGTCGTTTTCGTAACAGTGTTAAAGAATTTTTATAATTTCGAAACCCACCTAACGCGCATGAAGGAAACTTCTCAATGTTCATTCAAAAAGCCTGTGTAGCACCAGATGCTTCAATCGGTTTTGAAAACCTCAATGCAGATAAAGTTCAATAAGGATCGAAAGTGTCATTTCACAGGGATGTAACACATGCTACTTTTAGGCCATGCAGGAACATCCATATGGCTTAGTTAAAGCACGGCTGTATAGATATCTATGCCAGCTGGTCTTTCACATAACTGGGTAGCTTACGACTGTGTGCTAATGAATATGTGCAGAATAAGAGGCACAAATCAAGGGATTATAAATTGAGTAGCAAAGCAAATATATGCAAACGAGGACCCACAAGAACAGTCTCAAGACAGAAACTATAATGCTATTGCATCATACATGTGTCTCACATATTTTCAAACTTGCCTTTTGTTGGTGCCTCATGTCCCGGGGGCCCGAAGTGCACTTCCTACATGGCTTGCTCTCGGCTTTCACAAAGTATGGCACACTAATAAATAATTCGAAGCTCTTTTATTACATCTGAACAATGAGGCAAAGAAAACATTCTGAAATGGCAGCATGAGCAAAAAGGAAAGGAACATGAAATGGCCCAAGAATGCCATAAATAATGATAGTCGATAAGGTGACAAAACATTTCTTAAAATAATAATGTTAATCCTCGTACCCCAGAATCGAGGCTTCTGACTAAGTGGCAGCGGTGATGGATACAAAAAAGAAAAGACAGCAACACTCGTGACTCGAGATCCACTTGCAAACACACATGCGATTCACCACATTCTTTTGATGAACCGATCGTCAAGAAAATGAAAGGTGGAGCAGGAAGGGAGGCCTGCTGTCCCAACAAACGGACGTCTCCTGGTGGCAGCAGTGGCTTAGCAACCGTCAAGTCAACGATGAACTGACGTAGCAATGGCTTTCTTTCGCTCGTTTCTCTCTCTTCTTTTTGGCATGACATGCACAGTTGCAACACCAGTCTAGGGAAATGCTTCCTTAACACCTGCTGCAGCTCCGCTTGTGATCCCTGTGGTCTTCTCTACTCGAGGAGCGCTTTCTGCGAGGGGAAAATCCAAGCGCAGCTGTGAGAATGCCTGTCATTAAAATCAAAGCAATATTACTGCCAAGAAGAACAAGAAAAACGGAATCATTCATACTGCATACAACTGCAACCTGTGTTACGTGGACGGTCATCTTTTTTCCAGAAAAAAAAAAACAAATCAGGGCACGGCAAGTGCATAAAGGGACTTTGAAGTCAACCATAAGTTGGCCTGAATAAAGAGTGCACCATGTTCTAGTCCCAAAGGCCCAGCACTCACCGAAGGCAGAGCTTTTGTAAACAAGAAAGCACAGCAAACAAAATACAGATGTTGCAACCGCCTGACGATTTTATAAGTAAATTTGTGCACGTATACCGATTTAGTGACGCAAATCACAGAGGCTACACAGCCGTGGACTTCAAAACAGTTGCAACCTGTCGTTTATTAAAAGGATATCAAGAGTGAATCAACATGTCAGCAGTGAATCAACGTGCAGGAAGATTTTAACATTAGCTTTATCGACGACAAATGCATCTTTCACTGACAGAAAAACTTCAAAGCCCAGAGAATAAATTTTTATATGGAACAGTAAGCAGATGAAGTTGTCGCCGATGTCCTTTGAATTAAAGAACTCTTCTATAACAATGAGAGGAAGCCATTCCTACAGGTTCAGCAACAAAACCACACGGAGTAGAGACAGTGACAAATTGGTTTTTAATTCAGAACCATCAAGAGCAGCCCAAGTTCCATCCTTGCAGCCTGACACAACAACTGTTGCAGACAGATGTCATTAAGGCTTAGAAAGCATGAAAAGAAAAACACTACATTTTAAGCACAATGCTAACAGTAAAAGCCTGGGAATTTAAATGACCCCTGGCACTTTTCCCGTTTCAGCACTAGTATCTAAAGGTAGCAAATAGCAAGACTAATGCAGCAATCTATCTGAGGCTTCTCGAACTGGACTCTGCAGAACTCTTGGGTTTCTTAGAGAGCTTTGTGGGTTGCAAGGGCACCTGAATACATGGATGCCTCAACTCCCACCATTTTTATTCTAATTTAATTTGAAACCAACTGTAACATACCTGCTCAGAGCAGACTCTTTTACTATACAGACTGCTCTTAATACTATACTGAATTTCGTTTCTTTCTTTCCTTTTCTTTGTTTTTCTTTTCTTTTGGTGGGGGACATGCAACTGCACACACCTCTGGGAGCAAGAGATTCCAGCCAAGCTTGTGTAGCTCCTTGCAATTCTCTTTTCCCACTAATGCGTTAAGCCAGCAAAGCAGCTTAATATGTTTGCAACTTCAGCTTTTGCAGCTTGGACTGGGTGCCATCATTCCGGTGTTCATGGCGCCTTACAACTCCTCTATTAGCCTGTTCTGATCTCTTCATTTTTCCACCACCGTTAATTAACTTTTGACGAAATGCAGAGAGCTATTGAATGAAAAATGGTACATGTAACATCAAGAGACAGGAGTGTGTGTGCAGAGTGGATCAGGGAACAAACAAAAGGTAATGATATTCTCGTCACTAACTGATGGTCACTAAGGATGACAGACTGGATTTTAAGAGAAGGCAAGCATAGTAGGGGGCGGCAGAATGTTAGGTAGATGGATGACAGCTGGAAGTTTGTGGGGATTACGTGGAT
The DNA here is from genome assembly GCF_055883805.1 of Amblyomma maculatum. NCBI lineage: Eukaryota > Metazoa > Arthropoda > Arachnida > Ixodida > Ixodidae > Amblyomma > Amblyomma maculatum. The sequence goes on along the minus strand of NC_139351.1, from coordinate 116,294,769 downwards.
GCAGCTGGCACAAAACTGAGTTAATTGTAGAGATATGGGAGAGGCCTTTGCCCTGCAATGGATGTGGCCAGGCTGGTGATGACGAATAACTTCAACGGCGGTGCCAACAGTTCATCAATCAGAAGCGTGACAATCAGTGACGTGATCAGAGAGTGGAGGAGCAGCCTCGAACAGCTGGAAGCTTGCGGTGGCATCACGGCACAGGTTGATGAGGGGCCGGGGCACATGCTAGTCATGTGACCAGCGACGTCATGGTCACATGATGTGCTACACTACCATTGGGCACTGGCACTGCTCAAGTCAGGAATAGAGGCTTAACAGCTGCACCGTAAAATATTGAGAATCGGCGGTCTAAATGGATCAGTATAGCTGAAGCAACGGCAGCAAAGCATGCCTCTGCAGCACTTTGCATCTATTCGCATAGACACTCGAGCAAGTGCCAGCACGTTGCGTACCTTGTCGTAAGTCTGCCACGGAATTACAAACACGAGTTTCCAATAGATAACCAGGCCCCTCCAGATGAGACCAGCGAGCGACCAGTGCCAGTGAACGACCATGAGTGGCAGGCTGGGTCAGAGCAGAGCGCAGGGCAAGAGAAAATAGGTCACCTGCCACCAATCTGGGTCATTGTGCCAATAACAGCCTAGCTTTTCAGTCGAGCCACTGATTGTAACTTCATCCCATCTAGATCCTACAGAGACTGCTCTGAAAAAACACGCCTCCTTTGTCAGCCTTTCCTTCCATGTACAAATCTTATGCAGGTTGCAAGATAACAGGATTCGAATAAGAAGTTACAAAGGTGCTTTGGACTGGTGCAAAAAAGGTATTGTGAAGTATTTTGAAAACAATGGGTATAAAAATCTGAGGAATGCAACAGCAATTCCGTACACCATAACTTTATTTCATAAAAAGAAAAAAAAAAAAATATGCTGTAACCTCTGGCTACACTAAATATAAATGATGCTGTGGGTGATATGAATTCCAGTATGATACAATTTTACAAATTCCCCAGCTAAAGTGCACTGTGTAAAATGCAGTGCAGAAATTTGGATGCCAAGAGCATTCTCGCAGGCCATTATGAGCAATACAAACATAAAAGCTGCCAGTGCGCAAACTAATGCTAAGCGGTGTCCTTGTCAGGCGTGCGATACATGCTGTGAGCACTGGCATGCGCAGTCCATAACTCGTTGACGGCGTCATCACCAGCAGTGCAATATACACTGCGTGGTGATTGAACGGCCACACATGACTGCATATATTACTATGTCAGCTCTGAACTGACGTGCGTAAATGCATTAGTATCTGTGCTTTGATCTGCGTGTTTTGACCATTTTTAGATAATAAAAGTTTCAGGTGAATCAACTATTTGCATCCTTCATCTCACGAACACCAATTGCTCCACAATGTATGCAGTATCAATATGGGCCCCGTGTTTTGAACAGACATGGGGAAAAATACATCAGCAAGGCACATGCCAATTATTCAAGAAACTATTTGAAAAATTTATAACATGTTTAATTCAGTCAAATAATTTCCAAAATATGCTACTTGATTCGTTCGAATAATCGAATACGAGGGTATTGGAATTGCTATTTGACATTTTTGGATATTTGCACACCCATACTTATTGCAGATCAAATGAGCTCAATCATCACATAGACAACGCTCATGATAATCCTGCCCTCATAGTGACTACGAGAGCAGTATGTAGCTGGCATGTTTGTAAGCCCTAAGGCAAGTTGCATATAAACAACAAGTGGACGGGGGAATGAAAATATTTAGTGTGAAGAGGAAGAAGTGCACAAGGAACATGCCAGTCAGTGGCATCGTGATCGCTGCGCGTGCTGGATCTGCCTGTGTTCGCTGCCGCTGTGTTCGAAGCTGATCTGCTCAGTCCTGCTGATCAAGTCCTGTTGATCCGCTGAATAAACCCCCCATTCTTACATTTGGTGGAGGTGCTGGGTAAGATCTATCCTCTCGCCCTGGAACTCCGCAGCCGTACATTACCACCTCCTGCGATGCCTGAGGACGTCAACCACCAAGCCGTACAAGTTGGCTCTGCCATCATCTGCCCCGGCTCCCTCCGCCAGCGTGACCCCGCCATCTTCAGCGGCACTGACGACCACGATGTCGAGGACTGGCTCACATCCTATGAACGAGTAAGCGTTTACAACAAATGGGACGCGGAAACAAAGTTAAGCAACGTCATTTTCTATCTCACCGGCGTAGCAAACCTATGGTTTCGAAACCATGAAGCGGACATTCCATCATGGTCCGCGTTTAAAGCCAGCTTCTCTGAAGTCTTCGGCCGACCAGCTGTGAGGAAACTCCGCGCTGAACAGCGCTTGCGTACGCGGTCTCAGCAAGCTGGCGAAAATTTCACGAGCTATATCGAGGACGTCGTCGACCTGTGCAAGCGCATTAACCCACACATGTCAGAGGCCGAGAAGATCAAGCACATTCTGCAAGGCATCGATGACGATGCCTTTCAGATGCTGTCGGCTCGAGATATCCGCACCGTCGCACAAGTGGTCACACTGTGTCAAAGTTATGATGAACTGCGAAAACAAAGGGCCATAACTCGCGCGAACACCATGCACTCCGAGTCCCTTGCTGGCCTGACAGATGCATGTGAACATTCTGCGCTCCTACCACAAATTAAGAGCTTCATTCGGGAAGAAGTTGCTCGACAGCTCTCCCTTATATCCTGCCATCAAGAACCTTCCTCAAACCTAGCTCCTAGTTTGCGCCACATTATTCAAGAACAGGTAGCTGAATCTCTTCCTCCAGCCCCTCAACCCATGCCTGTTACAGCGCCGTTAACTTATGCGGCTGTTGCGGCCCGACAGCCACCTGCATATGCTCCACCGCCACCAGCCTACGTTCAGCCGCCTCCTGCGCCTGCGCGAGAACCTGCGCAGTTTATGCGACCGGCTCCAAGACCACGTAATCCCTGGCGCACGACGGATAACCGGCCAATCTGTTACACTTGCGGGCTTGCTGGACACATTTCTCGTTACTGCCGCAACCGTCTCCCGGTGTCGGCACCACCTACTCATGGTTCTGCATACTGGTCTCCGACGCCTCAGTATTCCGCGCCTACTGAGCCTCCAGCTGGCCCTCAGTTCTCCCCAGACCGCTCAGCCATGTCCGACATGGTTTGTCGGCGACAGATGAGGACTTGGGAAGTTCGACTGGGTCGCAGTTCTCGCCTCAGGAACTGCGGCCTCTAGTTTTCCTCATGTGAAGCGTTCTGTCGACGTCGCATTAGAATGAAAAAAAAAAAGTGAGCTAGAATGCTCGGCATGATCTGTCTGGTGCCAGGAACATAATCTTTTCTTGATTTTGAATTTTTCTCCCTTTTCTAACAATCTTATCACGAAGCTGCTACATATACCAATTTGATAAGTTGCATTCGTAAGCCATAAACACCCCAGTGTGAGCAAGAAAAACAGCCAAGCTATCTTATCAATCAATTGTGGGCATAAATTTTGCAGAGGAGAATGAACCATCATCTGAAATACACAATGAAAGGAACTATGTTCCTTACCATACCTGGCGTTGCTGCTGTTATGTATCAGTTTCTGCGGCAACATCACAGATTAGAAAGCTTAAAAGTTAACTCATGAAGTTAGAGCCTAAGGCAGTTTTCCTTTCAAACCCTTTGCCAACACTGAGAAAAGGCAGACTCGGGTAGTTTTGAAGGATGCGTGCTCCATGTTCACTAAACTAATTTCTTCGTTCAAGACCGCAGAACAATGTCTCTGTACCATCACCTACGCTCACTATATGCTTGCGTAGCAATGCCAGCACATAAAACCAGACTCGCACCTTTTGCGTTTGTAGCCATTGAGACTCCCTTTGCCAGAGTCCTCGTCAGAGCTTGAACAGCAGGAGGAGTCTGAGGACGATGAGCTGGAGCCCGAAGAACTGTCTGAGGCTACACCAGAATCTCGGGACACATCTATGTTGTCAGCAATGGCAGCCAGTTCGGGCCTGTGCTCCTGGAAAAGCCAAGGACAAAATGAATAAAGACACCAAAAACTTTTGAATTGGCCTCTCTTTGCGACATGCACAAAATTATTGCAGATGCAACTGTGTTCCCCATCTTTCACAGTTACAGCAGACAGGTGTGGATGAAAGAGGCAGAATGAAAGTAAATCAAGGGGGAAAAAATTTGGACACTTGAAAGCCGAGCACGAACAACTGAGCTGGATCGCAATTGAAATCGATCATGTAAAGCCAAAGCCTAAGGCTGGTTTTAAGTGACTCAGTTAGGGGTTTACCATAAGTAGGTAATGGCAGAACAAGTTCATGGAAAGTGAAGTCCGGGCTAGCGCATATCCGCTCTGACTACCAACCACCACAGCTTTTCAGTGTAGTCTCACCTTGAGGACCTCATACCACTTGCGTGACAGCTTGGGCCTCCCGCGCACCGTCTTGTGCCACACGATGGGGAAGTTGGTGCGGCTGCAGAAATTCTGTGTCACCGCAATGGTGTGGTCCAGGTTGAGCACCACGTGCCACCAGCCACCCGGCACAAACACCACCTCACCGGGCTTTTGCACCAGCTCCAGCTGCAAAGGAGGGGGAGGAGGCCAAGGTTACAAGGTGATGTGCTCAGCATGTAAAACAACGCATCTTCTTACGGTTGGTTGATTTTATGATTTTACGCAAATCTGGACACTGCATATCAGTGTGCCTTGCTTCTTTCCTGCTTGTCACTGGTGGACGGTGTCACACACTTTGTCCGATTTTAGTACACCATAGGATGACGACAGCTTGACGGTTCCTGTCTTCATTTTACTGTTTCCATTTCTTTTATGTCAACCCAATTTTGGCGAAGGTGCTTTTAAGAGCCTAGCAGTATTTACGAAGAAAATTAAAGTTCCAAAGGTTTCTAGTCAGAGCCATTTCAATGCTCAAATGAAATGATAAGGAAGGCTCTTCTCACCTTCCACTAATCTGCAATGTCATAGACGCTGTGCAAGCCATATTGTAGAGTAGAAAAAATGAATGCTGCCGCCCAAGAACTTTTTTAACGTGACTGTACACTCTGGGAGACGAAAAACACTGAATGGTATGAGGAAAGAAGGGTTACGTGCTCGAGAATGCGGAAATGCTATCCCAATTAATGTATTTCTATGCTCCAAAGCAGTACCTCTCAGCGAGCACTAAACAAGATTTACCGATTGCACACCCCATAAGAAAGTTGCCACTATGGCTGGGCACCAGGCTCACATTTCAAATGCACATTCCAACCAGGCTGCGGCTACTTACAGGCTTGCATTCCTCCGGCCATCCTGGCTGCTGGGTTCTGGGATAGACTAGCCGGAACCATGTGATGGCCTCATCACCTTGCTTGCCGCCATCTTCAGGTCGCAGCTTTAGCATCTCCTTTGGCGTGTGAGTCGGGAACAGGCACCACCTGGCAAGGCCAAAGGAAGATCGCCAGGCAGCAGGATGTCAAGCAGTGATCAAATCAGTGCTGAAGTGCAAACAAAATTCCAGAGCACGAAAGAGGGAAACGCAGAACAACGCAGCCTACAAGAGGCATTAGCAAAGCGAAGATGATAAAACTAGTGCCTCTGTCACGTGAGTAACTTCAACGGCTGTTAGCCTTTGAGATTCTCGATCGCTACCAAACTTCTGAGGAGTATTGGCATTATTGCTACACAGTAAATCTGACTTCTATCGAGAGATTCCATCCTCTCACACCAGTGTTGTGAAGCCACAGTCGTCGCCAGTATTTTAGCGGGCATACAAGCAGCCACAAAAATGTTGAAACAAAATGCTTATATGATGTAGGATTGTTAACTACTCTTGAAATTATGGTATGCACACGGCCGTAAGCCTATCTCTTCCTTTGATATCAGGTTTACCTCACCTGCCATACTGATGGTAATTTTGCTGTTTTGGACAAGCTCAGCAGCACCTATGCACTTTTGAGAAAGTTGGTTTTGGCTGCTTTTGTATTGCTAGCAACGATGGTACATTATGCTTCTTGCTGGTACATTATGCTCTGCCACGTCGACAGGTGGAGGCGACCCGTTAAAAAGGGGACAGCCGTCATCACCACCACCATCAGCAGGCGCCAGAGTGAAGTGGGTCGAATGACACGCTGTGGGTGCCCAAACACACCCCTACATGAATATAGATATTCATGGTTGGCCTCACAATTTTACACGCCCTCTGCAGAGTGGCAGAGAAGCCAACAGACCACATGGTACTGGAGTGTGTGGCATAACTGCAGTGACTTTTGTTTTTTGTTCTTTTTCGGCCACACTTAATTTTCCGGAACTAAACTGATGATTTGTTGCAAAAGGTCGGTAGCCACCATCACCAGTGCTTTGAAGCTCACCCTGTCTTTTCCTTTTTGAAAATTGCATGTTTTTTCAGTGATGCTGCTGCTCCAATTTTATTTGCCATTGCGTTAGGCAGAGTGCTCTCTTTTCAAGAACACACACAAATGCCACTCAAAGACCTTAGGGACCTCAATAAAATTCTGCATAGCTCCGTTCACTCGATGCTCACTGGAGCCATCCCTGTACCAGTGTTGAAATGGACTTTGAGTTGGCAGATTATTCGTTCAAGGGGTTTTTATTTCAGCCCCTTAGGCAAGTCAGTCAAGTAGGAAGAGACTACATCAATGCTAATAGGACCATCCCTTCCTCACTCCCTCGTGGCACCTGAAGACACAGCGTCAGTGGTGGAATGACGCCCAAAATGCCGCTTTCACAAAGGCAAATAACCCCCTCAGCCCTCTGCATCGATTTTGCCAGACTGCAAGTCCCATGATGCGCCTCAACGCTGTCACAAACCATGAAGGCGTGACGTCACAGTGGGCGGTATGATCGAGCAAGCTTGCTTTGAGCCAGCAATCATGGCATACCTACACTTTTTTCATCTTTACTGCGGCTTTAGTGCGTACGCTTTTGCCGTGTGCTGGAAGTCACTCTTTTTAAGAAGTAGCAAGCTAAGTCGTGCGACAACTGCAAAATATCACAATTTGGAAATGTTGCTGTGCTTCGCTGGCAGTTTAGTTCAACTACAAATTCGAAATTTCTGAACATTTAACAGGCTTGTGAACTGCATTTTTGTTATTTGAACTATTCAAAAATAGTTTAGCAGTGAAGTGTGGGGCAAATCAAACAGGTGATGCTATTGAAAAGCTATTTGAAACATCGGACATTCACACATCCCTAAAATAAATAAATGGTGGGCCTTTGCACACAAACAACACTGTAGATGAAAGTACAAATCCGAGACCTTCTTAAGCCGAAGGAACAATTTTTGGTATGGTTGTAACGCAGTGCCAGAGGATGTAAAAACCAAAGCTTCAATGAGAGGAACAGTGGTCAGCTGATGTCACGAGGGAAAACTGAACCCACACACACTTATTAAATTAAGTGTGTGTGTGGGAAATGTGCAAAATAGTGGCAGAATTAATGAAAGCTTAGAAAGAAAGAAAAGAGAGCCAACAGAGTCTTTCTGTTAAATATTTTTTCCCATAGGGATGCCGCATCCCATAGTCCACACATGATAAGTGTTACCTGCATCTAGGGAATGGGTAATATTTTTACTACACTAAAGCTTTCCGTGTGGTTGGAAGCTGCTGAAATGCCACATCGGAGACATCATCTTTCAGTTCAACAGACGCACACAGCAAATGACCTACTACAGAACCAAGAAATTGTGTTAAAAGAAAAACGTTACTGGCGAACCAGCTTGCGACTTAGTTAAAACATTCAACGAAAGCCAATGAAAGCCACCATGTTTGTTTCTCTCCCTACAACTGCCCCCCTCACATTCCTCCTTCTCTTTCGTTCCCTCTCTTTTGGCTTAGATCTTGGCTTGCCTTGGCTTGGTGCAGACCAAGTTGGTAATCAAGCCCAGCCAAGGCAAGGCAAACATGTGACTACAATGAGCTTCAGTTATGTTACTACGCAAGGTGAGCTTCCCATTATTGGCTTTTGCCATTCAAATTTTTTAAAATTTAGCATTCGATTGCGGCACGTCAGAGCACACGCTCACACCTTTTGTGTCCGTGCACCAGGGCGTTCCAGGCGCTGGTCCCCAGGGGGTCTATATGGATGCCAGTGCCAGACCGCGCAGAGCCCATGACGAACCAACGGTATGGGGGCCTTTTCTCTTCTCCCGCATACTGGAACAGGTCGTCAGAGAAGTAGGCAGGCACTTGATAGTCCTCAAGCAGCTTGGCCCTCCGTGAGTGCTGTAACACATGTTGGAAGAGGCGTTACCTTCACTGCTGCAGAAAATCTTTCGTCTGACCCTTACAATCCATGTGGCTTTGCTATTCAAGGAATTTTTCAGAGACCTCCTTGGCCTCACAGTCGTAACTTAAGTACTATTTCTAGCTCACGTGCAAAATGATGACTTACAAACAAAAAGGAACAGTGCTGTTAGAAGTGCGTGGCAAAAAAGGCACCTGCCACAACCAAGACTTCCTGTATAAACTTCCAACCTGCACACTGACACCATCCCTACGGCGGAGCGCAGATTTGAAAACTGTTGTGTAGAGACCTAAGCTGCCACCAGGCGCTGCCTGAACTGACTCCCACAGCAGACGATACGATGTTGCGCATGACGGCCCTGGCTAAGCGCTGTGCAGGCTCTTCTGTTTGTTTTTCGTGCTCCTGGTGCGTGGATTGAGTGATTGATGAAGTTTAACATCTCCAAGCGAGTCTCTGGCCACGAAAAGCACGGTAGGGGAAGGCACCGAAATACTCGTGACCCAGGTGCACGAGCGATTTTGCAGTGGGAAAGCACAGGTATGAACACTAACCAGACAATAATATACAGCGCTTGGCATGGAAAATGCAACCCTTATATCCCTTTCCTTTCTCTTCATTTTGTGCACCGGCGCCTCGCTGTCTGCTGCAAAAATAATTCCTCACTGTGCTAGTTGATGCATTGATCTTGAAACTGAGTTTCTGCAGCGCCAATAAATAGAAAATATAAGCAACGTACACGGTCGTCCATCTAAGCCGTTCACCTTTACTACCTGCTCATTCTCCCTGACTAAAATTTACCTTTTTTAAGATTACCTTTATCATCCTGTACACAAGGGAAGACAAAAACGAGCGGAAGGAGCTGCCATGCGTGTTTTACGCGCTCTGGAAGAAAGTGTGCAACACAACTGTTGATGTACCGCGACTATTCACGGCAACAATATTTTCAAAACGACCTCTAACACAGTTAATTCCCGTGGTTAAGGCCATGTTCGAGCATGGATGAAGCTTCATTAAAATTGCCAAATATCTTGCATCGGCGGTGCTCTCGCGCTTTCAGATAAAAGCGTTAGGACATAATTAAATAAACTTAAATCAGCAACTCTTGCGGACTCTAGTGATCCATGGGAATATGTAGAAAGCCAAGCTTAATTTATTATGAACAATTTTGATATTGCACCCTGAAAATGTTATGCAGAAAAACTAATTATTTTCATAGGATTTCCATATTGGACAAGTATTCTGGTTGAACATTTTTACATGTCGCATGTTGTGGTTTGCAATACTATATCAAACTACATGGTTAATATAAATTAACACTTATTAGCACCATATTACCATCTCAAAACCCTCTGTAGCATGAAATTCAGGAACGGTCAAAATGTTGCTACAGAATGCATTCTCCTCGAAGTGAAATGCTCAGTGGAGAAATCCAATCACTATACTACCAGTTAAAAGAGGGCTGTATGACTACGAATCTAACTGAGTAAATATCAGAGCTCCAACTGCCTAGCACCCATTAATTTACCGATAGCCCATGAACATCCCATATATCTCAAGCAACAACACAAGTACCAATTCTGCACTTCCTCTGGCAGAATAAAATTAGCCATATACTCCAATACCAACAAAATAGTGACCTAGCACTTGACAAATTCGTAAGAATAATAATAATTGTTCCTTTAATTTTCATCACACTGACCACAGCGGCTGCATTTTGATGGAGGCGAAACAAAGTGGCCTCCGTCTGTGTGCAGTGCACTTTCACTCCCACCTTCCTTCCTTCCCTTACCGTGCGGTTCAGGTGTCCACAAAGCAAGTGTGACAGATACTGCACCTTTCCCTTCCTGTGAACCAATTATTATTATTATATTATTAAGGAGGCTGAGAGAAAAAGCTGAGAAGCAGCCTGATTAGCTCTGGCCTCCCGGAAACACATTTGCCGATTGTACAGCATATCAAAGTGCACATAATCAAGACCAAAAGGTGACATATACAGAGTTCTTCTTCAACTACTCGTGTCAAATTTGGGTAACGTCCCTTGGAACGATATCCCAGTCGTGATCCTTGACCACCACCCGCTCGACTTGCAGAAAAGAGCGCAACAATATACCATTGCGGGAAACAATGTTACTGCTGCTGTACCCTAATGCTGTTGTTGACTATGCATTCATTGACACAAATTGTCACAAAGGTAAGCGCCTATCGCGCGCATCAACAAGCGGACCACGCGAAGACAGCGTTTGAGAACGAGATGATAGGAGTAAGTTGTGGCGCCACAGCATGCGGCAACAGTTTAGCACATAAAAAAAAAAAGAAGACAACTAGACAAGCAAAAGCAAATCTGGCATCAGGGGGAGCGTCGGCATGAGCAGGTCGGAAGTGTATAGAGAAGGCCGTGGCTGCATCAGATATAGTTGCAGGGAGTGCCACTGGAGGGCACTAGTGTACTATGTAATTTCAAGAACAAACACAGCTGTGGGCCAGGTTTAGGCTGGCAAAAATAAGGACAGATGTGATGGAAAAGAAGAGGAATAAAGGTTGCTGGCATAACAGCCAATTATGTTGGCTTGTATCATCAATGTCAAAACATGACAGCGCAGTCAAATTGATCTAGAAATTTAACACAAGCTCAATTATGATGCAAGGTCATACCAGTGCTTGATGTGAATGCATTTTTTAGGTTTCAAAGAAGCGACACCGCTTAAGATAAATTAAACTGTGGAGGATCCAGCGTCAAACTGGTTCCACCTATACTAAGTGCTTTCCGGATAATTTGTGTGAAGTCAATATACAGCTTGCATCAGATTACAAATTATGCAACTTGCTATGGCAGTCACACTCAAAAGTATAATTCCTTGCATTGTATTTATAATAAAAAAGTGTCTTGCCATTTATAATTCCATCCCTTATTTAGGTGGCAGTAGCAAGGCCCATATTTAAGCTTAGTTACTGCAAAAAGTGTGGAAACACTAGTCCAATAATGCACTCTGATTAAAGTTTAGTAATCCAATAATGCACTCTGATTAAAGTTTAGTAAGTGTTTCAGGCAAGACAGGGCAACATTTTCTGCAAAACTAGATTTTATTCACTCGAGACTGCATGCATTCAAAGATAGGATACTGTTACCAAAAGCTGTTTGTTTGACAAAAGAAACTTACTTACAGTCAGATACACCTAAAGGAAAGAAAAGGCCTCTTCAAGGGACCCCCTCACGGCAGAGTCTCATGACACTGTCGATAATCCCCTTAGACTTGCGAGTGTGAGAATGCAGAAGATACAATGGGATTCACCACGGCTTAATCAGATTAACCACTGCAGGATGAAAACCAATCGATACCACGGGCCTCCTCTGACGGGCATCTGCCATGTTTTTCTAGATCTATAGTTTTGTTTTGAATTAACTACCATCCAGTTGAAATGTGCTTCTCAGCAAACATGTGAATGCAAAATCGTTACAGAGCGGTCTATAAGCTGTTTTTTCTTACGAATGAAACAAAAGTATAGACAGATGGGCTGGAATAATAATAATCATGCTAATTTTAAACAACTTTTTCACAGTTTCTGTAGTGCCTTTCAATGATAATTTCTATATATTGCAGTATGGTTATACATTTGCTTGACTTTTTATGGCAGCTAAGTCCACAGTGTAAAGAGTGAAAATTAAGTAAAGTGACTGCAACAGCACATACAAAGCACGCTGCGGCACTGCAAACTAGATTTTATTCACTCGAGACTGCATGCATTCAAAGATTGGATACTGTTACCAAAAGCAAGGGAATCATTGCAAAACCACTGACGTGTGGTACAAGCACACCATGCACGTCCATGCGCGCGGCTTAAAACAAGTCAAAATGTACCTTAAGCTACTGCATGGTGGAAGCAGACTTACGGACCAAGCTGCCGAGCACAAGAAGCATTCAAACACTGGTACCCTATTACTCATGAATACAGTAACACCCCGTTAATATGTAGTTGGTAGGGACGCGGCAAAAGTATGCACTATACGGCAGTACACCTTAACAGATAACAACAAATTTGCCATTACTCACACTCCAAAAGTGAAGAAAAAACCAGGCATTGTAAATTTCCCGAGCGAGACTGCAAGCAAGCTTGTCCATAAGGCCCATCTTCTCAGCGAACGCACTCATAACAGTTTATGCCTAAGCGGCTTCCGTCACAGTAGGGCCTGAATCGGCTCTTTCCAAGTCATTGCCGCTGTCATTTTCGATATCCTCATCGCTTTGGGGAGGGGCATAGTGCCGCCCGTTTACACACACACACTCACGCAACAACCGCTTCACAAAGCGCCACAGCTCAATACAGACAATGCAATCGCCTGTTGCACACCCCACCCACGTTCATAACGCTTTTTACAAAGGTTGCGTCTCAGTACGGCGTCAGCCGAACTGCAACGAAAAGTGCGTATTACCAGGTAGGCACTTCATGAGCCAATACGCCTTAACCAGTCAACCAATACATGGGTTTCAATAACGGATTAGCCGGGGAATCTTCACGACTACATTTTAACCGCAACTACTTGGTAAGCGGGTACATATTAACGAGGTTTCACTGTACTCTTCACAAAACCTGAAGCTATAAAAGTATGGTGACCACAATACGCTCTTGTGCAACCCTCTGCTTCCACATGACAACGCATGACAGCTTGTGCTATCATCCGGCAGATAATGCACATACCGCAATGACAGGTTCCGAGCATGGAATGCCAAATAAATGCCTGGCTGGTTTATAAATACACACTTTACAAGAACCTTCGTATATAGAAATGCAAATCATGATGGTTTGAAGGACATGGAGAAAAATTGCCTTCAATTCATAAGTGGCACTGAGGATTGATTGTGGCCCGACATATACCAGACATAATATGCAGACATAATCGCAGACTTCTTACTTAAAAAAAAACATTTTTTTTCCAGGTCTACTTCCCTTTCTCTGTAATGTACCATGAAATATTGTTTGTAAATGTCAATGCAACAACTTTCTTTCACTTAATGCATTAATAAAAATGCACAATGCAGCTACCCTAACTCACGCATGCTTGTAGCAATGCCTTGCTGATCATTACATACAGAATTACCTGAGCAAGTCTGGCAGTACTTCTGTGTTTGAAAGTTACAACACCTACAAATGAAGAGGATGGGAACTTTAACATTTTGCATCACACACTTCTTACAGCGCCCATATTAACTTTGGGGAAGAACAAAGCAAAAGAATTGGCTGGTGATTTAACTTTGGTTAATCCAGAGGGAAGCAAAAGCTTTATCTACATGGCCAAGCTCATTGCCAAGGCTGGATTAAAGGGACACTAAAGACACCCAAGTATGCTATCAAAATCAAATTAGCGGCATTTGGAAACATTGTCGCCGCATATTCGGCAGCAAAAAATCGAATTAGGTATTGCTGAGATATTGCGATAAGTTGAGGTTTTTTTTTTTTTTTTTTTTCCGCCGGTCGGATTCAAACTGTTTTTTCCTACTACATAGTAGGGTAGGATGATGCACACTATGACGCAAGAGGAGACTCCGTGACTGCTGGCGCGCGGGGAGCGGAGAATACTTCGCAGGTGCGTGCCGGCCGAGAGACTAGCGGCATCTACCGACAGGCGGACGAAATGAGTATATTTTTATATTTGCCTTGCAACATTTATGTTGTCTTTTCGTCTTTTCGCCGTCGTTTACGTATGATAAAAGCATGTTATCATATTCGAGACAAAACCGACTACGACATTCAAACGGTCAACGTAATTCGCATTTGTCAGCCTCCGGGATCCCTTGCGCGTCATGCGATTTGTAGTTGCGAGCCTCGGCCGTTTCGGCTCTGGCAGCGATACCTGTATTGCTGTTCTTCCTCCTTACTACCTTATAACAGCTCTGTTTTCAGTAAGAGTGTCTTTTTTGTAACCACGAACTGGCATTCTATCGATGCAAGCCCATCATTTTTCTCTTTAGTGTCTCTTTAAACACACTGTGCATTTTTCCGAACGTAAAGCTGTTTTCACCCGTCTCTTCGGTGCGCCGCCTTTTCAGGGCATTATTCCGACGTGCCTTCTTTGCATTCCGACATACTACTGCTGCAGGGTGTTCATCCTCCTCCATTTCGCGCAGTGTTGTAGAATAGGCCGGAGCCCGGGGGCCCCTATTATATAAGCATCACCCCTCTAGTGCCCTCTACTTCTAAGTCACATTGACGTCCCCTCATGTGACCTTGACAGTGGTCACGGGCCACTTGGTGGCCTACGTGACTATGGCCCAAAGTCACATGGCGACCACCAGGCTTAAAACCGAAGTTTTACCTCTAAATCTCCCTCAAGGTGAAAACTGCGCACACCCGATGGCACCTCACGTGACTTTGACCTGGACCTTGAAAGCGGTCACGGGCCACGTGACTATTCCCTAAAGTCACATGGTGACCTGGTGGTCACCATGTGACTTTAGGGAATAGTCCGTGACCACTTGGCAGTGGTCACGGGCCACTTATACAGTCCTTACACGGGCAGAGTTAACCACGGTTAGCGTAACTGCGGTTATGCGAAACCGTGGTTAACCCATTTACACGGCAGACCAAACCACAGTTACACCCCTAACCGTGGTTATCGCAAACCGAGTTTGGTGACCTCGGTTTGCGTCGTTAACCGAGGTTATGGCGGCATCTGTTGACGGAGGCTGCTCGTCGGCACTCAAGTGCGCGAAGCGTACGAGCGTGTCTGCTTCAGCAGTGTACTCGTTTGCCCGTATTGAATAGCCGGTGTCTACTGTGCCGCCCGGCGTCTTCGGTTACGGCCTACAGCCAAGCGTCTGCGTACTGAAGCCCCGTCCTGTGTTTGCAGTATCGTTTGTGCGGCTTGGTGCTGAGCGTGGAACGTCAAAAAATGCGCGGTTTTAGCTTTATAATGAAAGTGCACAAGTTCGCAACGCTTGCAGTGCGGGATGCTGCGAGCAGGCTGAGGTACGTTACACTTACCGCGGCGGTGAAGCGAGCGAGCGCGGCGAACTACGGCGGGGTGCGTACCCCGCTAGTCGTCTGTAGGCCTAAATTGTTTTGCTTCGAAGCCGCGGCGATCGGCGCTTTGGAACTGATCAACGCTGTCGAAATGGTGTACTCATGAAACATCCTTATTGTGAATCCTATTCTGCCGCTGTAAAATAATGATATGATAAACTTTGGCGATACTTTAATCGCAGAGCTAGTATAAGCAGAACGGTGAGCCGCAATGCACCGGCGGCAGCTGTCTTGAGCAGAAACTTGAAAGTATCGCGGTTATCGGTCTTGCCAGCACTTTGCCGCTGGTCAGTGATCAGGAGTGATTCAATTCTGATATTCGGCTCAGTATTCCAGATGCCAATAAATTTAGCACGCTTTGTTTCTGACGTCGGCGCTAGCGAACCGCCGAGTCGTTCGCGTACGGTCTGCGGGAGGAGGGGCCACAGCGGCGGTGTTTACGATGGTCGATGAGGTGCTGCCATCGTGCGGGGCTTCACCGCGTTGTTGACGCTTTGCCGGACGGCACACCGGAAACTACATTATAAATAAAATATTTGTAAATGCTGCTCTGTTCCGCAGATGACCGCGATGCTTCGGTTGTACTTTATGGGCAATGGCGGCCGTAACCGAGAACGGCGGCGAGCTGTGTAAGCACAGCTAACCGCGATTGGCGGTTAACCGTGGTTAAGTTCGGTAACCTCGGTTAAGCGTAACTGTGGTTAAGCCGGCCGTGTAAAGAGGGTATTAGCGGCCTATGAGGCTGCGCCCCAAAGTCACATGAGGACCACACAGAAGTCTGGCCTCTAAACCTCCCTCAAGGTGAAAACCGTGCACATCCGACAACTCGAACTACCTGGCGTAATGAAGCTTTCGCTTAAAAAAACAATTACTTTCGCTTTGCCAACATACATTTCAGGCATACTGCACAAGAACGCATGAGTCCCATTACAGCTTGGACAGCACAGGTTTTCTTTAGCAGTTAGCGGTATTAACACTTAGGAAGCTCGTTTGAAAATACCGCTTTTTAATTTCATATGGGCCTACCGTGATCTTGTTATGTTTTCCTGAGCCCTGCAACCAAAAGCACAATTATTTTAACATGCAAACAGAAGAGTACACATCAGAAACTAAAAGTCATCAAACTAGTGGAACCAGTTTTTTAAAGAGCTCAGCAACAACTTCCACAAATGATCAACACTAAGCATCACCATATGCATTGTCTCTGAATGTGAGCACAGCCCTTGCATAGCACCTCAGTATCAACCTTTATACGAGTGGAACATGTTCCTCTTGAAAGACCAAACTCCCTGCAGCCTTATTAATAGGCATTATGGCATGGAGAAACCTCAGATTATTATTTTCACCCCTTTCATTGTAAAAGCATAAAGGAAACCACTGCAACAGCACATAAAAGATACCTAAAGAAATTTAATTTTTGACTACGACTGTCCAAGATATTCCAAAGTACACATACGTTCTTCCATTCAAAATGATGGAAACTGGTGCTAAGTTATCTCCTACTGACAACTTAGAAGCTGCGCTGAATGCCCAACCAAAAGTTGCAGCAACAGCTCCATAATAAGCATAATCACAATATATGTTTTTTGTAAGCTTGGGCAGGAATTGTAAACATGAAGACTGTTGTTATAACTAAGTGAGGTAAGAAACAGCTCACAATGAAACATCTAAAGCCAACAATATATTTTGGTTTTGAATTTATATATAAGCTGTCTGCTATTCTCTCAAAGGGTGGAATCGAAAGTCTTAAAACCTTCAACTTTCTGTATGACAGAAACTCGGAAGTTACAGAATTAATGAAACCTTTCCAGCAATACATATTAAGCTGACAACACAAAACCTTATTGTTAATCCAACAATATTTGTTGCGTCTTCTTAAGTGACAAAAACTAAACTTCATACTGTGACATTCAACAGCACAGTCAATGCTTCATGACTCGACTTCTGCCATGCCTACTAAAGTGAGAACAGTGATTTTTCATAACCTACTTGCAATGAAATGCAAACCATAAAATGCTGTCTGTGCCGGCTGTAACAGACCAGCATACCTGACAGGCTGATGCTTATCTATATTAGCCAAGCTTCAGGCGAGAATCCTCTTACACCAAGTACCCAGCTTAAGAAACCTTCCGATAATTGAAACAAAAAATTGTATTTCTACTTCCGTTTCTCTTCAGAAAAGCTCACTGTAAAGGCAACGTGAAAAACACACAAAATGTGCAAAAACAGCAAAAAAGCAATGGTTGGAAATCACTCACTTCCCCAAAGCTGCTGTCAAAAATGTACAAAGGGCTGTCATCCCTATTATTTTCCATGTAGTAGACAAAGTACTTCATCTTCAGCTTGACGCTGTAGCCGTCGTTGTCTTCTCCACATTTGAACTTCTGGTTTCGGTACTTCCTAGCTAACCTCTAGAAAAAAAAAAGAAACAGATACTTAGGACAGTCTACGTATATGAAGACAAAAGCTCGCTCATACAGCAACGCCAGATTCCCATGCTTCCTCCTGTGACGTGTGCCCCCGCACGACTGGTCCCTCTGTACTCCTTTGGCGTAATGAGGTGATAAGGGCATGCAACTGAAGGCATACAGTATGTTGATTCAAATCCCTATTGCTAACTAGACTGACTGATGCATGCCAATTAAGCATCAAAAGGGTATAACACCATCTGCAATGCTGCACGAAGAATGGTTACGTCACAATTATGGTACAAGAGAGGAGAAATGTGGCGCCACATGGAGGACAGTTAGAGATGTCGTAGGACCAAAAGGGTGCCAGAGGTTACAAGTCGGGGGAAAGGGCCTTGCCACAGGAGTATCTGTTGTATGTGCCGCCGTCCAACTTGCTGCTGAGGCGACTCAACAACGGCTGGCATCGCAGTTTCTATGGCAACTTAAAACAGCCGTAGTGCCTCGCTTATGTCATAGCTGCCATGATACGAGTGAGGCACGATTGGATTATTGGTACCACCAAGCAAAGTGTGTTGCATTGCATGAGACATAAAAGGCTTCCACCTTAAAAAGAAAAGGCACATAACTTCGTTTTTCTCAGCATCTAAAGTGGTACAAAATACACAGCTCAATCATTCTTGCCAGTTAAGATCACAATAAACTTCCCATCTAATATCTGCTTCTCTACATGGATGTGTCAAGATTTTGTTGTTTCAGCCTGAAAGCATGTTGCAACAGCACAGCCCTAAACTAAATCAAGCAAGCACACAGGAACCTGAAAACAGGAGTACAATAATGAAAAAAAAAAAAAAAATTTTCTTCTTCGCACCAGCATGGCTGTATATACCCTACCTTTAATTAATGAGAATCTTTCCATTTAAGCAAAGCAGTCCTTCAGTCACTGAATTAGGCATTAAAAAGATTTATAAAACTATGTGCACTGCACATGTGAGCACAATGCACCAGCACCATTTTCGTGCTTTTCTTTCATTCTGATTATTCGCATATTCCAGGGTGACAGGAAGACTAAAAAGTCAATGTAAATGCAAGACAGTGAACGTTGCTGCAAAGCCTTAACCAGCTAGGTTGCACAGCTACATAAATGTACGATCAATTCCAGCAGTGGCTCAGGTGCATGCAGCAAAACAAAAAGAAAAAAGCGGCAAGAATATGTGCAATACACATATTGAGCACACGGCCAGGTAATGTCATGCAAAGTAAACCTAGCAGTAGAGGAACATGCATCGATTGACCCTAGTGATAAAAAACGAAAGCTGCTTGCATGATAATCAGGTAACCGACCAATGCATTAGATACAACTACTATGAGCAGTAAGCGGTGTTCATGCCTGCCTGCAGCCATCACTTAAATGCCTCGCAGAAAAAGACTGCACCACAAGACACAATGAAGCAAAGCTAAAGAATTTCTCTCCTAACCCCCAGATGCCACCAGCATACAAATAACTCCAAACTACTTAAGGAGACAACAGTATGCTTCAACATAGAGATGTCTTTTCTTCTGTGCATATCCTTGCTACATGGTACAGTAGCATTGTGTACCAGCTCATTTCTCATGCCAGCTCTTTGAAGGTGTCAAGAAGTTCCACCCAACCTTGACAGGGCTATGGCATGTAAGGAGTGCACGACTTACAGGCAGGTTCCACTTGTACTGGGCCTTCCAGCTGTCTGTGGCTCCCTGGATGACCACAGGCTTGTAAAGCTTCTCATATTTCTCGATGAACTCATCTGGTGACACGCGACTGATGTGAATGCGCTCAACATTATCCGGCAACGAGCTTGGGTCCATGTTGAAGCTGCTTGCATAGCCCAGCTTGCTCCAGCCATCGCCCTCCTGTTCAAAGAGCTCTGAAAAGGTCAAATGACATGAATGAAAATATTATTAACGAAGCTACAAAAACTGGCCTACTGCACTTAACAAAACCGGCATTTCTGATGCAGAATAGTGCAATTTGAATACAAAATACAGCTGACTAACAAGTCGTGAAACCTGCTGCTACTGTAAGACAAAGTTCTGCATAGTTTCATTTTCTACTGACAACCTGGGATGTCAAAATGTGGATCCCAGGTCAGATACTATCAAATTGATGAAAGCAAAACTTGAACAAAACATGAACAACACATCACAAGACATTCTCTGCATCAATACAGAATCTTTTTAGATAAGTAAATTCAGCAGTGATTCATCAATAAGACTATCCATGCAATACCTTATTGCTTAAATCTATATGGACATTCTGTGTGACTGGTCATTATTCCTTGCCTCAAAAGGTAACAGAAAAGCATTTTTTTTTTTCACAAAATTCTTATGAGGAATACATGCCATATGGATTCTGAATTGTGGAGCTTTACACCCCACAGGGTCATGTGGGCAGTGCATGGGGGACACAGTAGTGGAGGGCTGCAGATTATTCTAGACCACCTGAGGTTTTTTAGTGAGCATGGACATCACACAGCACATAGACGATTTGTATTCTGCCTCTATAGAAATGTGGCCACCACAGCTAAAGCTGAATTCACGTCCTTGGAATCTCCAGGCGAACATCAAAGTCATCGATGCACTGCTGTAGGTTTGCACTCTGTTTAGAAGAGCCAATAGTGCAAAATCGCAGCCTAAAGCAAAGTTTATAAAGAGACACTAATTTAGAGGCAGTCAGAAGCCAAAAAGAGAATGAATACGACAAAACTCCCGGAATCGTAACCCTCTTTGGTTTCTTCCATCTGCCCCCTTTTACTTACAGGTCCAGCGTCTTGCATGCTGTTCTATAAAGCAACTTTGTCAACACAGAACAAGCCAAATGTGACATACTTTTGCTGCTAAAGCATCAAGGAAAATCTCCATCATTGCCTTCAAACAAGAAACAACAGAATACACTTGTGCTCTAGCGTAAAGTTCACAACACCACATCAAACGGGCCTTCAAATTATGCTAATACCTTATAAGGGACACCTATTCCTTATTAAATTTATGAGCACTTCAAATGCCTCAGTACAAACGGTATATCAGCAATAAAAGGAACACGTCATCAATTTCGCGACAGTCTATTTCGTGTGCTGTATCCCTCACAATTTGAGCTCAATGCGCATCTGCATTTGATTTCAGGGTCAATAACTCTCGGCGATGTCGCACAGCACATATGCGTGTTAGCATATGCTGCCTGGCTTGGCTCGCTCTGTGATTGATGGAATTCCCCCACCGACAAACGGTGGGCCATACCTACCATTGTTGGGCCCGCGTTTGAACCATAACGTGCAAGCTGCCAGAACAAGAGAGCAGAAACGTGTGGATAAAAGGTCAAGGTAAGAGAAGAGCTGTTTCTGGAAAACTAGGCGCTGTTTACCCGCGCTACCACTCTTTCACACTTACTTCAAGCTCGCTAGTATTCCTCTTTCCCACGACAAGAAGTAAATAAAAGTGGTATCTAGACACTGCCCGTTCACTACACGACTTCTGTAACGTATACTTCCAGCGCCATCAATGGATTCAGTACATTCACTTAGCTTAATATAACAAAGCGGATTGCGCACTTTATTTTTTGCGATCGAATCGAAAAGTGCTTCCTTTTAACCTACTTGCGCAATCGATTATTTAGCCGACGAAAAACGAGAAAAGCAATCGCTCACTGAGACCTCGTTTCGCAAACCGACGTTTCAATTGCGTACCGAGCTCTCACGGCGACGTCGCTTCTTGAGCTCAAATTTCAAATCATTAAAGAGAGAAAGAAATGGCATACAGATTTTTAACAACCGATCCTAAATTTCCCTTGAATGACTGATTAGGATGATTGATCAGTAGTCTTGTATCAAGGCGAGGGCAATCGGGACTCGGCCCCAGGTGTTCCCACACTTGTGAACAAGAAGTGCACGTAAGACCGGAAATACAAAAGACACTTCAAAGGTCAGAGCTTAATCTTGCCAGAATAACCCTTCCCACGAAAACTTGGCGATCCGTAAACTGAGCCGGTAGCGTGTAACCACACAGCGAGGGACCGTTACTTGACCACGCGAGTACGCCGATTACAGTGAAAAATGTGACCCTCGTAGAGAAGCACAGCACAGCACGCACAATAAAAGCAACACACTACTGATGTTTGTATCGGCCAGCGTTTCGAGTAAATTCTTCGCGAGTTCTTCAAAGGATCGAGCTTTTCAAGCAACTACGTGACCAGCGCACCTGGCCTCGCCTTGAGCTTGGCGTCGATGATGCGCTTGACGGCCCTTCGCTCCAGCCTCAAACCATCCTCGGCTTCGTTCGCCTCGTTATCCATGGCTCGGACACTCCAGCAACATCTGAGGACAGTTGTTCACTCTGCTTAACGCACTGCCGACCGCCGAATTACTCACTAAACAACGGCGGTAGGCAAGCGCGTAAGGTAAATGTCACTTTCATTGCAGAGGCTGCTTTGATTTTTCGAACCTCTGGTGACTGAAATCCGCAACACGTTTAAAAAAATATATTTATTGCCGTACATTATAAAACATTATAAATGAAACGCAATTTACATTGCAATACATTGTTTTGGTTGTTTGTTGTTGAAATATTTGCCAGTTTTAAGGCAGAAAACAATTCTCTCTGCCAAGAACAAAAAAATGCGGAGAGCATAGAGTCTTGGCTTGCCATGGCTTGCGGTTACATAAATAGCACAAGAGCCCGCCTTTTTCAGATAGCTAGACAGCGAGAAATCGATATCACCTCAACGTATGAAGTTCAGTTTTGCTGAAAGTTAACGAGATATGTGTCCGCGGTTCGCGAAACAATCATTGTTCGAATCGTGACTGGTGTCAATGGTACCACAGTGGTACTGCGGTAACTTGACATGCGCCGCTGTTTCGCGCCAAGCCAGCTGGCCAAGCGACGCTGCATCCAGGACGACGACGATGAAAGAAACGGTGTCGTAGCTGTCCGCCGATTGAAAGAGATCAGCTGTAATGGAGGCACTGCGAACCACGGCGGTGAGAATGTCATCAGCAAGCACGAAGCCTTCATACGGTCACTACTCAGCAAACCCTACAAAATTCCCATCCCGAACTATGTGCCGAGCCTGCAGAGTCGGTCGTTGGGCCTCAAGAGAACATCGGGGCCGCGTCCGCTTCACGATCCGGACGAAGAAGGTGCCCTTGTACTGTACGCTCCGCCTTCGCAAACGAACCACGAGCAGATGACGGGCAGCAGTCGCTTGGTGCACGTAGTTGTCGATCCGGTGCTCACCAAAGTGCTGCGCCCCCACCAGCGCGAAGGAGTCAAATTCATGTGGGACTGCGTGACCGGCTGCCGCATCGAAGACAGTTTCGGTTGTATCATGGCCGACGAAATGGGTCTCGGCAAGACGCTGCAGTGCATCACGCTGCTCTGGACGCTTCTGCGTCAAAGTCCCGAGTATGCGGTGCCTGCCATTACCAAGGCGATCATCGTGACACCCAGCAGTCTCGTCAAGAACTGGCACAACGAACTCTCTAAGTGGTTGGGTGATCGAGTCCGCTCCGTCGCCATCGAAAGCGGAAGCAAGGCAGAGATCGATTCTGAGGTTCGTGCGGGATAGTTTTCGCTTACCTCACCCATCTTGACTACACTCAGCAAGAAACTAGGCGTCATGCAGACTCGTAAAGTGAAAAATTTTACATTAGTTGCCACATATGAAGAAACGATGTACAATAACGATGTTGCTACCAGCAGTAAGATATTGGGTGCATTCCTGTCTGGTTTTGTCAGGATAAAAAAAGCGCGCGTTCTTTATTTAGCCTTAGATTGCAAGTAACAAGTGGCAGCAAATTGCCTAAAAGCTGCCTATATTTGCAGTGGAAGAGCTACTGATTGATCAAGAGATCTGTTGATGTATAATGGAAAAGTAAACCTTTTCATATGCAACACCGCTACTATATATGCTGGAATCTGTTAGTGCTAGTGCTTTTTACTGTGCCTCACACTGCACCACTTGTAAAGATTCGTGTAATTTTTTATGCCGTGCTCCTTTTTCAGATCCGCAGCTTCATGACGGCATTCGGTAGGCGTGTCTGCACGCCTGTGCTGATACTTTCATACGAGACCTTCCGCCTGCACGCTGAGGCACTGCAGAGTGGTGAGGTTGGGCTTGTCATTTGCGACGAGGGCCATCGGCTCAAGAACTGCGAGAACCAAACGTATCATGCCCTGAACGGGCTGCGGACGCGCAGACGTGTGCTGCTTTCAGGAACACCCATCCAGAATGACCTCCTTGAGTACTTCAGCCTCATCCACTTTGTGAACCAAGGCATTCTTGGAACGGCTCAAGAGTTCAAGCGAAAGTTTGAGCTTCCCATCTTGAAGAGCAGGGACTCATGCTCCACAGATGCTGACCGTGCACGTGGTCAGGAGAGATTGGACGAATTGGTGGGCATTGTGAATCGATGCCTGATTCGCAGGACAAATGCTCTTCTGTCACGTTACCTGCCGGTCAAGACAGAGTACATTGTCTGCTGCTCCATGACACCAATGCAGCGCACATGGTATGAGCTATCGTTCAGCTGTGACGCATTTAAAAGTGCAGTTGTTTCTTTACTGCATGTGTATGGCTGGCTGGCCCCTAAGGCAGACCCATGAGGCGAATTCTGAAATGCATACATACATCATACATTTAAAGGCCATAAGACAGCTGTGCAAATGTAGAGGTGCAGGTGTACATTTGAGAACAGATGACAACACTTGCATATATGTTCCTTAGTATGGTCCTAAACCATGAAATCGCATTCATATTGGTGTAAACGAAATGGTATACTTTAGCTTCTTATTAATCCTATGTTGTGGCACGTATTGCAGCATTTTGGATGTTGGCGAAGTAAATTTTGCTCTTTGTTTTGTTTCTGCTCGTGTTCCTCAGTATTGGTTCGTTGTTTTTCTGAATGCATGTTCTTTTACACATACATGTCAAGCAGCAAGCTCAAGATAGTTTTAGATGCAACACAGCACATGTTCGTATAGTGTCGTACTGAAACAATGTAACATTCTGGTATTTGGAGCTGCTTTAAGCCTATAACAGTTTCAGCATGCACAGTATACTGCAAACAGATAGGTAACATCTGAGTATTTTTATTAGATAAAGAATGGGTAACTCACTATTGACTCTATCAGTACATATTGTAACTATATTCCTCAATGTCGCATATTTCTTTTTTGATTCAATGTATTATTTGTGTCTGAGGGCCATTGTTATCGCGCAGGTATGACGAACTAGCCCGCTCAAAGGGAACCACTCCACTTGCCACAATCACACTTCTCAAGAAGCTGTGCAACCACCCGTCACTAGTCCGTGAGTGCTTCCCAGAGGAAGAGAAGATATTCCGTGGTCGATCAGTGCAACCCGAGCTTTCAGGCAAACTGCGCCTTCTCGACTCCCTCCTGGCTGTGATTCGGAGCACAACTGATGACAAGGTGGTCCTCATATCAAACTACACCCAGACACTGGACGTTTTTGAGCAGTTGTGTCGTGAACGTGGCTACGGATTCTTCCGGCTTGATGGCAGCATGACCATCAAGAAGAGGGCAAAGATTGTCGCAGCTTTCAACACGCCGTCCAGCCCAGAGTTTGCCTTTATGCTCAGTAGCAAAGCAGGAGGCTGTGGACTGAACCTCATCGGTGCCAACAGGTGAGTGTTGCTCAGCCATTAGTGTGAGGGCACACATCTTCTAAGGGGACCATGTAATGTATTTGCATGAAAAGTGTTATATTGACTCAATGTTCCAAAGGAGGAGCAGAGACCCAGTTGCTGACACAGAATTAAAAAAAAGCCCATGCATTGAAGACAAGATGGTCTATTTACAAAGACATGTCATACATAAGTTAGAGAGCAAAAGGCAATATGCTAGATAGTTTACAGTATGCACATAGTCAGTGATTAATTACTGATTAAATGAGCATTCACTTCAATGTAGCCAAACAGCTCAAATGAAAATCTGACCAATTTGGCCTTGCCCCACCTTTTGCTGGCCATGCTGATTAGCTTAATTAGTAGAGGGATTACCCTGGAGAGGAGGTAGTCCCAGGCAGTCCCAGGTTTGATCTCCCTTGACCAGGATGAACATTTCTCCAATTACAGTTTCTGACAAAGCTGTGCAGATATATTTTGTTGCTGTATAATTGTGCTGAGGTGGATGCAAATGAGCAATTACTCTCTAATTGAAACCTGCTCCACGCTTATGGTTTCCATTTGGGACTAATATGCAGACAAGCCAATTCACAAATACATGTCAGAACTGACACTAGATAATACAACAGTAAGGCAGTGCCTATTACCAGTTTAACTCTTTCATATGAAATGTTTTTCTACCTAAATAGTATATCCAGGCTTTAAGTAAGACCATTTATTGCTTTTGTAGCACAAAATGCCAGCACTTGACTTCTTTCAGGGGTGTGCAAAATAAAGCATCATAATTTGTAAATAGCAATGCCATTGCTTATTAGTTTAGTGGAGGGTTATGGAGTAATTTCGACCACCTGGGGATCCTTAACGGGTAATGACATCGCACAGCACACGCGGACACTTCTCTCTGTGCTGTGAAGAGGTGGGTGGTTGCTCACAGCCCTCCGGGGCTGGGAACATAGGGGCCTTTGAGGCAGAGGCTCCTTTGCCATCGGTGTGTTTGTAGCTCTTGTGCATAGCGCGCTTCGCAACAGCCGTCGTCCGCTACCGAATCGGCAGCGGATGCAGCGGCGGCCTACAACAGATAAAAATTCTGTGGCAGGTCAGCCCCCGCCGCAAGCGGCGGTGACGACGGTGGTGGACGACGGCTGTTGAGGCGCGCGTCTTTCTCTCCCTCTTCTCTTTCTTCTCTATTTTTTCTTCTGTCCGCACGAGGCAGCGCAGGTGGCTCAGCTACAGAGCCAGTAGCAGGCCCGTGCATTTTCTTTTCCTACTTCCTACAGCCACGAATATATACGAAGTGGCGTCCGCGTGCTCTGCGATGTCAGCGCACGTTAAAGATCCCCAGGTGGTCAAAATTACTCCGTAGCCCTCCACTACGGCCTCTCTCTCTCTCTATCTCTCTCTATCTATCTATTTATCTATCTCTCTCCACTTTCACTCTTACCTTCCTCTTTCCCTTACGGCGCGGTTGAGGTGTCCACAGAAAACAAGTGAGACAGTTACCGCGCCTTTTCTTTCTGCAAACCAATTTGAAACACCGCTGATGCCTGCTGTACTGCGTCTACTTCTATATGCTGTGTGGTGCGGCGTTCGAGGAAGCGCTAAATGGAAGGCGCCACAAGGGGTCAGCGTCATACAAACGTGAATCATCTAGTGACGCCATGGCCGGATGTGGCGTCATAGTGACGTCACTTCCTGTCATTAGACATAGTTGAATGTGACGTCATGATGATGCCATGTTCACACTCATTTCATGGCTTGACACACTGATTATGTCATTAATTTCAAGGCACGTCATACTACACCACTGATGACGTCATCATTTATTTAAAGGGGACAAACTACACCACTGATAAAGTCATCATTAATTTCAAGATACGAAATACTACGCCACTAATGACGTCATCGAACTAAAGCGTTACGGACGGACGGACAGGATCGTGGCCGGGAGCATGAGCCATTAAAGGCTTTCGCCTTAAAATCCTCAGGGCTATTGAGACGCGCGTCTGTCTCCCTCATCCTTTTCTTCTCTATTTTCTTTGCCCGCACGAGGCAGCGGAGGTGGCTCAGCTACAGAGCCAGTAGCAGGCCCGTGCATTTTTTTTCCCTTCTTCCTACAGTCGCAAGGAAGAAGGAAACGAAAACGCCCGGGCCTGCTACTGGATCTGTATCTGAGCCACCTCCGCTGCCTCGTGCGGACAAAGAAAAAAATACAGAAGAAAGAAAAAGGAGAGAAAAATACGCGCGTCGCAATAGGTACAACCTCCGGTGACTGCTAGCCCCCACCTCAAACAACGGGGACTTATACGTCCCAGAGCCAGGAGCAGCCATCCCTTGCCACCCTCACAACAACAAATCCTCAGGTGGTCGAAATTGCTCCTTAGTCCTCACTACGCACCTCTCCGTCTTCATTCCGACATTCCTCCCTTCCTTATGATGCGGTTCAGGTATAGTGCTCTAGAGCACTATAGTTAGGTCTCCGCGGAGAAAAGTGTGACATACTGCGCCTTTCCTTTCCTGTAAACCATTTATAAACATTTCCCGCCACCGCTACCGCGCGTCGTTAGAACGCATGTGCATATTTCCCTCGGGGCGCCAGATGGCGTCACGTGTCCGCCAGCTATAGCCAGCTAGAAGCAGGGCGCGAGCACGAAGGCGCACTAGCCAGCCGCGGGCACACCTGTCGCGTTGGGACAAGTCAAGGTTTACGTGCTTGTACTCTTAGGTTAAAACTTGTAACCGATTATTATTACAACACCCCAGTGACAAAGCCGTCGGTTATCTCGATATATCTATAATGTACGCATCGGAGGGACGCGGATGTACGAAAAGTTTTCGCGCCGGCGCGAAGGTAGGCAAAGCGCCGCTCTGAACTGTTCGTATTGGAACAAAACGCCCCCTGAATACGGTGTTCCGCTATGCCGTCGTGGTGAGACGTAAAACGGCGATGGGGAAGTAACTGGAAAAAAGCTAATTTGCCTTCTCTTCGAAGTATTTGACTGCCCTTTTCAAATACAGTCAATACCGCATATATCGAATTATTGCTTATATTGAACAACAGAACATATTGAAAACTCCATGTAAAAACTATAAAAGTGGTGTTCGGATTTTGTCGAATTTGCCATGCCCCTACAAGGTGCGCTTCACCTAATAGTGCTACACGGTCACCTTCGCGCAGTCGGCTTGGCTGCTCAGCCGTGGCCACCTGATGGCGGCGTTAACGTCGTAAAACCGGTAGATGCGGTGAACATCGAGTTCCAATTGGCCTTCGATATGGCATGATTGTTTTCAACGCAACACTACTGCCATGCTGGAAAGCCGGAGTGCGGAGCATTGGTTCTCATGCGGCGAAGACAGCCTTACCGACCGAAAGCTTGCGGTGGCTCTCGCGTTGCCTGCTTCGCTGTTGAAGATGAAATCAACTATACCTTTCTGCACTTCGTTGTTGTTACGTTTAGAGTGAGTCAGTAACAGGATTGGACCTATTGTGATCAGCGGCGGCTTTTCCCGAAGCACCGCCGCAACAGCTTCGATGTCAACCTCATCCCCAAAGGCACTTGTGCCGCGCGGCGCAAGAGGCGAGCCGTTGATACCCGTTCTGTTCCTATGAAGTTTCTTCGATTCGATCGGCGCCCGTGCTGGCTTTCCTAATCGTACGCGGAGTATCTGCGCAGGCAGCGCAGAGGGAATGCTGACAGTGCTGTAGCGAAGGAAGACGTTTCACATAAGTGGGATATAGTTCCCATTTCGTCTTGTCCTATCTTCAGGAATATAGATGCATGCCCATTACAATCCCCCACTTCCTTTGGAAGACTTATTCCATGAGATGTGAACACCACTCTTGGGGACAGCGTATATATACAGGAGGTGATGAATCGCTGTCTCGCCCAACGTTTTGCATGATAGTCGACGCGTTCTTGTGGAAAAGATCCGTGTTCAAAAGGGAAAAGCGCGCTCAGAAAATACCTCCTTGATTCCTCGAACGTATCCCACCTTTCCACGTGGTTCTGCGGACTTTTTACCAGTTCCGCCGCTGTTCCTGCCGCGGTCACGCGCTTGACTATCTCGATCGTGACTCGCGTTAGTGTGGAACACGCCGTTGTCGACAGCTTCGTTTGCGTCAGCGTTTTGAATACCTAACACGCGCGCCGACGTGTCTCGGCCGTCGACTCTATTTGACTGACCTGACAGCTATAGCTAGCGTTCGCACGCCTGTCCGTTGGGCGCTTGCAGTCCGCAAACTCGAATCTCGCCAGTTTTTTTCTTCTTTTGGTATGGCGCAAGAACTTCTTGGCTTTTTCATTTGACATTTTCTCCTTTTGCACGCTGTATCCATCGGAGGAGGGCCTTCTCTTTTGTGCCAGGAGGGTGGACGTGTCTATCGTGGAAGCGTTTGCCCCGTTACGCGCGCTTCTTCACTGCGGGGGCTCGCACTGTGTTCAGTGTGGCAAGGTCCTTCCTGTGTGTGTGTCGCGTGATGACAAGTAGGCGGGACGAAACGCAAACGCGGGCCTCACTGAGTGTACAGGGGAACACAAAAGAGCCCTTTCATCGTAGCCGCCGCTGCCGTGGCTTCGCGCGTGGAGTGATGACGACACGTCCCGCTAGTGCGACCCGTCTTTTCACTCCGTACGAGGCGAAACTGGATGGATTGCGCGCACCGCGCAGTGGCGTCGTTTGAGAGACGAGTTTCTCGGCGGCCAGCCACGGAGGCGAGGAAATATTTATTTCGTCCCCTGCTGTCCTGAGAATCAGCGTTTTTTCTCTCAAGATTAAGCGCTTACTGCGGAGTGGGGACATTTCGTGCGCTATAGCTACTGGATGAAAACAAACGGACTCGAGACACGCACCGCAAGACCGACTTGGAGGTGGTGAACGGTGGCTGTTCCTAGCCCTGCGGGGCTGGGTCGGTAGGTCGGCGATTAGAGGGTGTTGGTCGGCGCCGCTTGCGGCGGGGGCTAGCCAGCTACCGAATTTTTATCTGTTGTAGGCAATCATGCCCCGCCGGGTGGTGCAGTGGTAAGACGCCTGACTACTGTGTCGAAGTTCCCGGGTTCGAACCCGACCACGGCGGCTGCGTTTCGATGGAGGCGAAACGAAGTGGCGTCCGTGTGCTGTGCGATGTCAGCGCACGTTAAGGATCCCCAGGTGGTCGAAATTACTCCGTAGCCCTCCACTACTGCTCCCCTGTCTCTCTTTCCACTTTCAGTCCCACCTTCATCCCTTCCCTTACGGCGCGGTTCAGTTGTCCAAAGAGCGTGTGACAGATACTGCGCCTTTCCCTTCCTGTGAACCAATTATTATTATTATATTGCCCCGCCGGGGTGGCGCAGTGGCTACGGCGCTCGGCTACTGTTCCCAAGGACGCGGGATCGAATCCCGGCCTCGGCGGCAGCTTTTCGACGGAGGCGAAAAGCAAGGCGCCCGTGTGCTGTGCGATGTCAGTGCACGTTAAAGAACCCGAGGTGGTCGAAATTCCGGAGTCCTCCACTACGGCGTCTCTCATAGCCTGAGTTGCTTTTGGACGTTAAACCCCACAAACCAACCAACCTATATTGTAGGCCGTCATTGCACCCGCCACTGATTAGGTGGTGGACGACGGCTTTTGTGGCGTGCGTCTTTCTCTCCCTCTTCTTTTGTTCTCTACTTTCTTTTTGTCCGCACGAGGCAGCAAAGGTGGCTCAACTACAGAGCCAGTAGCCGGTCCGTGCGTTTTCTTTTCCTTCTTCCTACAGCCACAACAACAACAACCACGAGGCGCCAAATGCACCTACGCTGTAGCAAGTGCCAAGGGCTGTCGCTAGCATGAACTGCGCATTCGCAGAAGCCGTGCGAAATAGGCTGAATGACACACAGCTTCTTTTGAAGGTTAAACTTGCGGTAGTTCACACTTATCCGAGTCTGAGATTGCATCTTTGCGTGATGCGCTCCTTTTCTCTTACCTGCGCTTTATGTGTTCTTTTTTTCTGTCCGTTGATTACTAAAGAGCTCCCTCTGCCGTCCAGATCAGCCGGTAGAAATGCGGTACAGCATGATCCTGTCGCGTAAGGCGTCCTCTGCGCATGTGTAGATGATTTCGATTAGGCGCACTGCGCAAGCAAACATGCCAAATGACAGGCGAAGGGGGATTCCAGCATCATTGTATTACATTAGCGCACCACGGTACCCATCGTGGTGGCTGAGTAGCTATAAGCGCGTTTAGCTGTCGAGTCCTAGGAGATGGATTAGGGGATTAAAGAGGGGAAGAGAAAATTGACGTGAAGTACTGTCACAATTTGTCACTCAAGCCGGTGGCTGTCAGGTAACCAAACAATGCCCTGAAGGCAGTCGACTATTGTGGCCGCGGACCAAGGGTCTTATCCGCCGTTAAAAAGGGCTGAGAATCGAGGCGGTCAAGCGCACAACGCAACTTATGTATTTCACTCACAAAAGCAGTGCATTCACATAAGGAGCTGCCCAACT
This sequence comes from Amblyomma maculatum, assembly GCF_055883805.1. NCBI lineage: Eukaryota > Metazoa > Arthropoda > Arachnida > Ixodida > Ixodidae > Amblyomma > Amblyomma maculatum. The sequence continues at coordinate 116,262,951 of NC_139351.1, read as the reverse complement.
GTCCCTTCGCAGCCACAATTTCTACAAATAGGGCTGTCGGCTATCTTATAGGGAAGGCGAAGGCGCAATCCAAGGTCCAATGACTTGGTGCGGCGGCTTCGAAACTCCCCCGTGTTTGGGTCCCCAGTGGCGGTGGCATCTTACCTGTTGCATCTGAAACGGCGTGGAGACTTAGCGAAAAGGGTTCTACTTAAGTTGAGGACAACTCAGAGGGCTATGGAACAAAAAATGATAGATGCGGCGCAGAGTGGTCGGAGAAATAACTCGAGTTGGTAGTGGAAATCAAGAAGAAATGGGCATGGGCAGGGCATGTAGTGCGAAGAGATGATAACCGATTGTCACTTAGGGTAACAATCTAATTCCAAGGGAAGGAAAGCGTATCACGGGGCGGCAGAAAGGTGGACGGACGACGATATTTTATTTTATTTATTAGTAGTACCTCGAATGCCCCTATTGCGGGCATTTCTCTATAAAAGCCGTATTCGGGCTGTGCGACCCGGGTTTGATCCCGACCGCCGGCGGCTGCATTTCGATGGAGGCGAAACGAAGTGGCGTCCGTGTGCTGTGCGATGTCAGTGCACGTTAAAGATCTCCATGTGGTCGAAATTACTCGGTAGCCCTCCACTATGGCAACTCTTCAGCTCTTCCCACTTTCACTCCCACCTTCCCATGCCCTACGGCGCGGTTCAGGTGTCCGCAGAGCAAGTATGACAGATACTGCGCCTTTTCTTTCCTGTGAACAAATTATTATTATTATTATTATATTGTTATTATTCGGTGTACGTTTAAGATGTCCAGGTGGTCGATATTATTCCGTAGCGCTGCACTATGCCCCTCTTTCTTTCACTCGCGTGCGGAACACCCCTACATGAAGCCCAATCTATCCTCACAGGGGGTGGGGGTGGGGGCTCCCTCGAAACCATGTTCAGAACTCCAAACACCTTTGTTCTAGTGGCAGCGCCCTTGTTGGGTAATACTATCCCACTCCCCTCCGCGCCCACCCTGGCGCAATGCAAGAAAGTACATATCTTAGGACCTGAGGTCGCTCCAGAAGTAAATTCCTGGCTATGGGCGTGGCTCAAGTATCAGCATCTATGCGATTCGTCCAAAAATGTCAAGTATGGGACTGTCACGCCGCGTGTGGCGTATTTAGGCGCATTTTCAGGCCTGTTCACAGCACTAGGAAAATGGTTTTGCATTACGTCTCTAGCTTACAGCACAATGCTAGGGAGAGAGGCGCGACGATCGTTTAGCCTCCGGTGCAGATTTGTTGTTCATGACAACTTATGAATTGTTCTTCGTCGTTAGTATCACCTGGGCTTTCTTGTATATTTGCCTTCCTCTTGCTTTTACTTTGCAACCTATTTTGGTTTTTCATGCCTCCAGCATTTCAAGAAACGATAAGCACGTTGACTTGCTTCCCGCCATTTGGGAGTTTAAAAATAAACGAAGTGAAGGTCGTTTAAGGTGACAAAAACTAGTATGGTTGAAGGAAACACGAGAACGAATAGCCATGTGACGTACACTGTACGGGGGCGCGCAGGCTGGTGATGTTCGACCCGGACTGGAACCCGGCAAACGACGCGCAGGCCATGGCGCGCGTGTGGCGCGATGGCCAGCGCAAGCCCTGCTTCGTCTACCGCCTGGTCTGCTCAGGAAGCATCGAGGAGAAGATCCTGCAGCGACAGACGCACAAGAAGGCCCTCAGCAGCTGCGTCGTCGACTCGGAGGAAGACGTCGCACGACACTTCAGCGCCGCCGATCTCAGGGACCTCTTCAGGTATACACTGTACCCTTTTTACCCCGAGCTCATGGTGAAAAACTTCCCGGCTGCTAACTCCATCCCAGCAGACGGGGAAGTCACAGCGGCATGCTATACTGCGCAGCATGAGCACCCTCTTCCATGCATACATGGATTTTACAGCATTTAGCCCTGGTACGTACGTAATGATCACAAAGAGGTAGCACATCCTCGTGGCTGACCACTTCGCCTTCTTCGATCTGGCCACTGACGATTACGAGCGAGGTGCTGGTTTCGACTGAACGTGGTCGGCTAGAATTCAAAACCGAAGTGTAGGATGTCCCACAAGGGAGCTTGGCTTATTAACCAATGGTGGTGGCATAGTGTCATGACGTCGCGGTCAGCTACCTAGCACTATGGCAACCACATGACGCCTATGGCGCCTTTCGTTCGCAGTAGCAAGGCGGTCATGACCGCTTATGTCAATAGATGGGCGGCGTTGACTGGGGCGCTCCCTTGAGTGACAACTGCCGGCTTGTTCTTTAGATGTGTCCGAGTATACCATGGCAACGTCAGTGCTCTTTACGTCAGCGAAAGTCTCTTGTGTAGCCACTGTTGTATAGGCTCCGTGTGACAGGCGTTTTTTCCGGTGCCGACGCGAGGGCACTCAACCCGCTGCGTCTTCTCGACAGGCTGGACGGCGAAGAGGTGCGCAGCTCGACGCACGAGTCCCTGTCCTGCCGGCGCTGCGTGAATGGCATCGAGGCCCGGCCCCCTCCCGAGGACGCCGACCTAGCCAGTGACCTGTCCCAGTGGCACCACTGTTGGGCACGCAAGCAAACCGAGGACCACGTGCTGCGCCAGTGCTGGGAATCCGGCGTCAACTTTGCGTTCGGGCAGCGCTCCCACCGGGCGCCCGTGGCTGTGCCCTGATCGTGTCCTGCTTGCTCTGTGGCCCCCAATGCCTCATGCTGTCCCGGACTGCCGCTCATACATGGACTTTTAGATCTTTGCAACGAGGGCCTCCTGGGCGCCACCATATTTGCTCACTGGGCTGTTGTGTGCGCCTGACGTCAACACGGTGGAGGCGGCAGCAGAACCGGTTTGCAACAGTCCAGAGAGGAGGTGTTTCGACAACCTCCTCGCCCGATGCAAAGGTCTATATATAGAATGCGCTGTAGCCTCGATGATTCCGTGCGTGTTGGTCGCCTGTGCGGTCGCCAACGAAGCTGCATGCTGAATACATATCTGATAGTGCTGTGTAAAGTCATGCTTGCGCCTCCATATCTACTGTTCTGTACCGCGACAACAATGTCCCTAGGCACGCACTGTTGCTGCCCGATCCTTGAACTGCCACGTCGTCAGTGGCGACACAGCAGTGGGCGGGAGTGGTGTTGGCGGGAGCCATCTAGAAGAGCTGTGTAAAAGCCGTACCACCTTGTCCGTTGCCCCAGAGCTTCGAAGTCATATGACCTAAAGCTCTTTCAGCAAGATCGATTTACACAATCAAGAGTGTCTACTAAGCGAGCGCGTAATCTCAAGTGAGGTCTGAGTACAGGCGTCTTTGTAGCCATCGCCACGACCATGTGTTTTCCTCGTTGGCAGTGTCCCCTTCTGAATGGCGACGGAAGTGTTGCTAAACTGTGACATTCGCAGTGTCTGCCGCTCCGTCCTGAATGCATCGACTCTGTGGTGGCGCCTGTGCACAGCTTAGTCCAAAGTGCTGGAATTCAGTCGTCTAACTACGATATTTGTTTTGCTTTTTTTTTGTTTTGTTTTTTTTCATTAGCATGCACCCCTTACGCTGGCAAATCACATTAACGTCGAAATGGTAGCTTAGGCGGGCGTCCCGAGTGAGCCATCTGGTGGACAGTCACGGCAGCCTTAGTAGAAACAGTAGCCAAGGTGGCGGCTAATCACGAGTCAACAAACTGCGTTTTTCGCTTGTTCAACGCCGCTCATGCTTTACTTCGCGTCTTGTGTGGTTTCAAAATGTCAGCCCTGACTTCACAGTTGATGTAGCGAAGACAAGGAGTCATCAGGCAAAAGAAAAGTAAAACGAACGGGGAAACAGTCACTACAAGACTGCGCACCTGAACGAGGTGGAATATTTTATTTCTTTTTCATTTTTTTTGCCATCAAACCTATACTCTCTGCTGTTGAATTGACTTTGACGCCACTGATATGATGTCACTCGCTTAAATACCACGTTATTTTATGTTTTTTTTTTTTTTTTAGTTCATCTAGATATCCTTATATGAAAGCAACTGGCATGGCCTGAGCATACACTCAGTTATGCTGAAACCCGGACACAAAAACGTTGCGCAGTCTTGACCGACAGATCGTTACCGATAACCGTAGTTCAAATATATATAACATCAACTTAACCCCCCCCCCTCCCCCCTTTAATTTTTGCTTTGACGAATTGCGATGACCGTGCCTTTATCATCACTTTTTCTCTTTTCTCTATAATAATTGTTTCTGCGGTGCTTGGAAGCGCCTGTTTTTCTATCGTATGCTTTTTCGGGCCGCGCAGTAATCAACAAAGCATTTCAGTTCTGTGCATCATGAGCGCATTTTTCCCGCATTTTTTTTTCTCGCCTTTTTCTTTTGCTATACCACGTGATAATCGTGTTTACAGATTTGTCTTTCCTTCTTGTTTTGCCGTTTCAAACTGAGCATTTGGAGACGCATTGTACACGCAGCTGCCGTCTGCACCCCCCCCCCCCCCCCCCTTTCACCCTCATTCTCAGGGTGCCAAATTCTTCGCGTATTGTGTTCATTTTTCGTTCGCTTGTTCTCCTATCAATGCGGTTGTAAATAAACTGCGCTCGTCATCCGGCTGTTTTGTTCGCCTTTCAGAGCTGCTGCGTTTTTGTGTGTGCTAGCGTGTGTGTGGGAGAGGGTAGTAACGTGACGAGGGAAGTGTTTACTTGAAAGTATTATCGTGCCCCATATATTGATTAACGTTTTAAACAGTTGTGGCCCGCGGTTGTCAATCTTGCTGGTCACCGATGCATCGCTCTGGCATACAATTACACCAAATTTCGATGATTCGTGAAAAAAAAGCGCGGTCACGCCATGTGATGGGTCCTATCAAATAAATATTACGTTCGGAAAATTAGTTTGGTGCACCTTTACTCAACCTCCAAAAGCACGAGCGTTTTGGCAGATTGACGGTAAGGCGAGGCCTAAAAAATTAAGCCTTCGCCATCATCACTGCTGTATCGCTGATACTAAGCCCAGTAGACAGCTAAAGGCCCGTTCACACTGGCGATTAGCAGCGGTCGCACGACCGTCTTGGTCGAAAAGCGACAGTCGAAAATGGTCGCATCGGTCGAAAAGCGACTGCCGTGGGTCGATCGGGCACTGCTCGAATTTCCAGTCGCGCGACTACTAGTCGCAAACCATTTCATCAATCAGCGAGGTACCGGAGTACTCGATCGAGCACCTTCTCAATGCAATTAAAGATACCCCTACCTTTTCAACAAACGGCACCCGGAATTCAAAGGCAGGGAGAAGGAATATATGGCCTGGGAGGAGATTCGAACGATATTCAGACTATCCGGTAAGTACCATGAACTTTTGAGAAATGGGTTTTTCACGCAGGCGCAACATTCTATATTGACACCGTCTATTCGTCGTCGGCGTTCTCCTGGAAACACAAGAGCGCGGCATGCGCACCGGCTCGCCTGAAAAAGCTGAAGCGTCTGGCAAGCGGCTGCTACCGACGTTCGCTGTCATCGCCCAGCAGCTCTCCTTCTCCCAACTCGTTCGGAACGGGAACAGGACGAGAAGGCGACTGTCGCAAGTGTGAACATCGGTAGTGGCAAGCTCCTCTCCTCCGGTCGCGCGACTGGTAGTCGCGCGTCCTCATCTAGTCACAAGTGTGAATAGGCGTTAACTGAATGGACTTTACAGGTTCCGCTAGTGTACAGTTAAACTTTTCTGAGAAGTACTCTTTTAGTGGCCTTTTTTCTCCTTCTTGTCTTCCGATATTTACGAGTTGTGACAAAGCGACGTCTTAGGTGTACGAACACCTGCAAGAACGTGAGCTGATAAGAACAGCGAGTGACGCGAGCCGAGTACCATTCGCGGCGCCTAATTTGAATAGCGCAGTAAACGCGGATTTGCGATAACGGAAAGTGCCTAAAGAGGTAAGGTGAAGTAATAGAGGGCTGTTGATGAAAGCCACAAATAAGACCAGCAACACGCGCTATCAGCAAAACCAAACAGCAGAAGGTGCGGCTAGCCACACAAGTCGCAAAACGAAGCGTCTAAATTGCGGGCGATGGCAGTAGGAGGGGTAAGTGACCCTGTCCTCCAAGGCTGGGAGACGGGAGTTGTCTGACGCACTCAGAACGCGCCTCTTCTTGGAATGGCAATGGCCTTCTAGGGTCGTGTACGCTAAGTCTCGGCGCAATTAACAATGCGAAGGCGTTGTTAGCATACGGCTTTCCTTTCGTTTCCAGATCACGGTACGTGCAGCTGCAAAGCGGCTGAGCAGTGCAGCAGATCAACCCTACGCGAGCGGCGGGAAGGTGGTAATCGCGGTAGCAATAAAAGGCAAAGAAAGCTGCCTCTATTAGAAAGGTGATACAAGTTTAAGTTAAAGGTAGACACGGACGCCGGCGGGATGTGTGGCGCGTTGGACTGGCAACTGTGGTCCTGTTCAGGTGTCGGCGTGGATACAGGGACTAGAGAAACGTGGCGACGGCATGTATGGGGCGGAGTGACCGCCAGCTTCAGAAGTTTACTGGAATAGCATGGACACGACTGCCGCGAGGCATTATAATTGGGGTCTCGTGGGAAAGACGTTCGTTTTTCACTGAATCCAGTTGAGCTGATAATGGTGCGGCTTCCATAATTTGGGCCCTACAACAGCAAAGGGGCAATACTGCGGCTTTTAAAAAATGCAAGAGACATCCATCAATCAGTCGTCCATAGGATTCCTCTACGTTTCGTCCTGAAGATTTTCTCTCTCGTGCATTAACAGGATGTCTGTTTTCGATAAATTATATGCACATTCAGCGTCCTTCGAAGGTCCTTGACTCGTTCTCTAGGTTAGAAGAGGTTTGTTCCCTCCCCAACCACAGAAACTGAGCTCACATCTAATTCTCCCAACGGTGCCCTTGAAGATTTTCTGTCTCGTGCATTAACAGGATGTCTGTTTTCGATAAATTATATACACATTCAGCGTCCTTCGAAGGTAAGATACCGACCTTGACTCTCTCTCTAGGTTAGCAAAGGTTTGTCCCCTCCCCAACCACAGAAACTGAGCTCACATCTGATTCTCCCAACGGTGCCCTTCAAGCCCTCGCCCCCTGCTCCTTCTCGCTCAACGGGGAAAGAAATTACCTCCGGCTCCTCCGGAAAAGAAACAAATGAGAACCCCCGATATTTGCCTGGGACCAGTCCATGCAAACTGCAGTCTACTTACTGTACCTGCAATCCTTGCTCTACATAAGTTATTTTTTCTTCTTTTTTCTGCCATTTCGAAGTGTGAGTGAGCATCCAGAGCTCCTTGTCCATGCTACCAACTCGTCGCAGGTCTGTACACTGCACAAATGTGTCCTTTCGGGCCTACGCCGTGAGGGCAGGAATAAAGAGGACGATGTGCGGCTGGCCTACTTCAAGAAATGCAGCTGTCGGTTCGATCAAACGAATTGCGCTTCTAACAATTAACAAAAAACAAGCGAGACTTCGTGCAATGCCTTCTCCTAACAAAAAAAAAAAAAAAAGAAAAGCCGAGTACAAAGTATAGCACAACATTTAGGAAGGTCTTGGAGACAGGACGAGCGAAAATTGCTTCAGTTATTTTCGGGGGCTATTGGTTGAGCAGTTTATCGGACCCAGGGGCGACGCTCTCCAGGCGAGCGTTCGTTCCCCTTGGGTGCGACGCATTCGAGATGCTCTCGGAGACCATTTTGTCCCGGACAACGATGGTCTATCTACTCCCGGGTGCGTCATACTCCTCCTTCCAAGACACAGCATACGCCGGAGTAACGTTGGGGCCTTACCCACACTAGTTCCCAAAACGGCAACGTCGTGGTCGCATTGAGAGGCGTGTCGTGAGCGCGGGCATTGTACGGGAGCTATGTCCTATCTCGCTGTCCGATCAGAGCTGCTAGCTGCTTGTGCGTGGCGCCTGTCTACCCTTACGTTCTGTCCCTGCATGCTTTGTTTCTTTCTTTTTTTTTTCATTGAAGCTGTGAGGTCGGAAGTGGCTCGCTTCCTCAAATGCTGCCACGAACTGCACGCCACGCTTCTGAGGTTCTTTATTCACGCCAAAGACGTGGGTGGGACAAGTAAATAGCAAAAGGGACTTGGTCTCGTTTTATTTCGGGCATTACATGGTGCCCGCGACGGTCCACTCGTTCGACAAGACAGCACGCCGCCGAGTCAGCGAGCTGTTTTAACTACCCCGACGATGTCGCACATTGGTCAGCGTTGTTGCTGTTATCGACTAAATTGAACCTGTCACACAACTACTCAGAGCCAAGATGTCACAGATATCAGTAGTGACACTTCTCGTCCAGAGGAAAAGAACTGTTAAGTATCTGACAGATGTGGAGCACTTCCGGCGGAAGCGGCGCTGCTGGTGTACTCGCTTGAACGTAGTAGAGTAGGCATGAAGTTGGGGACAGTGAAGTTAAGGCGGAGATATCTTTTAATACATCCGTGCAGGAGTGTGCTTCGCGCTGCCAATACTTGTGCTCTGATCGACTGCAATAATTTCCGCTCGGGCTTCGGGCGGAGGTCTGTTTTCCCCGCGTAGCATAGTTTTGTCCACCTTATGTCAGGAGATCATGGTATGCTAAGTTTCAAGTTATTTACTTTGCGAGTAATTTGAAATTACTACTTCAATACTGCCGAGCTGCCTAAGACGATTCATCATGCATACCGTTGCGCGTGGTGGCAGAATATCTTATGTCGCTTCAATGAAATTTTAGTTACCGGGCAATAATGACTTCATTGAGAAAAAACCTGAGATCTCCCCACTTTCGGACCAACCTTCCTTGCTCTGAGAAGATACTGCTCCGTGATGAAGCCAGCGTATTTTCTATGTCTCCAGCAAACAGTTTCCTACCCCGCCGGGGTGGCGCAGTGGTTAAGGCGCTCGACTACTGTTCCCAAGGATGCGGGATCGAATCCCGGACTCGGCGGTCGCTTTTCGATGGAGGCGAAACGCAAGGCGCCGGTGTGCTGTGCGATGTCAGTGCACGTTAAAGAACACCAGGTGGTCGAAATTTCCAGAGTCCTTCACTACGGCGTCTCTTATAGCCTGAGTCGCCTTGGGAGGTTAAACCCCACAAACCACCACAGCAAGAGTTTCCTTTAGCTTCAGAACTGATAAGTGCAAGAACAGAAACATTCGCGTCGGTCCTTTGGCCGGTAATGACCGAACTGTTCAGCGTTAACTCCATGCATATATATTAAACAATTCTCGGTTAAAAACACATGCTGCACACATGAGAATAGCCACTCGCTTCTTTTCCCAACCGCGGCTTGATTAACCAAGCCTCCCTCATATCTTTTTTTTTTTTTTTTGGTATAGAAATGGGAACTGATGCCGGGTACCATCGCGTACATCCCGAATTTAGGTACAGGGTAGTAACGAACCATGACAACAGCTTAACCTAACTGCAACAACCCCAGCGACGACGAAACCAAACAACCAAAGCTACAGAGAAAAAGAAATGATTCTTAGTTTTTCAAACGCGCAAATTCAAACGAGCGCCTGCTCCAGCAGCAGTAAAAAGAGTCACGTGATCTCACTTCCTCCTCTAGGTCGACGCGTTCGTTCCTCTGGTGCAGCTCGCGCCCAATATCCCACTAGAGTGCAATTTAGTTTTGAGATTTACCGTTTGCGCACAAAGCACCGACTCCAAAGATAATACGCGAAGCGTATACAGCTCCCGCAACCCAAACTGACAAGAACGGTGTTGGGGGAAACGCGCACGTCATTTCGTATTGTTACGCAAACGCTGCATTCAAGGTGGGGTCATATCATTTTGTTCCTCATCTAGCGTCTATCCGCTAGTCAACCTAGAGGCTAGTTTATGATAGGATTCGAACTGACGACATATTTACCTCTGAATGGTGTGGGTGTCCACTTAGAAGTGAAATACTCCGCCTTCCTTTCCCAAAAACCAACTTAAGCATACATGCATATATATATATATATATATATATATATATATATATATATATATGTGTGTGTGTGTGTGTGTGTGTGTGTGTGTGTGTGTGTGTGTGTGTGTGTGTGTGTGTGTGTGTGTGTGTGTGTGTGTGTGTGCGCGCGCGCGCGCGCGTGCGTGCGTGCGTGCGTGCGTGTGAAGTATGCCCGGAATTAGAAAGCGGTGTTGAAGGCACTTCGCGTCTGTTCTTAAAGCGAAGCTTGATTGGTTGGTTTGGCTGGTTTCTGGGGTGTAACGTCCCAAAGCGACTCAGGCTATGAGAGACGCCGTAGTGGAGGGCTCCGGAAATTTCGACCACCTGGGTTTCTTTAACGTGCACTGACATCGCACAGCACACGGGAACCTGGCTTTTCGCCTTCATCGAAAAGCGGCCGCCGAGGCCGGGATTCGATCCCGCATCCCTGGGAACAGTAGTCGAGCGCCGTAACCACTGCGCAACCCCGGCGGGGTGCTTCCCTATATATTTTTTTCAAGGCTGCCATGTTCGAGTTGTATGTTGGGGATGATGCAGAGTACTCCGAGGGAGGTCACGACAACACCCATCTTTGTCCCCTATCCCCAACCCCACCCGAGAGAACTGGGAGGCGACTCTGTCCGGCTGCTGCACCCTATAGAGGCCCAGAAGGTCTTAACGCAGCGCGCCCGGGCTGCGGCAAACGCCAATGGAGTGCCTGTCTAGGCACCCCACCTAGTGTATATACCTCTATGTATTATAATAAATGTTTTCACCACCACCACCACCACACCTGTGTGCTACGCTAGGAGCCGGACGTTACCATTATTCGATAGTGGGACTAGAAATTATCGCTGGGACTCGGCGCATGAATCGCTTTGGGAGTAACTGAAAGTACAGATGACGAATGGTCATGATTATATATTATTTTGTATGCTTGTAGAGCAGCGAGATAATTCGCAGTCCTTTAACAGATGCCACCGAGATAATAAATCGAATAACACTTCTCTGCAATATTAACACACGTTCGAGGTAAGTCCAAAATGGTGAGCCTGCTGAGCCTCAGCGCAGTATGCGAAGTATGACTGAAGAGTGCAGAAACACCAGCTCCTTCTCGCTTCAAAGTTGAAGCTCCTTCATGTTTTCGACAAGGCAGAATATGAAAAGCTCAGTATTTTGGCACAGCTTATCTAGGCGTAATTCGCTGCATAGTTCGCGGTTCAGCCTGATATCCGAGTAAGGAATTATTTCAACCTGCGAATCATTACTAACAACGTGTAAGCAGGATATCTTATCTCTGCGATTATTTTTGTGCTCATGACAAATAAATCTTCCCATTGGAACTACAAATACGTACGATTTTCTCAACCTTATCAATGCATCTGCTTCTTCGCCGTCCAGTTCCAAGTATGTTGGTGTTTCCTCTGATTAAAGGCGACGCGGTTATTCGTGGGAAACGTGCGGAAACAAACTGTGGCCACAAAGAAATAATACAAGGGAAAGTGGAATCTTGCGCTATACCAGGCAGGTCACGTCACGCAAGAGTCGCGGCGATGGAGGCGCTGATTATGTTATGGCGGCACCTGGTGACGCAAATATGACGCTGCACTGACGGCGAAACGCTATCAGCACAGCACTGGTGTCTCCCTTCGAAATGCACACACAGGGAGCCTTTAGCTCCCAATTAACCACAAGATGTTTGACTATAATCAAGACTTAATAAGATATGCTATATATGGGTACGTAATTACGGTTATCTACTTTCGTCAATAGATGCCGCCAGCGGACGAGAGGCCCCTGCAGTTCATATCTCTATCAGACTCACTCACCAATAGGCGATGATTGGAATCGGCCGTGCTGCGTTAGCGACGAGATGACAAGGTTTACACAGCTTCGAAGCAACGCTCAAAACTACCAGGATCTCCGGTACAAAACACGACACGGTCATATCCCTGTTGGCACAATAGAGGAGCGTTATCGTGTCTCTTTTTCAAAGCGGACGCACCCAAGCGCCATTTACGAGTAATGTCTGAGGTACCCCAGTAAAAGGTGACGCGTAGGGTGCAAACGGTGCGTAAGAGTTTGTGGGCTTTATTATTTTACACACCGGATACGCGTCCACTATGTGTACAGCAGTGTCTCGTATAGAGGCGCGTCATTTTTTGTGCTCCGTTGGTATTCGCTCTGTAGGCCAGAAAATGGCCTCGTTTCACACGAAGCTCACTTCTGAGTGGTGAGCACGCCCCAAACGACTAACACACGAAGAAAAACAAGCAGAATAAACATACTAGACGGAGAACGGCATTTTCAAACCGCGCGGAACAATACTCGTCCGATGTGTTAACGTTTTACTTAAGAGCAGCAAGAAAGAGGGAAATGAAGAAAGTGAGAAAAAGAAAGAAAGAAAGAAAGAAAGAAAGAAAGAAAGAAAGAAAGAAAGAAAGAAAGAAAGAAAGAAAGAAAGAAAGAAAGACTGGTCTCATTTGCGGTTTTCTTGCTTCGGTAACCATCGGTCTCTCACTTAATACGTTCCGTTTCGTTGCCCCACTTCCATAGGCTCACGATGCGGTTCAAGCACTGCGTCGTCTTCTTTCAGTCGGTCGTTATTGGGCCGATAGCAAGCGAGATGCATCCATTGTATCGTCCCGCGTGACCAGCCTATCGGTAGCGCGCGCGGTGGAATAATGACCACTATAATTAGAGCTCAGATTAGAAATCGCATACATACGTCTTGCCGTTGTACGCGTCCGCACGTGCATAATGGTGGGACGCTACCTCGATCGTTGTGACCCGTACGCAAGGCGACTCAATAGCATCTGTGCGGGCACGTCATTCCCGGTCACTTCCGTGTGCTGGGTTTTTGAAGAGGAAAGAGCCATAGGGCGATTTGTTCCCGGCAGCAGTTGCACGGTTGCACCAGCTAGCTAGGTCTGGAATTTAATGAGGACTCGTCTCAGCAGTAATAGCAGCAGCAGTAGCTGCAGCATTGCTAGCATCATTAGCGTCAGAAGCCGCATCAGAAGTAGCTGGCATAAATACAGTTGTAGTAGTACAGTAGTGGTAGTTACCGTATGGTCTTCTCAAGGAATGTAGTAAGGGTAGGGAGCAGAGGCCACGTTTACGACTTATACACGCCGGTCAAGGGTGCACAGCTAGATTTTGATTTCCTTGATTTCTGATGCTTTGTTGGGGTATGCGACACTGCTACATCATATAATGGGGAAAGTAGCGCACCCCTACATCCCCTACCCGCCTCCCCGACCCTCGCTTTGCTGCTCCCATCATTTCTTTTTGTCGGTGAGTTCTGTCAACACAATTTGCTCTGAGACTCAGGTGCGTGTCAAACGATGCAAATTTCTTACAGCAGTCGGAAACGTTTTTTAGCCTAACGCTACTGATCAGCACCCTGTGCTTTCTGCTGGGACGTTTTGGTAGGTTTCATTTCCCCTACCTTAACGTCATCTTGCTCTTCGTAGCATTTTTTTTTTGTCGTTCATTTCTTAACGTTTTCTACTAGCAATACAGACCATGAATGATGACTGACTTTAGGTGGCGTGTTTAAGATCTCTCCTTCGTTCACTCAACACGAAAGATGATTACAGATGTTCGATGCAACAGAGCGCTTGAATAGCTGTGTTCGGTTACAGGATCATTGAAATTAAGTGGGCGTCTCTGGTAGTTCTCAACACTAGAGGACACTTCGCGCTTTCAGTGCAGTCTGCTTATACATCGGTATGCGTTTGCGTAATAGCCTGTTTACTTGCCAAATTAAGGTTTCAACCTTTGCCCTTTTAACTTTTTACAATACTTGGGTATGAAGGGGCTTCGATTTCACGACGCTTGCGTGCCTTACTGTTCTGCGAGCCATTGGCAACTAAACAAACAAATATTTGAAGACCTTGACGGAATAGCTTTGGACCCTATGCCATTCAAATAATTAGTCAATTAACAATAAATAAACCCAGGCAGGGCAACACGTTTTCAAGAAACCACACATCCCACGCGCACACACGCACGAAAACAGTTGCCAACAATATTTGCAGAGAAATCAGAAAAAGGAACACGCAGCACGTAAAATCGACGTTCGCGCCTTATAGTGCAGGGGACTTTCCTGAAAGCACCAGTCCCGTAAGTTAAGTTCATTTGATGCGGTTTTACCCGTAAGCTTTCTTTTCAACAGAGCTTTACTCAGTTGCTGCTGGCTGTCATCGAACAATGGCGGGAAGGGGGGGGGGGGGGGGGTTATAGAGAGGGTTACTGATTGCCAGCTCGATTACGTCACCGGCAGAAACTGCACTGAAAGCGAGGAAATTCTTGCGTCTAGTTTTTACGACAGTCTCACTTTCTTTCTTTTTTTTTTCTTTTTTTTTTTTTTTACAGCGGTGGCTCGTGGTGTTTATTGTGCATCGGGCTATAAAGCGGCGGCTCAACGCCGCATAGTGTGAATACACTCTATCATCAAGCATTGACGCCTTCTCGGTTTGATGACCGCATAAAAGCGTCACTATAGCATTCACGCGCCGACAGACATCGCAAACACACTATCAAGCAGATATACACGAAAAAAAAAAAAAAAGAAAAGCAAGAAAAAAGCTCTCCCTGTGCACGGGCAGCCGGGCCCTTCCATCCGAGACACACGTTCACACATAAACCCACAAAAACTCGCGCAGATACACACAAACAAAATATATCTCCTTTTGCAAGTGTGCCTACTGAGCAAATGAACAAACAGACGTTCGCGTATACACAGGCAAACAACAATGAAGCGCTGACCGCATGACGTATAAGCGGGATTTGAGGATTGCACCGAGTCGTCGTTCGCGAGATGTCGAGGGTCAAAGCTTTCGCAGCCGCGGTGGTGGCGTCAGCAATTAGGAGATGACCGTCTCTGCCTGCTCCTGCGCTTGCCGAGAAACTTGCACAAGGACGATTGCCACAAGCAGAGAGCTTTGCGCGAAAGCAACGCAGTTCTCGGACGCTTTCGGCGAAAATCATCACCACTTTCGCCGCGCACGGCCTGTCTGTACTTCTATGACTTGGGAATGATGCCGACTATAAATAAAAAAAGTAGAAGGGGGAGCCAACTAGCGCCTGTATTTGCGCGTTTCCATTATTGGCTGATGACGCCGTGCGTACATAAGACGTGACACAAATTTGGGAGGGGCGTCTTGCGAAGAAGCCACGATCCGCGGTTGCCTGCCCATCGTTTGTCTTTCAGGCTATTTTTCAATTTGGCTTGCTTGTTTATATGTGCGTTTGTTGGTTCGTTTGTTTATATATTCACTTATTTTAATGGAACCCTTCGCTTGTACGGTGGACATTGGAAGAACACAAAACGAGGGCGAATGCGGGAAATTTTTTTCGGGCATGTGATGTTTTCCTGTCTCCGTGTACGTTGCCAGCTGTATTAAATCGAAAGCTTTACTGGCCTAGCAGGAACCAAGGTCATCGTCGGGTCAGATTTCTGATTGATTTATAGGAAGGGAAAGGCGCGGTAACTGTCCCACTTGTTTTCTGTGGACACCTCAACCGCGCCGTAAGGAAAGAGAGGAAGGTGGGAGTGAATGTGAAAAAAGAGAAAGAGGAGCCGTAGTGGAGGGCTCCGGAGTAATTTCGACCAGCTGGGGATCTTTAACGTGCGCTGACATCGCACAGCACACGAACGCCTCTTCGTTTCGCCTCCATCGAAACGCAGCCGCCGAGGTCGGGTTCGAACCCGGGTACTCCGGCACAGTAGTCGGGCGTCATACCGCAGATTTGACCTACAGTCAGAGAGAGAGAGAGAGAGGGGAGGTTGCTACATGGCTCAGGTGTCCACGGAGAAAAAGTGACATTGCTGTGCCTTTCCTTTTCTTATAAACCAATATAAAATGTCAGCGTGGGCTAGCAATTAACCTTCAAGGAGCCAGAGAACAAAGAGTGACTAGGAGTATACTGCTCCGTCCGTTACCCAAAACCTCCGGCTTCTTGCCGTTCGAATATGTGGCGTGACCTTGACCTGATTAAGTGTATAGGTGTCCACCCAAAAATGCACTGCTCCTTCCTTTTCCTAAAAACTAACTTAAAGAAAAAATATGAAAACGAAATCGTGGATTTAAAAGGCGGTGTTGCAAGGACACCGTGGCTACTCTCATAGCTTTCGCGCTGCTAGGCAGGTGCTCTGCCCTGATGGGGCTGGTGCAGGTGGGTCACCGCTGCTTGCGGCGGGGGCTGGCCTGGCACCGAATTTTTATCTGTTGTAGGCCGTCATTGCACCCGCCACCACTTCGGTGGTGGATGACGGCTGTTGCGGCGCGCGTCTTTCTCTCCCTCTTCTTTTTCATTCTTTTCTACTTTCACTTCTGTCCACACGAGGCAGCGGAGGTGGCTCAGCTACAGAGCCAGTAGCAGGCCTGTGAATTTTCTTTTACTTTTTCCTACAGCCACAACAGCAACAACATATCCTTAGGCTTAAGCAATACTTAAACACCCCGTTTTTCTCGCCTATGTTCACTTACAACTATGCAGTGGAAGCTACAAGAACGTGCCACCCGTCTCTGCATAACCACAGAAAACTATCTACGACTCAGTACAATTGGCGTGATCGACGAGCGCAAAATTACGCCACGCGTAGGAAGTCGCGAATCATCTTCCGTATATAAGCAGCATATAAACAGTACCTTACTGCTGTATATAAGCGGACCAGTCGTCGTTAATAGGAAACCGTCTTCAGGGATAATCTTAGACATGCGAATCAATTTATCAATAAATCAATTTTGGCAGCGATCGCATGCGCACGGACGACACAGCAAGACTCCGTGGTCGCTTATATAAATGATGCTCCGGAAGCTAAACGTCGCGTTTTATTGTGGCCGTTACAGTTCTTGACTACCGCACTGCGATAGTCAAGGGGAAGAAAAATGGCAATGCCTTACCGGCTGCATCTTCCGCCGTGAGTGGAATTTAACGTTTAGCTTTGTTTCTCACGCGAAAGTCATAGAAAGCTGCAGCACGCACAAATACGCCTATTTTCTTTATTTGGTTTAGATATGATGTCTCATGCATTTGTGCCTAAGGTTGCTATTTGCATGCGTCGCAATTCCAGAATGAATGGTGAGCGGGAACCACACTCATCGCAACATTATTCAGTTGACTCGTTCAAATGCTCTTGATTATTCCTTGTTCTTTTTTCTGTTTTGTTTTTTTTTACCTTCGCCTATGAATGAGACCGGCCTAAGCAATTATGAAAACGTTTTGAGATCCGAACCTAGTCGCGCTACTTCAAGTTGCTTCCGGTATACGTGTATACCTGCCGCGTTTTGATAGAGATATCACGACGCAACACCACTACGTGGGCCAGGTAAAAACCATTAAGGCCGCTCACGCGCCGTTAATCTTCGGCAGGTGAGCTAGTTTTCAAGAATCAGTTAAAGAAAAGCGCGTGGGAAACGAAAAAAATGGTGACAAGAGGCGTTTCAATAAGTTTTGACGGTAGTTCCACATCGTAGATGTAAAAGACCCATGCTGAATGGATTCGACGGCAGTCGATCGAGCGCCTGAATACAAACGGCGCTCAGGATTTGTACAGAAAAATGTAAAAAAAGAAAAAATATAAGGAGCCGTAACTAGATGCTGTTTGCATACTTATACTGGTTCTATGCAGTGGTCCGTGGCGGAAATATAAACGCTTAGGTTGTCTCACGTCTCGGACAGCTCGCGCCATAACTGATCGCCAAGCAGTGAAGCAAGCAAACTGCTTCCGCTTCTGTTTTGTTTGTAAGTGCGCATAGACAACATACACAGCGCGTAAAACCGGTTGCGCGATACACTGCATGGACAAGGTCGGCGTGCTCTGTCTTCGCGGTCAGCTATTCTGGCGCAGAATGGGGGAGGGGCGGAAGAGGTTACCGACGTGCCAAACATCTGAAAACAAAAAAGAAAACAAGAAATTGCATATTGTGTGCATAACTCTAACTTATCGAGAAAAGTTGGGACATGTATTAAAGCATCATTTTCATGTGCATGAATGTAAATATGGGAGAGGCCTTCGCCCTGCAGTGGGCATAGTCAGGCTGATGATGATGATGATGATGATGATGATGATGATGATGATGATGAATGTAAATACATGATAGGAAAAAGAATGGTGAGGATGAAAATTCACGAGTGACCAGCTCGTTTGATAAGCAGGTCTACATGTGGGCCCCCACTTGTGGGTACTTTGCGTCGACAAACTGAATTTGTTCTTCATCATGACAATTTGTTTTTATCCTTCAACGGCATTCATTCATTCATTCATTCATTCATTCATTCATTCATTCATTCATTCATTCATTCATTCATTCATTGATAAATGTTTATTCACAAGGATGACCTGAGGCCTGATGCTTCCCGTTTGATTTGTAGCATGATCATCAGATTGCGCTTCCTTGCGGCCTGTTTTGCTTTTTCTCCAAGTATCCGTATGATCTTCCAAGTGTCTCGTATGGAACAAAAGAGGAAACAAGATGAAACAAAAGAGGAAACAAGAAAGTGCATGTTGTGTGCATAACTCTAACTTATCGAGGAAAGTTGGGACATATATTAAAGCATCATTTCTATGTGCATGGATGTAAATACATGATAGGAAAAAGAATGGTGAGGATGAAAATTCACGAATGACCAGCGCGTTTGATAAGCAGAAGGTCTACATGTGGGCCCCCACTTGTGGGTACTTTGCGTCGACGAACTGAATTTGTTCTTCATCATGACAATTTGTTTTTTATCCTTCAGCGGCATTCATTCATTCATTCATTCATTCATTCATTCATTCATTCATTCATTCATTCATTCATTCATTCATTCATTCATTCATTCATTCATTCATTCATTCATTGATAAATGTTTACTCACAAGGATGACCTGAGACCTGACGCTTCCCGTCTGATTTGTACCATGATCATCAGATTGCGCTTCCTTGCGGCCTGTTTTGCTTTTTCTCCAAGTATCCGTATGATCTTCCAAGTGTCTGCGTGCTCTTGCGTATGGAAGCGGTCGAGCAAAACTGGCCTCGAGATTGAACCAGGGCTCACACGTGCAAAGCGACCGCGTGCTCTTGCGTTTGGGCTGATCTGTTCGTGTCACTGTGGGTTCGAACCCCACTCAGGGCTGTAGGTATTTTAAGTTTTTTTTTTTTTTTCTGCACCACTTCACCCGTGGCTTCATGACATCAATGACGCCAATGGACATGTTTTCACGACATGGAGTGTAATGCTCCATTGATTGAGGTGCGAATAGCAGCTTGTAAAAGGTCAACTGCACCAAAAGTACGCATCCCTTTCTCGGGTATACAAACACCTGCCTGCTGGACCAATCAGCCTTCAGGGAAATCGCGAAGAAGCGACTGCCTCACAGCCCTCCATCAGCTCCATGGTGAATGAAAGGAGAGCTCTGAATACGGCACTAGCGCGCCCTATTCCGCTATAATCCGGACGAGGCAACGATACACGCGGACTACCGTCTGTCGCCTTTCAATCATTGCTGCGCTCACCGCTGCCTTGAGACGTAATTTTATCAAGACTAATAACCCTTATGAATGAACGTGCCGTCGCAGTCGAAGCCTGGTGACCACTGCCCACATCGACTGGGAGTACCAGGAATATTCGGAGATAACACGAAGAACGAAGCTCACAGTAGTTAGTAAGATATGATTCGCTCGGCCAACTAAAGATGCTTCCGCAAAAAGCGGCAGCACGGATTTTGGTCCACTCTGGTCGAAGCTGAAGAAACGTGCGGCAGAAGGCCTGAGCTACATGTGGCCGTCCTAAGAACGGTGGAGTAGATACCGTGCACTCGTGTAAAAGGCCATAATGAAGAACGAGTTTCAGCCTGCTAATCAGTTCTACATTTACATGCAGGGCTTTTAAAAGCTGTGATTGCTGTCCAACCACAATGTTTAAACTGTCTACTCCCTCTGGCTATACTGGTACGCTACGTGAACCACTATATATATATATATATATATATATATATATATATATATATATATATATATATATATATATATATATATATATATATATATAACACGTAAAATTTGGCTCCGTATGTCTCCCTTAAAGTTAAATAAAAAAGAGATGTGAGGTAAGACGCTGAACCCTTGTCATGCAGTGTTAAAAACTTCAGCGAGTGCACCCATGCCTCGGACATAGAATCTGATAGCGAGCTCAAGCGCCGACCTTTCCTTTTTGCACAATACCTCAACTATTTTTCAAGTTTTCTAATCTCGGTGACTGTATTTGACGTTCGCGTGATTTAAATTCCAAGGTATACCCCATACTTTTGCAACAGGCCTGAATTAATGCTGGATTAACACAGTCATACTGGTTATGATGAAGACAGTTTCCACATCCAGACCGCTATTCGCGGAGGAAGCCGCCATCGCCGCGGCCATCGCCGCGGCCATCGCCTTTACTAATGCTACTACCATAATAAGCGACTCCAAGTTGGCGATTGGCGACAATGCTATAGAGATAGGGTTTCCAATCCCACCGCACAAATACTCACTGAAATAAGATAATCTCGCCTCTTCGGGCCCCGCCGGGGTGGCGCAGTGGTTACGGCGCTCGACTATACTGTTCCCAAGGATGCGGGATCGAATCCCGGACTCGGCGGCTGCGTTTCGTTGGAGACGAAACGGCGTCCTCCACTACGGCGTCTCTCATAGCCTGAGTCGCTTTGGGACGTTAAGCCCCACAAACCCAACCCAACCCGTCTCTTCGGAGATATCGAACTAATATGGACCCCGGCTCATTCGAGGAATCCTGGAAATGAGGCTGCCCATCAACACGCCGGTCGAGCGGTGGCGCAAAGTAAGGAACTAAAACCATTCGGTGGACCACTCGTATACGGTGAACTCGCTTTACATTACAAGGTAATAATACGAACAGACACTGATCAGACATTAGCAGGTCATATGGAGAAAACTACAGACAGGGAACCTCCCCAACACAAACTACATATCAAATATTTATAAGGATATGAATCCCCTCTGCTGCTTTTGTGGTGAGATTTGGTGATCAGCAACTATGCTAGAGGTAGGGTTTCCAATATCGGCGCACAAATTCTCACCCCTTATTTCTCCACCCTTATTCTGAATGAAGTTTTATAACCCTCAGCAGTGGGTCTGTTTGGTGTGAGTCATACCTACACGGACTAAGTCCTCTCAAGTGGCGTATTTTCGAGGCCTATTACATCCCAGGTCACTTTCGAAATAACACGTGTATAGGACAATATTGCATTAAAAATTATCGCTCCTTTTTCCTGAACTGCCAAAAATGCACAGAGCATCCGACCAAGAAAGCATTGAAAAACTACACTAAAGCATGGGAAGTTTTCACAATAGTAAATTCAGCCTTCATGATGTACAGCAAGGAAAAAACCACATCGTTCCATAGTTCACACATATGCCTCGCATTTCGGGCCAACGAAAAAGAAAATACGTCGACTCTTTTCCACGGTACCTGACAGCTAGCGGCTCAGAAAAGTCGAGTCTATAGCTGCCTGCATTACCGGTCGAAATACGTCGAAATGAAAGAACCGATGGCTTTTATACATCTTTCACTATTGATGCTGAACCAGTAAAGGCATGTCGTAAATTTTATCGGTGACTATTCTCAATACGAACATGTTTACATAAGCCCGTGCTCCCTGTCTGCCAAGAAAGCCATGCTAGTTCTTATGTATTTCAATGGGAAAAAAGTGTAATCGAACAAAAGATGCATGGTTCCGTACGACGATGTGATGAATATCCCTCCCTTCTCCCTTCGCTTTTGCATGGCAATCTTAGGCTGCCTGTAACACAGACGTGTAGGTTATAGCATTTTTTTATCTTCCAGCTACCATATTGGTACCTTGAATATCACCGAAGTTCTACACCATCGGTCCGACAACTGTCGGTCGATAGCCATTCCTGCGCACCTTCAAATAGGCCCTGTCCGGAATCAGCTATTGCTTAGTCTGGTTCCGCATGTGTTCCAGCTATGCGTGAAACGTTTTCAACTTCTAACTTATAAGTGGAACTTTTCAAAGAGTTCAGCTTATGAGAAAAAAAAAATAATTAAATCGATTTATCTCCTCTAAAATTTCGTTAGAAACAGACTCGACTGTGTGTTCCTAAGTTACCTCTCGTCTGTTGGTATAAACTATGGTCAGGAAAATGGTCTAGATTTCTAGCCCCAACAAAGTTGAGTCCACTGCATGAAGAAAGCTGCACCCATTCACATAGTGTCGTCCCAACGTCGGTTTCACCAATCCAGCAAGCTTCTTACACTCGTACACACAAATAGAAATTGAAACTATAATCAGAAGGCAAAGAAAATAAACCAGTGTGTGAGACGCTCGTCCAACCACACTGTATTGACCAGCAAATGAGCTGGTCAATACAGTGTGGCAGCGCATTTCCCTAACCTCAAGAGAGTAAATATAAATGTGCGCAAACATGATAAAGAAGGACGATGAATACACTGGGAAGGGGCTGAAAATAAGAAACAGTGACACTTATAAGAACGGGACAAACTGCAAACAAAAACAAGTGTACATCTGTAGCTGTTTTCTTACCTCCAGCACTCTACGCCTAACTCTATTACTCTCAACGCACAGAAGAAAGAGAAAGAGAGAAGCTTCAGCTCTTCTTGTCCCACTCCTCTCCATGCATCCCACCTAGGTAGCAGCCTTATTATTCTGGAGGTAGACGCGTGGGAGTAATTGGCCACGACACCTGCGCTGAAAAAAACGTAAAAGGGGAGACTGCGCATGGCGCTCAAGCAGTAAGTCCTTCCATCATCGTCTTGAAACAAAAGTGCATTATCTACTGCGCGTTGCACAATTACCGGTGCGCTGTAGAATGTATCTCCAAACTAAACAGCGGAATCCTCGCAGCTCAAATTTGGCACAGAAATGGCATTTTGTCGTTAATATTTTTTAATACCAAATGTTCTTGTGGTACTTGCCTGATTCGATCAGAAGTTCGGATGCTCCCATCCTATGTGGCGGCGGCGATACAAGACGAGCTGCTGCGCCAGCGATGGCATCGGCATCGCCACCGCCTACAATGAGAACATCCGACTTCTTCCGGTCGAATTAGGCAATAAGTACCCCAAACAAATTTGGTATTAAAAATAATAACGACAAAATGCCATTTCAGTGCGAAATTTGAGCTGCGAGGATTCCGAGCTTTAGCTTAGAGAAGCCTGCTACAGCGCGCCGGTAATTATGCAACGCGCTATAAACAGCTGCCAAAAGTTGCTCGAAACTCAACCACTGTTGTCATCGCGTGCGTGGTTGCGGCGCATGTTCTTTCGTTTTAATCTTGGCAACGCAAGCGCGCGGCACAACGTTTTACTATCTACTGCCTCGCGCAACCAAAGGACATTTAGGTGGAAGTTGGAGTTCCTGTCTCTGCTCCTTTCTTTCAACGTCCTTTAAGCCACGCTGTTTTTTACAGTGGTACAAGAACCCCGCACAGCCACCGTTAACACTCACGGATCGGACAGCAGGAGTTAGCCACAAAATATACCAGGTGCCCCTGCTAAATGCAACCAGAGTTTTTAGAAAGGCGGTGCTTCCAAGCGTAGTGAAACCAGATGCGGGCTGTGGGGGGGGGGGGGGGGGGGGGGGGGGGGGGGTCTCCTGACCTAGTCTGCAGTATTTTTTCTTTCATCAGAGTGAATTAATTACAAAGACTAATTATAACTGTTAAGCTGTTGGCTTGAGGAGGAAAGTGTGAATGCAAAAGTTGTAGATCGCATTAAAAAACGGTTAGCTACGTTGCTTTCTTCATTGCAGCGCTCACGAAAAGTATTTTATTTACAGACAATAGACAATAACTCGCACAATTAAAAATAATGATAAAAAACTTCCTCGTGACAGCGGCGCCACTTCAAAGCTCCGAGGTGCGTCCCAGACAACAAAATCTGCTCTCAGCGCTCTCTATGATGAAGCTTTGCGCCGCGTACTGGGCGAATGATTTAAGGAAGCAGCTGGCCACGTGATTGCTTTATCTGAAGGCCACTAAGTAAAGCTACGCACATTATAGCTTGATGCAAACAACGTAGCTAGCCGTTTGTTTTGACACGTTCTACAACTTTTCACCGACACTTTCTTCCTCGGGGAAATAATTAAAGGAATAGATAATTGATTCTTACCGATTAACTTATTTTAGCGAACGAAAAATGACTAAGGTTTAATCCTGCTAAACCTAGTTAAACGAAGCGAAAGCGTCGTTTTGCTTTGATTAGGCTTAAGTTTAGACACGGGCAGACATGGGTTTTGCAGCGATTAAATTGCCGATATTACCCTGGTTAAGCTATATAGCTTCACTGTGATCTCTGGGTTGTCGAAGGCGACCGGAAAGGTTGATCGTGGCTGACTCATGTCGTAGTGAAGTTTTTGCGCAGTTAAAATGCACAAGACTAGGATATGCAGCTCGCCAGCTCTTAATAGTTTTCGGTTTCACCGGGCTAAGGCTTACCATATTTTTCAAAACCTTGTCTAAGTTAGACGGCGCAACCGGCATATATAGATGTCATGGAACGCCATATATACATGTCACGACCCATGAGTCTCTTATAGCGGTTCGTTCTTTTAGCCTATGTGCAGCTTCAAGACAAACTCCGCAACCACCATACGATACCATTACATACCATACCATACCATACCATGCCATGCGGTGCAATACTATGCCATACCGTACCCTACCCTACCCTACCCTACCATACCATACCATACCATACCATACCATACCATACCATACCACGCCATGCGGTGCAATACTATGCCATACCGTACCCTACCCTACCCTACCCTACCCTACCATAACATACCATACCATACCATACCATGCCATGCGGTGCAATACTATGCCATACCGTACCCTACCCTACCCTACCCTACCCTACCCTACCCTACCCTACCATACCATACCATACCATACCATACCATACCATACCATACCATACCATACCATACCATACCATACCATACCATGGAGAGAGAGAGAGACTCTTTATTGAAAAAACAGAGAATTGTGCCGGCGTTTAGATTTCGCTGGCATACTACTTTGTGTGCGTAGGGGAATTCGGGAGGGAAAGATTGAAAAGAGAATGGTGAGGGAAATAATAGAATTGAAGGAGGAGATAAAACACGGCCATTAAATACGTGTTAATGTGCTTCGTGGAGTAATTATATAAAATCAGATAATGAAATGCATGATCCGACAAATGTGCTTATAGAGTTCACAGCTTGCAAAATGCCTGAGGCCATACCGTACCATACCATACCATACCCCATATCCCATACCCATACCATACCATATCATACCATGCCATGCGGTGCAATACTATGCCATACCGTACCGTACCGTACCGTACCCTACCCTATCCTACCCTACCCTACCATACCATACCATACCATACCATACCATACCATACCATACCATACCATACCATACCATACAATACCCTACCATACCATACCATACCATGCCATGCGGTGCAACACTATGCCATACCGTACCCTACCGTACCCTACCCTACCATTACCATACCATACCATACCATGCCATGCGGTGCAATACTATGCCATACCGTACCCTACCCTACCCTACCGTACCATACCATACCATACCATACCATACCATACCATACCATACCATACCATACCATAGAGAGAGAGAGAGAGACTCTTTATTGAAAAAAGCAGAATTGTGCCGGCGTTTAGATTTCGCTGGTATGCTACTTTGTGTGGGTAGGGGAATTCGGGAGGGAAAGATTGAAAAGAGAATGGTGAGGGAAATAATAGAATTGAAGGAGGAGATAAAACACGGCCATTAAATACGTGTTAAGGTGCTTCGTGAAGTAATTATATAAAATCAAATAATGAAATGCATGATCTGACAAATGTGCTTATAGAGTTCACAGCTTGCAAAATGCCTGAGGCCATACCATACCATACCATACCACACCACACCATACCATACCATACCATACCATACCATACCATACCATACCATACCATACCATACCATACCATACCATACCATACCATAGCATAGAGAGAGAGAGAGAGAGAGAGAGAGAGAGACTCTTTATTGAAAAAACAGAGAATTGTGCCGGCGTTTAGATTTCGCTGGCATGCTACTTTGTGTGGGTAGGGGAATTCGGGAGGGAAAGATTGAAAAGAGAATGGTGAGGGAAATAATAGAATTGAAGGAGGAGATAAAACACGGCCATTAAATACGTGTTAAGGGGCTTCGTGGAGTAATTATATAAAATCAAATAATGAAATGCATGATCCGACAAATGTGCTTATAGAGTTCACAGCTTGCAAAATGCCTGAGGCCATACCATACCATACCATACCATACCATACCATACCATACCATACCATACCATACCATACCACACCATAGAGAGAGAGAGAGAGAGAGAGAGAGAGAGACTCTTTATTGAAAAAACAGAGAATTGTGCCGGCGTTTAGATTTCGCTGGCATGCTACTTTGTGTGGGTAGGGGAATTCGGGAGGGAAAGATTGAAAAGAGAATGGTGAGGGAAATAATAGAATTGAAGGAGGAGATAAAACACGGCCATTAAATACGTGTTAAGGTGCTTCGTGGAGTAATTATATAAAATCAAATAATGAAATGCATGATCCGACAAATGTGCTTATAGAGTTCACAGCTTGCAAAATGCCTGAGGCCATACCATACCATACCATACCATACCATACCATACCATACCCCATACCCACACCATACCATACCATGCCATGCGGTGCAATACTATGCCATACCGTACCGTACCGTACCGTACCCTACCCTACCATACCATACCATACCATACCATACCATACCATACCATACCATACAATACCCTACGCTACCCTACCCTACCATACCATACCATACCATACCATACCATACCATACCATACCATACCATACCATACCATACCATACCATACCATACCATACCATACCATACCATACCATACCACACCATGCAACATACCATACACAGCGTATATTTAGCGTTTCTTCTGCATATAACGAACACGTTTATGTCTTTTTTTCACAGCAGCATGCAGGGCAATGCTGCGAACAAAGCCAGTCCTGCAGCTCCGCCTGTTTTACGACATAGGTGACCGTCACATTCCCTACCGCTACACTGGCAAGTTTACTATTTGCAGTCACCGGACACATGCCAGCTCGTAACGTCGCTCGCTCGTCAAACGTGCATAGCTCGCGTGCTTCTGCCAAAATTCCACTAGATATATCTAGTTGTATAAACGCTCTGCATTTCCCCTGCACAGCGTGATGCATATGTCACTTCGGGGTACGACGACGACGCCATTTTAATTTTATACATTTTGGCGGTGTTTTCGCAACGTATAGTGCAAGCCATGTAGATGTAGAATAATCTGCACACTATAAAAAGTCGAAGCCATAAAAAAAGAAATAAATGAAAGATATGGCGTATCCGTATCATCATCATCATCAGCCTGACTATACCCACTGCAGGGCGAAGGCCTCTCCCATATTTCCCCACTTAAACCCGGTTCTGTGCTATCTGCATCCACTTGACCCCTGCGAACTTCTTGACCTCATCCGCCCACCTAACTTTCTGCCGCCCCCTGCTGCGCTTTCCTTCCCTTGGAATCCAGTTAGTTACCCCAAGTGACTATCGGTTATCCTCTCTTCGCACTACATGTCCTGCCCATGCCCATTTCTTCTTCTTAATTTCCACTAGAATGTCGGTAACTTGAGTTATTTCTCTGACCCACTCCGCACGCTTCCTATCTCTTAATGTTGCCCCTACCATTTTTCGTTCCATAGCCCTCTGGGTTGTCCTCAACTTAAGTAGAACTCTCTTGGTTAGCCTTCACGTTTCAGCCCCATAGGTGAGTACAGGTAAGATGCAACTGTTATATACTTTCCTCTTGTGCGATACTGGTGAGCTGCTGGTCATAATCTGCGAGTGCTTGCCAAATGCGCTCCATCCCAATCTTATTCTTCTTGTTATTTCCTTTTCATGGTCCGGATCTGCGGTTACTACCTGTGCTAAGTAGACATATTCGCCTACTACTTCCAGTATTTCGCTACCTAATGTAAACTGCTGTTCCTTCCCGAGGCTGTTGAACATTACCTTAGTCTTCTGCATATTGATTTTCAAGCCTGCCTTTCTACTTTTCCTGTCTAGGTCATCAATCATTATTTGCAGTTCATCCCCCGAGTTGCTTAGCAAGGCAATGTCATCAGCAAATCGCAGATTACTGAGGTATTCTCCATCTATCCTTATCCCTAACTTCTCCCATTCCAAGTCTCTGAATACTTCCTCTAAGCAAGCTGTGAATAGTATGGGGAGATTGTGTCTCCTTGCCTAACACCTTTCTTTATGGGGATTTTTATATGACGCACCAAACAGCATGCACAGACAGCATTCACAGACTAGTCCATGAGGGGCCCCAGTCTGCATCCCATGTCTCCCATTCTACGCGTGTGTCTGGATACGGTAACCTAAATATTCTTCCCCTCGACTTTAAAGTTAAGCCTAATTTAGCCCTACCTATATATCACGTTGCTAATAATGAGCTTAAACTCAGTTGTATTGACCCCTACACCTGTCAAACACGAACATGATTTTCAGAGCATAACTACTTACTTCCAAAAAATTCGTATTAATTATAGTAAGCGATCAGTGTTCTGTTCAGCGATATTCGTTTCGAATTCTTTACTCACTCACTTGAAATCACTGCGCACGTCACGCTCATGAAATTAATCACTGAAGAGTTGTTCACTATTTTCCTTTCATTTTACTTTACATCGTTGCTGGTGATTGTGTGATATCACTGATATGTTATGCTATTTTGTGACGAATTCTGTTTCACGTTATTCTGTACTGTACTTTTCCAGTAATATTGATAACATATACTTTAACTCTTTTGTTTATCCTTGTCAATGGTTTTGATCACTTTGTTATGAGTTTTCATTTTTATATAATTATCTATGTACGTCTTAATAACGAACCTTGTTGATAGTTTGCGTACATCTGTTCTGTGTCGTCTCCGATTGTGTCCCAGTTCCTACGTAAGCGCAACAATGCACAGGAAGAACCTTGTTCATATGTTCCTTGCATATATATATATATATATATATATATATATATATATATATATATATATATATATATATATATATATATATTCTATTTTGTATGATTAAGGCCTTTCGGTGTACCTTTGTTTTGCTATCCTATCTTACAATTCTAATTTATACACGCACTGAAGGTTTTTACCCTGGGGCCTCCTTGTGTAGAATTTAAATCATATGCTTCATACGCACCAAATCAAGAGATATAAAATGCTGAGGGAATCGGCACTCGAAACAAAAAGGAGGCAAAAGTACACAGGCGCTTTTAATGTCCATTCATTTGCTTAACTTCCTTCCTACCAGATCCCCCTCTCGATGACAGCTTCTTCTCTCCGAACACTTAACTATGTGGCAAATAGCCTTTGTGTCCTCTTAAAATAGTCTAGCCCTGATCCCTAGTCGAATACGACTAACAGATATAAATAAATAAATAAATAAATAAATAAATAAATAAATAAATAAATAAATAAATAAATAGAGCAAACGAACTGATTGTTGGATTCCTAGTTTACATTACGAGTACTTGCGTTTGGTAAGGTTTACTCATGTTATGGGGTTCCTGCTGGCCAAATAGCTGCGCGTTGTTATCGTGTGGCAAATAAACAAGCTTAATACTTCAACAAAAAAAAATCTAAAATAAAACAAGAAATGTAGGTGCAGGATTTTCCGCCGTTATTTCCCCTGCAACTTGATTTGTGCTCGCTTTTTGTTTAATTTGCAATTTTTTTAAGCAGCCGTTGAGGTCGCGTTGACAACTGCGCGCCTCCCTATACCGGAAGGTGGCAACCAACTTTCCAGAGAACACGCACTACCCTCCTGCTCCCGTAGAAAGTTGTTTTCAGTTCAAACAGGGCTTGAGAGATCCTGAAGGACTTAGCTTTCTAGGGAAATCGGATTGCACTGCTGTTGGACGCCTTTGGAGTAACCTATAATGTAGTAATGCAGCTCGTCTATTACAACTGTGTAGCTCTCTCTATCTCTTTCTCTCTCTCTCTCTCTCACACACACACACACACACACACACACACACACACACACACACACACACACACACACACACACACACACACACACACACACACACACACACACACACACACACACACACACACACACACACACACACACACACACACACACACACACACACACACACGCACACACACACACACACACACACACACATTTTGACCAGACAATTGATTTAGTTCCCCTGGCTTTTAATAGGCTCTTTCTCTTGGCAGTTAGAGTTAATTTACGGAGTCACTGGACAACCTCATATAGCATCACTTGCGAATATTTGCAGCCAGATTACGCTTAGTAAGCGTTAGTAGGACTGAACTGTAACTTTTCAGCCCTTTCTTTCTTTCTTTCTTTCTTTCTTTCTTTCTTTCTTTCTTTCTTTCTTTCTTTCTTTCTTTCTTTCTTTCTTTCTTTCTTTCTTTCAGGAAAAATGTCATGAGGTACCCCGAGAACTGTATAAATAACTAGAATGAGAATGCTAGGACTGATAACCGAATAGCTAACGTACTAGCGCCAGTTCGACGACGTGATGAGCACTTTTCAGAAGAGGTAACTAATCATTCCAGTATTTTCATCCCAGCTGTTATTTATCGTTTTTCTCCATGCAATCGGAATGGTGTGGTAAATAAATGGCATTTAATGTAAAAAGGCGACGGAGGGACAAAGAGGAAAGTGGCAACGGGGGCTCCTGATTGAAGCAGGATTTTCTGACTGGTTAATTGGACCATATTCGTAGAAAAATAAAACTACGTGTTGTGCTGGACAAAGCGAACCTGATGTAACGACATGCACAATGTTCGGCTCTTGATTAGTTTCGTCCACGTGGGGTTCTATAACGTTCGCTTTCGAACCGTCCCGTTTGACTCTGAATCCCCAGCTTCTCCTTGGCTGATTACTTAAAACATAGAATCCCCAAGCGAGCGTTGAGCGAACTTCACCGCAATCCCCTTTGCCTCCTCTCGCCAAATCGCGCTCTTTCTCGCGCCTTCTGACCTTCTTTTGACTCTGGGAGGAAGAGAGAGGGCAAAGAGGGTGAGGACTCAGAAGGTGAGAGTGCACTTTTTTCGGAGGCAGCGAGAGGGGATGAGAGAGAGAAAACGGTGGAAGGGGGAAGGGAGCGTGGATGTTGCTCTCAGAGACCTGAGGATGGAGAGGATGCCTAGTTCTCTCCTCCGCGCTGCCGTTGCTGCAAGGGTTAAAGAAAGAGTGCGTAAGCCGACCGCCGCCGTTTGGTCGGACGGCGTTTGTCGGCGAAAGGGCACAGTCGGTCTCTGGCTTCGGCGTGTGTCCGTGCGTTAGCGCGCGCGTTTCGCCGCCGGTTCGCGCGCGCTCTACAACGTCCACCACAAAGTACCTTGCCGCAGCCACGCGTCGACCAGCCGCTGACATCCTGCTGCAAGTCGTGCCAGCCGGAGGATACTTTATAGTTAACATATTAGCTGCACTGGAGCCTCGGCACTTCGCTGGATTAACTCGGGACTGACAACAACGAGTCCTCCTCCCAGCGACGCGGTGTCTCTTCGATGCATCATCCTATGATCCCTGTCCCCTCTTGTCCCTTGTCATCTAAGTCTCGCGCGTGAGACCTGCGCCCTCAAAGTGAAGTTAGACGGCAGCTCGCGAAATTGTGGATGAAAAAGCGGGCAAAGCTGTCAACGAAGAAGCGCAAACTAAAGAAGAACGCAGTTTTTGCCTCATCTTCTTCCAAAGAATCATAAGACGCTCAAGAGACCCACCACCGCATCTCGCCTTCTTGCTATAGTTTCGCTTTCTATCTCAATATTTTTTGCCTGTGTTTACAGGCTGGAAAAAGATTATGCGGCGAGAGACAGATAATGCAGAGAATCGTTCTCGCGTGTGGTACGAATTCGAGGAGGTGTGACTGAAAGTGTTTTTTCTGCCTTTTTTTTTTTTTCCTCATCGTGGCGTGGGCCGCCTTCACATCGACTACGCGATGAGGTTGTGCGCGTGTGTTGACGTGATCTTGGTACTCCTCACAGCATCTCTGCTTGGCCTGCACCCGGCGTCTTCCGTGAGTGCGGGAAAGCCGAACAGTCAGGCACCGCAGGTGAGTTGGCGCACAGCGGTGATGCATTTATCATTCTGCTCTAGTATAATAAGAAGTTGATGTCTTTTACTACCGACGATAATTGTTAAAACATAATAGCGAATGGTGTGTCATTCTGATTTTTTTTTTCAACTATTTAATGTACCTCGCAGACACTAAGTCGACACTGTGAGGAGAGCTCGGAAAATCAGAAAGAACATACTACTAGAGATCTATGTCCATAAGTAATAAGCCTCGCGTATAAGGAAATACTGAGGACGTCATTATTCGTTGCTAGGAAGAAGAATACTTTGTTTTATCGAACTGAAACATAAATACAAAGCAGATCGAAGCGTCCAAAAATAACATCACTAAAAGGTCAACCTGGATGAATACAATCTTTGCTGAGGGCCTTCACAATTTTACCTAGATAACGCCGGAGACAGTTGCTACGGAACGTCACGTTGTTGCGTAGATTAGATAGAAGCTACAGCTTTCAACAATGCAGTAAACATGTATGTCGTAAAGAATACACCGCGTTCTTTACGGCCAACATATCGCTGAGCTGCAAGTAGAAGTGACAACTGGTGTTTCCAGCCACTTACATTGCATTCAATCAAGTAATTCGGAAAAATAGTTTATATATATTTGAAAACTTGCTTCAGCAAGATGAAAAAGCTTTCATGACCTGTTCTACGACGCCACCTTCTCGTTCTCCTCTGAAGTCACAAACTCAACCTCTCCATTTCTTATTGCCGTTTCTTGACGTGACGTACGATGTAATTTACACGAAGCTCGAAAGAAGTATCTCAAATCACCTCACCGAACGTCTTCGTTATAGCTGGAACTGCGTAATGTTCTGTTCGGTGTTAGCGGTAAAGCGTACGTTAAGGAGCTCGTGGAGCATAAAATCCGGGGGTGTCCGGCGTCCACCCGAAATAAGGATTCGAGATTCTGAGGATAAAGTGATCAAATCAGAGGAGGGCCCTAATGAAGTCAAACTTGGCGAGGAGGTTCCCGTAATGTGGATATACATAATTCTATAAAACCATGTGGTGCAATTCTCGGCGTTGGAGAACAAACCGAGGCTATCTGCATACCGAATGAGCGTGCTACAAATGGCAACAAAGGTTTAATGGACCAAGCGTGTTAGAGCTAGGAGGGCCTAGAGAACGCGTTGTGCTGTGTGTGTGACGTATACGTGTATGAGACTGCATGTGGTGTTCATTAGAAGATAGAAACACGAAAAGAAGAAAAAGGTGCTATCGCGATTCACTTTTAAGCCGAAGCTTAAGCGACATCCGTTTTTTTACACTGCGGCTGAATTATATATCATGTCACTCGTTCAGTCAGGGTGGTGCTGTCGAGCCTATCGTGACCACCTGTTTCATCGCAACATTTACACGGTGCATGGGAAACACTACGTCCCAGCAACATCCCAGCAACGTCCTAGCGCCAGCGCTGGCGTTCAGCAGTCACCGCCAGTGCTCCAGCTGCTCAAGTTCGGCGATACATATCTGAGTGGAGCGGCGCGTAATACCGTTTGTGCGTTTGAACGCAGCGCTGACCGCGTCGTTCGTGGCGTGCACGTAACGCAGCCGCTCTTGAAACGTTGCCGGTCCCTGCCGCCGGCGTCTCGGGTCACAGACGAACGAGCGCAATTCGCCGCACGCGACCGCGCTCGAGCGCTGCGGCACACCGGTACAGCGCTCACTCACACGCACACACACACAATCCCGCACAGGCTGACTGGGAATAAATGTTTGCCAATGCAACCGCCGGCCTGATAGGGCTTCCACATAGCCGTGGGCGACCGCCAACTGACCGTTTTGCCATCGAAATAACGGCCTGGAAAAGGAAAGAACGGGTGGTGGTCGGATCAGTGCGGGGCGGGGCGGGGCGGCCATCGTCGATTAGAAAAGGAAGGTGAGGGATACGCCTCGAAAGTGGTGCAACGGAAAGAGTTGGCTCCCTTTCAAGACGCGGTTTCATTGCTATAGAACAAGATTTTGCTCTCTTTTGACGTGCGCTTTGAAGATGGCTGTGTACCGTATTGAGCGCTACTGTGAAAGTACATACATACATACATACATACATACATACATACATACATACATACATACATACATACATACATACATACATACATACATACATACATACATACATACATACATACATACATACATACATACATACATACATACATACATACATACATACATACATACATACATACATACATACATACATACATACATACATACATAGTACCGCATAATTAAGGTGCTACAGTGCAGATAGTATGCTCTATCGGCACCTCCTTTATAATCGGCGCTACAGTACCATATACTAGCTACCTATACACGATGCAAGTTGACCGACAAAATACTGGATGAAACAAATTGTATGTAGCACCGATAGGCGACACTATACGGTACCGATACTATAGCGCCGTATATAGCTATATGAAGGGGTATGCAACCGAATAGACGATACTAAATTGCATAAAGGTATCATCTTGAAAGTATAATAGCGCGAAAAACAACACGTGAAGTCCCCTTTCACCTTCTCGTAGTCCGCGCTGCTGCTATCAAGACGACGCCAACATTTCGCCCAAATCTCTATCCGTCTGCATAAAGGTAATATAGTGTTTATAGAGTATTATATATTAATACTGCACTGTTGCGCATATAGGGGCTATATGGTACTGCATAATACGCACGTTATATAGTTCCAAGAGATAGGTATCGAACGTATAAATACAATGCACATGAATACTATACCGTATTTATTATGTTATTTTATTGTCAGTACGCTGCCAGCCCGAGAGGGGCTACTGCAGGAGGTAGTGGAGCAAACACTGAAACTTCACACTTACATACGGTGCTATGGCGGCCGCATGAAAAAGTGCGATTCATTTCCCACGTGCAACTGTGCTCTCGATCTGCTCGGCGGCTGAGGAGCGCAACTTGCCACGACACAAAAAACATTTTGTGGGCGTGGCTCTGTGAGCCCATCTGTTTAAAGGCTATTTATATTCTTTACTGACACACCTTGCGTTCATTATGCCGCGGCGGCTGGCACGGAGATCTAAAGACCTGGGCATGCCTTAGAACCATGAGTGAAAGGCTCGGCCAGAGCTGGCATAGACATTCTGAAAAAAAAAAAAAAAAAAAAGAAAGAAAGAAAGAAGACAAAAAAAAAATGGCGCATTCGAGAACCGCTCGTCACGCTTCCGAAAAAAGAAGGGCATCAAAAATTCCGAGCCGGACAGCTTCCGTCGGCCCGTTTTTAAACGCGTCGCGCCGCGCCGGACTTTTTTCGGATAATCACAGACCTTTCGCTCTCTTTCCAAAGTTCTCTTCTTTCATCGTTTCTGTTTACTTTTTTGTTCATCTCGGGATTCAGTGTGCGGGTAGCTTCTTAGAATTCCGGCGGCACAATACCGCGTTTCATTTTTTTTTTTTTGTCTTGTTATTTTAGCAGAAAAGTTTTCCGTGTACGCGTTTCTCTCGGTCGGCCTTCCTGTGTACACCGGGGTTTTAAAGGTCTCTCATTCTGTCCGTATATCGCGCCGATCTCCAATTCAGTGCCTTATCGTGGAGCGGAAGAATACACAGAAGAAGCAACGCTCAGAAGAGGATGAGGTTGTCGTCATTTCCTGGAATATGAGGACGGCGGCGGCGTGGAATTAGACGAGGTCGGAAGTCATTTCGAATGGTCTGAGCGTAGTGTACACCGGTCGTCTGCTCTTTCTGGGGCATGTCGCAAATATACCTGCCAGAACGGACCCGTAGGAAACTTATCTTTGCTGCCGCTTTTACGGGGCGATATTTTTGTTCTGTGAGCGATAGATCTAGGCGCTCACGTTACGTGCAAACGTGACGCAAATCAGAGAGCGAACGTTTATTGTCTGCCAAGAGCCTCGTTCTCACTAGCTGGAAAGGTGGTCGCGTCCATTTAAAGTAGAAATTTTTTTGTCTTCCTCATTTACGCAAACGACGCACGCAAAGATCCCAAATGCAACTGTCACGGTAAAAAATGAGGCAAACAAAATACGAACAGTGTGGTGTGATTTCATTTCCCGAAAAAGGGGGTTAAAATGGAAAGAGTATAGTTGAGGGTTCGGTTAATTTTATATCCAGGCAGCATAAACCCTGACTGCTCATTGGAGGGTCAAATTCTAAAGTTAAAGCTCAGCTACTTTGGTCATCTGATGAGAAGAGAGGAGTCGCTGGAGAAAGATTTGATGTTGGGAAAGGTTGAGGGTCACCGGAGAAGGGGTAGGCAGCGAACGCGATGGTTAGATGGCATCCTCGAGGCGCTGCAGATGAAGTTATGTGATGTGGCGTGATATGGTCCATGACCGGAAAGCGTGGCGTGATATGGTCCATAGGGTCACGAAGAGTCGGACACGACTGAACGACTGAACTGAGCTGAGCCCAGAAGTTAACCTCGAGCTGCCGACTACGATCCCCTTCATAACTCACGTGCTCCTTCGGGACGTGAAACCATACCACGGCATCATCATCATCATCAGCCGTATTATACCCACTACAGGGCCGATGACTCTCTCATGCTTCTCCACTTAACCCGGTCGTGTGCTAGCTGCATCCACTTGACCCCTTCGAATTTCTTAATCTCATCCACCCACCTAACTTTCAGCCGCTCCCTGGTACGCTTTCCTTCCCTCCGAATCCAATTGGTTACTCTTAGAGACCGGTTATCCTCTCTTCGAGCTATATGCCCTGCCTATGTCCATTTTTTTGCCTTAATTTCGACCAAAATGTCAGTAACTGAGTTATTTCTCCAACCCACTCTGCACGCTACCTATTTCTTAACGCTACACCTACCATTTTCCATTCCATGGCCATCTGAGTTGTCCTCAACTTAAGTAGAACCCTTTTCGTTAAGCTTCATGTTTCAGCCACATACAGGTAGGATGCAACTGCTACAGACTTTCGTCTTGAATGATACCGGTCGGTAAGCTGCTAGTCATTATATTTGAGTATTTTCCAAATGCGCTCCATCCCAATCTTATTCTCCTAGTTATTTCCCTTTCGTGGTCCGGATCTGCGGTCAGTATACCTGTCCTAAGTAGACATATTCGCCTACCACTTCCAACGCTTCGCTATCTATCTTAAACTGCTGTTCCTTTCCCAGGCTGTTCAGAATTACCTTAGTCTTCTGCATATTAATCTTTAGGCCTACTTTTCTGCTTCTCCTGTCTAGATAATTTATCATTAGTTGCAGTTGTTCCCCCGAGTTTCTTAACAAAGCAATGTCGTCAGCGAACCGCAGATTACTGAGATATTCTCCACCGACCCTGATGCCTAACTGCTCCTGTTCCATGCCTTTGAATACATACTCTAAGCAAGCTGAAAACAGCACTGGGGAGATCGTGTCTCATTGCCTAACACCTTTCTAAATTGTGATTTTATCACTTTCTTTGCGCAGCACCAAACCCCATACCAAACCATACCATACCATACCGTACCATACCCCCATACCATACCCCCATACCATACCATGCCATACTATACCCCCCCCCCCCCCCATACCATACCATACCATACCATACCATACCATACTATGCCATATCATAGTTTCTAATTCAGTTTTCTCCATATTTTACTGCAACCGATGTATTACAGGAACGAACGAACGGGGACAGAAACGAACAGATGAAACTATAACAAGCGACTACAATGATTAGGGTTTAATAAATGCATAAAGCTACATGTCATGAATACAAGAATTAAATTGTTATTTAACGGCTGCGCTGTAGCCTAGGTATACAAAAGGAGCTGGAGAATATGAGCGAGAAACAGTGACGGCAGAACTGTCGAAACTACAAAGCCCGTGCGCATTCGGTAAGAGTTAGAGGAGGGAGAGGAACGGGAGCTGGAGAGAAGAAGCAGGACGGTCGGCTAACCACAGGGCTTCGATGTTATCGACGAAGCCGCACATCGCGAAGCTTCCACGAACGGTAAGGAATAAGACAAAGCGAAAGAAAGGCACCCCTTTGCCGAGCCGGCGCCGCGAGCATCCGGAGTTCATCCACCCCGCGGGCAGCGCGCGTAACACAACGAAAGCCAAGAAGGGACGACCCCTGTGGCCTTTCTTCACCTACGTTTGCTTGCTTTTTACGGAGAACGCGAAATTCAGTCAAGGGCAACTCGGCGCACGCGAGCGCAGTAACAGGCAAGATATGGCTTTGCTTAATGAGCCATAACAAAATGCGCGCGCAATTTCCGCTAACCGCGTCAGGCCACCGACGGTGCCCCAGGGATGTAAAGAAAATAAAGGAAAGAAGCACAACCAAGAAACTGCGAGGAAGAAAGCGAAAGAAGGCAGGAACGTAAAAAGGAACGAAAAAAAAAAGGATGGATGAATAGAAGCACAGCAATGAAAGAAAGAAAGAAAGAAAGAAAGAAAGAAAGAAAGAAAGAAAGAAAGAAAGAAAGAAAGAAAGAAAGAAAGAAAGAAAAAGAAAAGCGACCGAAGAAAGGATAGATAGAAACGACTGACTCTAAGCAGTGCGTGTGAAGGTGTTTTGCGAAGGACCCTCAACTGGATGCTCGGTAAGCTACATGCCGAGACAGAACAACGCTCTTGGCGACGTTTCATTAGGCGTTTCCTTTAACGCAGAACACAGCGCGGCCTTTTTGGGGAGCCGTCACTCTCTTCTCGGCCACGCGGCAAGCGAACGGGGCCGCTCGCTTTATTATCGGCGCCATGGTTGAAAGTGAACCGGAACGGCTTGTCCTCTTGCAAACGAGCTAGCGAGCTCGCGTGCTTGCGCCCGAATGCGGTTTGTATGCCTAAGTTCGTTATGCAACGTTCCAACTGGCTCTGTGTAGAGTTTTTCTTGTCGTTGGGAGTTTATGATGTCGCTTGGAGCTGTGTTCTGTACATATTCATTTTTCTTCTCTTTCCTTTTTTTTTTTTTGCTCACAGAAGACAAACGGGGGAACAAACGAAAAAAAAAAAAATACGACCAGTCAATTTAGTACTACTGCGAAATTGTTGCCGCACCGTGGCTACTCGAATAATGTAGGGTTTGTCGATAGCGAGGCCATAAGATCGAATCTCGGCCGCAGCACGTTAAAATAATCAGAAGCGTAGCTCCACTATAGACGGCGGCTCATTATCTATTCCCGTCCAATCCCTATCATCCCGGCACAGTGCAGGAGTCCATGGGGAGTGGTACGACTGCCACGTACTTTTCCTTTCCTGACCAAATTCCGCGCTTCCATGGAAACGAAACACAAATGACGCCCGTCAGCTGTGCGATGCTAGCGCATCTTAAATATGTTCAGGCGGTCGAAATTATTCCAGAGCCCTCCAACATGGCACCTCTTTCTTACTTCGCTCCTTTCATCATTCGTTCCATTCATGGCGCGGCTGAGGGCCAAACCGATAAGCAAGACAAATACGTCTTTAATAATAATAATTGGTTCACAGGATAGGGAAGGCGCAGTATCTGACACGCGTACTGTGGACACTTGAAGCGCGCCGTAAAGGAAGGGAGGAAGGTGGGAGTGAAAGTGGAAATAGAAAAAAAAAAAGGAGCTGTAGTGGAGGGCTGCGGAGTAATTTCGACCACCTGAGGAACGTGCACTGACATCGTACAGCACACGGACGCCTCTCCGTTTCGCCTCCATCGAAACGTAGCCGCCAGTGGCCGGGGTCGAACTCAGGAACTCGGTACAGTAGTGGGGCGTATTACCACTGTACCACTGCGGCGGGGTCCTTTTTGTTTCCTAAAAACCAGTTTTCCTCCATGCGGCATACACCGGGCCGCCGCGGTGGCTCTGTGGTAAAGAGGCTACCGAATTATCCGGGGTCGAACCCGACCACCGGCGGCTCCGTTTCGATGGAGGCAAAACGAAGAGGACTCCGTGTGCTAAGCGATATCAGTGGGCGTTAAAGATTCGCAGGTGGTCGAAATTACTCCGAAGCCCTTTACTCCGGCATCAATTTCTTCCTTTCCACTCCTTCATCGTTTCTGTTACGGAACGGTTCAAGTGTCCGTGGAAAAAGTGTGAGAGATTGCAGCGCATTTCCTTTCCCGTAAGCCAATTTATTTATTTATTATATGTGACATCAATTGAAATCTTTAGGCAAAATATTCAATACACGTCCAGTCCAGCTGGTCGAAATTGTTACGAAGCCCACCCTTACGGCACCTGTTTCTCTCATATTTCACTTGCAACTTTACACCTTTTCATACAGGAAGGTTCAGGTGTCCACAGAGAAGTGTGAGATGTCCTCCTTGAAGATGTATTTCCCTTTCATATAAACCAGTTTACATTCTACGCAAATTCTTCCAGTTCAGATGAGTATCTATACTCTGTGCTCAACCGTGTGCATACTTGAGTAGCTCTATTTATCCGCCTCCCTTTTGATTTCCCTTGTTATTTCTATTTTATTTCTTTTTCCTCTTTTTTTTTTGTGTGTGTGTGGACTTAATACCTACCTCTTTGTACCGTTTTAGTTTGTCTGTACTACTCTTTGCGGAGTTGTCTGCTGCTGTTGATGTTATTCTGGCTTGGCGTGCAAAGGAGCGTTTATCGCAGCTCCCCGGAGGTATAGACCTTGTGCGCCGCCGTCTAGCCCAGCGCGGCTTTCTCTCTCCCCCGCCTCTGTCTAGCGATCACACCAAAGGTGGCTCGTTCTTGCAGCACTTCGCACGATTAGCGAAAGTGAACGAGGTGCAGCCGGCCGATTGTAACACATCGCGCGCGTTAAGAGAGCGAAGCCTTCTAACCATCGGCGCCGGGCGAAGGTTGCATCTTACGCGCCCGCGGCTACGCAGGTATGACGCTCTTCTCTGCTCCTCTGCGACTGCATAAGAGGGGGCAAGCGATCTGGATAAAGAGGGCTGACCTCTGTACCGCACTCGATGCAAACGTTGACGGAGCAGCGCTAACTACACACGCGCTTCCAGACGATCATCGGCCAGTCTGAAAAGGCTGTATACGATGTACGCGATCGTCCACTAACATGCAAGTAGGTTGTCGCTCTCTGCAAATCACCAATTGCGTCCTCCTCGTAAGCGCACTGAAGCGAAGTGGCAGGCCCCTCAATTCACCTTCAAGTCCTTCCGGGCCTGCGCCACAATTACTTCGATGTGCGACGGCATCAAACACAATGACGCGCTTTGAAGAGAGGAGCTGTCTGCTCGCATGTTCTCATTAGTGAACGACTCTGTACGTGCGTCTCAACTATAGTACGTCAGATTTTTTTCGGTCAGTAGAGTGCAGGAGCATTCCTCCCTGACTTAAAACGTTACCCCATTAATCAAAATAAGAAGGCTTTATAAATGTTGCCTCTATGACTCGTTTGGTGTAAAAGCTGAAAAGGTACAGCTGATGATCATTAAGCTTTCTGTTCCAAGTTCAAAACCAAATCAAACGGACCTGTTTCGTCAGAACTCTCTCCGTGTCCGCGCACGGTCAGTGAAAGTCCCAAATTTCAACCCTTTTTACTGCCGTATAGAAATGGTCCTCGACTTGCTGCATCTTCGCGTAATCGATATAGGAAACGGTTTGCCAAAGTCGCGTGCTGCGGCGTTGAGAAATCGTTGTTCGCAAACGGAAAGACAGATGCGTATTTAAACGTGATTGCCTTTGCTTGCGTTTGCATAATCGCACTTTGTCATCTTATAGTGCCCGTAGGGCCCGAGACGTCACTTAAGGAAGGGCGCAAGCAAAAATGAGCGAGCACCGCGAAGACAAACATTCTGGCTCAATGACAAGTGGACGAGTGTATAAGCCGTGGGCAGCGGTCGAAGTGGTGCGATCAGAAAGTGAAAAAGAAGTCGAAAGGAACGTACACGCACATACAAAGACCAAGTGGGTGTCGGTGGGGGCGATGCGATGTTTTTAGAGGACGTCTCCAGCAGCGGCGCTCCTACAAAAATGGTCAAGCGCTTTCCTGGCGCTGGTTCCTGAGCACGTCACGTGGCTCTATACAGGTGTAGTGCGCTCGTAATCGCTAATATAGTCATACCAATTTGGTCAGCTTACCAAGTGGCGCCACCGTCATTACGCAACCAAATAAACACTGGAGATTTAATTAATGCAGATCAGGCCGCAAATGATGGCTCATTTATAAGCATGAATAAACTTCGAGGCGTTT
The DNA here is from genome assembly GCF_055883805.1 of Amblyomma maculatum. Taxonomy (NCBI): domain Eukaryota; kingdom Metazoa; phylum Arthropoda; class Arachnida; order Ixodida; family Ixodidae; genus Amblyomma; species Amblyomma maculatum. The sequence continues at coordinate 116,220,676 of NC_139351.1, read as the reverse complement.
TGAAGCTGACTGAAACTGATAGATCGAAGTGTACATTGAGATCGAAAAATTCACTGTGAAAATTTTAATGCTCTTATAAGTGTTTTAAACCCACTCAGAAAAACTGCAGAAATTTTTCTGTTGTCACGACAGAATTTCTGTGCTGTTTATGACAGGTAACCTACTGTGACAACAGGAATTTCTGTAGTACCGTGAGAATTTTCTGTATAGTTACATCAGAAAAGTACTACAGAACTACAGCTCACAGAAAAGTAATAGAAAAAAGAAACATCTAGTACTAATGGTGAGTACTACAGACTAAAGGAAGAATCCTGACGTTCACGACAGAAATTTTGTCGCAAACTTCGGAACTACGGATTATTTTGTCGTATTTTTGACACGGTTCTGTAAACATTTTCTTTCGACTGGGAAGGGTGCTCGACAGTCCCGGTGGTCGCAACCTATGAGAAAAAGACGGAGAGAGAAATAAGGCAAGGCGGTTAATTAATACGATATTCCGGTTGGTGAGAAAAAAGGAAGAGGGGCGCATAAGAAATAGAAAGGCTGAAATGCTTTCCGAATTTCGCAGGCCGCTGAAGCAGAGCCATGAACACCGCGAGGGCCGCGACGCGCTGTGGCCTGAGTACGTTAATACCGACCACGAAGCAAGGCTGCTTAACACACAAGGGGTTTACCCTGGAACAGGGCGACATCTTTAAGGGTCATCATCATCATCAGCCTGACTGTACCCACTGCAGGGCGAAGGCCTCTCCCATATTTCTCCAATTAACCCGGTTCTGTGCTAGCTGCATCCACTTGACCCCTGCGAACTTCTTAACCTCATCCGCCCACCTAACCTTCTGCCGCCCCCTACTACGCTTTTTTTCCTATATAAATTTTTAAAGTGCTAAATAATAAATTTTAAAGTGCTGATAGAAATACGCGCCGTAACACCTTCTGGTCGACCTATGTAGAAGGTGACCTATGTAGCTCCTAATGTGAGGCTATCTTCTTTTTTTATTCTATCACGTGAGATCGCAATGAACCCAGTGTATTGCGTTGAGTACATAACCTTCCTACAGGCCTGACTGGGAAACAATGGCTGCGTTTTATTTAGCCTACCACGGACACCAAACACAGCTGAGAGTCAGCTCTGTAAGTGCCTCGATTTGAAAAGTGAAATGATATTTACCTGTGTGGTGTCAGTGCGCGTTAATGAGTCTGAAATTGTCGAAACTGATCGATCCAGTGCTCTCCACTACGGCGCCTCCGATAGTCTAATTAGTGCTCCATTGGGGTGATAAATCTATACAGCCACTACCGCTGCCAGTTCAGATTTGTGACGTCAGTGTTCGTGACTGGCTCCCTCTCGGACGAGAAGGGCGCCAAAAGGCGTCAGTGTAGTGAGGGCGCTTGAAGGAGGGCGTGCGCCTGGGTAGAAGTAGTAGAAGTTCAACTTCCGCGCCTCCCTTCCTGGTCCTTTCTCACTTCGAAAACGGCAGCCGTCCGCGCCTTTTGTTGCGCCCGCATAACGGTAGCACCCCCTCCACGCCTTTCTAAACCGTGTGAGGCGGTAGATGGATCGCTCGGTCTTGGCCGCCCCTTCCGCACAACAGCGCACTTTTGCTTCTTCTGTTGTGTTGCGCCTACAGGCACGAGAGCTGCCTTAGTGTAGATCGCGCGAACACGCGCTCTCTGCTTGATCCCGTAACAGTCCCGAAGTGGAACAGGATCGAGAAACCGAAGGCGTGAGGAGTCGAAGTCGTGTTGGCTGCGTCGCGCGCTTATTTCCTTTTGTTTTACTACTGCCGTCGTTCAGCACTCTTCGATGCGAAGGCGGCGGAAAATTGGCGCGCGTGCTCAGCGCAACTTCGAAGATGCGTGCGAAGACGTCCCAGTTGTACGGCGCATTAAAAGGCATATCATAATCGAACGCTCTGGAAAAAGCAGTGGAGGCAAGAAACAAGTAAATGGAATATCCGGCCCTCATTTCCCATTCCACGCCGTGTAGAGAAGCAGTTTTTGTGAAACCCAAGTTTTACTGGAGCGTCAGAAATTATATCTTCACGTTCCCGTGGAGTAACATTCGCGGTTAATGCGGCATTGAAAAAGATGGGAAATGGCGTCATATGTCTAAGCGAGGGGGGGGGGGGATCGGGAGGGTCGATTGACATTGATGCGAGGGCACGCGCGGTCACTGTGGACTTCACGGTCAGCTCCCTATATCTCGTGTCCGTAGCGTGGTGTAGCGCGGATGTTCACCGAGACTACCACGCACCTTCCTGCCTCGGTGACCTCACTTCGACTTCCTTCGCTTTGTCCCCTAAACGTTGGTAACCTTCGTGGGTGCGCGCGAAGACGTCCCAGTTGTACGACGCATTAAAAGGCATATCATAATCGAACGCTCTGGAAAAAGTAGTGGAGGCAAGAAACAAGCAAGTGGAATATCCGGCCCTCATTTTCCATTCCAAGCCGTGAAGAGAAGCAGTTTTTGTGAAATCCAAGTTTTACTGGAGCGTCATAAATTACATCTTCACGTTCCCGTGGAGTAACATTCGCGGTTAATGCGGCATTGAAAAAGATGGGAAATGGCGTCATACGTCTAAGCGATGGGGGGGGGGGGGGGATCGGGAGGGTCGATTGACATTGATGCGAGGGCACGCGCGGTCACCGCGGATTTCACGGTCAGCTCCCTATATCTCGTGTCCGTAGCGTGGTGTAGAGCGGATGTTCACCGAGACTACCACGCACCTTCCTGTCTCGGTGACCTCACTTCGACGTCCTTCGCTTTGCTCCCTAAACGTTGGTAACCTTTGTGGGCATCATATAGATTTCGGAGGTAAATTAGGGCGCCACGCTATCGCTGTTCAATAGCTCACGAAGCCATTTTATTACTGCCACATTACCCGAAGCCAAGGAATCTCCGTGTTCGGTTACGGACAGTGGCGGTGGCATAGTGGTCCTATGCACGGCCAGTCGGAATCGGCCTTACTCTGAGAATGTGCGGTATATAGACTAATTAATTATAAGACTCACCAATGTTCCAGAAAGCCAGCGCCCCACACTAATTTCGATTGTTTAGCCTGGCTACAATTTCTCCGCTTTACTTCATTTTCATGTCTACTGGAATGAAAGCTAACGCCAGAAATACTGCACGGTTGAAGTGGATTATGAGGACGGCGCGAAAGGGACGAGGACAAGGAAGGAACACCAAAATAACAGGACCATGAACCAACTAGCCCAAAGCAAAGTACTTCTTGAGCATACTGCATGGAGCCACCTTGTTCTTACTCCGCTATGCATGTCTCTATATTTTGAAGTAGCGGTCGGGTAATGGTTCGATTTTTCTTTACTTTAAAATTCTGAGGCAGCTAATCAATCCCATATATGACGAGAAAATTGTTTTCACAAGTTAAAACGCGCAAAAATGTGGCGCTGCCCTAGTGAAAAAAAAAAAAAAACTGTATAAGTCACAATAACCTCATACAGATTTCTCATACTAAACTCATACAAATCTCAATAATTCTCATATATTCCTGATATGATGAATGAGTTTAGTATGAGAATTTGTGAGATTTGTATGAGAATAGTATGAGTTGAATATGAGAATTTGTATGAGGTTATTGTGACTCATAGGGTTTTTTCACTGGTGCCTAATGACAACTACACTTGCGACCCTGTCGCTGACAGATAGTGACCAACGTGGTCAGTCTCCATATCCGATACAAAACACATGAGAGACGAATATCTCGGAGACTTACGAATAAGGCGAGAAAAGTGTTTTCTTTATTAGCAAATTTTCGCCAAATTCATTTTCTTCTACCTTCTATTTCAGCAACACAGCGCTTTACCATGTCCTTGATCCTTGACCGTGGAACGCTCGGGGGTTTTCCCACTCACGTCGTGACATGTTTGTCGGCTGTCGGCTCTCAGCTTATCGTGTCGCCTTCTATCGCTCCTCAAATCAGTCAGAGAAGCTGACATTCAAAAGCTAACCTAATCCCTTTTCCTGTTGCCTTTGCAAATATATTTACACGTGTACCTATACGACTCGGGCCGCCTGAGTGCCAGGCAGTCAGCTTTTCGTCCTCTTCGTTATTTTGCACGTGGAGACTGAGCCATAAACGAAAGAAGCAGGAAAGAAAGGGCCGAGTTAGGTTAGGTAACGCGACATGCAGTCTATGCAGTGCTCCGGCCAAACGACAAAATCGGAGAATACAGGTCGCCCGAAGTTTGTAGCACTCATCTTGAACTAAAGAAAAGCTACGCGTGCTCTGATATCGCGAGAGCGGCCACGTTTCTAGTGGTTTGGATGTCTGCAAATTCCTCACCGTGCTGGAGTGGATAGCAACGAGACATGCGATCCCGCTCATTCATTCATTCATTCATTCATTCATTCATTCATTCATTCATTCATTCATTCATTCATTCATTCATTCGGACAGTCAGTCAGTCAGCCTTTCGTTAGTTCGCTGCTCGCTCACTCATTCACTCTCTCTCTTTCTCTCTCTCTCTCTCACACACACACACACACACACACACACACACACACACACACACACACACACACACACACACACACACACACACACACACACACACACACACACACACACACACACACACACACACACACACACACACACACACACACAACTTTTAGAAGGAAACCATGGCCTACGGTTCTACGGCCCATAATGGCCAGTGGTAAATAAAGCTTCCTTTCATATCGACGCATGAAAACCTCAAGAGAACGCTTTTGTACGTTTGCGTACCCGACTGTCCTGGAGTTGAACTATTGTGAACGGTGAAAACGGGCGCAAGGAGCCAAATAATCGCTGACCCGATCAGTGTTTGCGTTTTGCTGTGGCCGGATTCCTCTCGCAAAACAACCGTACTCTGCTATACACACAGTGTGCTGCAAAAGCCAGTGTTTCGTGCGTTCAGCTACGCGATGTGCACAGCCTGCTCTTCTGTGGCTGGCGCGCAGGCCTGCCACGCTTCCTCAGCGGAAAGTAAAATTGACAAAAGCCGAAAATAAGACTCAAAAGCACAGTTTTACTAAGTTTGCTATAAGCGCATCATCTTCCCTCACTCCTTGCGCATTCATTTTCCTTCGCCTGGTGTTTCTTTCACAAGAACGCGCTTCAAATATCTTTTCATTTCTCCGGCACCAGTCGAAGCCTCGATTTTTTCTTCGGTGACGGCGCCATACACGTGTTCAACCTGGCAGCAGCTTCCCAAAAGCGCCACCATTCACTTCCTAAACAACCTGCCTCCCGTGCATAACAAAGCAGCCCCGAAGCGTGTCTTGCATGTTCGAGTTAAGAGTGCGCAAGGCCGCAACACGCAACAATAACATTCTCAGGACACGCACAGCAGACGAGAAACAGCACGCGACGAGCAGCGTGCAGGTATTGCGGGCATGCATTCGCCGCTCCCCCTAGCGGTCGGAGGAAGCGGTGACAAACGGTCCGTTGACAGCCTCCGCCACGACGCCGGCGACTGCCGCTTGCACGCGTACAACTGCTGCGCGAGCATCGACAGTGACAGCGGCAGACCAAAGAAGCCATGGCTGCTTGCGGAGAGAGCGAGAAACAAGAAAAAAAGAAATCTCGCCGCCCCAGAGAATCGGGGTTTATGGACCAAGGCGTCGACGTCTGCGTCGTCACGGGGTGCGGAGCTCTCCTCTGCGTGACCGCCGGACATTGGCGGCTACTAGAGGCGCTGCGGTCGCGTGGCGCTGTTCTTCCCATCACTACTACATGAAGAGCGCGCGATGGGGAGACGCTGGTAGTGCGGCCACGCCGGCCACGCCTAAACTCGGTCTCTGACTGGAACCGTGCATCAATGTGGAAGATATAGTGGACTTCAACCAATCAGGGAAAAAGCGCACCAGGGTGCGCGCGTATTGCACCATACTTTGATTGGACGGTTTGCCAGCCTCCCACGATAACCTACGAAAGAAAGCCAAATCGAAATTATGAAGAATATGCGAACAGCTGAGCTAGTTCATCCGTCCTTTAGCTGCTCAGCATCAGGCCGGCCTGCACCGCGCTGCAGCGATTTAGTGAGACCGGAGTTTACAGGGTGTCGCCTTTTCTTCACAGTGTGCGTGCTTGCATCTAATGCCTTGCAAAGCATGTGTAAGACGCGCGGCGCTAGCTCGCTCACCCGCTTGCCTGCAATGTGGAGCGGGCCGGCAACGACTGGCCTGTTTGGTTATGCGCGCCGCGCGCTCCAGGGGTGGTCCTGCTTCGAGACGGCGACCGATCGGAAAAGAAGGTTGTTGTGCACGCCTATACCAGCGAATCCGGATTTTTTTATTCGGCGGCGTTCTTATCTCCCCGCGACTATATGGTGTAGCAGCGACAGAAGAAGAGAGGGACGATATAAAGGACGGCGATGCTTATAGTCCTACAGGGCGTTTGCGTTGTTCTCCATCGTGCGTTGTGGAGGGAAACGGCAGACCGCGTAGATGCTGTGGGTAGTGGTCCCGTTTTTTGTACGCGATAGCCTTGGAGTCGATATTTGTTTGTTCTTTTTCACTTTTTCCGCTTGTACGTCCGATGCATCGAAAAGTAGATGCCAGTTTTAAGCGGTTGAGGAAAGCAGAGAAGGCGACTTTACGATACGCGGTCGCGATAAGGCACACTGCACGAGCTAGACCACCCGAAGGCCGGGAGAAAAAAACATTCAGGGTCGCTGCAGCGATGTGGGATACTCGTGTGTATATAGTATAGTGATGCCGATGATTGTTAAGGGATAGAAATAACGTAACCGAACCTCTCCCATCATTCCAACGACGCCACTTGCAGCTTCGAAAACGTAAATATCAGGTCTTCCGACTTACTTGCGGAGACGTGTATAGTCGAGCTGTTTTGCTGCTTTTTAGATTAAAAGTTTTGCTGGGTTATTTCCAGACGATAAGCACAAAGCAGGGAAGAACAATTTACTATTGCGAAGCAGCAGTTAGTGCGGTTCTCTATCAGTTCTTGGTTTTACACTGTGCTTTAGCGCTAAAAGCATTTTCCTTGTAGGTCCCGTAAAGCAATTATAAAAATCTTTTTGGCCTTGCCGCTTTTTACATTGTGCTGCCAGACTACACAGACGTTAGGTTAAAGATTAAACTTTTGTTTGCAACTTTTGTTCCATGGATTCTGCCTCGCGAAGTGTTAAATACAGGGAACTGATGCTATTTAGTTTCTGCAACGTATAAAGGTACTTCGTTCCTATACGTCACCGTTCTCCAAGGTACAGTCGTGCGCAAGAGTGGTATACAACACTCAGGCGCTGACACTGCTCATGAAAACGTCCATGAAATGCCATCTAGCGACAGCGTCAGGGACAGCAATAGCGACACGTGCATGGGGATAACATGGGGCACCATCACTATTGCTTCAATATCAGATAGCTGTTGCTAGATGAACTTGAAATGTAGTTTTCTGAAGCTCCGCCACCGACTGAGTGTTGTATACCACTTTTGATCACGACTGTATCTTAACATTTCAGGCGTTGCTTAAGACATGAATTTAGGTTAAATTGCTCGAAGTGCGGGCGTTGCTGAAGGTTGAGATATACGCAAAATGGAGAAAACTTGATTACAAGAAACACGCAGAGTTTAGCTTCAGAACTTTGCGTTGTAGCATTCCACTAGACGGTAAACGAGCAAAAAAGCAGTTTCAACTGATGTAGAAGACAGCATAAATACAAGCCTGTGAGCAATTAGGGGTCCAAGGGATGCATGGGGATCACATGGACAGAGGGGCAGCTCGAGTTTGAGGAAGAGGCTTCGGTCTTGTTGGTGTCATGCGATACGTATATAGCTGACGCCAATGATTTGACATAATATTTCCCGGAATAAAAAGCAGCTGCTAGTAGGAAGCTCCTATTCAAATGCCACAGGCAACAAAATGCGCACTGGGGTTTTTATTTATTTTTTCCTTCACCGCGTGCATTCCGGAATTCACAAGAAAATTTCTGTTCTTGACATATTATTCATTTTTTTTAAATATTTCATTCTCTAACTTTACTATAAGTTTAATTTTTTTTTAAACATCTTGTGCCCCATTTCTCCTCCTCTCCCTCCCTCTCTCTCTCTCTCTCTCTCACACACACACGCAGAAAAAAAAATCATTTCGGCGGCTGCAACCCCGTTGCCCCCCCCCCCCCAAAAAAAAAAAAAGAAAAAGTAAATAAATATTAATATTTCAATCTGGCATTGTGCTGTCAATGGCAGAATGAAGCTTGCAGTGTCCAGACGTATGGCGAGATGCAAATTACAATCATTTATTGCCCAAGTGCGCTATCGCGTGCCTTCAGCCAAGAGTAAAATGTACTTTCACTCCTTTCTGCGTCCCCTCTTGTCAATACTTCCATCCTCTATTTGACGGCACGGTTCACGTGTTCTCCCAGGTTCCTTTAATCTGCCCCAAATTGAGACAGTCATCGCACTCTTTCTTCATTACTTCCATCGTATCTCCATCTCTGAAAATGTCGATGCACCCACAACGCAACCTCTGTCGCATCGGGTTGCCAGCAGCAGTATACATAATACGCCAAAAAAAAACGTCTAAACTCTCCGGCCACCGATATGCTTACCTTTATCTGCGGCCTCCGGCTATCTTTTTCGGAGAATGTGTTTTGTATATATCTACTACGCGTCGTGGGTCATTAGCAGGGAATCCCCGCGGATATCAAATCAAAACACCCCGCTGGGGGAATAGTGACCTCCACACGCAGGGAAGGGGGATCGTATATACGGCTCCTCGTGCAACGTGTCCGGCTTGCTGCAGGCGTGATCGTATAGCAAGCGTGACAGGACGTTCAGGGGACCTCATCGGTTCATTACCCTTACGACGAGGAGGCAGACACGCGAGGCTGCCAGAAGAGATTAAGGAGTGAATGAGACCCCAATGCCAAGCGCCCTCCAAGCGCCATCTTGGCGGCGCCATCGCAAACAGCTGCGGACATTCGCATATTTCACTTTTGTTCCGAGAACCAACGGTCGGCCATTCGCGTGTCGCCGACTTTGGCGGTGGCGCTGAACCCGCTAGACTGGCAATAAGAAGCGACAGGCGACGAGTTGTTGCTCGCTTGAAAAATGAGCCCGCTTTCCGCCGAGGCGTCGCCCTCGCGTTTGCTTGCTTAAACCCTCGAGCAACCGGCAGAAGCTAACGGCCTCCAGGAAAGGGAAGTTCGTGGACGGTCGTGTTTCACGTCTGTCGCTGAATGTATCATGCCTCACGAGGGCTGACGACCTGGAATCAAGAGGGCCAGTAGTAGTTCGCGGCTAGACATGCGAGCGCTATAAAGATTGCGGATCCGAGTTTCCCTCGTCGTAAACAGGACTGCGGAGATTGCGTGATTTCTGGAATCGTCGCTGTCCATTTCGGGCATGGAGGAAGGAAAGCTTAGGAGAGGCCCTGACGTCATTTTTTTTTTTGAAGCCAGCGCGGCCGCGCCGCGACCGGACGCTGCAACGTCTCTCCTCCTCCTTTACTCTTTCTCCGTGACGCTCACGTACCTAGGGCCCTTAGCAACGCTGTTGGTAGTGGCCCGAGTTTTCATAGCAACAGCGTCGCCGTTGCTAATGGCCCGACTTGGCTAACCCTAAATTTTGACGTCACCTCCGCCACACTTTCTCGAATGCATTGGGAATGGCAAGAGCCTCTCCTAAGTTGTTTCCTTCCTCCATGATTGCGGGCCTAGACTGCAACAAAGATTCAATTCTCGTTCCATTCACTTCAAAGGTCGCCCTGATTTGTCATTCAGAAGTGAGCAGGCTTTTTTTTTTTTTTTTTTTTTTTTTCTCTCTAAAATGCTTTACGCATGGTATACGGCCACAATGTTTACTGTTTCCATTGACAGGGGTCTGTGGTTGTTTAGCTTGCAATGCATACGGGTGGTATTCCTCGAAACAGTACGTAACGCATTACAGTAATTGATTCCTTGGAAGGAGTTACACCTACCATACATTAGGCATGCTCGTAGTCGTTTTCATTGAAAATTTCACTGTAAAACTTACTGTGATTCCCGGAAATACGTGATTTCTTTGACAGCCTTTCTAACGTGTTATGAGTGCGAACGAAGAAAAAAAAAAATTATTGATGAGGACTGGGCAAACACTATTAAGGAGTGTCGCGTCACGTGTGCAGATACTGTGCTCGGTTCCTTGCTTTGTCGGTACTATACCTTGACTTCATAATGGAAGGAAAATAACGCTACGGAAATAGATGAATTATTTTTCTGGGGCAGTAATTAGCCCCAATAAATCAGTTACATTTGAGATGAATTAACTGTGCAATGACGATCGGCTACTTACTGTAACGCGTACGAGACTGCTATACAGCGACTTCATTGCAGTCGCCGTTTCGTAGCTTGTGGAGTACTGAAATTGGCCTCCGGCGGGTCAAAATGGCTGTCGTCTCCTGTTCCGATCTGCACTGTTGAAGATATGCGCTTGATCGACTACAAAACGGCGTCCACGACGTCATATAAGTAGCTAGGGTTCCGCGATAATGAAACAACTGTCGTCAAAACTATATTCCAGCACAGGGGCTGCATGGCCCCACTATCCTCCTTGCACCTTTGACATGTACCTGAAATATTTATTTAAAATTTCAACCAAATGCATGTCTTCATGAAGCCGGACAGGCGAATGACGAAATGCCGGATTGTGGTGCGTGAAGGATTGCGGTCTGGTTGTGGGGATACATTTAAAAAAAAAAAAAAAAACAAAAAAAAAACAGTGACGCTGAAGCGCTGGTCGGCGTCACTGTTTTTTTTTGTTTTTTTTTTTTCAACATGCCTTTTTACAATCAATTGCCTAGTTCACGCAATTTTTCATGATATTTTCAAAACGAAAATAAACTAGCCCGATAGCATCTTTTCCTAAAATATATTGCAGCCTCCATAGGTTGCTGTGTCGCCTTTGAACTCTGAGCTCTTACACATCAGTTTAATATGGTCGCGTCCGATTGTATGCGACATGCTAAGCAGCCGAGTTGGGACTTCAGAACAACCAGATAGTCAAGCCCATATATATAACGGCGTTATAATGAATTCTTGCTTATTACGAACAAAGGTGGAACTACTGCTAAGTTATGCATTAGGCATATGCCACCGCGTCTCTGGTAAAGAAATACCATGGCCGTACCACTCGGAAATGGCGAATGAAGAGTCCTCTTAAACTCACTCCCAAAGTCGAAAAAACACGCTTCTAGCAAGCGTGAGACTAAAAATGTTTTTCCGGTTTCAGTGATACCACCTATCACTTGCAACAACAACAAAAAATAAACAATAAAAATGTGCATTGGATTGGCAGTAAACCACTGACAAGCCGTGGTCTGATGGGTAAGAAGGCCAATTTGTGCCTGCGTGTATATGGCAGCAGTGGCAAGCGTTAACAATAGAACGAGAGGTGTGGTAAACTTGAAATAGGAACAAAATTTAAAACAAAATTACTGTGCATGGCAGGTAATCAACTAATCATAGCACTTTGAGACGTTTAAATTTCGGTCAAGAGGTAAGCCTTGGTGCCCATAATCACGTCGCCCGCACAATCATATCTCTGCCTGCTGCGCCGATGCATAATGTAGAAAGCGTGCAGCCTGCAGACAGTCTACGTCACCGTGGTGTCTAGCGGGCAGTGTGCACCAATTAATGAAGTCTGAAGCCAGGCATTGGATGAGGTGTTTCCCGTGCAGCGCTAGTTTACACCTAGTGTTTAAGTCTTATCCGCTTTTATATATACTTCATCGCGAACGGTACGTCAAAGTCCTATCTGCGGGGAGGTGTACCTTTATTGCGAACCAAATGTACTGTCGGAGCAGTTAATGCAAAGGTTACTCGCACTTAGCATTGTACGGCATGTATTGTGGATGCTTCGTCGCTGCAGGAACACTTCGTGAATAACACAGTTTCCAAAGAAATAAATTCCACTTTTGATTGATATTATCTTTTCGGCTGCAGTAAGGAAAGTCAGCTTACTACGAATTTGGGCTACAACGAACATAATCCACGTGACCTTCAGGTTCGTTAAAAGTGGGCTTCATTATATATATCAAAGCTCGCGACGACACTGTATACCTTAGTCATCCGTTTAAACGAGACAGGCGACCAGTCTGAGGATACACACTCGAAGGGATAGCAAGCAATATGACAGCTGTTGATTGGAAGGTCATTACGCAAGTCCGCAACAATCTCTGAAGGCATTCTCACGCGGCGTATTTCTGTCAGCCGTCACAACTGGCCACGGAGGACACTGGAGCGCTCACATAAGGAGGCACCACATAGCGCTGCCTCCGTCTTCCGCTCGCCGCCACATTAGCCTCGTTTAAGCCAATTAATACAAGACGGACGAAGAGATAAACAACGGGCTTCCTGTCAATGTGCGGTGGTGCCTTCGACCTTCAAGCGCCACACACAAGCGAGTCCGCGGAGGAACCATGGAAGATGGCGTTCGCGTCGCCGCCTTGAGTGCTGAGTCGGTACTGACTACACCATGTCGCCGATAGAGCGAATTAAGTCCAGTTTGTTGCTTATTTCTTATGACAAATTCAGATTATGTGAAGTGGCCAGGCGTCAACGTTATATGGTCTCCTTGACTAAAAAATAATATTTGGCACGCTTCCAGGCTGCCGAAACTGATGAGAAGAGCGGAGTCGCTAGAGAAAGATTTGATGTTGGGAAAGGTTGAGGGTCGCCGGAGAAGGGGTAGGCAGCGAACGCGATGGTTAGATGGCATCCTCGAGGCGCTGCAGATGAAGTTATGTGATGTTAGGAAGATAGTGACAGACCGTAAAGCGTGGCGTGACATGGTCCATAGGGTCACGAAGAGTCGAACACGACTGAACTGAACTGAGGCTGCCGAAAACACGAAGAGAGCATTCCGACAGTGTAGTGCAGAAAACGCCACTGTTCACGAAGACATTTCAGCTCTGTGGCAGTTGACGGTCACTTCATTAAGAGACGCCGAAATCCCGGTTATTTTAGCTTTAATCCTTGTATTGGTGCCCCTCACGAGAAGGAGGTAGGTGCCGGGTTGGGAGATGCCCGTCCGGATCGTACATATTCAGTAAAACAAATTTAACTCAACCTGACAGTCGTTGAAAGACATGTTTCGCTTCTAAATCGCCCCTAAATAATACTTTATTTCTTTAGTAGCGAGAGCTACATTGGTCACAGTCTCGCCATTGCGCCGCGTGCCTCTCCGCAAGAAGAAGAAGAAGAAGAAGAAGACCGATAACTTGGTAGTTGGTAGAGGCGACAACAGCGAGTTGCTAGGACAGAAGGTTCGTTCGAACGTTGTGACGGCGGTGTGCCCCGGAGTTCGACGTAGAGACAATGTAATACCACTAGAAGTCTTCTACAGAATGGTCAACGACGAGAGGCAAGGCGTGCTCATACGTGAAGTGATTCCCCTATGGCATACATAAAGCTGAAACCATAGAGTAAACTAATATGTGCAAAAGCCATGCCTTTACTTTCAAGCCTAACCTAAGCATAGCCATGCAGATTGCTCTCGCGTAATTCCAGGTTTAACCACAAGCTAGACAACAGCTAATTTTTTATTGCGCACATATCCTAAGCAGCCGTCTTTTCATAGTTTCCTCCTCCCAGCATCTTGTTGCTGCGAAGTCGTGAAGTGTTCATTTTTTGGCAAGCGCTGTTTTCTTTCTCCTGCCGTACGCAGGTGAGCTTTTTGATTACCTGTTCAACCTGACAGGTCTATACAGTTGCGTGATATTCGGGTTTGAATTCGGACGCAAGTTCTGTTCTTTTAGTCCACAAAGATACTTCAAAAAACAACTTTTTGACGAAATGTTTGGTTTCGAAGTGTTTATTCGCCATTCTTCTGCCATCGACACGTGAATACATGCTCCAATATGATGCCCCAGTCATCAATCTTGCCAGGAAAAAGAGCAGCCCGCTACTATTTTCTCGGACAACGTACCTTTTTTTCACCTTCCGATGTCCTTTGCTGCAGCACAGCTGCACAGGTGCAAAAGTACGATCGCATGCGTGCTCTCATTCAACATATAGAAATTGCAGCACGACCATTGGAATGCTACCTCGTGTTTTAATATCGAAACTATTTTCTCCTCGGTAGGCTATATATGCTGCTGGGCTAGTTGGTGGTTGTCGAGCACTATGGTGTCGCAGCGCTCGTAGAAAGGACAAAAGGACGAGAGACACACACAACTGCGCTCGGCGCATCAGCGCGGTTGTGTGTGTCTCTCGTCCTTTTGTCCTTGTCTGCCAGCGCTGCGACATCACAATTTTTTTCTTTTCGGCCTTGCGCTTTCTCGGTCAGCATTCGGAGCAGTGATGCACTTCATGTCCCTGGTCATTCACAGTATCCATCTGTCGCTATATTGACAAGTCAATCTCTAGTGCTATCATTAGTTGGGAAAATGGGGCGTTGCTTTTCTTAGCATGAAATAAATTATAGGGGACAATTAAGCTCCTCATTTAAGGGTATGACGTGATAGCGTGCAAGTAGTCTTTGCTCGCTTATTCACTAACCCCTTAATTTGTGCCTCTAGTATACCACACATACTGATTAACATTCAGCGCTAAGCTACCACGTTACCCAGCTAGCGGTCGTAGGCGACCACCCGACATGTAAGTCCTCGTTTTAACGAGGCACTACGAGCCTAGGGGTAGCGTGCCTGACTGGGCATCCAAGGTCACTGGAATGTTGATTCTTATTCCACCTTCCCACTCTCGTCAATTGAGCATCCAGAGTTGGCATCTCCTCCAAACTTTTCTATGTCATGTGGTATTGTTGTGTCGCACAAACCATCGAAGAATCAGTACTCGATCATGCCAGCTGCCAGTTACCACCTGTCAGCGCCATGGTCATGATTTTTCGCTCGCAACGCCAACGTCAACGCCGAGTCTAGAAAAGAAGGAAGTTTAGATTCGCTTGATTCATAGGGTTTGGCGTACCGAACCGACTGAAGGGATGCCGTATAGTGCAAGGACGCCGGGAATTTTGACAGCGTGCATTCTTCTACATGCGCTGACATCGCGCAGTACACGGGCGCCTTGCTTTCCGCCTCCGTCGAAAAGCGGCTGCCGTGGTCGTGATTTGATCCCGCATCCTTGGGTTCAGCCGTCTAGCACGCTCAACACTGAGCTACCGCAGCTGGGTGGAAGTGTAAGTTAGTACAAACTAAGCACATCCATTAGTGACAAAATCTCGACCTCCGTATGACGCAATACAGTGATATTCAGCGTTAACAGGGAATGAGTGCGAGAAAGCGAAATAGAAAAGCAAACAAACAAATGAAATTAGGCGAGTCGTCCAAACGGGGGCATTTGTGAGGGGCCCCGATTACTGTACCCACAGACTGTACCTACAAACTTTACCTACACACTGTACCTACACACTGTACCTATATACTGTACTGTACCTACTTTATTGCACTCACAAAGAAAGAAACAAATGAAATTAAGAGAGACGTACAAATGGGGACAGTGTTTGTGAGGGCCCCGATTACTGTGCCTACAAAACGGTTCCGCACTTTCGATAACCGGCGCTCAGCTGCACTGCTGTTTGCGCTACCCCACTATGCGTGTGGAAACACACGTGAAACAAAAAAGACAAAAGAAAAGAACGAGAAAAAAACTGGGTGTCAACAGCGCTCGCCGGAGTCATGGCAAGCAAGTTTATCGGCAAGGCGAGGCAGTATTTGGGACACGTGCTCGCGAACTGCAAAGGAACAGCGCGCACCGGTTAAACACCTATCGTCCGCGTGTCGGCCTGGGCTGCAGCCAACAACACCACCCAGACACTGGTCTGGCCAGCCTGTGCGCGTCGCGTCGCTCTTTTGTGCTTTGGTATATATCGCTCACTTCGCGTACTCTGTCAGCACTGCCGCATTTTCACGTCAGCTTCGATGGCTTCGACGACAGAGGAAGGGAAAGGGAAGGAGAATAAGTGGTGGGATGGCAGGAGGAAGGACGAGTGGAGAGTCAGAGAGGGTTGCGCTATTACGACGGTGATATGGCGCGCAAAATATCGAACGCTGCTTCGCGACGGGTGTTCACCTTAATTTGAACCACTTCCCACGCGGAAAGCGTCAAACAAAAAACGAAACCGTGATTCGAGGGAGCCCCGCCGGGGTGGTGCAGTGGTAAGACGCCCGACTACTGTGCCGGAGTTCCCGGGTTCGAACCCGACCACGGCGGCTGCGTTTCGATGGAGGCGAAACGAAGAGGCGTCGTGTGCTGTGCGATGTCAGCGCACGTTAAAGATCCCCAGGTGGTCGAAATTACTCCGTAGCCCTCCACTACGGCTCCTCTTTCTCTCTTTCCACTTTCATTCCCACCTTCCTCCCTTCCCTTACGGCGCGGTTCGGGTGTCCACAGAGCAAGTGTGACAGTTACTGCGCCTTTCCCTTCCTGTGAACCAATTTATATTATTCGAGGGAACGGCGGGGGATCTTAGGCGAGCTGTCAACTTGGGGGCTGTCAGGACCGCGACGAAAGTGTTATGAGAAAAAACAAACAAACACAGAATGTGACTTTATCAGCCGACGATAACGCTGGAAGGCGGGTTAAACTAAGCAAGCTGCCCGTGCCGTGAACTATACCGTGTCGTGTATCTGAGAACTAATTATTGCGTAAAATTATTTGATGTTTCGAGGCTTAACGACATGCTCCTAATTATATACTACAAACGATGACAATTTCAAGTACTTCCTGTATCCATCAAGTAAAAAATTCGCCTTTATACGGTTCATTATACGATTGATGTAAGAACACATTTAGGGCTCAGAAGCTGGCATGGTACGATGAGTTCATGGGCTGCAAAACAGGGCCACGGCAACCATGAGACACGGATACCAACGCCCTTAGCTCTTTCTAACAGAGGCCGCTCGTCACATTACAGCTCCACTCATATTAGTCTGGAGCGTCCAATGAGCATGCTAGCGGGATCAAGTGTCAAGCGAGGCCTAACAAGCTTCTGCAAATTCCAGCACTTGTAGTGTTTGTGACTTGTGTACCGGAGCGTAAAACTTTGGTAGGTTGCGTTGTACGTCATCGCGCGTCGTCGTTATGTATGCGGATTCTCGAAACTTCAGTTCCTCGCACAAGCTCCATCACATACGCATCGAAGCAAGACAGGTTTTTGCTAGAATAGCCTTCATCTTCGTGTCCGAAGCAGTATTTGTAGTCAAGGGCCTAGAGACAAATGCCACGCAGAGGTTGCTTTTTCCCCTCCCACGTGACGAAGGACTGAAAAATGGCGTAAACGAACATGACGATTTTCGGTTGCAAAGAAACTAAAAGTATGCAACCTATCTTGTAACCTACGCAAAAGCTTCAGTCAAACTCCCCATACAGCATCGCGGTGAAAAGGAGAAAAAGAGACGACGGCTACAAAAGATGGATTACTCCTCGGGTGTGAACTATAACAAAAACAGATGTTAATTTTGTACATTGCAAACTATGCTAGACGCCTGTAATTAAACAAATGTTACTGGATTAAAAAGAATAAAAATATTATGTTCAGTCCACCGTGTTCACGTGCATTTCTGCAAGTTCTATACGCTTAATGCATTTCCGAAAGGCGATTGATTTATAAAACCTGGTGGTCTTTACCGGGCGCGTACAACGAACAACGTATGTGTGTTTCTTGCTTTTGGACTCCATTTGATTACGACAGCCACAGCCGGGATCCCCCGGCCTTGGAGTCAGCATCTTGACCATTACAGCTACTGAGCCACCAGTATAATGAGTGATTCATTCCAGTGCAATGTGCTCTATATGTGGAAGGGCGCATTGTCATACCCGCTTATAAGTTTGTTTGTTTGTATGTTTGTTTGCCAGCGTCCCCAACAGCCGTGCATGATGACCTCGAATAAGCTGGACTTACGGAGAAAGTTACAGAGTGATGGTCTTGTGGTAGAGCACCAGCTTCGCAATTGGGAAACTGGTGCTTCCAGCTTCGGACCTTGTTAATGCCGGGCACACGCCGGTTTTTCAGTGGGCACAAGATTTCCCTCAGCCTTCAGGGTGATCGGTTCTTCTGGAATGAAATCCTTGGGAAAGGTCTTCGTCCACAAATGAATACGAAAGAGATAATGCATACACGCGATATATCTATAGTCTCTGGGAAGAGTCGATGCTGGCGGTGGAGGCAATACGGAGAACGGCTGGCCCGTTTGCTCTGTTGGCTTGCGCGGCAGCTCTCGGAATCAGTAGGCGGGCTGGTTGTTAATGGGATTTTAATAGCATTTCACGGCTGAGAAAGAGGCAGCACCGCGAAGCGCAGAGGCGGTTGTTTGTCTTTGATGATGGAGTGAGATGACTAGGTGTAGCGGTACAGGACTCATCATCGCTCCCCTCTAAGTGATGCCGATGAGGCACATTACGTGTCCACCACGGTGATGTGCACGTATGATTCGAGTGGGGCGTCGACACCGTTGACGAGTACCGAGTAGCATTAATCAGTGGTGCGTCATCCCTTGTTGTCTCCGGTTATTGTTACGAGAGTGCTTAACCAGTTCTTTCCAAAAGCTTCGATGCGTCACAAGTGTTCTCTTTGCATTCAATGTGATTAAATCCAATATTCCACTGGCGCTATAAATACTTGCCTCTCATTATCAGCATCTTTATGATGGCAGTCTGCATAGAGATACTATAAAACTGATTTTGTATCGGCAGTAATAACTCCGTTCATTCTCTATTAGCTTATATATATGTTCTATCCCTGAAAAATTATTAGAGGCTCTAACAGCTACCCAGCATCACCCGTGGAACAGGGTTATCTTGACAGACGGATATTTCGTTGAGGCATATTATTTAATAAAAACGAAATATTATCTAGCACGGCCCATTCGAATTCCGATGACTGGATGCATACTAAGCCTGCAGAGAAGCTCCGTACACACTGTCGACCGTCAAAGAGAATTCCTCGCGACAAAGTATCACTGTCAGAGCTTGTGTTGTCACCTGAGACAAGAGTGTAATCACAAGACGACAACATTACACAATGGTATTCCTACCTTTGGCTGGTTTAATACAGACAAACGCAAAAAGCTGATTTGGCTCACTGTTGCATTTATCCAATGGAATAATATAAGGCATCGAGCGGACCTCAAGCCATTGTTTACCACT
Source organism: Amblyomma maculatum (assembly GCF_055883805.1). NCBI lineage: Eukaryota > Metazoa > Arthropoda > Arachnida > Ixodida > Ixodidae > Amblyomma > Amblyomma maculatum. The sequence continues at coordinate 116,201,563 of NC_139351.1, read as the reverse complement.
GCTATAAAACTGCGACAGCTGCTAATTGCTATAATCTGTTATTTTATGGATCAAAATCTTCTAATTAACTGATATTACGTAAAATGAAGCAGTTGATTGGATTAGAAAATAAGGAAAACGCCGCATGGAGGCAGAGCGCTGCATGCGTGGAAGGCTGGTTTGTGCGGGTGAAGTTGTTGAGGTGACGAAAGCTGCAGGTATGTGAGGATGAAATGTGTAGGGAGGAGGAGCGCCGGAGATTTGTTGGGATAATTTTTTTTTCTTTTGTGGGGAGAAGATGGCCACAACTGGTGCAGAAAAAGGCTAATACTGTTCACTTGTTCGGGTCTTTTTGTGTAATGGGTGTAGTTAGACTGATGATTCTGCTGCTGCTGCTGCTGCGAATGAATATATTTGAACATCTTGTGCCCATATAGCATCAGTAAAAACATCTTGTGCCCGTGAACATCTTGTGCCCATCTACTGCGTATAGCATCGGTAAAAATCGCCGTCAGCACAATACCCCGATTACCGAATACCTGAACGATTATGTAACGTGTACGCGTTGGCGTGATGTACCACGCATATAGTTGAGAAAACCTCAAACGTTATTCAAAAGCAGTCGAGAAATCACGCCATCAGAGGTCTCGATCGGTTCTCCCTTGGTGTGTACCTTTGCTTGGCAGCCTGGGTCTTCTGTCACCGACCGTCGTCGCCGACCGACAAGTCGTGTCAGTTGTGACACGTGTCCTTGAAAGCTCTCTCCTTCCTGCCCCTGGAAAGAGATCCCGGAGAGATTTCAGCTCCGCAGAAAGCGGGAAGCGGCGGTACGGCGGGGACCCAGAAAAAGAAACACCCCCACCCGCTGTGTATACCTCCGTGAGCGCGTTTTTTTGGCAGCCGCTTCACGGGTGTAGAATGGCTCGCCACTCCGCCAGAGCATCGGTCATATTACCACCGCTACTACTTGTGTTTGAGTTGAATGGTCCTTCAGTTAATAATATAGCTTTATTAATCATTACTAAGCTGTGTCGGCAAGGTCGCATGTACAGAACGAGTGTACAAAATATGTCCGCAGCCGTCTTGTCGTTCTTAGAAGAGTTAGGATCACACGAATGGTTGTTATGGATAGAGGATGATGTGAGGATGCTGCAGAAAAAATACGCCAATAGGATGATTGGTTAATTAATTAAAGCCAAAATATACAAATAAAATTGATCAGGCGTCGCTAAATGATTAATGTCGACTTTAGAGGGGTGTGAGTCATAGTTTGGGCGTGGATGTGTTTCTGACTTATTGAGTCAAATATAAATGCGTGATAGTAATCAGGAGTGTGTAATATGAGCGTAAAATTTTCGCGTCGACGAGATTTGTCCGTGTCAGCGAGATTCCGCATGATAGATACTATGCCTTTTCTTTCCTGTAAACCAATTATAAAACGCCGGTGAACTTAATTGGTGTGTTCAATAGAACGCTAGCTGGTTGTATTCGACAAGGGGCGCGCGATGTGCCGTGTGCTGCAGCACCGCTCAGGCTTTCGTATTTCTCTACTGCAAATTCTGCGGTTCTCTCAGAACTTCTTTTGCGTTCCGTTTAGATACACGACACTGGGAGCCTGGAGTAAAAACTGCCACTAATGACAGCTTGACAGTGTCATAAGCCCCCAGACCTACACAGCATAACATTGGTACTGTTACTTACACACACACACACACACACACAGAAAATGTCATATAGAAATATGGTGAAATTATGCAAAATTAAATAATCGCATGTTTACTCATCCAATGGGAATTGAACAAAAATATGATCATAGTTGAGTCAGGAATCCGGTGTACTCACCTGGTATAAATAGTGGTACATACAGGTGCGATGGTATCAAGAAAACAATGGATATTAAAAACATTGCACCTTATACAAGGGGAGACACAACTGACGAACTAAGCGAAAAGTTAAAACAATAACAATCGCAAAAAATATGCAATACTGCTAAGGTGTTGCAGAGCCAATAAAAGGCAATGATTTGATCATCTGGTCATATAATATTTTCCGATTTCTTTAAGAGTACAGTATTCGAATTATATGTTTCCTTTAATTAGCTTATTTAAGTACTCTCGGCGACTGATTTTGAAGTGTTTGCAAACCATGCAACCGAAACGTGTTTAGCGTCAGTAGCTCGAAAGTGGGCCAGACGGCATGCGTGTCACCTGACACCCAGGAAAGCCCAGTGCCACACATGAAAAACAGACAAACGCGTAAGACATAACAAGGTTTGATCCATCATTTCCCTGCCATAATGCGCCAGTAAATACCATTGTCGGCCGTCAAATGACATCAAGGACGACACCATTGGTGAGTGACAGTGATGGTAATTGTCGTCACTATCAATCGCACATTGACGCGCTCTTCCAGAGGGGTCTCTATTGTCTCCTGTGTCTCGTAGTGTCTCCGTCGTATAGCGCACAAGTTGGCGGCTGATGCCAATATCGACTCTCATTATCGATATTGGCGTTCATCAAACTGGCCGCAAGACGTCTTCGTTCAAAGTAGTTCCAGCGCCGATGACTCACTTTGCGTTGTATTTAAAGAAACGAACGGTTCTTGTGCCCGGCCCTACGTGCGTATACATATATAGAAATTGAGCCGATAAAACTCGAAGAAAAGATTTCAGCCTCCCGCGCTCCCTGACGGTTGCGCTTTTAAATAGCTTACACAAAGCGGCCGTGCCTTACCTTCGTTTGTTGTCGGCGCCGCTGCTGTCTTCTGGTCTGGCGAGGCCGTGTCTATATAAATTCGTCCAGAGAACGCCCTGCAGCAGTGCTTGCTCGGCGGCGGTTTCCTTTTTAAAGGCTCCAGAGGCGGCAGCGCGCATTCTCTTCAGCACTAAGGAGCGGACGAGGCGTTCTTGGCAGCTCTTCAGGGTTCCTGTCCACGGATCAACCGCGCTTAACTGCACCACATTTATTGCTGGAAACACGTGTTGACAGGCCATGCCCCCCCCCCCCCCCCCCCCCCCCCCCAACACAGCTCCGTTCGTGTCTTTTAACAAGGATTCGTCCATGGAGTACAAAAGCAAGTCAGCATCTGGCCACAGACCTTGAAAAGCTTCCTGACCTCCCTGACCTCGGGAATGCAGAGAAGCTTACTTTTATCTCCGCATCCCAAAGCAATATACCGAGGTGACCAGTTTAACTACTACAGGATCGGCATTGGTTTGAGCTGCTCCTGAATAGATATTAGTAATTATTTCGGCACGGAAAAAAAATAACCAATTCCATTTTTCAGCATTACCAATTTTTGCCTAGATCTTCAATATGTGGCGTCCGTAAACGTGGCGTCCGCAGAGCCCACCGCCTGGCAATGCAATCAAAGCAAAATAAGAATCACTCGTCAATGGTCACGCGGTTGCTTTTGGGGTGTAACGTCATAAGAAAAGCTACAAGAAGTTGTCATAAAAATATAATTACTGCGCAATGCTTATATAGCGTGTTGGGTGCATAACGGTATCGTCTTAGTACCCACATCCTATTTACGAGTAGCGCCTTCCTTATGCGAGGCGGATACTCTAAACGCTAGGCCACCGCTGCGGTGTCTTGCTCTAACCGCTAGGTCCCCGTTGCGGTGGCGTAGTGGCACAGTGTTTGCTGCTCTGGTTCATCCCTCAATATTGGCGTCGACCTCCCCAGACGCACCGCCGGCATAAACCGCAAGAACTGCTCCTATGACATAAGGGCATTGCACGTCCTCAATACGAGGGAATACTCTAACCACTAGGCCATCACTGGTAATATGCGAAATCTAATATTTATTATTTATTTTCAAAGCCAAGAAATTATAAAAAGGAGTGGGTTAAACAAACATGAATAACTACAAGAACAAGAATGACAGTGAAGTGCATAATATATTAAAAGCAACAGTGCAGCACATTATACAATGTTAGCAATGGCCGTTTTGAGAGCACTGTCATCAGTAATAGTAGCAACAGAGGCGAGGAGGTGGTTCCATTCTGAACAACTCCTTAGGATGAAAGAATTGAAGTGTAAATCAGTGTCCCGCAAACGGGTACGGCTGCTTTGTACCTGTGGTCGCTACGGGAAGAAATAATAAACTGGTAAAACAGAAGCTTTGGCGAGTTGGTATTCCATTCCGTAGCGATTCCTTTTATGTCCTCGCCCTTTCCTGGTTTTCATCGCGCTGTTTCTGGGAAACATACGAGGGCGGCTGAAACAAGGAAGCAGTACGAGTCGAGTTAAAATGCGAAATTTTGTGAAAGAAGCAGGCGCATGATATTTTTCGGAGAAGGGATAGATCAGCCGGGTTGGCGATACACTTCATTGCTGAGACACTTGCTTATACACCGATAGACAGTATGAAATGTGTTGAACGATTCTGGAAGGCTTTGACATTCACTATAAGTGTATTTCTTCTAGAACACAAACCAGCTTACGCTCCATCGTTCGAATTACCAACTGGTAACCTTCCTGGCATTTTCTATAGGCTTCGATTTACAGTCAGAATTCCAACTAAGCGCTCGAAAGAAAAATGTAAAAAGAAATAGTAGGGCATATAAATATTCTAATATTACAGTGAATACGATATTATCGGCAATCGGAAAAAAAAAAACAGGGTCTCTTAGATGTCTCTTAAGAGCAGAGTGGCGGAAGCCTACCCTTCCTATCCTATAATTTGCCTCCCATCGTTAGCCACTTGTCGGCATTTGCAGTGCTACATATAATTGTAATTGGTCACAGTAAAGGAAAGACGCAGTATCAAGCACACTTTCTCTGGCAAGTGTGAGTTTGGACGGTCCACCATCGCTCCTGTCGCGGGGCGTTCCTCGGCGCACGTTCAAGTGTGGCATTGCAGATGGCAGCGACGCATCGCGCCTCGGCCAATCAGAACGATGCAAAAGCGGGACACACTTTGTACACGACACAATGAGCCATTAAAGGTTTTCGCCTTAAAATTAGAGGGTCTCTTAGATGTCTCCTAAGCGGAGAAGAGGAGAAAGGAGTGAGACAAGGCTACATACTGTCGCCCTGCCTATTTAACCTATATGCAGAGTGCATCATGAGGAAGGCCGGTCTGGAGGAGCCTTCAGCTGGAGTGAAGATTGCTGGAAAACGTATCAACAACCTTAGATATGCGGATGATACCACTTTAATGGCAGAAAGTGAAGTGGAACTCGAGAGACTTCTGATGCGCGTACAAGAAGAGGGTGAGAAGTTTGGGCTTAAACTGAACATTAAAAAGACGAAGATCATGGCGTCTTGCCCTATCAAGTCCTGGAGCATCAAAGGACAAGAAGTGGAAGCTGTGACAGATTTTCTCTTCTTGGGCTCCAAGATTACCCCGGAAGTAGACTGCCGCCATGAAATTAGGAGACGCCTGCTTCTGGGAAAGAGAGCCATGGTTAGCCTTGACCGCCTAGTACAGAGCAGATACATTAGTCTGCCAACCAAGATCTGTATAACTCGTGCTATAGTCTTTCCAGTTGTGATGTATGGACGCGAGAGTTGGACTGTGAAGAAGGCTGACCGCCGAAGAATTGACGCGTTTGAATTGTGGTGCTGGCGGAGAATCTTGGGAGTTCCTTGGACTGCCAGAAGATCAAATCAGTCGATATTGTCGACGATAAACCCTGACTGCTCATTGGAGGGTCAAATTCTAAAGTTAAAGCTTAGCTACTTTGGTCATCTGATGAGAAGAGAGGAGTCGCTGGAGAAAGATTTGATGTTGGGAAAGGTTGAGGGTCACCGGAGAAGGGGTAGGCAGCGAACGCGATGGTTAGATGGCATCCTCGAGGCACTGCAGATGAAGTTATGTGATGTTAGGAAGATAGTGAGAGACCGGAAAGCGTGGCGTGACATGGTCCATAGGGTCACGAAGAGTCGGACCCGACTGAACGACTGAACTGAACTGAATTGAAGAGGAGAATGGTGAAAGCCTACCCTTCCTATCCTATAATTTGCTTCCCATCAGCAGCCTCTTGTCGGCATTCGTTGCAGTGCTACATATAATTATAATTGGTTTACAGGAAATGGAAGGCGCAGTACCTATCACAGTTTCTCCGGCAAGTGTGAGTTTAGACGGTCCAAGGATGTGGAATCGAATCCCGGCCTCGGCGGCCACTTTTCGATGGAGGCGAAAGGCAAGGCGCCCGTGTGCTGTGCGATGTCAGTGCACGTTAAAGAACCCCAAGTAGTCGAAATTTCCGGAGTCCTCCACTACGGCGTCTCTCATAGCCTGAGTCGCATTGGGACGTTAAACCCCACAAACCAAACCAAACCGTACACCATCGCTCCTGTCGCGTGGCGTTCCTTGGCGTGCGTTCAAGCGTGGCATTGCATATGGCAGGGACGCATCCCGCCTCGACCAATCAGGACGACGCAAAAGCGGGACACACTTTGTCCACTACAGCATGAGTCATTAAAGGCTTCGCCCTAATAATAAATAGGTTGGTTGGTTGGTTTGTGGGGTTTAACGTCCCAAAGCGACTCAGGCTATGAGAGACGCCGTAGTAGAGGACTCCGGAAATTTCGACCACCTGGGGTTCTTTAACGTGCACTGACATCGCACAGCACACGGGCGCCTTGCTTTTCGCCTCCATCGAAAAGCTGCCGGCATCGACTGACCTGGAACACAGGAATGTACTGTCGGCTACAGGGTGTTTGCATGCTTATGCATCGTTCACCTTTGTCTGGGGGCGTATATGACCGAGCTAAAGAACGCCGCGTTTACTTTTCTCACTTTACTATGCCGTTCCATAAAGTACATGCAAATTAGCCAGGCTGTGAAGGGATAACTGCGGTTATCTTCGTTCGTGGTGTACGCATGAAAGGCTTGCCGCGAAAGTACGCGTGCATAATGTTTCAGCGAAGACTCCTCGGATTCTCCCTTTGGTAACCGGCCAGCGAGTAAAATAGAAAAAGAAAAATGTACGTGAGTTTCCCATAATTGCCTCACAAATACCTTGATTTATGCCTTCTGAACTTGCACCATGCGAAGATAACAGCGATAGGGATAACCACAGCACCTTCAAAATATGACCCATCAAATGACGAGGAAAACGTACAGACGTGAATGAACGCGATATAGCATAGGGGCGGATCAGAGCCACGTGTCACTGCCCCATGACTATTAATCATCTTCATTCCAGCAAGCGACTGTTCTGCTTCACCTTATCTTAGGCCTACGTTGAGTCATTGGACTCGGACACCACGCCGCAGATAATTAGAGAGGCAAGCCGGGATAATCAAGACAAGCAATGATGTGGTTGCAAAGAGGAACAAGCGTACAAATGGTGGTCACAGACGCCTGATGTGCTGGGTCTAAAAGTACCCGCTCGTGAACCTGTAATGACACGGAATTATCCTCGGAGAAATGTGCAAACGTAAGCGGTCCTCAACGCTTGTGCAAATGTTGCTGACTCGCGGTTAGGTAGTGGTTTGCGTCATAAAGAATTATTCATACAAAAGTACAGATACATTTGTCTGTATTGCATGAGCGTTATAGCTGTCTGGCTGCGCGGGCTTTATTCTTTCTTTTTTTTTTTTTTTTTTCATTACAAAGCAACAAGGTTTACAAGTCAGAGCGTTAAGCACCTTTCTCCAGGTAAGTAGGAGCCTCGGAGGAAGAGCACTTGGCGTATTTCTTGACTAAGCATATACTGCGATCACTTCACACACTCGATGGGCGCCACCAGCGACCGACACCCGTCGAAGCTTACTAAAAAAGCCGCATCAATGGTGACAGTGAGACAGGCGGAAGCGACAAGTGCGTGACTTGAGGTCACACTGCTCCGTTGCTTCATTCTTTCTTTTCCTCTTCATTTTTTTCGCCTTTCCTCGTGTCGATCTATTCTTTTTGGTTTTGTTTTCTCTTTAATGCTGCCTTATCGTGCAGCGGCTCATTGTCCCAGCTGCGTTGACCTCGCGTCTGTCTCTCTGCCTGTACTTATATGCAGCCACCGCTGTTGGGACCATTCAACGAGTTGCGAGCGTTTTTTTTTTCTTTTTTATTTGCTCTCACTTCATAACGCCGGCGTTAGTTCGTCGCTTTATTATTCCGGCGTGCGACGACTACTGTGTGCGCCCGCAAGCCTGGCCACACCAGCGGAGAGGGCCGAAGTTCCGTATAGAGTACCCCTTTCCCCCTGTCCGTAGGACACTAACGGAACATACCGTGCGTACTGAGCCGCCGCCTCGGACTCAGGAAGTGGTCCATGTTAAGCATTGTGCGGGCAGCGTCGGACTCGGCGCCTCTGTCCTTTATGTATGGCCACCGGCGGGCTTCGCGGGGCTAGAAAGGAGTGGACGGGCCGCGAGCATTGAGCACCATTATGCGATGATAGATTCGACCGGGCGTGGTGGTGAATAGCGGCGCGGCTAGGACAGTTATCTCCATTACAAAAGAGTCAGAGCCGGCGTCACCCTCGTTTTTTTTTTCATCCTCTTATCCGCCTCCCTTTACCCTTCCCCACACCCCTACAAGCGCGCCCTCTAACCAGGGGCTTGTAACTGCCCCAGACACTGACCAGTGGTGCCTTTCTGTGTCTGCACTGCTCGGCAGACTTGTGGTGGTGGGCGCTGCAGCGCTGACGCAGCTGTTTTGGTCTGTTCTGTGTGAACTGCGAATGATTAATGACTGCAATGACCCCTCCTCGCTCTATTGTTTAGAGAATCGCACTCTAATACGTACAAATACCCGCGGGCGCGCTGCGTGCTTGTCTGTTGACAGTGTATATATGCGTGCGTTTGTTAAACCAGCGTGGGGTTTAGCTTTCGAGTGAAAGTTTTGGGAGCGCGCTGTGACGAACGTGTCGCTATTATATATGCGTCTCGGTGACAGCTCTTTGTAATTCTCCCTTTTGTTCACAGTGACGTTTGAATGCGCTCGGCGCTCAGTGCTCTGAGAGAAAACGCAGTGGGCAGTCATTCAGAGCTGCCTGGTTTTTCAACTCGAGCGGCTGCAGCCAGTAAACAACGAGTACGGGTTTGCTTCCTGATCTATTTGTTATTAAAAGTTCAAATCGAAAGATGGCACAATCAATTGTAAGCATGATTTTTTTTTCAGCTTCAGCTCTACCGTATTATTACAACTAGTAACGAAACCATGGATCATGGTTTTTCCTTCGCTGGATCATGGAAAAAAAGCAAGAGAGTTCCAGAAACCCATTTACTTCTGCTTTATTGATTATGCGAAAGCGTTTGACTGCGTAGATCACAGCAGATTGTGGCAAGCCCTCCAAGAGATGGGAGTTCCAATTCACCTCATCTGTCTCCTCAGGAACCTTTATGAAGGGCAAGAGGCCACAGTCAGAACTGGGCATGGTCTTACTGATTGGTTTCCGATTGAGAAAGGGGTGAGGCAAGGCTGCATACTGTCGCCCTGCCTATTTAACCTATATGCAGAGTGCATCATGAGGAAGGCCGGTCTGGACGAGTCTTCAGCTGGAGTGAAGATCGCTGGAAAACGCATCAACAACTTTAGATATGCGGATGATACCACTTTAATGGCAGAAAGTGAATTGGATCTCAAGAGACTTCTGATGCGCGTACAAGAAGAGAGTGAGAAGTTTGGGCTTAAACTGAACATTAAAAAGACGAAGATCATGGCGTCTTGCCCTATCAAGTCCTGGAGCATCAATGGACAAGAAGTGGAAGCTGTGACAGATTTTCTGTTCTTGGGCGCCAAGATTACCTCGGAAGGAGACTGCAGCCATGAAATTAGGAGACGCCTGCTTCTGGGAAAGAGAGCAATGGTTAGCCTTGACCGCCTAGTAAAGAGCAGAGACATTAGTCTGCCAACCAAGATCCGTATAATCCGTGCTATGGTCTTTCCAGTTGTGATGTATGGATGCGAGAGTTGGACTGTGAAAAAGGCTGACCGCCGAAGAATTGACGTGTTTGAATTGTGGTGCTGGCGAAGACTCTTAAGAGTTCCTTGGACTGCCAGAAGATCAAATCAGTCGATATTGTCGACCATAAACCCTGACTGCTCATTGGAGGGTCAAATTCTAAAGTTAAAGCTCAGCTACTTTGGTCATCTGATGAGAAGGGAGGAGTCGCTGGAGAAAGATTTGATGTTGGGAAAGGTTGAGGGTCGCCGGAGAAGGGGTAGGCAGCGAACGCGATGGTTAGATGGCATTCTCGAGGCATTGCAGATGAAGCTATGTGATGTTAAGAAGATAGTGAGAGACCGGAAAGCGTGGCGTGACATGGCTCATAGGGTCACGAAGAGTCGGACACGACTGAACGCCTGAACTGAACTGAACTGAACTGAACGAAACCATATCTAACCAATAATATTGCAGACGAGTGTTCCAGGGTTGTTGCTGTGGCTGTAGGAAGAAAGAAAAGAAAATGCACGGGCCTGCTACTGGCTCTGTAGCTGAGCCACCTTCGCTGCCTCGTGCGGACAGAAGAAAAAATAACAAGAAAAAAGAAGAGGGAGAGAAAGACGCGCACCGCAACAACAGCCGTCGTCCACCACCACCGTGGGTGCAATGACGGCTTTCAACAGATAAAAATCAGCTGCAGGCTAGCCCCCGCCGCAAACGGCGGTGACCCTACCTGTCCCAGCCCCATCAGGGCAAGAGTTCCACAGTCAGGGACTAAAATGAAGCCCTACCAATGATATAGCGTGGGTGGTTTCCTCAGTCCAGGATACCATTGTCCTGGGCTGTCACCCGGGCCCTGTTGAGCAGGCTGCGCTGCTCAGAGAGACCCGTGGGGGCCAGCTCTGCCTCCCACTCCGCTTGGCTGAGCGCCCGAGCTTTATATTTCTCTAATTGCTCTTTGCAGTTACATATCATGTGAAGGATGTCTGAGACTTCACCGCATGCAGTGCATGTTATTTTAAAATTTTTAGGGCCAGATTTTGTGGTACTTTGCTAGGTTTGGGAATGTCCTAGCCTGTATGTTCCTCCAGGTTACCACATTTAGATGCAGTCACAACCAATTTTCCCCGGAATCCCAACCACCGTGTCCTCGGTGCTGTCCTTACCGTGCAATGATTTTCTGTACAATCTCCTCACTGATGAAATCCTTATGAACGGTGCATTTCCCGACCCTTTTCGGTGTAGTTTGCACCACGCTTTGCTTCAGTTCGTGCCAGCGATGCAGTCTCCACAAAAATATGGTCTCCAACACTTTTCGCTCTAATCTATACTCTGATGCAGTCCCCACTAGCGATAGCGATGCAGTCCCCACAACAGACACGGTACTCACCGCCCCATTCTGACGCAGTTCCTGCCAGCATGGAGTCCTCACAAAAGACAAGTCCCCACCACTTTTTGCTGCAGTCTCTACCAATCTGTGATGCACTCCCCACTTATGATGCAGTCTTCACCTACGCTGTTGTAGCGGCCACGATCTGGTCGAAAGTTACTGCAATCGCAAGGCACCGGACAAGGAAGAAGTTGACATTAGGCGTCACAGCGCAATTCTGGCCAATCCCCCACTGTGTGTATGTGCCATATGAACCAGAGGAGAAAAAGAAGCAGCGCAATAAAAACAAACCAGTTCCAATCCAATCCCAATTCCGGAGCTGGTTAGTGTACTTACCACCACTTTTCGATGTACCCCCTGATGTAAGTGGTGGCTAAGCCGAAACAGGTCGGCTGCAGATTCACGGTGCAAGTTCTTTGGAGTGGCTCACGCTCGCGGTCAGCCGCCTCTCTGTTTAAACCTGTTCTCCAGCGTCTCCATGAAGTTTTGATGTAATCTCTGCCAAGAGCGCACTGTATTCATCCCCAACCCTATTATTTTGTTTAGAAACATAATACTGTTCCGAGTGTTAAGATTTAGACAGGAGTAGCGCATGATACACAGGATCAGATAAACAAAATGATTACATGCAACTGCAACTAATCACCAAGACAAAGTAGCATCAGACCAGCAAGAAGTAGATTAGACTGCAAAACAGAAAAAAATGGGAAGAGAAACGTGTTGCAACAGAAGAGCCCAAAAGCAATCCAATTTAACGTCAGGATCAAAATACATGTCACTAAATAGCAAATCAGTGAACGTGTTCAGATTATCAGAATGGCGCTCGACATCACCAAATAAATTATTCTGCTTATTCTGGAAAGTTATTCTTGAAAGAATGACTCTTCAAAAAACGTTGATTTTACGGAAATATTCTTTAACCATTTTAGGTTAACAGGAACGCGTTGCGTGCGGCTTAGCGATTTCAGTGTAAGGCGTTTTATCATTACCTAATTGGTCATTATAAAACAAGCAAAATGTTTCCTCCATTTCTGCTAACCCCTTGAGAAAGGAACAACGCTAATGAGGTAAGTCCTTCTTGGACTAACTGAGTCGGCTCAACCACTATAGTTTGCGGCCGCACAGTTTGTGGAAAACTTAAACAAACGCTGAGGTAGTTTGCAACAGCCGTGTGCCAAAATAACAGCCACGTACCAAGCGCAGTGGTTAAGGATAACCTCTGTTTTCCTTTAGTCCGCTCAAGACACTTTCGACGAAAGATATGTGGCAAACGCTTGCCAGGAGGTAGGTACGTCGTCTAATTGTGTTTACGAAGTGAACCGCGGCTTACGAGGCGAAAACGTTACGAGCTAGCGAAAATTTGGCGGTAAGCAGGGAAGGTTAAGGGAAGTTTATTTTTTCGTTTACTCTTACGAGCAAGTGCTGAGGCGATAGCAACTCTGCAACACTACTGTTCACATAGGCACAAAATAGAAACTATATGCAGCTGTAGTTTCTTTCTTTTTTTTTTTTTTTTTTCTGGGCAATGAGGCTTACAGCTAAACACACCGTGCACCTGGGCGCCGATTACTCAATGTTCCGCCACAGCGGCTGTAGCAACCGATTTGCACCGCACCAACAACCGAGCCACCACTTTCACATCCTTTCTCCAACCTACCCAGCACGCTGTCTGTAAACATCTCCTTCTTCCAACACACTCACGGGGAGAGCCCTCTTTTCTCTCTCTCTCTCTCTCTTCTCTCTAGATCTTTCCCTTCAATTTCTCGTGGATGCAGACTCAACAACCGCCACGTTACTTTCAGAGAAATATCCCATCGGGCGAAAATATGCCTACGCCTGCTGTGAAGCTGCTGAAAAGCATCCTCGGTGGATGTTCCAGAGTGCATACACGTAATGCCAAGCACACAAACACATGGAACCGCAGCGCCGGTCCGTCTGGGGTGAGCACTCTCACCGAACCTACGACGCCCAAGAAAAGAAGAGGAAACGGGAAGAAATGAAATAAACAAGAAAACGAAAGCAAAAAAAAAAAAAAAAAAAAAAAGAAGCTACATATTTGTTGCGATTGAGTTGAACAAAAAAAAAAAAAAAGAAGAAGAAGGAAGCCTGCTTTCGCAAACATGGCGTGCAATTTGCGCCCGTCTATGTCAATGGCCGACGGCGACTCGCAGTGTCGTGTCAGTCAACAAATAACGCGCACATCGCTGTCTCTGGCTGGCAGCCTGTCAAGAAAAATGTGTTTTCACTCGTGAAGTTCCGAAATGTTGCCTTTTCCGCGGCTAGCTCGCTCGCGTGCCTGCTGTGTGTGTTGTAGGTGGCGGGGAAGAAAAAGCGCTTCGTCAACGCCGGCTGCTGCCGCTTCTGTCAGCAGGCGTCAGGGAAAATATTTCCCCACTGTTCAAAGTTGTTTTCGGACTCGTTTCACTCTTCGTATCACATTTGTTTTCGTTGACCCAGAACTGTTTCCCTTCTTCCTTTCTTTTTTTTTCTTTCCAGTGCCATCTGCGGTGTTCTTAAATGAAGTTTGGAAGCATTAAAGAGGAAGCAAAAGGGAAAGTATCGCTTAGAATTAGCGAGCTAAAGCGAGTAACGATTTGTTTGTGTTCAAAAGAATCGCATTTCGTAGGAATACATTCATCATAATACGTTCAGAACACCTTATGTAGGCTTAACGCTTTTCCTATAAGTATAGCTATTGATTCGTTGTGATATTTTACCCAATTCTCGCTTTGCAGTGGTACGTTTCGAACAGTTACCTCAGTCATACTTACAGATCTAGTTATAACATACGGGTTTTTTTTTTATTTCACTTTATAGAGATTTTTTTTTTTTTTTTTACAAAAATGGTGCAAACGACCACTTTTGAGGTTCGGTTATCTGCGTCGGTCTGAGTATTAGACCTTGTTAACTATCTTGTCAGTGGAGATTTAAACTGCCTCGCTTCATCTTGATCGGAATAGTGATCATTGCGAACAAAATTAGACTTTCTTGCTAATCTCCATTAGTTCGAATAAGTTTAATTGATACTGTACGCCAAGTTTCCTGAAAGGAATCTTGCGGAGCGTTTGGTTTTGCGCTTTATTTATTTTCCACACTCTTCTCTGCTGATATAAACTTCCGTATCCGTAGGGGTGGAATATATTACACTGTTAAATATTAGATGTTTAGCGAAAAACGTAAAGATAGCGAGGTCGGAAAAAAAAATCTTTTCAAGCACAAGCTGTGCTTTCGGCGTACAGTAATAATTCTTAAAAACATGGCACCCAATTTGATAATTAGCCGTCTTTGCTAATTTACCTTTGAATTAGTACAGTCCGGTGGCTGGGGCCAATAGCGAGTTAGTAGCCGCGGGGAAGGCAATCTGATATCAAGTTTTGAAAGAAAAAAAGAACAATGCAAAAACAAAGCCTATGAGGTGTGCAGGAAGTTAAGAGCAAGCGGAGCGTGCGTCAACCGATGACCTGCTGCAGTGCCTACAGCGACCACTTTGAGAATTCTGCTCTAGCTTATCGACACGAGCACTTTCTCTTCCGTCATTGTTCTCAAAGAGGAAAGCTATGCAGTTTCAGGTGTTTATTTTTTGTTTCATCAAGCGCGAAAAACACTTCTATTTCATGTGAAAATCAAGTTAATTAATATTGCTAATTATATCCCAGTCGAAAAAAGCTACAGAACTGTGTCAAAAATACGACAAAATATCCTGTAGTTCTGTCATAACCATCAGATTTTTATGTAGCTCTGTAGCACTTTTCTGTTGTAACTACTGGAATTTCTGATGTTACGACAGAATGTTATGTTGTCACAACAGGTTTTCCGTCAAAGACCGCACAGAAATTCTGTCTTAACATCAGAAAATTTTCTGTAGTTTTTTCCAACTGGGATTTGTGTTTATAATTACTAACAAAACCACGACAGACCGCTGGGTTCTGAAAAAGCTTGTTTCCTTCCGACCATCCTATCTCTAGGGATTACGAAAAAACGCTCGACGAGAAGTCCGCCAAATAGAGCTTTAAGATAAATAGAGCAACATCATATTGCGCCGCACGTATGTATAGCTTAATGCCTCGCACTATAGGTAGCGCATGCGGTGTGCTGGTGCGCCCAGTGTATACGAGCGTGTCCACGTCTGCGCATGTAATTGGCTGCCGTACCGTGCTTTCTTGTTCAGTGCCCTCCGACCTTGACTATGTACGAACAAAACGAGTGTCAACGTCCTATCCGCATTTCCTGCGCGCTGGGTCAGGGCCGAAGAGGCGCGCGAGCGAGATGCTCCACAGCCGACGGCATCGTGCTTTTCCGACGCCAAAGCGGCTGGCCGAGGTGACGCTCCCGCTTGGCCGCTCTTTGTTTCGGCCCCCGTTGGCTCGGGGAAAGAGCCGGTGCGGGTGTGCAACTAAGTCACTGCGGACAACGTGTAGAGCGGTCATGCGACAACTACACATAAGCCAAAATTTCACCTCTTTTCCTGCTCTATTAAAAATATACAATGATCGCTGCATATGACCGGCCTTCTTCACGACAAAACTGCAATGGTTTCGAAACATTTAGTCATCTTTTACACGACCTATTTCGTAAGCGACAGGCATCCACTCATGTCACCCGTATCTCAATCTCACACCAAGTTGGGGCTTGTTTTCGGTTGGTGCTTTCTGATGATTCTTCTCTGAGCTTTTTCAGAAATGATCCAGCTCGTTCTGGGAAAAAAGGTGACACTGAGGTATAACGTTGAGAAACATAGGTTTTTACTCCCTCTGGGTTAGTCAGTGCAAATGGACACCGATCGTAAAGGCCTGTTATGCTGCACAGGACTTGACCAGGCTGGTGGCAAAGATTATGGTAAAGCTACTTTCGAAGGCACCTCACGTGTTATAAACGGGCAATGGAGATAGGTGCTACATGCGTGCTTGTCAAAGTAATGTTGCTCTGTATGCGTAGCTAAGAATTAGACTTATTCCTCGAACATCTGGAAATGCTGGCTTGGAAGTCGGCTATCGTTACCATTCTACCCCATCGGATACTTGCGTTCAGTCGTTATCATATTAACAGTATCATCTGACTGTATGCGTGCGCCGAACGGAAAAAGATATGCATTTGCCGCTTTGCCAAGACATTCGTCCGCATCCTCCGAACAGCCTATAATCGCACCTTCAATTTGATTCACCGCAGTTGCAAACTGCATCTGCGCAACTTCCTTCCGTCTTGCATGTCATCTAAAATTATAAATGCTTGAGTAGCCTACGCTCTTCAAATATATGGCTGACACTTAGTCAAGAACCGTGATACTGCAATCACGTGGACACACTTCTGTGTTCCTCTATTCACACTCTTCGCCTGGACAAGGCAGATCGCTCAACAAGTACCAGTCGTAGCAGCTCCCATGTTTACCACCGAATCCTCACTGTGCACGCGGTCGGTGGAAAACAGTCTCGTAAATGGCTTAAGCGACGAAGCTTGCAGCAGCAGCAGGAAAACGTCGTTTACGACGACGCCGGAACCGCGAGGGCAACAACGGTTGCAGTGGAGCAACTTCTCCTCCGGCGCGCTCCTCGGCGAAGTAGATGAGGAGGACAAGGAGCGACACCGTGACACTAAACGCGGAGGAGGAGGAGGAGGGAGGCTGAAGGGAGTATCCGCGAAAGTCTCCGAGGCTCCGACGGCGACGGGGAAACCCGGAAAACGCGTCTTGCCTCCGCCCCGGCGCTCTCTCGTTGGTGATGCATCCCGGAGGAAGCGAAACACGCCAAACGCCAGGCAGCACGTGCATGAGCGCGGGAAGTCGGCGCGTTCAACCGTCAATCGCCTTAGAGGAGGGAGGGGGGCACTTTCCGACGCAGCTCATCTCTTCATTCTGGAAGCTCTTGTTTCCCTCGTTCGGCGTGCTTGCACAGGAGAGAGACGGGCGTTGCGCGGATCAGGCAAGGCTTATTTGATGGCGTAATTTCTGGCTACGCGAGCGGCGCACAATGCGCACGGATGTGTGTATGCTTCATACCGTGTTCTGGCTCTCTAATACTGTGCAGCGTTAAGGAAGCTGGGTATGGCTGCCACGTCCGTCCTTAAATTGCATTGAAAAAAAAAAGAAAAAAAAATATATATATAGATATATATATTGTCGTGACGCTGGGGCTACGTCGACCCGGCCTTCACTTGGTAGCGTGCAGAGACTCGGGGTTGAAGTAGGATTGAATCTTCGAAGTTGGTGGAATATGTACAAGCAGGTTTAATGGCACTTTGAGAAACTTATTTACAAGATTATTTACACGAAAAAGAAGGGTACATCAGCAAAATGGCAAGCGTTAAGAGTTCATAGCGAGAAGCGACTGGATGAGCCGTTTACCCAGGGCACAGAGCGACATTTCGTGCTCTGCATCGTCCTTAAATCCCCCTATGTCCAGCCCCTCTCTGAAGATGCTGACCAACCAAATCCAGGGCACGCCCCTCAGATATCGGCATCCAATCGAACACATCACTGCACTGATGGTCTGAAGCACTGACTGGCCCGGCATTGTTTCGTTGAGCCTGGTCACTTGTTGGCGGGAAAAGCTTGGGAACGGCGAGGAGGTACATTTCTATTCTTCAGCCAAGAATCGATAGGCAGCTGGTTCCGGCAAGTGGATTTACTTCTCAGAAACCCAAGTGCACGTGGGCGCCGCATACGCTCCCAGCATTGTCCGTTTTCGACAATTGCAAATCTTTCCTGCATTCCTGGGAAATCACTTAATGGCTGTATGCGTCATGCTCCTTTCTTGTCCTGCAGGTCAGCGGACATGTCACTCTGTCGTCTCCTTTGGATAGGAGGCATTCCTCACTGGACGATAGGGCTTCTCGACTGGAAGGGTGAACAAAAGAAAGAAAGCACTTCCTGCATTTCCCGCAGGGGGACGTTTCTTTGTGTTTTTCCAGACGTTCTCTTGACAGGGTCAATTTGGCATTTGCAGGGTGTCCACAAAGCAAAACAGGCTTACAAAACAGGATTCCTGGAAACAGGCTCACTTAGAGCCATTGGACCATCACCACATATCCACAACACTTATCCATGCCCACAGGCGAACAATAGAGCGCGCAAGTGCGGATAATGCACGGTCGTAACAGCCTCCTCCCCCGCCAGAAGAGTCTCGGAGGGCAGCAGTCGCAGCTGCTGCATGAAGAGACGACTTAATGGCCTGCACGTGAACGCTTGAAGCTCGCTGTTGCTTGTCGCGTTGTCTTGATTGTTGTAGGCCAAATTGCTTGAGCTGTCTCTGAAACTCAACCACATGTCTAAACAAGCACTCGGCCCCCGTCTGAAGAGACCAGGTTAAAAGAAAACTGCCATTGTTGTTCGAGAAAAGCCCACTCTCAAGACGTTCAGGACCCACGTATTCCTAGAAAACCAAACGTGCTGCTTTACATAGTCACACATATACAAGCGCACGAGAAAAAAAAATAAAACCTGATTATCAATTTGGATACATGGTGAGGAACATCTCGGACTGCTTAGAAACAGCGGCTAAGCGCGTCCGCATTCCCATTTAACTTCCCCTTTTTGTATCTTATTTCAAAATTGTACTGCTGTAAAATCAAGCTCCACCTAAGAAGGCGACTGTTCTTCGATGTCGTAGTTTGCAGCCAAGCCAGGGGACAATGGTCCGTCTCTACGGTGAATTTGGCCCCTCCAAGATAGCACTTCAATTTTTGAATGGCCCATACAATGCAAGCGCACTCTTTCTCTGACGCGCAATAAGCCCTCTCTCTAGAACTCAGTTTTCTGCTCAGGTAGAGCACGGGGTGCTCATTACCGTCGTCATCTCTCTGGCAGAGAACGGCACCTAACCCTCGATCACTGGCATCACACTGGACCGTGAATTCTCGGTCATAGTCTGGAGCTCGCAATACCGGACGGCTAATCAGCACAGCCTTCAGGTTTACGAAGGAGGCTTCCTTTTGTTCGTCCCAGACTACATTTGTCGGTTCTGTCTTGCGGAGAGCGTCGGTCAGAGGGCTAGCCAAAGCTGAATAGTTAGGGATGTAGTGATTGTAGTACCCAGTCAGACCCAGGAATGCTCGAATTTCCGTCTTCGTGCTCGGCCGCGGGTAGTCTGCTACCGCAGAAATCTTAATCTCGCTGGGTTTCCTGAAACCCTGACCTACATTGTGACCCAAGTAGTCCACGGTCGCCCTTGCCAGGCAACATTTCTCGGCCTTTACGGTTAGTCCAGCTTGACGCAAAAGGCTCAGTACAGCTCTTAGATGTACCATATGGTCCGCCCATGAGTCGGAAAAAACCGCAATGTCATCTAAATAAGGCACTGCGAATGTTTCACACCCCTTTAAAACCCTATCCATGAGTCGGGAA
The DNA here is from genome assembly GCF_055883805.1 of Amblyomma maculatum. NCBI lineage: Eukaryota > Metazoa > Arthropoda > Arachnida > Ixodida > Ixodidae > Amblyomma > Amblyomma maculatum. The sequence continues at coordinate 116,182,018 of NC_139351.1, read as the reverse complement.
AAATAAAATGGAGCATTTTTGAGCCCGAAACTCATCATTGTTGGCTGGTAGCTGCCCGTCGGAGTGACGAAAGCCGCGTATCTGCTGGCGCGTTCAGTGAGCGGTACTTGCCAGTATCCTCGAGTAAGGTCCAGCGTAGTCACATATGCCGCTCTACTGACCTGTTCTACTCTCTCCTCAATATTCGGAATAGGATACACTTGATCCCTGATGAGAGAATTTAGATTACGGTAGTCTACCACAGGCCTAGGGTCTTTACCTGGAGCTTCTACTAAGATCATAGGCGAAGCATAATCGCTTTCCGAGGGTTTTATTACTCCCAATTCCAGCATGCGAGTTACTTCCCTATCCAGAATTTCTCTTTGTCTTGGAGAGAATCGGTAGCACCTTGATCGCACTGGCACGTCTGAAGTCAGCTCAATATCGTGCTCAGTCAAATCAGTCCTGCCTGGCCTGTCCACGAAGCAGGCCTCAAACTCTGTTATTATTTCGCCCAGATCGGACAGCTGGGATTTCTTTAGTTCTCCTCTCTGCTCTGTCTTTTTGAGAAGCTCCTGAGCGTTGCTTCCTTTTCCGCTGAGACAAATCAAGTTATCCCCCATCTCCTCGGGAAGGTTTAACGTTAGATTTACCACGGCTTCCCTCTGCACATAAGGCTTCATAAGATTGCAATGATAAATGCGCACTGCTTTACGCCTATCGGGGATTTTCACTGCGTAGTTAGTGTCAGAAAGCTCTGCAACGACTTTAGCAGGTCCTTCCCTCTGTACTTCGAGCTTATTCTTGGGATCATTGGCTTGCTCCATAGCTAAGTCCTCTCGGGTTCCACTCAAAAGTCTCGTGAGATTACTAGACACTGGCGGCAAGATGTTACTCTCAAGAACGTCCTCATTCCGCGTCTCATCAAGCTCACTTTCAAGTTGACTTATCTGAGATGCCTCGCTCTTAAAGTTTTCTGACCTGCTATCTTCCGCATCTACCACGGTTTTAACTGCCGTTTCCTCCGCTGTGGATTCTTCTGGAATGAGCAGTGTAGCTAGTTCTCGCGCCTTTGAACGTGTTAAGGCTTGCACAACTCTGTCTCCGAAAAGGATGCCCCTCTTTCGCAGTAGCATGTCCGATTTGTTGGAAAACAAATACGGATAGCATTTAGGAAGCTTTCCTGAAACGGCAGCCTCGGTTGTTAATTCGCCGAAAGGGCCCTCGATGACCACGTTCGCGATCGGCAAGCACACGCTCTGTTCCTCAACTACCTGGCGGATCCATGCACACTGACCTGTATAGTCGGAAGGCGACACATACGCCGGATGGACAACATCCATCGTTGCGGCCGAATCGCGCAGTACCTTGCAAGGCTTCCCGTTGACTACTAGGTCATGCAGGTAGGGTTCCAAAAGCTGCATATTTTCATCGCAGTCACTTACATACGAGAAAGCAATCTTTTCTTTCCGGCAGTTGACGGCAATGTGACCCTGCTCATTACACCTAAAGCATGTGAGCGGCTTCCTAGCCCCAAGCTTGTTCTTTGTGTTCTGCGCGTTGGTCACTTCCCCACTTTTCTCACTGCCGTCCTTTCTAGGGAATTTGCCTGAAGAAACCTTCATTTCTTCGTTTCCAACTCTAGCAAAGTGCCTTTTCTGACGGTTATTTACACTGAACTTGGGATTGCGGGGCCTATCCACTGCTGGGTTGCTGAATTGTCGGCGCGAAGCATACTCCTCAATAAGCTCGGCAGCTTCAGTTGCCGACTTAATTTCGCCTCGGTCCTGTAACCAATTTCTTTCTTTTTCTGGGAGGCAGTTATAAAACTGCTCCAAAAGAATTCGCTCGACTACAGCGTCCCTATCACTGTAGGAATCAGTGCTCTTTAGCCACTCGCCCAAATTAACTCTTAAATTGTACAGGAATTCAAGGTAACTCTCGTCCCAGGACTTAGTAGCGTTCCGAAAACGTTGTCTGAACGCCTCGGCGCTAAGCCTATACTTTCTCAGAAGGCAAGCTTTGACCTTCTCGTAGTTGTCCGCGTCCTCCTTGCTTAGCCGCGCGACAACCTCCGCTGCCTCGCAGGGCAGAACCGTCAATAATCTCTGAGACCAAGTGTCTCGCTGGAAGGACAGTTTTTCGCAGGTTCGCTCAAAGTTAGCCAGATACAGACCGATATCCCCTGATATCACATATGGCTGCATGTACTTTGACATCTTGAAATCTGCCTCCTTGTTGAGAAGAGGTACCGCTAGCTGGGGACAATTGCCCGACCTCTTGCTCAACTCTAGTTCTAATTTCCGGAGCTCAATTTCTTGGTCCAGCTTTTTTGCTTCTCTTTCAAGCTTCTCACGTTCGTGCTCCCTTTCCTCTTTTTCCCTCTGACGTTCGCGCTCCCTTTCCTCTTTTTCCCTCTCAAGTTCACGCTCACGCCTCTTTTCCTCTTTTTCCCGCTCTTTCTGCTGTCTGAGCTGCTCCTCCTTTTTTTTGGGCGATGAGGTTCCATGCTTCACTGAGCTCCTCATCATCGGCTCCCAAATCTGTGATTGCCTTTATAATCAAAGGTTTTCGTGCCAAACCACTTGTATCAATTCCCAATTCCTCACACAATTGCAACAGTTCCGGTTTCTGCAGCTTTTGTAGGTCCATGATCGCTCCGAGTGTCGGCTACTTCCAAAACAACAGTGCAAACTACCAAACCTAAAGGCGTTTCAACACTTTTTACCAGTTCTAAAATCTAACCCTGTTCTAGAACCTGGTCCACATCAGAAGAAAAGCCAAGCACTCACCCACACATGCGATCGATGTTCCGAGCTGCTCTCTTGTTGGCCGATTGTTGCTCCTGCTTGTTGCTTGAGATGCCACCTCCGATCACAAGATGTGGTGGCTTGTAGCTTCAGATCCACCTCCAATCACCAGATGTTGTGGCTTGCAGATTCAGATCCCAACGCTGGTCACCAGTTGTCGTGACGCTGGGGCTACGTCGACCCGGCCTTCACTTGGTAGCGTGCAGAGACTCGGGGTTGAAGTAGGATTGAATCTTCGAAGTTGGTGGAATATGTACAAGCAGGTTTAATGGCACTTTGAGAAACTTATTTACAAGATTATTTACACGAAAAAGAAGGGTACATCAGCAAAATGGCAAGCGTTAAGAGTTCATAGCGAGAAGCGACTGGATGAGCCGTTTACCCAGGGCACAGAGCGACATTTCGTGCTCTGCATCGTCCTTAAATCCCCCTATGTCCAGCCCCTCTCTGAAGATGCTGACCAACCAAATCCAGGGCACGCCCCTCAGATATCGGCATCCAATCGAACACATCACTGCACTGATGGTCTGAAGCACTGACTGGCCCGGCATTGTTTCGTTGAGCCTGGTCACTTGTTGGCGGGAAAAGCTTGGGAACGGCGAGCAGGTACATTTCTATTCTTCAGCCAAGAATCGATAGGCAGCTGGTTCCGGCAAGTGGATTTACTTCTCAGAAACCCAAGTGCACGTGGGCGCCGCATACGCTCCCAGCATTGTCCGTTTTCGACAATTGCAAATCTTTCCTGCATTCCTGGGAAATCACTTAATGGCTGTATGCGTCATGCTCCTTTCTTGTCCTGCAGGTCAGCGGACATGTCACTCTGTCGTCTCCTTTGGATAGGAGGCATTCCTCACTGGACGATAGGGCTTCTCGACTGGAAGGGTGAACAAAAGAAAGAAAGCACTTCCTGCATTTCCCGCAGGGGGACGTTTCTTTGTGTTTTTCCAGACGTTCTCTTGACAGGGTCAATTTGGCATTTGCAGGGTGTCCACAAAGCAAAACAGGCTTACAAAACAGGATTCCTGGAAACAGGCTCACTTAGAGCCATTGGACCATCACCACATATCCACAACACTTATCCATGCCCACAGGCGAACAATAGAGCGCGCAAGTGCGGATAATGCACGGTCGTAACAATATATATATATATATGTGAAGGAAAGAAGCGAACAGTCAGCGAAGGAAAGCATTGGGGATTATGTTTTATGTCTTTTTTTTTAATTTTTACTTTGATAATCACAGAAATGACTAATGCAATCTGCTTAGGGGAAAAATAATTAAACACAAAGTAGAAGAAAAAACAACGTGCCGATGGTGGGGACCGAACCCACGACCTCCGAATATCGCGTCCGGTGCTCTTCCAACTGAGCTACATCGGCCGCTGTCCCCCCTGCTACTTGTTGGGTATTTATGTTGTCTGTATACGAACCTTGAGAGTGTTCACCAGCGCCGCCCTCATCTGTAGCGGCGGACGTAGAACGTCCTTTGTTACCGCCAGCGTCACGTAGAACGCGATCAAGAGCGAGGGCGAAAGCTGTGCTAGAACCCTCTTACGCTACCTATGGCTTCAAGACTGCCAGAACCGAGACCCCCGTCGTGGGTTCGTTCCCCACCATCGGCACGTAGTTTTTTCTTCTACTTTGTGTTTAATTATCTTTCCCCTAAGCAGATTGCATTAGTCATTTCTGTGATTATCAAAGTAAAAATAAAAAAAAAAGACATAAAACATAATCCACAATGCTTTCCTTGGCCTCGCCGACTGTTGGCTTCTTTCCTTCATGTATTATAACGAGCACCCTCATTTCCCCTTCATTTATCTGCTTGTAGCTTACGGGGGTCTCGGTTCTGGCAGTCTTGAAGCCATAGGTAGCGTAAGAGGGTTCTAGCACAGCTTTCGCCCTCGCTCTTGATCACGTTCTACGTGACGCTGGCGGTAACACAGGACGTTCTACGTCCGCCGCTATAGATGAGGGCGGCGCTGGTGAACACTCTCAAGGTTCGTATACAGACAACATAAATACCCAAACAAGTAGCAGAGGGGACAGCGGCCGATGTAGCTCAGTTGGAAGAGCACCGGACGCGATATTCGGAGGTCGTGGGTTCGGTCCCCACCATCGGCACGTTGTTTTTTTTCTTCTACTTTGTGTTTAGTTATCTTTCCCCTAAGCAGATTGCATTAGTCATTTCTGTGATTATCAAAGTAAAAATTAAAAAAAAAAGACATAAAACATAATTCCCAATGCTTTCCTTGGCCTCGCCGACTGTTCGCTTCTTTCCTTCATGTATTATAACGAGCACCCTCATTTCCCCTTCATATATATATATATTCACGACACTTAAGCTGCGTTAATGGATACGGTACCATATCGGCCTGCGGCCCTCTCTGATTACACACGTACTCATTGCCATACATTTGTATGTAAGATGGCACTTTACGGGAAAGATCACGCGACACGCATACCAGCCACCCTTGCTCCATTGCACACTGTACAAGGGGCCCTTCTTATTTGGCTATCCTATATTTCGTAACATTTTTCATTAAGCGAAATAAATTTATTTACACAAATAAATCATTTAAGATGTGCAGCGACTTTTAATTCATATTATATGTCATTTTTAATTAGGATTCGAGTGTTTGAATATACCGCGCGAGATCACCCAATTTGACGTCGACTCTGTTGCCCAATTAGGATTTTCGTAACATGACGCCCGAAACCCGACCGGACAATGCCGAGTTTTCCATTGAAAGGAAAACCTGTCTCTCTAAAACTGAACGGAGACACGGAACACAGACAAAGAAGATGCGCAGACAGCACAAAACACGGCCTAATTTGTGAGTGTGTTGAGAATCTACTGGCCCGATGCAGGGCTCTACATTGCCAATACACTGTCAACACTGACAGATCGTTAGCGCTGCCTGGATACGGACAAGAAAAAAAAAATCCTGATGGTCTGTCCGGTCGTTATAAGTTGTCACCTAACTTTTTCGTGCTTGTGCGCTGTTCCGGAATACATGCACTTATTTCTTAATATCAATATGTCGATCAACCAGAAACAGTGTTTGCTGGCCGAGATGTTCGTCAGAACTGTTCGCGATTGGCCCATCGACCAATCACAGCCGTGTCTGTTGCGGTCAGTGGTTCGAGACAGGCTGCGGTTGACCGATTATTCTGGGTAATCAAGACGACCACATCTGTGGGCAACAGACTAATTTGTGTTAGACCGTGACTGACGAACATTATACGACTAGCTGTCATTCATATGTCGTTGTGGTCCGTCGCTACCAGAACAGTTTGTATTGACAAACATTTCGTGATCTTATTTGATTAACGAAGAGTGCTGAATGAGATGCAGTCCATTGGTGGCCGCGACTGGACAAAGTTTTCTTGTCAATCGCTATCAGAATGTCCATGCATAGTCGATGACTTTATCATAACCAACAATGAGACGACAAGGGGATCGCAGATCACAAATCACTCTTATACAAAACTGAAAAGCTTTGTGAATTTCGTCTAGAATTTAGATGTCATCGGCTTCCGCTTTCATAGCGCTGAGGAATTTCGGTAACACAAGCGTACATGCGTTTGCTCGACGCCTGCAACATCCGTATGCTTGTGCACTCCGAATCATTCCTGTTGTTCGCTCTGTTAAATATTATAACGTGTGTCATCTGTGGAAGAAAGGAGGAAATACTTTAAATCAGTTAAACGTTCCTTAAGAACAGCTAACAAGATTAATAAGCAGTCGTCTTTCAAAGAGAACACAGTCATTCCAGAACTTGCAGGAAAACAAAGAGACATATTTGGAATGTAAATAAATTATCAAGCTCTTTTGTGCCGTCAACTGGGGGCAAAAAAGGAACAGCCAAAGCCACAGCCGTACCAAATTCCCCCTCCCCAAGCTCCTTCGCATATCACGTAATAACATACGACATATATTTTTTTTTATCCTACTTTCCCTCAAGTAAATTGGCTCAATGCTCGCATTGCTTCTTAGACATGCTGGACAGTTACAGCTCCTTTTGTTTACAGAGGGACTTCACAAGTGAAGTGTATTGGAAGGACATGTCTTACTGCACATGTGTGGTGATAGTTTGCTATGTGTGTGTCTATGTGGTGGACTCTGTGACTGTCCTGCTTGGATGATGGTTGTGTCACACTGGGACGATTGTGGTAATAGCTGCTGGGCAAAGAAGAGGTGTGTGGAAATGTACTTTGGTGTAGAATTTGTAACTGTAATGCTTGGACGATGTTTGAGTTCTGCTGGGAAGAAATTGCTACTATCTCCTTGGCAAAGAAGATGTACTTGGGTGTAGAAGAGGATGAGTGGTGAAGAGGAAGTGTGTGTTCAGATCCATATTACAGTTGGTATAGTGTGCGCCTGCGTTGTGTTTCTGCTCATGGGAATGTATTTGTCGCGCCACATTTTTGGTATACTATGCAGCACCAACTTGCCCTTCAAACTGTTATTTTAACATACGACACGCGCTCGACACCATTCACTCCCAACCAGTAATGGTTCCCATATAAGGGTCATGGCATGGGTCCACTTGCCATTAAAAAAAATTGTTTGGGCAGCCTGTAGAAAATCTTACGGATAGACTTTGATCAGAGCCCATGTTGAAGGCCCACAGACACCCTCAGAACAACATTTGATACCCTGTGTACAATCTGACTTTATGGTGAGGTAACTGTAAAGTAAGAAAAATAAAATGCATTTTCCTGCACCATGTATGTATAGCAGGCTTATGGAGAGACTCTCGAAACTTTCTGTAAGGGCAAGATAGCATTCACACTGTATACCGTTAGCCGGCTGCTCTCACAGCGACGATGGTGACACATTTTCTCTGCGTGCAGTTTCACGCTGAGCTGCCGCTATAAAAGGAACAGTAGAGACCAAGGTCATCAGTAGCACGTGCCGAAAGGTTGCGAACACGGCAACGCCAGACATAAACGTCAGGCGTTAACTGGCTCACACACGTGCTTAGAACCGGCTGCAGCCGCAAACAGCCTTGTTTCTTCTTCTGACGCAGTACGAGCACCGAGAAGTAATCAACAAGTCCTTTATGTGGCAGGGGTCGACATTTGCACCCAGAGCCAACTGACGCGGTTTTGAGCACTGCACGTGAGGGCAGGCCTTGCGTGCGGAGAGTAGGCCGTGTGTTAAGCCGGGATGCAAGTAATATGCGCGCGTCGACAACGATTTTCCTGCGCGTACCCAACGCAACACCGTCATTGACTTCAAATCACTGGAAGATTGAATCGGCAGGTGGGAATGTTTTGAAATCTGTTTCTCGCTGGTGAACGTGTCCGACGCTACCGGGCACTCTACAACACGGGTGGAAATAGATCAAGAATTAATGTTTACTGATAACATTGCCACGAATTATCCAGAGCGTCTTTTCAATAAGCACTGACATTGCACAGCCCTCGGGAATATTTGCAATGCGCCCCGATGTTAATGCTTCCGCCACGCTCGTGGTTCACTCCCGCGACCCCGTACCCAGAAGCAGAACGCCTTAACCACGACGCATTGGGTCACGAACATAATTCCACCTTGCGGAGCTCCGCGAAGTTGACTCGGCTAAGTAGGATTCACGCTACGGTAATGTTGCGGAGAGTGCGTCGGAAGCCAAGCGACGGAAGCCGCCCGCGAGATGCCGCAGACTTCTCAGGGCGCTCGCTTCAACGATGTGGTGAACCTCGAGAGTGAGCGTGATACGAAGAAAACCAGCTCAGCGCAAAGAAATGGGCGCGTTTCTCAACTACGTATACGCACCGCGCTGTGCGGCCCCAGGGGGCACAGCTCGCTCGCGTGCTCTCTTTTGCCTTTCCTTCTCTCCCCAGGCCTCAAGGCACGTTACAAGTCAACAGCAAGAACCACCCCATCCCTTTCTCCTCTATTCTATTTCATCGCATTTAAAACCGCGCAGCAGTTTGAAAGCTATACCTGGGAGTCGTCAGCGAATTATAGAGGCGCAAGTCCACGGATCATTTTTTCTTTGCGAGAAAACAGTGAACATCTGGAGATAATAATGGGCGTGCGGAGCAGGAAAATATTGCAAGTTATGCAGTCAAATTATGTTCACAGCAATAAACAATTCCAAGTTAATTCATTGTTGATTTCAGCACACTGCAGCAGCCATTCAAATGGCTGTTGCAGCATTTCTTTGACTAAATGTAACATCAAAATATCACGCACTGTGATGCGAAGATCACGTGAGATACACGGCACGTAAAGCATTACGGGGACTCTCAATTATCCTTATGCGACTGCAACCCGTTCGCGTTAGGCCTTTTCCTTTGTTTTGATTGCTTCTCTTACAGTTGTTCGCCTGATATTTTCTTACGGCTTCACGCCATTGTTGTGCTGCTACAGTTTTCTTATTTTTTTCTCTTTACAAATCGCCCATTTCACCGATGTAATAAACATGCTCACAACCAAAGCAGGAAATCACGTACACGGCGCTAGCCGGGAACTTTTCCTCATCTTTTCTTCTTTTTCATTGTCACAATTGCCTGTGTAAGCTTCCGCGTGGATAGGAACAGTACACGCGCGACGTTCACTTCGTCTCTTGGAGGAAGGAAGAAGATGTGTGACCAACTAGCTCATCGTTCGACTCTATTATTGTTCACTTCGTACGATCGAAATATGTATGCAGGAAAGCTTTCGCCTTACGCCGGAGACGTATGGTTTAAAATTATCATGTTCTTCTCTTGTCTCTGAGCTAGTTGTAGCACCGAATGGGCTAGTCAATTTTCGACGGTAACGAACTACGATACGCCGAAGACAACAGGTTACGGCCTATTATAGCCAGATCGGTCGCTCGTTCGAAGCAGGGGAGAGCTTTTCCATTGCCGATGCAACATGGTTTTTCCTCACGGCGGACAAGTGAGGCAACAACCGGCTTCTTGTGACAGGCCTTTGCTCAACTTTGCTGAGAAAGCTGGTGAGCAACTGAGCTGTGGTTTTATCGCTAAGTCATTACTAGTCAAATTTATTTTTGTTAGACAATTCTTAGCCCCTATTAATAATCGTTCAATCGCAAAGTCATTTCCTCATTTACATTTTTTGTATCCTACGGTGGCCACATTTTGGCCTCTCCTCTACAAATAGAGAGGACCACCTACCTGCCAATTGGCCCCCTTCCAACCTCGTCAGTTTAATATACACAACACTGCGCCAAACACATTTCCTTCGAAATCGGGTTTATAATGCTAACACGTTAAACTATATTATTGCGACGAGGTGAGATATAGGAGACGGATTTCGAATCGAGTAAGGTAGTTGTTGGAAGCTAACGAAAAGGGTTCTACTTAAGTTGAGGACAACGCAGGGGGCTATGAAACGAAAAGTGGTAGGGGTGACGTTAAGACAGGAAGCTTGCAGAGTAGATCAGAGTAATGACTAGAGATAATGACATTCTAGTTGAAATAATGAAGAAGAAATGGGCATGGGCAAGACATGTAGTGCGAAGAGAGAATCTCCAATGGTCGCTTGGGTAACAAATTGGATTCCAAGAGAAGGAAAGCGTAGCATGAGGACGGAAGAAAGTAAGGTGGGCGGATGAGGTTAAGGAGTTCGCAGGGGTCAAGTGGATGCAGCTAGCACATGACCGGGTTAGTTAGAGGAATATGGGAGAGGCTTCCGCCCTGCAGTGGGTATAATCCGGCTGATGATAAAGAGCGTTGTATGTATGTGTCATATTCGATTAGTTAAGAGTTTTTTTTAGAATTCCCATACCCATGCTTCATGACACCTTTAGAAACTCCGACCGCGCCCGACAGTTCTCCTCATGTCTGGTCAGCGGTTTTCCGTATTTTATTCTGGCGAAATGTTTCGCAACTACAGCCACAATTACCCAAATTTGTGGTTCAATTGACGTCCAACGCCCATTCGGTGGCTAATCGCAGTAGCCAACGATACCTACAACTGGATACCAGGCATTCAAAACGTTCCCACCCATATATACCGACAGCCCCACGAATGCTGGCTCACAATGGATGGCATATTTTCATTCTTTCTCCCGATAAGCGCACACGTGTTCTTCTTTTATGCATGAAATAGCAGTGCACACTTATTTTCTGAGTTTTCTATGTCAGCTCATTTTTGTCTGTCTACGCGCATACGTAAGCCTGTGCTTAGGTACTTGATAACGGCGACTCGGTGGGAGCTCACCTTTAAGTGAGGTGACCCATGTATCAACAAGAGCACCAATGTATCAACAAGAGAGGATAACGGCCTTTAAGAAAGCATTAGCCGCCACGGGAACTCTGTTACGCGAAGGTATTCAGGAACATCGAGTTTCATGCAGTATGCGAGATTAGGCGCAGTACGGATGATCCAGCAAGCTTTCTAATCGTCCAACAAAACCTGGCGTCTTGCGAGGTGGCATTATTCGACTTTTGTTTGCTCGATCCTTCTTTTTTTTTTTTTTTTTTTTTTTTGCTTTTGCTATCGAACCCTACAATCACTATCTGTGCTGGCTAACGCTGATAGCCCACTATGCCGTGACAGTGATCCATAGCTCCAAGCTTCCATGGAGTGACGAATTGATTACTTTTTTTTTCTTCATAATCTGTCTCTCTTTCTTCATTGGGGACTAAAAGAAAGTAAATGGATTAGGCACCTTGTCATTTCTAGCACTGTTTTCTTTATCCTGCCTTTGCGTGTACACCTCCGTTGTTGATCAATGAGCACTTAAGCGGCCACCCCTTAACCCTTTTACAAAGCCTGCGTTACACCAGCTCCTCAGTCAAAAGCCTAGCCGAGGCAAGGCCACGTAACGCGCGGAGACCGCCACAAAGGGGAAAGCGGCCGGGACGACAAGACCGCGCGTGCTCGCGCAACGATCTACGCACGCGACCGGCCCGCTTCCGCCGCCGACACTACGACAACAAAACAAGGAAAAAAAAAAGAGACATGCGGGAGCACGCGCGGGTGAAAGCGGTGTCCCGGCACTGTTTGCAAGAAAGCGCTGGCGCCCTGCGTTCTTTCTCTTCAAGGGCGGAACAGTTATGCGACAGCCCCGTTGACGCATTGCCTTTTCCGGACGCAGTTAAAACCACCGGCCGCCGATGGCTGCTGCTTCGCCTGTCCTCGCTACGTCCACCAGATGGGTGGATGTGGATAGCAGCAGCCACGGTCACGCCTCGGGTCGCTCAGCCTGGGTTTGTTTTAGTCCTTTCACAACCGTACTTCCCGCCCGTCGCGCTCTGTGTGATACAGAGCGGACGTTGAGTAGTGTGGTTCGTATAGACTCGCCTTTTCTTTCTCTGCCTTTACTGTCGCTTAGTCCCTGCATATTTCTTGCGATTTAGAGTTAATTAGGCATAATACAGCAAATCTGAGTGCCGTTCTCCGTACAGGTTGGTTTGTGGGGTTTAACGTCCCAAAGCGACTCAGGCTATGAGAAATGCCGTAGTGGAGGACTCCGGAAATTTCGACCACCTGGGGTTCTTTAACGTGCACTGACATCGCACAGCACACGGGCACCTTGCTTTTCGCCTCTATCGAAAAGCGGCCGCTGAGGCCGGGATTCGATTCCGCGTCCTTGGGAACAGTAGTCGAATGCATAACCACTGCGCCACCCCGGCGGGTCCGTTCTCTGTACAGTATCCTCGGGAGAAATATTTCAAGGCAACATAAACTACTGGCCAGACCGAGAACATAAATGACAGCTGGCGTCTTTATACATTCCGTAAATTCACAGCTCAACATCGGCAACCATTTCCTCCTTCCTCTATATTGTAAGTTAGTAATATATATGTTTCAATATGCCACAGCGACGATATGTAAATTGAGATAGTGCATAGATCGGAATACTTCCAACTTCCTGAAGTTCTTTACCAAGTTCTGAAATCTCAAGTACACGGTTGATTTCTTTTTTTTTTTTTTTCATTTCGTCTTCATCGCAAATGCCGCTGCCACGCCCAAGATTGTAGCAGCAACCGTGTATTCACAATCGGAGCCACGCCATAACGCTATTTAAGCCCTTGCGGCGTCACTGCAATTAAGCCACCGCAGCGTTTTCAACGCGGACAAGAATACCGTTACCATCGCTGACAACAACAGCGACTGGCCACCACAATGATAACATCAGGATATCAGTCAGACCTGACGCGAGAGGAGAAATGACAAAAATAACAAGACAGCACACTAGCAGACAAGGCCGCTCCCTACTGGTTGTGTTCGAAACTGCATTAAAAAAATTGTAGACACTTAAGCTCCACCTTTAAGGGTATGACGCAACACCACTAATGAAGCTCACGTCTGCTGGCTCCCTTTGCGGTACCTGTTTCGCATACATGCACTTTGTAACTCACTTGATCAGTAATGTCTGAACTTGCACCTCTGTTATCTCGCGCGTATACTGACCAGCATACAGCCGCAAGGTATACCGCATTATGTCAAATGAGCGTGCTTGCGTGGAGTAATGTGCCTGAATCGGGATCGAAGGGTCCCGGGAGGGTTCGTCTCAAAGGCTATAGCCTGCACCGCTGCGTGCTTACTACGCTCCCGGCAGAACCGGCGCCCCATCCCCCCTGGCAATAAGGAAGTTGATTCTCTAGCCCGAGGTCTTACATTCCGGGTTAGAGCAGTCCAGCCCCAAGCCAAAGAGCGCCTGATCTCCTTGCGTGATATCAAGGCGAAAGCCTTTAACTGCTCATGCATACTGTCGGCCACGACCTCCTTCACACTATAGCTAATGTGCAATAAAAATCCTTTCACCGAGAATCGAACCTCCAGCCGAGCGCTTTAACCAACTGCGCCACGCCCGGCATCGTGAAACGCACATCATCAGTCTTGTGTACCGTGAGGATGACAGTAGCGATGACATTGATGCTGCAATTAGTGCTAATGGCAATGATGGCATTAACAATGATAATGACGGTGCATTTAGTTGATAATTGTAATGAAAGCAAACGTGATGCACCGTATGAACCAGCAACGTTCAGGCCTTCGCATTTCTGCGGTGTAGATTCACAGTGCTCTTAGAATTTTTTTTCTCGTACTACCGAAACAAACGAGTGAATGTACACCCCCAGCACCATACCTCACTATAGCGCAGGCCGCACACTGGTGAAGCTTGCAGACTCAGACTACTCCATACCCTACACTTGCGCATGCCCGATACCCAGACCAATTCTCCTACACATCCTACTTACATGGTCTACCTTCTTTCATCCTTCATCATCGAACGTCGCATAATCTTACTGGGAGTCTCTTATTATAACGAACGCTTGCACTCAAGACCAGCGCAGGATCATCTCCAGTGATAAGAGCAGGATTGCGCTCAAGGAATTTCTTTCGCGTTTTAACGTGTCTCCTTACAGTGAGAGATCATACATGTGCCATGCAGGGCGCTTCGTCCCCACCATATGTAGATATTTGGCAATAAAGGTTCCTGACACCACCACCACATGTCTAAAAAAAGAAGCCTTATGTTGGCAGCACCTGCAATATCGGTCATGTTATGTTGTTACGTGACGACACACAAACTGCCGACCAATCAGTGCTCGACCATGTCACCTACCAAAAACACCTGCCAGCGCCACACTTGCGGTTTTTCGCTCACAACGCCGACAAAGCCGACGCCGTATTTTCTGGAGAAGAGGACCCTTAACGCTGTCACGTTAATACGTGCGGATAATAACAGAAGCACAGGATATATAGACGCCGACAATCACGAGTCACGATATGCAACGCTCTGCGGATTCTTGGGTCTGACCTTCCGTGCTTACCGCTTGTCATAAACAGACTTTTCTTTATAAGCCAACTAGTCCGAGCATGTACTCCTTGATGCAATGGCGGGAAAAGGCGTTTACCAACTCAGCCTTGCACGGGATTTGCAGCGCAGCCGTCGGTGCACGGGAAGCCCCAATGTTCGCCCGACCGTGTTGTATAGAGTTTCGCCGGTGCAAGGAAGGCGTTCGGTGTTTCGTTCGGTGCGCCGAGTAGCAAAGCACGCACCGGCACTGCTCAGCGTGAAGCTATGAAAGAAATGGGAGAAACCGAAAGGCTTCGACGAAACTTTAAGTAAAGCTCGCCCGCTGATTTCATGTAATAACGAGTGCAAAGAAAGGAACTTCTTATGAACTAATATGGTCAAAATGAACCGGGCTATGCGCACTAGCTTCGCCCAATAACTTCAGCATTTATGAAGGGGTTGTCTTCGACATTAACGAGCACCCAAGGGTGAGAGGGCTTCTTTTATTCTACAGCTAGTAGAACGTGGGCAATCGGTGGCGAGACCATTACAACGTCTCTGAACGATTTGATTGCGTTCACATAATCCACAAGTTAGGCGTATTAAACATGATGACATATTCTGTAATTTTTATGTTGCGTACCTACGTTTACAAATTCTAGTGCGCATAAAACAGCGTGCTTAATTATACCATGCAGTACTTATGGTAAGTATACGATGGTGCGCTTGAATTCGAGTGGAAATTGCACAATGAGACAGCCATCACAAAAGCTTGGTAGCGATAATAAAAACATTATAAGGCAGAAATATGATGTCTCTCCTTTGTAAATGTCGGCAATAAAACATATTTAGAAATAAATCAGGCGAACTCCTACATATACGACTATAGCGCACTTAGAGTTGGGTGTGTAGTTTATTTTTTACGTATTGCATAGCTCGTTCAGTCGAAAAGCTGTCGCCGTTTGTAAGCCAGAATTGAGAAAAACGATGCCGGAGAAAATACGCGCATGATTTCGCATCAAAATTGTGACGCAACAGTTCACATGCAGCGTTCAGAGTGGTGCCATCGCCCATGTGCTGTGCGATGTCAGTGCACGTTAAAGAACCCCAGGTGGTCGAAATTTCCGGAATCCTCCACTACGGCGTCTCTCATAGCCTGAGTCGCTTTGGGACGTTAAACCCCACAAACCAAACCAAACCATTCAGCATCCACTTTCTAGTTAAGATGGAGGCTAATTTGCGATAGGGATTAGAACCGAATATATACGTACAGCCTTGGTCAAAAGCCCTAAAGCCCAACGACTTTTGCCTTAGCCGCAGAATGAAGCCGACATGGCGCCAATAAAGACTAAAGGTCCGTGAAATGCTATGAGACTGTTTCTTACTATGATAAGAAATTATTTCGTAGCATTTAAAATATTTGACTTTTGGCCTTTAATGATAACGTATTAGCTCCATTTTTAAACTTAGACGTAAAACCTTTGTCTTCAAGACTATTGACCAAGGCTGTATGCATACCCCACTTTTCGATGGATATTCGACGAAGGCGAAAATCAAGGCGCCCGTGTGCTGTGCGATATCAATGGAGTTAAAGAACCCAAGATTGTCGAATTTTCCGGAGCCTTCCACTGCGGTGTCTCTCATAGCCTGAGTTGCTTTGGGACGTTAAACCCCTCAAACCAAACCAAGCCAAATAAGTGCAGGTGTCAACTGAAAAAGGAGACTGAAACTGGGCCTTCTTTTCCTCGAAGAAACAACAACAAACTGAAACAAAAAATATGCTAGAAGTATTCCGAGGAATGAAAATGCTATGTTAAAGCTACCGCTTAGCTTGTGCGTCCCCCTAATTGTTTTGGTGCCGTAACGTATGGCTGCGGAGTAATTTCGACCACCTGGGGTCGGCCTCGAGCCCCGGAACTTCGCAGCGGGGTGACGTGCGATCTTAGTACACGTTAAAGATCCTCAGGGGGTAGAAATTACTCTGTAGCCCTCCACCATGGTACCTCATTCTCTCTTTCCACTTTCCACCTTCCTGCCTTCCCTTAAAGCGGGGTTCATGTGTCCACAGAAAAAGTGTCCACAGTCTTTCCTTTCCTGCGAACCAATTTCTCGCTGTCAACTTGCACTCGATTTTTTGAAGTCTGGGAAACGAAATAGCGGTCAGGCCACAATCCCGCAGGAATAGAAAATGTGTGAAGATCGAGTGCCTGGCGAAGGCTTCTGGCGCGAACAAGGTGAATGCTTGAACCAAAATCTTTGAGGACAGCATTTCAGAACTTCGCAGAAGCATCTCGCTATACACTAGCTATTGTGTCTCAGTGCACGAAGGGCGCGTGAAGCAAACGCGACGAGACCAGTCCGCATACAACGCGCAATGCTCAACCCAACAAAACCTAGCCTGGAGAAAACTAGAACAGCAGCCTGAATGCGCCCATCAGTTATGTGTGAGACACGAAGTGTACGCGGCGTTCTGGAGCAGACAGACCACACGGGTTGGCCAACCAACGGCAGAAGAAATTAGTTTAAAGGTGATCCCTCTTGTGCATTACGTGCGCTGCCTGGTGCACAAGATTGCGGCGTCACAACGAATCCACCAACACTTCCGGGTTTGACGAATAATAATGATTCCACATCACGAACGACGGTTGTCAGTGCTACGTGCCGGTCAAACGGCAATGAGGAGAAGCAACGGCGTTGCATGCAAAGATTTGTGTGTGCAAGAGTAATGAAAAAAAAAAAAAAGACAAGATAACAAAACATTCAGCCTCCCCTTTCTCTCTGCACAGGGCTGTGAACAATACGTCTACGTCCTAGCTCTACATGCACAATGCAATAGAATTTCGCTTAACTCGAAATTTGCTTTGGTTTGGTTTATGAGGTTTAACGTCCGCACGACTTGAGCTGTGATAAAAGCCTGAGTTGAAGGTTCCAGAAATTTTGACCACCTGGAGTTCTTTAACGTGCACTAACATCGCACAGCACAAGGGCGCCTAGATGTTCGCCCCAATCGAGAATCGACCGCCGCGATTCGAAATTTCGGGCAATTCGAAAAGACGTTTCGATTTTGTCAATACCATGCGTATTACGATGAACTCCGTATAACCTTCCCCTTATTTCGAAATCCGCGTATTTCGAAGAAGTTTTTTCGTCTCCTTCGATTTGGCGCAGTCGAGATTCGACTGCACAGCCCGTGCTCGAATCAGGTCCATCCAATTAATTTTGTATTCAGCCTGCTTCGACCCTTCAAGTTAGGCGTGAGTCTAGGCGACAGCAGGTTAAATGGCAAATCACTCAATGTGTACGACTACATGAATGCAAAAAGCGGTTGTTGCGGAAGTTGTTGAAATCTATACGAGTCTTTTTCGCGATCTTTAGAGCAAACGATTTCGTGATCTGTTGGGAGAATGTGAGGGATCTTAATCCTGAATGATTTCCTATTCTCCGAGCACAGCCCAGTGTTCAGTGTGGTAACTTAAGGTCTGTACGTGAGTTACGATTCAAGTAAACTTTGAACTCAGTCCCTTGTGGAGATTGGTTTAGAAAACACAGAATTAGGCTTGGTTTGGTTTGTGGGGTTTAACGTCATAAAGCGACTCAGGCTACAAGAGACGCCGTAGTGTAAGGACTCCGGAAATTTCGACCACCTGGGGTTCAGGTATGACAAAGTAAAAATTCGCTTGTTTGAGCGGTCTGCTTGGCTTTACGGTCAGAAGCCTGCTAGCTCAGCTTTTCGGCGTTACTTTTCGACCATCTGTCCTACGAAGCTTCCGTCGCTATAGAATGCCGAAATCTTATATCAACTTGACGGAACATTGAGGCGTCATAAACCCAGTAAAGGCTCGCCTGTTGTAAAAAAAAAATCCGAGCTCAGCCCATGCGGGGTGAAACAGAGCATCTTCTGGTTTGACCCACATGCATGATGTTTCACACGAAAAAGAATGGAGGGAGGGGGGGGGGGGCAGCTCCGACAAAGAAAAAAAAAAGACCCGATTTAGTTTAACTGAAATGAAAATTACACGCGCTAGCGCGTCGCGTTTAATTTCGTTTGCGGTTGAAGGCTCCGTTTTCAAGGTCAAACAGACTTCGGAAAAAGGTAATCTACGGTTTTTGGGGTAGCGCACTTTATCGCATTGCAGCTTATCAGACTGAGAGAGTCTTTCCTCCTCTCGTTCCCTCTCGCTCGTTTTGTTTCGTGGGCTTTCAAAACGCTGGAAATAAACCGCCTAGGGCATTTTAGTTGGCGCAGCCTTTAGCGGCAATGAGCGCCCTTTGAGAAGCTTCTTACACGCACTACGAAATTTTGGAACCCCTGAACGCATGCCTGAAGATGGCAGTGGGGTAGCGCTGTGTTCTGGCTCCACTGCGCACGGAAGTTGATGAAGACGATGATATGTAATGAACAGAGTGGGAGAAGGACAGTTAACCACGAAGCGTGATTGCTTGCGAAGATATCATAATTATTATTTCTTTAGGACCATATCTTCCGTGAAGTGATCCCTGAATTTAACCAGTTCGTGCCACCCCGGGTCTTAAAACCAGCGTTGGCGGAGTTGGAGATGTTTACTTTTCTTTCTGCCGACCAACTGGCTTGAGACAAACACATTACGTTGGTTTACTGTCGGTCTGAGATACCTAATGACCCCAAAAAACAACGACCCGATGTGACCGCCCCCCCCCCCCCCCCCCTTTCCTATTACTTCCTGACCTGTGTGCACAATGCATTTCCGGAACTTTATTCTCCCAAAATAATGGGGACCAATGACGATTTCCTGTTCCCCATTTCTCGCTTGGAACCTAACTGCCCTCCAATTCTGACATCCGCCTCCTGCATTCCGCTCCGCGTGTTGCAATATTTCAGAGCGATTTTGCCAGAACACCGCTTTCTCCATGCACATTGTAGGGCGGGTGAGGATTGCGCGAAAGCGCTGCCCTTTGGCCTCAAGATGGCGACTACAGTTGGCGTCAAGATGGCGGCACAAGTTTCGTCACCGCAGGCGTAGATGGGCGCTCCGCAATGGAGACGACAGGGCGAGAGCTCTGCGCAAGGGAGAGATGCTCACGCATCGTCGTCGTCCTCGTCTTTTGCGTGCAGCCGCGTGGCCACAATCTCGTTTCGTGGTCGTCGTTCGAATAAGGTCAAGGAGCGTAGTCGACGACGGTTCAGCTGGGAACGCCGCGGGCCGTGTCACACGCAGCCGCGGTGTCACGCAGTAGTTTATACACATCACGCGTTCATTGAAGTTACTTGTCTGCAACCGGCGTCGAATTTGGCATGTTGTCGATGGGGAGACGGTCTTCCTATGAGCAGTCGGTCGGAATCGGAATGGGGTCAGTCTCTGCTGCAATTGAGCGCAGTGTTATATGCCTGAGAATTTTTATTTTCGAAGAGTTTGCCACAAGGCATAAGTTGAGAAAGGGGGGATGGGATGCAGGAGATAGAAAGTTAAAAGAAGGAGTGAAGTCCAGTTGCGCTTATGTATTCGAGAAGGTTGGCAGTATAGCGATTGTCCATTGTCCATTTCTCATAATCACTATCGCGATTCCACCGCAGGCCCACTTTCATGCCTGAGAATCTCTGACATTTAGAGCGAGAGCTGTACTACTCCATGCATAGCCCAGTGATTCGCCTCGCTTCAACTCAACGTCCTTGAAACCAGACCAAGATGAAACCAAACTCGGTGGACACCTGAACAGCGCCGTCAGGGTTGGAAGGTTGGTTTGGTTTGGTTTGTGGGGTTTAACGTCCCAAATCAACTAAAGCTATGAGAGACGCCGTAGTGGAGGACTCCGGAAATTTCGACCGCCTGGGGTTCTTTAACGTGCACTGACATCGCACAGCACACGGGCTCCTTGCTTTTCGCCTCCATCGAAAAGCGACCGCCGAGGCCGGGATTCGATCCCGCGTCCTTGGGAACAGTAGTTGAGCGCCGTAACCATTGCGCCACCCCGAGCGAAAGATAACAGTGAGAAAAGGGTGCCGAGCGAAGGGCTTCGTAATAATTTCGACCAGCTGGGGATCTTTAACGTGCACTGACATCGCATAGCACACGCACGCCTTTGCGTTTTGCTGCTATCGAAACGCGGCCGCCACGGTTGGTTTCGAACACGGGCAAACTGGTTCAGTAGTTGAGCGTTTTAGCTACTGAGTTACCGCGGCGGGCGAATTTGTTGTTATAACCATACTTAAGGGGTGTCAAACCTGCACCAATTTTTCTTATTTCACCCAGCTTCACGGGTGCATTAAATTTGGAATAAGCTCCGTGTTTTCAGCCAAGCGATTTTATGAAGGCTTTGAATCAACCCATATCAATCGACAGGTCATGAACTTTTCATTCTTACGCATTATGGTATCTTTAATTACAAATATATTATTCACTTCCATTATATCATCAGCCTAAAAACGCCCGACGCAGGATAGCTGTCATATCCTTCCTACACGCGCAGCCTTCCAAGCCCACCTGACTTCGTACCTGTGACCTTCTTTTGGAATGCGTTACATATCCCCCCAAAGAACCAAAGCTTCCTTTCAGCCCTATCGAATACCGCACCTGTGGCCATTTCTTTTTCTTGATTCATCTCGGATATCCCGAGTCTCCTATTTCGCAAATTCGCTCTACCAGCCTCCTGTTCTGGCCTACCTTACATGCATTCACTTTATGAACTACTCCAGGCAAAACGTTGCGCACTGGATGAATGGATAGAAGATAGGTGCGTATCCTTTGAAACGAAGTGCTGGCAGTTGCCACCATGCTGACGTTTTTTCTCTTTATATATATTTTTTAATGTTGCTATAAATCAGTCGATATATTCGACATTTTCTTTAAATATACCTCCACTCTTGACCTTATGCCGCATCTCTGCTTGTGAGCCATCAACCTTCCAATCTATTCTTGCTAACTTGCACCACATATGCATTCGCATCACCATTGTTATCCCTACCTCAAAGAGAGTGACTGCGCCGGCATCGACATCCGGATGAATGCCATCGCATTCGGGTAAAAAGTGTTCAACTGTTCTCTTTTTTTTTTCGGTTTATACCCCACAAAAGCGTTCTTCATATAATATTTTGCTCACAGCTGCCCGTGCTTCGAAAGATGCCTAGCCCATATCTTCCTGTACTTCCGCATTTGTGGTTTTGCCATGGGCACCTAGTGCTACTCATCCAACAGCTCCTTATTATACTAAACCTCGACTGTACTTCTACTTTTATGTCCAAAACCGTATTCCCGGAAGTAAGCCCTGGCACCGTTCTTCATTTACCAATACCTCTCAGTACAATATGCCAGCGTTATACAACACCTTACCTTTCATTATTCTGGTATATGTTCGCAATTTGCCTATACTGATCGTTTTTTTCCATGCGTGTCAACCTTTCGCTTACCTATACCCCGAGATATTTGTATTCTGTCACTCGGAGGATATCATGGTCTTGTATAGTAAGCACCTGATCAGATGAATCGCTGAAAATCATTATACCTAACTTAAAAAACGGAAGCCTATAGAGTATATCCGTCGTCCCCAGAAGCATTAACCAAAGTTTGCAAATCTTCTTGGCAATCTGCTAACAATACAATATCGTCCGCATATGGAGTCGCTGCTCTAAGATCTTTCTGCTTAATCTGTACGACAAATTACTTTCTTGTAGAATTTCTGTATTTTTCATATAAAGTATGAACAGCATTTCTTCTCTCTGAAAGCGCTGCCGCCACGATCCAAACACTCATTCTCGGCAATCCGAACGTCGGCACAGACAGAAAGCCACTGCGTATCGGCCCAAGCGGGCAGCGCAACGACGGCAGAGCAAGAAGGGCAACCGAGGAGGCAACACTTTCTAAATCGGTCCCGTCGAAAGAAGAGGACTCCCGTTAGGCAGCCGCATTGTGTCCCACGCAGCCGCACAAGCTGAGCAAACGCGACCGACAGCAGGCAGACAGAAAGAAACGAACACACACGGAGGACAGGCTCCTCTCGGTCAGCCCCCTCCGTGTGCCTGCCCGCAAAGAAAGCAACCGATCCGGCAGCGCTGCATTATGGACACCGCGGCAACAATGACCATCGCGACATAGGACTCTCGCGTCGTTTCACTTCCCGATCGCGCCGTCGTGTTCCTCGTTTCTTTGTTTCTTTTTCTGCCTCGGAGTCCTAGGCATCGAGCAGCCTTTTGTTTCCATCCACTCTGCTAGGATACTTTCACCTTCTTTTTCTTACCTGTTTGCTTGTCCTTTCCAATTGTTTACGCTTGCTTCTTAGGTCCAATCCTCGTTTCGGTGACCGCGCACAGAGTCACTCGCTTTCTCCGTTTCGATGGTTGCACGTCTCTAATTTTGGCGGTCGTCCAGCTAGCGGGATGAAAGGGACTTGATACTTCTTTGCAGTGACTGAGTGTGCCCAGGGCGCCAGACATGCTGGCGTCCTTGGCACTCGTATTCCTTCGTCGCTGTCTTATTTCTTTTATCATTTTTTTTTCCTCTCAGACCGAGAGGGTTTGGGACGGAAAGCGTGGAAGCGTCGCTCTTTTGTGTGCATGCGCGTCTCTTCTTTCCAACCCCGTCCTGTACAACAACTAGTGCCATTGTACTCCGACCAGCTACAATTAGAGGGACATTAGCCTCAATGCGGAAACCACGACGGGACGTCGATTTCTAGGTCGTTCGGGCTGACTTTGCGGCTAGCAGCTTAAAGAGCGAAACCACTCAATTCGGGGCCAATAGCGCATAAATACTGCAAGGTTGCTTTCTTTGAACGGGACAGTTAGTAGCCTTCTTTCTCTTTCACTCACTATCTCCCTCTCTCCTTCTTTTCCCTCGGCTTTCACTCTGCACGGCGTATGTATCATGTCGAGTGTAGCGATGCCCGGCAGCGGGCCCCTTGATGCCAAACGCTTCCGCCTCCCATTTTCCTCTAGCGTCGTGCTCTGCAGGCCTCGAGTCTTGTTGCAGCAAAAGGAACCGCATTTACATACCTCTTTTCCTCAGTGTATGTAATATGTACCCAGGAACGGATAGTGCCGCTAGCGATAGAGAATAACGCATACATTTGCACGTGCAACATCTTCCCCCGGGCACCTCACGGTATAGTAACGACGTCACTCTGTGACGTCAGGCTCTACATGTTGCTCTGCGGAAGTATAGGGGCACAGGGGCCGACTCGTATTTGGCACTTCCTGACGACTGTTCTAAAGAATACTCCCTGGGCGTCACTGCACCGTTCGTTTAACACCTTACGTTTGCGCGGAGCAAGTGGCAGCGCGAACTATTGCGCCTGCTCGCTTCAATCCACTGCGCAGCGGTCTTCACAACTTGAAGCACAAGGTGGAAAGATATGCTGAGCAAAATAGAGCCCTAATCGAATGTATGGACCGAAACCGAAAAATCCCTTGTTCCACTGCTAATGAGTAAGTTACTAAAAATAATGCCAATATTTTTCTTGGACGCTGTTTGATCACATCTTTAAATCTATGAATACCGGATTTCTCTCCCCGCAGACATGGCACATAGCCACAGTTTGGTACTGGCTAGGGTTTAGCGCAGGTACACTCCGAACCATCACGCAAAACTTTTCCCTTCTTTCTTCTTTGCGCAAACCGCAGTAAGGCAGAATCAAATGTCTGAAAGTTAAGTGTGCCATACAACTGAAGGCTCATTCTTTTCCAATGTACCTCCTCCGACGAGTTGTGCAGGAATGAAATTCGTCTTTATATTACTGCCCAGCTTACAACAGAAGAGTTTAACGATGCTTTAGAAGAAACAGTATGAACAAAACTTGCTTTTTCTTACCACGAACATCTGTGAAAAACTGTTGTGAAGACCAATGTAATATACAATGTATGTAACCACCTGTGTTTCATGTATTTTTGGTTCCTGTATGCTCTCTGGCTTGTATTTTACCTGTTTTTGATCAACATGTTCTCACTCCTGTAATAATCCCAATTGTGATTGATAATATTCTGAAATAAAATAAATAAACTGTTCACCACATTTTGACAGAGCGAGGTATTTTTTCATGAAGACTGAACGGTGTTTTTGATTATGACAAGGTCCTCTTTATCAAAGTGCACTTGGTCCATGCGCGCAAAAAGAAAGTGGAAAAGGACAAACCATCGATTTCATCTAGGCAAGGCTTCAACGAGAGGATGCTGAAGTAGAGCAAAACTTGTAGACGACGAAGAAAACAGAGTCGACAGAGCATAATAAGGGATCGGCGGGAATGGTATTTAAGTAGCAGCTGTACACAGTATTTCGCGTATCTATCCGCAGGGTTGTTGTTGTTGTTGTTGTTGTTGTTGTTGTTGTTGTTGTTGTTGTTGTTGTTGTTGTTGTTGTTGTTGTTGTTGTTGTTGTTGTTGTTGTTGTTGTTGTTGTTGTTGTTGTTGTTGTTTTTGCGTGCTCAGCCTTCGCGACTGCGACGGAGGACGGCCAGAACGGCGACTGTCTGGACGTGGTCCGGTCACGGTCGCCCCTGGTTTCCGACAGGCTGATTTCGCGGCTGGCTAGCGCTTAGTCAAGAGCACGAAACACTGCACGCACGCACTGTCACGCGGTGTCGTGAATAAAAGGTGGTAACGGCTCGTGAGCTTCTCTTACACGCCGTCGCTTAAGAAACCGCCACCGTGCGCTTCCTAAACGAGGCGTGAATGACAACCGCGCGGACTGTGGCACTCGAACACGGATGTCGTTGATTCTCCAGGACGTTCGTGCAGTTTTTTTCTTAATTATTGTTGTCAACCGGCCATGGTGGCTCAATGGTTAAAGCATTAAACATGCTGAACATAAGTCGCGGGTTTCTGCAAATGTTGCCGGTACAACTCGTGACTGCTGAATCAACAGCATCCTAAACCTATCAGTCATGGGATCGAGCCCGTGCCTGCGAGTTTTGCCGGTTTGACCTCCAGGTGGTCCTTGTCAGATAGATTTACAGAATGGGGGAAGGTTTGGCAAGGTGTGCGCGGATTGCATCGTGTGTACGGCGTCCAAGAACATGATACACGTAACACTGGCACAGGTGACAAAGCACGCGATAATGTGGAATACAGATGACTCTCACAGTAGTGCGATGAACAAGTCGTAACAGCAACGTCACTTAAATGAGCACGAAAATAGCAAAGACTAACGCAGTGCATTCAAAAAATACCTGACGCAGCTATAGGTGCTAACGAATACCGGAGGACGTATTTTTCGTGTAGAAGTGAAAGAAAAGAAAGAATAATGAAAGTTTACTGCGCATGCGCACATGGCAAGAAGGAATTCACTGCCAAGTGTTCTGAGATACAGTCTGTCATTCGGAATCTGTCAGCAAGAGAACTAGCAATATTGCTCAGGTGAAAAGGTCATATTTCTGGTTATGCGTGCGTTAGCGACGTTGCATACAACTGTGAAAGGACGCAGTTTATAGCCAACCTGAGAAAATAATACTGTGGAGCATTCTGTCTGCCATTACAGTTGTTATGGCTCATGCTGCGCACTGACGGTGATGTTGAGCACTGCATACGCTCGCAGTAAACCCCGAGGAAGGAGGGAGTAAAAAAGGTGTCGTAGTTATTCCCTTTTAAGACCTACTGCGCTTCCATTAGCGGTAGTCCCACAAAAACTTACCATTACTGCCTCAGAGGCTAAACGCAAAGAGTTAATCAGTCGCAGTTACTCTCCCCGCAGTCTAACTGCTTTAGCCAAGAGAAGTAATGAAGAGTTGTGAACTGTCGCATTTCAGCCGCTTAGACTATGTGTGGGTGGATAAAACGAATAGATCAATGCGCACGAGCTAGCGGATTCTCTGGTCGCATTCCGATATCGTGCGAGATGCGTTCGTTTACTTAAAGTCGGTGAAAAAAAAGACAAAGAAAAGAGTTCAGAAGAAGGCGGATTAGACAACAAAACTCTAGCATTATTTACCTTTTTTACAATAAAAGGAGAATGCGAAAACTTGGGTAGGACATGTGTAATGGGTAGAGCAGAAAGCAAGTCATTTCGCAGACAGTGCACACCAGAAAATGTGGAAGGCGACACCAGCTCTGCTGTACTAGACAACCGGGGATGGTGTGTGACAAGAGTGGTTAGGCATCAATATCTTTTTAGTAAACGTAGTCAGCTGATAATTAAAGGATAACGAAATGGATGTTTGCCTGTGCCTGTTATTTCCACAAGTATGCTGCAAGATTTCGACTACGTTCGCCAAGTATACGACACCTTTGGAACTTACGAAGAAAGCTCTGGTAGGATTTCGATCGTTTTTGCCCCAACTCCCTGTCGCGATGAAACAGTGAAATTGGTGTCATTGCTCGCTTGGGAATCCCCCTACCTCGAACGCAATGCCCAGCTAATGCGGCTGTTTCCATTTCTAAATTATGTAATCAATAAAACAGTGCACTGTGTGCACTGCAAGGCAAGGCAAGTGCATGATGGTCGAAATAACAATTAGTGAAACGAAAAAAACGTAACTTTTCTAACAGGAAAAGGGAGACAAGGAGGGTGTTAAAAAAGCTACGTTTTTTCGTTCAACTAATGTCCGACCAGCTGGCACCACAGTGTACTCTGCAAAATAAACCTAATGACACGTGGCGGCCGTTTCTCAGTGGTCGCTGCCTTGACTGCCGCGTCGCAGGATAACGTGATTAACACATGCATCAAGCGCTGACAATTCACAAGAATTTCTCTCCTGGAAAACCGCTATATGAATACAATCAGCTGATTCCACTTTTGTCAGCGCCCAGGCCCCTGCGTGTTCTCAGAGAGACAGCACTACGCAGGCTATGCCTAGCGGCGCACGCTCGTATCGCTGACTGTGGCTGGGATGGGCTAGCCATCAACTCGGAGGCGCTGAACGAAGAAAAAAAAAAAGAAAAAAGGTAAAAAAAAAAAGCTTTACGCGTCAGTTCATGTTCCGCGTATGCCAGGGGTGCGGCATGCATCTGACAGATGGCTACGGAGTATGGATAGATGAAGGAACAAGGAGACACGAAGAAATCAAAAGGACCACCTCTGTAGTCCTGCAAGTCATACCTGTCTCCGTACCTCCGCCTGCCGAATTACGTTCGCGTGCGTATATAACAAAAGCGTGTTTGTGTGCCACTTTTCGGCTGACATGTGGCTGGCCGCTTTCCCGATTCCTTGGACGGACAGGCGTGCGATGAAGCCGAATTCAGTGTAGAGAGCTGTCGTTGGCGCGTTGCTGCTGGTATGCAGGATAGTAATGGAGAGGACTTCGGGGGGAGTGGGACAGGGATCAAAGACGGGCTCTCCGACTCACATACGCAGACTCGATTAGTTTCTGTCTCCTCGAAGGGCGGCTTCAAACGAGAAGGGGCCGCGATGGGCGAGAGGAGATGCCAGGAACCGCGTGAAGGGTGCAAGAAACGACCCTTGCGACCTCTGTAACACGTGACGAGCGTACGTGGAGTGCGCGCGCTGCTGTCCGGTTGCAGAGAAAGGTTACGCCCTTCAGTAAAGTGGACGCTGAGGCCAACTTAAACAAAAGCGACTCGTTACAAGGCTAAAAGTGGAGCTTGTGTGTGTTGTACAGAACGGGAGAGAGAGAGAGACGTGTCTAGAAGAGGGCACCGAAACGAATCGGTTATGGTGCTCAACTGACCTTGTCAGGAGCCGGTTGAAGCTGGCTGCATGGTTATGTGTGCGACGACCTTCTTTGCCGAGCAAGATCTGGAGATTGTGGGCGGGTTACATTGTTTCTCGAAAGGCAGCAGCCAGTGTTCATCCGTTCCCCATGATAGCAGTATCCGGGCCGCTTGGCTACGCCCAAATATTATCTCTGCTTTGAGCGCGTTGGCTACCCGGTCTCTGCAAGCAGAAATCTCGGCCAGTAAGTTTGCACGCAAGTGGTAAGCGATAAAAAGAAATGTGAACAACGAGGGGACTAGGTGCTTCACTGCTGGCTTTTCTTCACGTTTGTACTTGCACGTGGTAACAAAACACAAAACACACTGGAACCGCACCCGGTTACAAGCGCGATCAGAAATGTAAACAGCGCTGAGTTCACATTCCTTTATCGTGTCAGCGTGCTTAGCCCGCGCGCGCGCGCGTGCGCGTGTGTGTGTGTGTGTGTGTGTGTGTGTGTGTGTGTGTGTGTGTGTGTGTGTGTGTGTGTGTGTGTGTGTGTGTGTGTGTGTGTGTGTGTGTGTGTGTGTGTGTGTGTGTGTGTGTGTGTGTGTGTGTGTGTGTGTGTGTGTGTGTGTGTGTGTGTGTGTGTGTGTGTGTGTGTGTGTGTGTGTGTGTGTGTGTGTGTGTGTGTGTGTGTGTGTGTGTGTGTGTGTGTGTGTGTGCGTGTGTGCGTGCGTGTGTGTGTGTGTGTGTGTGTGTGTGTGTGTGTGTGTGTGTGTGTGTCACGCAGCTATCATGTCTGAAACATTGCACCAACTAGCCCGGCAACAAATCCTACTGAATCCTAATAAAATGACAATTTTGTATTTTCTTCTTTCTCTGCATACTTGCCATGATCGCAACGGTGCATACTGCTAAATTTTATTTCATTTTTATCTTTTCATAAATAGCTTATTCCTGTAGCATCACGGTTTCCTGCTATAGGCCAGGTCGCGCTTCGGCGCAATATTATAATGCACATATTCGTGTACAGTCTTTTGAACGACTCTTTAAATTTCATTCCCGGACCCGTTCAGATCAGCCGCGCATCGTGTACGCACCGCCCTCATTTTTAATGCTGCATTAAAAAGGCTGTCCCGCGATTCTATAAACTAGGTTAGTAGGAACGTAACCTCACCTTTCATCCATTCTTTATTTTACTTTTTTAACTTCCAATATCGGTTAATAAACCAACAAGCATCGGTGTAGCAACGACAACCGGTCCTAGTGGTGGATTTTCTATACTGTAGGCCTGTGCCTGCAAGCTTTTGTGCATATGTGTGTGTGTGTGTGTGTGTGTGTGTACGCGGCTTGTGTCTGCTGTATGCCCGAGCGGCAAGCGTCGGTGTTCGCGTCGACGGTTTGCCGATGCACTTCCGAAACGGACGCCGCTCACTTCCGGCTGCAGCGGCAGGAGTTATACCGCCGCCCCCGACCGCCGCATCAGATGAGGTCAGCCGAGGCACACCGCATGGGGCGGACGAAAACGGCTGCCCCGTGTGGCTGCGGGCAGTGCGCCGCGTCCCGCAGTCGCCCCGCTGTGTGTCACACGACACGGCGCCGAGGTCTGGCTCGCGGCCTACTGAAGGCCCAGAGAAGAAAAAGAAGACTAGAAAATAAAGCAAAGTCTCTCCCAAGTGACTCATTTCCGCCGAACAGGAGATCCCGACAAACAAGGGGACGCCAAGACAGTGACGTGAACAAACTAGTTTTGACAAGATGGGACTAATTGCAGTCAGCACTCACAAGAAGCAAGCCATATGGTTTAAATGAAAGGTGCGACCGCTTAGAATAGGTTATGCCTGGATATTAGAGACAGGATGGGAGTGTGGCAGCATAAGATGAGATCCAGCGAATTAAAACGAAGGTAAATGATTCAATTCGTGTCAATTGGTTCCTTGGTTCAATTAATTCTCCACCGCGTCACACACACAAAAAAAATCTGAGTGTTTATGAAAGTGAATAACCAGGCCTGGTGTGCGGCCTGGACTGGGTGATAAGAGCCGACACGCACCTTCGCATCAGAGAGGGATTTGGCCATCACCATCTATATGAATACATCAAGAATACACCGATTAGGATGAAGTATAGGCAACCATAGATGCTCATCATAGGTCGGAGGGAGAGATCAAATGGACGCCTGAAAGTATGAGTGTTATTAATGAGTGAAGTGCTAGTCAGGTCAGAAAAACATTGAAAGTACTACATGAATGATTCATATCGGAGCCAACTTCATGCGTCGCCAAGACCGTTAGCCAGACAACAACCATTACTCCCATATAGAAACTGAGATCAGCCGGAGTTATCTTGTCGGACTGACCGCAGGTCGCGAAGTCAGCAGAGCCCTCCGCGGTGGTCTATTTTCACAGATTCAAAAGCAGCCCTGCAAACCTTAAAAGCGGCTCTTCGCCGTGGAGCCCATGAACAACTCGTTGCGGAAATACGACAAATTCATCACTATGCAATTAATGGAGGACATAACATCATCTACCAGTGGCTTTCAGGACACAGCGCGGGCAACCTCCGGGCGGACGAGGCCGCACGAACAGCCCACCAAGACGGCGATTGTGTGTTGATTCCCTTCTCCAGGGCAGACGCAGCGGGCAGGCTTCGCGCACTTGCGCGGGAACACACGCTCTCCTTGTGGAATTCTAGCCAGTTAGCCAACTGCCGCTTAAGATCCCTGGACCCTGACCTGAAGCTCCGGCTTCAATCTGGCCAACCCGGCGTGAAGAAACTTTGCTGTGCAGCGTGTGCGTTGGCGTAGCATTCACAATTTCTTATTCTTTTCTGATTAGTATGGCAAACAGCCCTGCATGTACAAACTGTGGGTGCGACGAGACTATAGGCCACATTCTTTGTGAGTTTCCCATATACAGTGAGGAAAGACAGTGTCTATGCCGTGCTCTGAAGCGTCTAGATTGACGCCCATTGACTGAAATTAATATTTTAGGTCCCTGGCCACGGCGATCGTCTGCGGTGAAGGCCTCCTGGGCACTGCTCCGCTTTATGGAAAGCGCAGGCTTAATCGAAAGGCTATGAATTTGCTGTTACATTACGTGATATGACTGAGACGTGATGTGATGTGACATGTCTGCGATGTGATTGTACTAACTTCACCCATCCCTCTCTTACAACTTTTATATCCACTCACCCCTTTACCCCAGTGCAGGGTAGCAAACCGGTTTCTTTTACGGGTTAACCTCTCTGCCTTTCCTCGTCATCTTCCTCCTCCTTTTGTTTGACTACTTATCGTTCCGCCGCTTCTCTTATTCACTGCACCTCAAGAAACACTTTGCTCTACAATGTGTTTCTGGAGAACGTGTTGCTTCAACCCCTTTCCGAGAACAGTTTGCGCTCACGCCAGCCATAGTCTTGAAAAGGGCTGCTGTTCCCCTTCACTCACTAGCTTCGACCCCCCTGGAAGAGAGGCGAAGAGAGGGATAGACAAGCAAGAATAAGCGCCGCGTTTAAAGCTTCTCAAGGGAGGAAGTGCTCGGCGCCGGTTTAACGTTTGGCGCTGAGAGATCTTGGCACTGTGCGTCCGCCACGGCGCATGCTTGCATTGCAAGTCGGCGCCGGCGTCGACGCGACTCGGGGCCCTCTGGAGCAACCAAGGTTGTTGGGCTCCCACAACAAACGCCGCGGGAAGTGCGTCTGGAGCAGAGTTGGGCGCAGTTCTTTTCAAAGCAGCGGACGCATGCTAAAACTGCTGTCCGAAACGAGCTCTTCATGTGAAGAGTGATGCTATGAAACTCATCAGCTATGACAGGCTGCTGGCTGAATTCATTGTTTTTGAGTGAGGCGACAGCAGCAGAGTAATCGCTGCAGAGATGAAGCATGAATACACAACAAGGATTAAGCGACGTGATAGCGGTAATCGCTGTCGTAGGGGGCTATCTTAACGGATTAGCGTACATGCACTTTGACGCTGTCTTAATCACCAATCCCTTCATATGTGTCTGTTATCTCACACGCACTCCTGATGACCAAATAGTCATAAACTGCCAAATCATCTGAGACACCCCTTGACATAGATATAACACCCCACTTTGAATGTTCAACTTGTGGCATCCCCGAGACTGTGGACCATATATTATTGGTGTGCCCAGTGTATGCGGGCGAAAGAAGTGTGCTAGCCGCTTCCTTGAAGCATTTGAACAAGAGGCCTTTGTCGGAGGAACTGCTGCTGGGCGCTTGGCAGGACAAGGGGAAGGGTGTCCAGGCAGTGCGTGCTCTTTGCCGTTTTTTGTGTGCCAGCAGGCTTGATTCGCGCTTGTGAGGCAAGCTACTGTGCCTGTATATATATTTCATATCCCTTCTCCCACATCGTCACCCATCATGATCTTCTTTCTTCTCCCCTTCCCCTTCCCCAGCGCAGAGTAGCAGGCCAGATTTGAATTATTCCGGTCAACCTCTCTGCTTTTCCTTTCAATAAATCCATCTGTCTATCTATTGACCAAGCCGTACACGAACGTGTCTGCGTTATCGAAGAGTCTTTGGTTCCAAAGCAGTCGGAGGTTCGATGCCCACCTCAAATGAGCAACCGGAGTAGGCAGCTAGTGACTTCCAACATGGCGGATGTTACGAGGTCTCGTGACGTCACACAACCCGCCGTCCAATCAGTGCCCGGCCATGCCACCTGCCGAGTACCACCTGCTCGAAGCATGATTCTTAACTTTTAACGCCGACGCCGGGTTTTCTAGAGAACAGGGCACAGGGAAGAGGTACACAGAAGATATATAAATGTGAAGAGCGAGATGTCGCTGCAGTTGTTAGCCCGCTGTGTGCCTAACGTTGCAACCCAGATGAGAATGATGGATGAAGATGGATGACAAGTCACAGGCGCACACGCACACCTCAAAGATACGAACGCTTGAGGGCGCCCACAAAGCAAACGTGTGTCATTGAGTTTGGGTACTTTTTTGGAGGTGTTAGAGTTGTTAGTGGTAACACTCTGGCTGAATTAGACGATCAAGCGCTGCTATATACAGATGCGAGTCGATATGATTAAGAGATTATTAAATGTCAAAAACGTGCAACCATATAGCACCCGGAACTGTTACAAATCCTTGCAGATACCTATAGACGTACTCCTCAATGTGGTAATGTATCCCCCAAACGGATGGAAGTGTTAACAGAAATTTGATGAAGCAAGAAAAGAGTGGTGGGAGAAGTAGCAGAGTTCGGTGTCAATCACCATTTTCGATCCCCATATCTACGATCTAAAGTAGATGGTATTGTCACATAGCGATTGAAACATGTACATTAGGAAACAAATAAACAAGCTAGAAATGAAAGGAGCCGCAAAAATAAGCTATTTCTTTGTGTCCAAGTCATCTGGCATCGCGAGCCATGCACAGCATTCCCGTAATCAGAAAAAGGCGATGGTAAGGAATCCCCGCACCCCCCCCCCCCCCTTTCCCCGAGAGTGTTATTCCAGGACAAGGGATCGTATAATGTAACCCATGAGGCATCAGTCCGTTGCCTCATAGTGCATCGAAACTTGGCACCGCTCCTTCTCTCTACACTACCGGCGTCTGCTCGGCGTGTCCGGGCTACCGCAGAACCGCGCACTGCACTCAACTGAGGGAGTGTCGAAAGCTTGGGGAACCGCGGAGCCGAGGCCCAAGGTACAGGCGTCTAAGATTAGCCGTGCGTCGACTGCCCTTGTTCCCGGCGCCGCTTCCGGTATTTATAGCGTGCACCGCCGGTCCTTCACCCACATATCCGGCCGTCTAGCGCTACGCCTCGCCGGCGAGAACAGCACACGATGGACGACCACGTGTTCCGACGCCGGAGCGAATGAACTGTGTCGTTTTTCTTCTCGCTTTTTCTTTTTTTTTTTGTTTTTTTTTTTTAGAGTTATAGAAATAGCGCTAAGCGCGCGCATAGTAAAGTCGATCGTATAAAAGTGAATTCAGGTGTGGAATCGCAGCTTTATGATTCAGGCTACTATGCATCTAAGCAATATTGATTAAAAGACAGTAACCGAAAGCATTTGTCCAGCCGCAATGCAGGTTGCAGAATTTCTGCCAAGCCGCGGTGGTTCAGTGGTTACGGATTCGACCAGTTTAGTCACGGATTTCACGTTCGACCATTGAGCCGTGTGAGCCGGTTTCGATCCAGGCGGTGATGACCGCGTTTCTATGGAGACGAAAGGCAATGCAGCCGTGTACGTATAATATGCGTTTTCAGTGCAAGTCAACGAACCTCCGGTGGCTGACATTTCCGGAGCCCTCTACTATGGCGTCTCGATAGGCTGAGTCGCTCTGGGATTTTAAACCATTTAAATCACCAGCTTTTCTAAATGGTCTACTTTGAAGGTTTTCTTCGAGAAAACGCCGCATTTGTGCAGTTGCAGCCGACGTTGATGACAATTACTATCCATTTACAGGGTCATCCACTTCCCGCTTGCACACGGCTCCCTGTCGCCTGTGCTCCGGATCGAGATTTCCCCGTTCACTCTTCTGAGATGAACAGGTTACAATTTATCTCTCGAGTGTTTAAAGAGATGCCTAGCTGTATAACTCCTGCAAAGATGACGAAACTTAAGCAGACTTTCCGGCTCTATGTTTCAAGCGATGGAGAAAGACTTGCGTTCAGAGAAGAGAACTTGGAAGCCCTGGCTATACCCAGCATTCATCAATATGCCGAATAAGAAGGATAACATGCGTGTTCTCCTTGTGTTCATGCAGATCGAACCGGTTCTAATAGTCGATTAAGCTGGCGTCACAATGTTCACGCTGCATTTCGTTAGCGCTCAACACACTGCATTGCACGATGCAAATCTCAAGGCTGAGGCGACCGGCAGAGGCGCAATATGTTCACACATGAGCGCGTATGCAGATTTGTATGCGCTCGATTTCCTTTCCCTCGAGTGTCTTCGTCACGTTCGCAACATCTTGGGTGATGTTTTATGCACATTGTGTATGCACCGCAACAATATGGTTATAGACAGCCTGC
Organism: Amblyomma maculatum; assembly: GCF_055883805.1. Classification (NCBI taxonomy): domain Eukaryota; kingdom Metazoa; phylum Arthropoda; class Arachnida; order Ixodida; family Ixodidae; genus Amblyomma; species Amblyomma maculatum. Next base: position 116,146,964 of record NC_139351.1, on the reverse strand, counting down.
CGCTCGAACTTCGAAGCACATGTATTCTTTCTAGATTGCGGTACAGATCGAAATAAATATAATGTCAAATTTTACGTCCTCGCCCCAGCACGAGGAAGAAACAGCGATTGCCTATCCACATCATTCCCCTTCTATCTTGCCGTTGCTGAAAGAGACCGCTAGTATCCTGGTCCACATGAAATAGATGAGGCCAAACGCTGCAGACTACAGACAGGGTCTGTACTATAGTCATGACCACACGAGACCACCGATACGATTACCGGCATGACGATAAGGCACTTAGGGGGGAGGTTGGAGAAAAAAAAAAAAAAAAGTCCAGAGTATTTTTGTTAGTTTGAAAACTCTCACGATGGCAGAGCCTGTCGACGAAAGATACCATGATCCGAGAAGTTGTGGGGTTATAGTACCCACAGCAACCTAAATTTTGGAGCGTCATGCTCAACATAAATCAAAACCCCCGGTGTATGGTTTGGTTTGTGGGGTTTAACGTCCCAAAGCAGCTCAGGCTATGAGAGACGCCGTAGTGGAGGACTCCGGAAATTTCGACCACTTGGGGTTCTTTAACGTGCACTGACATCGCACAGCACACGGACGCCTTGCTTCTCGCCTCCACCGAAAAGCTGCCGCCGAGGCCGGGATTTGATCCCGCGTCCTTGGGAGCAGTAGTCGAGCGCCGTAACCACTGCGCCATCACAGCGGGGCCTCCGGTGTACGTCGGGAGCGTATTGCCAATGGTAATCGTTCGGGACACTGCGCAGAATGACCGTGTGCCGAGTCTGCAGCATCATGAAGCGTATACGTTACGGAGGGTGGTTGGTGACCTCCTTTGTAGCGTTTCAAAATCAGCCTCGCTCAGCGCGGCCATCTGCGTGGTCTGGACTTGCGACAAGGTTTCAAAAGTCTGCGAGGGGAAGTGTCACACGGGCTCATTAAGACCTCTCGGGGCGCTGACCTGCTCTGACCTGATGTAATAGCGAGCGCAAGGAGCCGGAGAAGAAAAAAAAAATGTATATACAAGCAAGCAAGCTACTTAGCCGGCAAGAATGCCAGCACTCCGGCGAGTGTACAAACCTGCCAGATCGACAACCCCCGACAAGAGATTCGCTCGGAGTTCCTGTAATTATTCGCTGGTAGTTTTTACTCACCTAATAAACTATGACTGATCGGTACTGTGAACGCTGATTATAAAAATACTGGAAAGCTTTCATGGCTGGATGACTGAAGTGAACAGAGAAACCGCAACACAAAATAAGACGCTAAATGTCGCCCATAAATGCCAGGCGTGGGAGCATCCGCCCTTAGATGTCCACTCCTTACCGCTTACGCGTTTTAAAAAGTGTTCGCGTAACACGTCTCCTTTATAAATGCTGCTTTCGTCAGATTTTGTTGAGATGCTGGTGCAAGGAGCAAAGTTGTCATCTGTTACTTCAGTTAGGAGGATTTCGTAGTGTATACAAGGGCGTCGGCAGGGAGATGCGAAAGGGGCACATGCCCCTTCCCCTCCCTCCATGCCACACCAGTTCCTGCCCTCTCTCTCCTCTCAAGCCTCCTCCTCCTCCACTTCTGCTTTGTCGCCGCTGACATCGCTCAGAATAAACTTTCTGGAATGTTTATTTTGGCCCCAACGGCAAAAAAATGGAGAATGGGAGGACCCCCCCTCCGAAATGAAATCCTGGGGCATTACACACACACGTTATATATATATATATATATATATATATATATATATATATATATATATATATATATATATATATATATATATATATATATATATATATATATATATATATATATATATATATATATATATATATATATATATATATATATATATATATATATATATATATGGATGGCACACAACGTTCTAATTATCCTATTTTATTTTACCGGCAGTTTCGGACGGTGGACCGTCTTTCTTCAGGGTAAAATTGAAAAATTCATCAGGGCAAAATTCTCAATTTTACTTTCCTTTATGTTTTTAAATTCTCAATTCCACCCTGAAGAAGGACGGTCTACGTACGAAACTGTCGGCAAAATAAACTGTCAGAACGAACAGTCGCGTTTGTTTAACGTTCTACTATGTGTGTGTGTGTGTGTGAGGGAGAGAGAAAGAGAGAGAGCGAGAGATGCTGTTTATTCAAAGCAGATCAGGCTGCCTGCAGGCAGCTTGAAGGGATCTTTCTTTCTTTCTTTTTTTTTTCTTTGCAAATCCCCTCACTTGTAATGTACCACGAGGCAAAAATAACGTGACCTCATCTGATGCAAATGACCCACAATCCAGTGGGGCTAACTTAGAGCAGATGCTGGAGTTTCGATGTTCGTCCTAATTGGAGCGATCGCCTGCCATGCTCGCGTCAGTCGTCGCCACTGGGGCGCACCCATCCTCCCTCCCTTTCCTCCCTTCCTCCCACCTCCTTTCCCGCGGCGATCTACGTTAGCAGCAAATGTGGGCCGGGCGCGAACAGCTAGGCGCGTGCAGCACGTACCAGCCGCACGCACGGACCGATCGGGAGAGACGAACCGAAACGCCGTCTCCAGCGCCATCACGCGCGATGACAATGAAGGCAGCAGCGCCGATGTCAAGGCCCATTGGCTCCGCGACATCGGCCGCGTTAGATAGCGCGGAACGGCGATGCCTTTATGTAACGCCGCCATACGCTCCCAATCGCCACGGCGCGATGATGATGGCTGCCGGTTCGATGTGCCTTGGCTTAGGGTGACGCATATACGGAGGCGACCTCGATTTTGTTGTTGTTGTTGTTGCTGTTGTTGTTGTTGTTTACAGTCACGGACGCATTTAGCGGGAACAGTCAGTCAGTTCAGTCGTTCAGTCGTGTCCGACTCTTCGTGACCCTATGGACCATATCACGCCACGCTTTCCGGTGTCTCACTATCCTCCTAACATCACATAACTTCATCTGCAGCGCCTCGAGGATGCCATCTAACCATCGCGTTCGCTGCCTACCCCTTCTCAGGCGACCCTCAACCTTTCCCAACATCAAATCTTTCTCCAGCGACTCCTCTCTTCTCATCAGATGACCAAAGTAGCTGAGCTTTAACTTTAGAATTTGACCCTCCAAAGAGCAGTCAGGGTTTATGGTCGACAATATCGACTGATTTGAATTTCTGGCAGTCCAAGGAACTCTCAAGAGTCTTCGCCAGCACCACAATTCAAACGCGTCAATTCTTCGGCGGTCAGCCTTTTTCACAGAGCGGGAACAGCAGCTCGTTAGTATTCAGGCGCTGGTTTTAGCTAGCTCGAGTTGAAGCCCAATAATCCCACAGCGGTCAGCACAAACTTTGTTCATGCTTTTGGTACCAGGCAGCTAGAAGAACGAATATGCAATTTGTATTCAAATACTAGCCTTGAATTCACTTTAACAGTAGTCGCCACTAAACACGGCGTGTTGTATGTCTCCGAGGGGAGAACTATGGTGTGCGAGCGTCCACAGCGTTCGGAGAGTTGAATTAATTATAGTTCATTACGAGTACACACACAAGGCGTTTCGCCGCGTTTGGCTAGTTGATTCCTGTTTATTCGCACGCTCGCGCATTTCCTGTGTGGACTACGCGTGCCAAACAGATTGCCAATTAGGAAAGCAAAGGATACGAACACGAAATAGATTGTGCACATTCAGAAGCAACGAGATTGGCTAGATACGTACTTTTGTTGCCCCCCTTCGAACAGTGCAGTGAATATATAAGCAGCGAGCCTCGGGAGACAAATCGTTGGGCGTATATCATGCGGCCTGTATTGCATCGGGCATCGCATAGTGATCCGCTCTGCGTCTGACACTTGGCTTACCGCGTTTTTCGTTGCCCGTCGTGTGAACTCAGCTCCCTAGCCCTGCGTATTTTCTCTAAATAGCCGTTTCAGATGCTTGGCGCATAAAAAGCAATTTTGCTACTGTTGACGAGACTTATCGCAGTCGCTGCTGACGTCAGAGAGCTGCTAAAGCGCCATATGACCACGGAGTACAGTGGTCAGCAGAAACCGCGTTCGCGTCGGAAGTCTTACAGAGACCAAACTGTCCGCATGCGGCGCTTCTGTGCACAGCGAAAGTATAATAAGCTGTTTTCCACCTACGTCCAAGGTTGTTTACATTATTATTTGGTGCATTTCATACATTTTATTATATTGACACAGTGTTGTGTTTTATCAAAATTTTCTCTATTTGCTTCGTTTCCCAATGTTCTTGTTTCGGTCTGAGGAGCAGAAAATGTAAAAAAAAAAAAAAATTCTACTAGAATACGATGTTTGTAGCAAGGATTACTTTTATTTGTGCAACTTCGTGACGTTTACCTCTATACAAATACATCAGGGAGGCAGGCTCCCAATGCTGGCCCATTAGTAACAAGCAATCCATGTCTATATATATATATATATATATATATATATATATGAAGGTAAGAAGCCAACAGTCGGCGAGGCCAAGGAAAGCGTTGGGGATGGTACTTTATGTCTTTTTTTTTATGTTTACTTCGATAATCACAGAAATTAGTAACGTAATCTGTTTAGGGGAAAGATAATTAAACACAAAGTAGAAGAAAAAACAACGTGCCGATGGTGGGAACCGAACCCACGACCTCCGAATATCGCGTCCGGTGCTCTTCCAACTGAGCTACATCGGCCGCTGCCCCCCCTGCTACTTGCGTGGGTATTTATGTTGTCTGTATACGAACCTTGAGAGTATTCACCAGCGCCACCCTCGGCATGTTGTTTTTTCTTCTACTTTGTGTTTAATTATCTTTCCCCTAAACAGATTACGTTACTAATTTCTGTGATTATCGAAGTAAACATAAAAAAAAAGACATAAAGTACCATCCCCAACACTTTCCTTGGCCTCGCCGACTGTTGGCTTCTTACCTTCACGTATTATAACGAGCACCCTCATTTCCCCTTAACTGATCTGCTTATATATATATATATATATATATATATATATATATATATATATATATATATATATATATATATATATATATATATATATATATATATATATATGGGAGCAAACTTTGTTTTCAAGAACGTAATCGGCTTCTCAGTTTTTGCATAATCGGCTGACATAATTTGTGTTCGCGTCGATGGACGCAGTGATATTTGTCCCACTCAGAGGGCAGATATGAGGAAGTAATAAATAGGCAATACAGGCGGAAACGGCCTGCAGCGACTACGGAAGTGCGTTTAGGCACCCACTTGGATTATCTTTGCAGGGAAGCGTTGAAATACAGTGCGCGAAAAGCAAACAAGATGAACACTCATAGCTGGCCGCTCTGGAACAAGCATGGTATTTCGAAACTAAGGAACGCAGCCACCGGCCGAACCCAGATGTCTTCGGTGTTTTTGGAACTGCGACGATCGCTACGTTCTCACGACGAAGCGACTGCTGTCACTTCACGGAGAAAATGGAATCAACACGGAAAAAAGGAACATGGATGCTACCGATGAAACCGTGCGAGATACAGTAATGCGCCATATCTTACGTGTACTTATGGCAGCGCAGGCTCGTCGGTTCCGAAACGTCACTAACATCCAGATCTACTCACTGATTGCATTAATCATTAAAAAAGAAAAAGGTGGACAATCCTGTTACGACCGACAAGACTGTTATTCGGCTGACACAAAACACTCTAGATCTCTTCGACTTTTGCATACAAGGGTCGACATTTTCCCACATATATGCTCCCGCGTCATCACGCTGTGTTCAAGACGGGAAGGAGCTTTCCAGCTTGCCGGGTTCAGCCCTTGTAAGCGCGCGGAACGATGCCACAGAGAGTACTGTTTAAAAGTGCGTGTCACGTTCTCGCCGGAATATACTTATGTACGGACGACGTCGTCAACGACGCCCGGAGGAAGAAGGGAACGGGTGTCGGCGCGATTCCAAGAAAACCAGAACGTGGGATCACTGCTCCGCCCTCCAAACAATGACCCGAACGCGCCACCAACTCCCAGCGCAACCGCAGCGTTGTATATGCAGAGTGCATTGCAGTTTGGCGGCCAGACGGTTGCCGCTGTATACAACGTTCCGGCCTCGGGGCGGTGCTTGGCCTTCGGGGCCTGCGTCTTGTTAGAACCCGCTTCTTGTTACGGCAATGTTCGCGATGCCGGCTTTCCGGTACTCTCTTTTATTTTGTTCAGAAAGAGTAGTCATCGGTGGCTAATGAAGGCAGACAATCACGATTTTTGTTAGTTTTCTTTTTTTGGCATACAAATCAAAGTTCAAAATAGAACCTATCTGATCACCTCAAAAAAGTATATGCCGACAATGACTGACGCGGGTAAGTATGCGTGAGCCTTAGTGTTCATTCCATGCACAGCCGCTTTCTCAGCTGGTTGGTTGAGACCGAGCTATAGCAGGTGACATGACCCATGGTCCGCCGATCACCTTTTGAGACGGCTTCCCCCTTTCCACTCTGCTGATTCGATCCTGAATTACAGTTTGATACGCCGCACCCTCTCTCAACTCTCTCCTACCCGCACTTTACCTTCCTTGTCCCTCTCATGTAAAAGTGGAGAGCGCTTTCCGTCTCTTCACTTTGCCATCTGTCAACCGGAGCTTCAGAGGGATGAGAGACGGAAGAACGGTCTATTTTTTGAACACGGGAACACTATTCCTAACGCATTAAAAACTGTACTGGCCTGACAAATACGTATGGAAGCGTGGGCACAGACAACACGAGCATTATGCTCAGTCAATATTCGGCAGTTCTGTTTGGCTCCCAACGTGTACACTTACCAAATCGTATAACAGGAATAATTAAAGTGAGGAAAGGAGCAGTAGCGTGTGTGGTTGGGGGTGAGGGGGAGATGGAGACTTTGGGAATTGTGTTACAAACTGAGTTCGTACTATCGTATAACTGATTTCGTTTTTTTTTTTATGATATGAACACGTCTCTGAGTTCGTTAAGTTTGTTTTTGTTTTCTACTTTAGCGCTCGGCGCACTTATGAAAGCTCAAGTGGTGGGGTTCGCACCGTTGAGCCAGCAACCATAAATCAAGACGCCAGTGCCTTAATGTCACACGGAAATGGTGTCACGATAGCAACCTATTTCGGCGGGTTGGCTTTACGTCGTGTCTGGGTCATAGGGTTAAGCGGTCGGCTGAGATGTATCCTTTGTGTAGATACGACGTGCATCATTATGGACGTGACATCAGTTGGGGAAGAGCCCTTCCCCGTCACCAGTAGCCCCTACCCAAGCAACGGATCTACTGCAAAGTGAGCTTGAGAACAATGAGAACAGTGCACTTTTTAACTCAGCTGGCTGGCGTAAGTGTTTTAGCCGACAACGAGAACAGCACAACTCTCATGCGACCAAGTGTGAATTAAAGCCCACCAGCAGTAGAAGAGTCGAGACCAGTGCAAAATGCAGTTCTCACCCAGTCACCCCGTGGTCTCCAATTATTTTTTTTCCTCCGCTCTCGAAAATCCTTGATTACATTTACCGTGATTCCCAGCGTGCAGTCCGCAGGGCCCAATTCTGACAGGACTAATTCTTTTTTGTTGCTCTTCTCTCCAAAGGTGTCAAACCATTCTCGTGCATGCTGATTACACTACGCTCCAGTTTGTGCTTCAATACAAAACAGTTATGTATGCAGTATATGTGTAAGAGCGCCATGGTCAGATTGGTGCTTTATTTAATTTCTGGTAAATGTCCTTCGAACTATATTTTTCCAAATAAGTGATAATAAGAGCACGTAAAGGCTGCGTGCTGCGCGATGGTGACGGCAGCACAACACAAGTTTAATCGTAGATAGCAGGCCATAACAATGACAATAATATTTATACAATGAATATGCAATAGCGGGACAGTTTGTAAAAAGATTAATTTTAACTTTCAGAAACTTATGGTTCGCGAGCCGTATGCTGTAAACGGCGGTACCTCCTTCTGATGTCCACTCTGACACTGCAATAAAACGATTGATTTGTCAGCTCTGCGCATTATACGTCTTGTATATGTGCGTTTGTCAATTTTCTTATCCCCCCCCCCCCCCTTCCGCCTCTCCTACTCATGTTCCTCTCTTTCCGTTGAGGAATGTTCCGTCTGTAATTTTTGTCCTCCATTGTTCGCTGTTACGTCCTTATGCTGATTTCTAGTCTTTCTTATTTATTTATTTTTTCACTCCTGTTTCGGACCTGAAGTACGGTTGGTTCTTGATGCTTGGAGCTCGAAGAAGACCTATATATATATATATATATATATAGTCCAAGAAATGTCACTGCGCTTTCGCAAGGCTTAACCCCGAAAGCTGGCTGGTGTGCGGCGATGTGCAACAGCGAGCTTCCGAAGTTGTGCAGGGTGATTATTGCGCAACTGTGGATACAGAAAGAGGGGGGAGGGGGAATGGGAGTGGGTGGGGGAGGGCAAGGTTCCGGCGGAGCTTCCTGGAGGAGGCGACCTAGCCCAACACCGCCGTTCTCTCCTTCTCTGCACCCCCACACCCTTCGCTCTACCAAGTTCCGCTGAGCACGACCGTCACGCGCTGGCAACAATGCCACCGGCAAGTTTGCTTTGTTCGTTCTTTCTTCCTTTGTCTTTCTTCTTTTCATATCCTCGCCCCTTTTTCTGTTGTTTCTCTCTCTCCTTCCTCAGTGGCCGCAGACCTAAGGGCGGATGGCGAGCGTGTAATGAACACACCTGTGCTGCTGCTGCCCCTTCCTCCGCTGTCCACACATAGCTTTTCCGCGCGGACTTCCGGAACGGCAGTACTTGTGGCGGTCGACCCGTTTCATTGTACGCCGCCGCACCCCAGTGCTCCAGCTTCAACGGTCTATGCTGCGGCGGACGGCTGCGAGTCACAGAATTGTATCTTTTTTATCACCTATTCTAGTTTCCACTAACGTTTGTGCAGCCTGCAAAGGTCCCTGTTTGTCTTGTTTCCTTCTCCTCATCTTTCTGCTTATTTTGTGTGTCTCCAAAGCGGACTGCAGACGTGCGGTGCAGACTGACACAGGCAGACGAACATCATAACCATCATCATCGCCGCAATTTCACCACTGACGCTACGCTAGCTGGAGGATAAACGTCTTTTCTAACTGATATCATTTCAAACTGTGCCAAGACGCGGCCACCCCCTCAACCTGAATATCATCTCCACTTCCCAGCCCGAATCTACACGTACTCTGGTTACACTTTCGGTTCTTTTGGAACTCATTGTCACCTCAGTAGAACATCATCGCTTAACGCTTCTGCATATTACGCATGTGGGCCACTTCTATTTCGACCTCTTGATTTTAAACCCCTGCTGCAGAAACTCGCACTTGCTCTTTAGCTTCCCAAATTGTCCCTTAATTTTGTTTTCCTGGTCCGAAAGAAACAACGAAGCAAGCAAGCAAGGCAAGAAGCTGTCGAGACACGTGTGACTTCATCTCCTCCGCTTTTAAGGGTATGACGCAAAAGCGTTAATATATCCTGTCGACGCCTCCCCTTCTGGATCAACTCTTCCGCTCGCTTAATCGCTAATACTTTAACCTGTGCCTCTGTTATCTTACACATACTTAATAGTGCTCCATCATAAGCCACCATATGAAATACCACTCGATGTGAATATAAAGCCCCGCTTTAATCAAGCCCTATCAACGTGTCTGCGTGGTCAAGGTGTCGCGTGTTTGTATAAGGCCCCCGGATTCGATCTATATTTGACCCTCCTACCTCAAAACAGTTGCCCGAGTTGGTAGGTCTTGCCAACTCGGCCATTTCATGTGGGCTTGTAACGGCACACAACCCGACGACCAGTCAGTGTTCAATAATGCCTCCTGGAAACTACAACCTGTCAAAACCGTGCTTGCGATTTTTCGGTCGCAACGCCAATAGCGCCTAGTTTTCTGGAGAAGGGGGTATTCAACGCTCCCGTGTTAACAACAAACGCTGTCAAGCGTGTCAATTTCCAACCTCATAGCAAAGCGCTCGCCTTATGACGACAAAGACATTCTGTATCCCCAATTTATTGTCAGATATACGTTGCAGACATTCAGCACCGCCGGTATCCCAAGGAGCTTCCGTTAATCACACTGTGTCCCTGGCTTCTCTTGTGCGTTCGGCGTCCCGTTTTCCGGAACTATTTGTTGCGCAAAACACAATGAATTAATTGCGTATCTTCGTCAGCGGGAGCGCGGCTATGAAGAAGGCTATAGGGTAATAAGTAAACAGCCCAAAGACAGGCAACAACCGCAGGACAAGGCAATCGACTTGGTAACCGCGTTGCGCGCGTAATTGCTTCTCGCAAAGCCAGATGCCAACGTCACAAATCCATCACTTTCCCCTAATTTTCTGCACGCAGTGCAGAAGGATAGACAAGGATAGACAAGGATAGACAGCTGGGCTTGGTCAAAGCCTAATCGAGGACACATAGATATATAGCGAAAAAACAAACGCGATCACGTGGGCAGAGTCGAACAAGTCGCCTCTACTACTGAGTAATATTTTTGCAGATCCTTCCGCGAGCGAGGCTGCAGGAACCACTGCTGGCATGCTTTCGCATCTGAGCAGTGTGACAAGCGATGAGGCTTTCGTGAAAATCGTTTCCAAATATCTGCGGAGGAGAAAGCCGAAATAAAACGAATGAATCCGTGGGATCTTGACCTATTTGCGGCTTGAAAGGAAAGGAAGACATACGGAAGACGTACGTATACCGGTTTGCCGAACCCCTCCTGCGCAATCACATTGACAGGGGTGGGTGCATTAATGGCCACTGCGCCTGCGTGGAAGGGATCCGGTAAACCAGTACATGTCTAGGTTAGTACGCCTCCGTCAAACTAAATGGTTCTCTCTATTTAGCAATAGCACTCATGCGGTACCCCAAGGTTGCATGCTGTTCAAGTTTCTGTGTTTCCTTGACGTTATATGCAAGGTTGAATATATATATATATATATATATATATATATATATATATATATATATATATATATATATATATATATATATATATCTATATATATATATATTTGCAACGTCTAAGGTGTGAGTTCAGTATACGTTTAGAAAGATGACGCCATAAGTGCAAAAGAAGAAGTAGGCTATGATCAATTTTAATGCACGCGCAAAAGTGTCCCCGCTATCCTTCAACCGTTCAGTGACGGCGCGGTTCGCGTGCCTACCTGTAGAATGAAGCATTTGCGGAAACTTCCCGATATTGCCCATAAAATCCCATATGTACGAGTAAGCGGTGTTGCCTCTCAGATGCGAGGAAAAAATTGGAGCCGATTCAGTTAACTTGGCCCAGAGCGAAACATCGGCGCTAGCACGAAATACTTCATTTTACTTTCGGTTCGAGACTTGAATTTCAAGGTCAGGTTTCGGGCAAATATCGTCGAAATCGGCGACTGCAATCTTAGTGCTTTGGCGCACTATTAAATTTGGGCACCAACGAAGAGAGTAATACGATAACAGTGCGTTTGGATTCGTTGCGCACGGATGGAAGTTGATGACACGCAATGCACCGCGCGAGTGACGGGCAATAAAACATATGCAAGGCGATAGGTGCGGCTATAGCTTCCTACGAGTTCTAATTCACTCCGATGATTTCTTTTTTTTCTGGGAAATGCCAAAGGCTGAAATTTTCTAGATACATCGTGGGTTTTCGATATACCCTTTGAACTTTGGTTGGTTGGTTTGTGGGGTTTAACGTCCCAAAGCGACTCATGCTATGAGAGACGCCGTAGTGGAGGACTCCGGAAATTTCGACCACCTGGGGTTCTTTAACGTGCACTGACATCGCACAGCACACGGGCGCCTTGCTTTTCGCCTCCATCGAAAAGCTGCCGCCGAGGCCGGGATTCGATCCCGCGTCCTTGGGAACAGTAGTCGAGCGCCGTAACCACTGCGCCACCCCGGCGGGGTCCTTTGAACTTTGAAGTACAGTGCTCTTACAGTAAAAAATACCGCAAGCCAACGCATTTTGTTCAATGATACTTGGCGTTCCCGTGGATGCTATCGCAAAGCGTTGTAGACGCAGGCTCAACGTTCTCGGCTGTTATTATCCGTGGTTTACGACTGAGCATCTGTGCCTTGAAGAAGAGCAGCGTCGTCCACTGGTTTCTACATTTGAAAATACAAGGGCGAATCACCTCATAATAAAGTCAACCTCTGAAAACATGAAATCAAAAAGGACCGAATATTTATTCGATTTACGAGGAGTTCGCATTAACGGGATCTTTTTTTAATGCACCTGATCTTAAAGGGACGTTCGATTTAGACGAGCTGGAATTAACGAGAGAAACTTGGCATTAAGTTGGGGGCAGCTTGATTAGAAAGCTTTCGGTTACTGACAAAGCTACAGTCGAGGAAATGACGACCCATAAACGAACCAACAATCTTACGTATCTCGAAACGTTCCTCAGAGTGCCCCCTTTCACAGCGCAGTTTCTGAAGAGGCTAGCGCAGAGAGGAACAGCGCGTCAGTACCGTGTGATTCCCAGTCGCGTTTCACGCGTGGCGCGTTTCTTTAGAACGACGGTGAAAACAAGGGCATGCGCGTTGTCTGGCTATCGAGGAGGATAATGCACATACACTGGCTGCATGCGTCCTCGTCGCCTCCGCCGCCTCCCCATCCTTGTCAGGAAGGTCGCTCAGCCGGCATCCATCAGCTACGCTAATCCGCCGTCGGCGCGTGCCCCGAGACGTCCGTGACGTAACTGCACCCCGCCGCTCCGTCGCACGCTCGAAGAAAGACAACGCGACGCCCGCTTCGATGTTTTGTTCGAGCGCCTGCAGGGAAAGAGGGAGAAACAGCCTTCGTCCGCCACGCGCAAAGCAGAGGTCGGAGACGCTGCATAGATGCTATGATTACGGGGCGAAGAAAAGTTATTGCAATCCGCTTCGCTTCATCACTTCACCATGCATGCTTCATTAATGAAGCACTGAAGATAACTCCGATAAGTTTATGTCCACATAATAATCATGCTTATTTTCGTACATGAAAAGCACTGCTTTTCGCGATTCTACCGACACTCATTCGATAGCAAACAACGCCTTCATCGACGATGGATTTGTAGTTAAAGTTTAGGCTTCTTTTTTACTTTCTCATCATTCTTTTTTTTTTTAGATTGCGACGTAGCGACGACATTGGTAGTACTGACTCCTACAATGTAATCTTCGCTTTTAAATTCTGTCTTTCGCGCCCTTCTGCAATACGGAGACAACGCGCTTGCAATGAAAAAAATATCATTGAAACATTTTCAGGAATGCAACCATTTGTTTTCTGCCATTAAACAAAACAACTGTCTTGCTTTCTTTCTTGTCTTCAACAAAGATGACGAAGGACACTGTCATTATCAACACCGGGCTGTAGAAAGCACCAGCCAACACCTGCCCGTTCAAGAGCAAATAGTTCAGGCACGAAGTTCCCGTACGCTCCCTCCCCAGTCCGAAAACCACTCGCTTCGAGGGCCGCGGAAAGGTGTACTCTATCTGTAATTAAGAAAACGTTATTTAGCAGAAGCAACACTGTTACGCGAGCGCAACACCCAAAGGATCGGACAACGTACTGCAAGTTCCTTGTTAGACACGCCCTCGCTCACGCAATATACGCCTTGTTAGACGCAGTTGCGGATGAGAACGAGTGCGTCAGCGCGGAAGCGCCTTACAGCAGTGCACGCGCTGGCGTAGTTCGAAGCAGAGCGCGACCGATGACGGATGCCGCGGTTCTTTCGTGCTTGGGCAAGCGCACGCCAGCAGCAGATGTAACACATCGCTCGGCTCATTCAGAAGGCGTCGACGCGTTGCAGCCTCTGCTACGTGACCTTTATTCTTTTTTGCTACCACGAGAGCATCACGCGAGGCGACGATTACGCATTCAAACGAGAGGTAGCAATCGCAGTCAAGCTTTTCGACAACGGAAATACAGAGTAGAAAGTTCATGAAATGCTATACAGCAACAAAATATAAGTAACCAACTCCCAGCGTCTTTTACTGTTTATATTTATTTGTGTCATGACATGATTTTTGCTACCACAAGAGCATCACGCGAGGCGACGATTACGTATTCAGAGGAGAGGTAGCAATCGCAGTCAAGCTTGTCGACAACGGAAATACAGAGTAGAAAGTTCATTAAATGCTATACAGGAAACAAAATATAAGTAACCACCTCTCCGCGTCTTCTCCTTTGCTCTTGTTTTTATTTGTGTCATGGCATGACGCGCATGCAACACAAAATACCTAGAACCGCAAGTACCACAGAGCATTTGTTGGCATTTTGATGACACGAGGACTAGTTGCGACGTCAGACAGCGCCACATTTCACTTCAGAGCCAGAAAATTGTGTGTCTTCTGTCATGCTATCAGTTTTTTTTTCTTTTTGTCGCAGGCGCTGAATGACGGCAATGTAGATGGGTTGTACTTGCGGGCGTCATAGTGACTGCCATGTTGGAGACCAGGAGTACACTTTAATGATTATACCTAACACGCTCATCGCAACCGTTTCGTCGCGCACTCTATACAGATGCTTTGCATACATATTCCATCGCCATGACATCCTGACGTCAAGTAGAAAAGTAGAAAGCATCTGTAGTGCAAAAAAAAAAATAATAATACAAAACAAGGTCTTAGGTCCAAAGGCATAATTTGATCCCTAGTTGGAACCCAGCCGCACCTCGCGACATTCCACTTAAGCATGCCAGAGAAATAGAGCTGCTCACGTCACAAGCAAGGTCTTTTCACTTGATCGGACAATGGAAGGCCGTCACCCTGTCGCTCTCATATAGTGTTTCTTATCTCTATGACGAGAGCGACATCCAGGGCAGCCGACATTTGGAAATCATGCAAATAACTTCCGATCACGAGTGAAAGACATCGGGCGGTGACGGGAAGGTAGGGAACGGATTACGGCCTCCTTTTGCGTCAGACAGTAATTCTGTAATAGCCCCGTCCTGACCTCGGCGGGTGATACGGCGACCTTCGCTGGGGACTAGCCACAACGAATAGCCATCACAGCGCATTTAAATTGGTCTCTATAGTATTTGCTTCTGTTCTCGAAGTTACCATTTGATTGCACGTAATACCCTACCCCTTCAGACATGAGAAACGCTCAATTCCTGCAGCTTAGCTAAAGATATTTCTAAAGACTGGGTGTTTGCATCTCCCTCTCTCTCTCTCTCTCTCTCTCTCTCTCACACACACACAGACACACACACACACACACACACACACACACACACACACACACACACACACACACACACACACACACACACACACACACACACACACACACACACACACACACACACACACACACACACACACACACACACACACACACACACACACACACACACACGTGCGCGCGCGCGCGCCACGCAGAGTGGAAGTTTTTCCGGAGTGGATATTTTGCTACGCAGTTCGTGAAAAACTGACATTGAGGGAGCTATAAGTTAGCGCTCTCCAATTTTCTATGTAGTACACTGTGGCAATATTGATGCAGACGCCGCGTTCGCTATAATGTACGCAGTTTCTGGCGAGGACTCATCTCCTCCGTAGTAAACAGAGTCGGCGTCTCAGTATTTCTCACATCCACAAACATACTGTCACAGCGTTCGCGAAATGTAATTGCTCGATATTGAACATTACCGCTTATAAGCAGACAATGTCCGCGGAAGGGTCACTCTTTAGTGGTAACCAAGGGCACAACAAATATAATAAAAAGATGAGCCTGGAAATCTGTCCGGTAGAACTCTCTAGCTGGTGGTTATGATGGTCAAACTACATATATAAGAGAAAACACAGAAATGTCGCGCACGTGCGGGGTGCATCAGAAGTACACAGGCCACGAGGTCTGCTTCGAGACGCCTAATATGTATACAAAATTAGGTTTTGGAGGCGAGCATGAGACTTCTACCATTACAGAGATTTCGATGTTAGGGGATGTCGTAATAAATTCTCCACTACATGGCTGAAAAGCAGACCTTACGGCCGGGGAACATAGACGCTTTTCCTGTACACGGCACGCAGGACTACCAAGGGTGCTTGTACGTACAATACCGCACTGAGGTCGACAAATCTAACTTGCATAGCCTGTATCGATCGGCTACTGCATTTCAACGACGAACACGGTACCTTCGGCGGAACCAGAAGTGGAAACACTCTTTCTGAGGCTTCCAAGGGAAGGGGGACGTAGGTATGGTGCCTGCGAGTTAGCTGGGGAGACAAGATTAGGACATTAGTGGTGATATGGTTGCCGAGGATGGTGCATGACACAGTTGTCTTTAACAACTGTAAACCTCACGTATTAGATCCCATTCTGCCAGCTTTTGTTCCCGTAACCGTTTCATCTACTCTGCTGGCACTATACTTTTGCCGATTTCTCAATACCTTACCAAGGTAGTCTACTAAGCTCAAACATATTCAAAATCGGACTTCACAGGCGAAAAAGAAAAGAGGACAGTATCGTGCTGGAAATAAGACAAAAAATTTGCAACAGCAGATTGATATTTGGTATTTTTGTACAGTACTGTAACGTTTCTGCTGTTACTACGGTAAACGGCACAATTCTACAGAAAATTCGCAGGTACTATAAATATTTCTGTTTTTGCTACAAGTCCATGGCTTATGGTGTGAAAATCAATTATAACGATAGAAAATTTTTTCGACCGGATTGCCTGCAATGATTGTGATACACACATACGGCCACTGCAAATCATCACCATCACCACTACCATCCTCATCATCATTATGGTTATTATCAATAATCCTATTAAGTTCGTACTGCAAGTAGTGCTTTCACCGACGTTGTTGTCCGCGTTCTGTGATGCAGCTAAATTTGTAATCTGAACTTGCTACTCATCCCATATGTGTTTTCGTTCGCTCCATATACACTCTATTATTGTCTTAACATGCATATGACATATTATAACCTGGCACATATATGTATGATCTACCATATACGGCAAGTGTGCGGAATCAACATGTCGTTAGGCTAGTTAGCTTCACAGTTACGTATTCCAAATAAAGAGTAAAGACGACCTCCATTTCATTCCTCGTTCAGTCAACAGTGGAACGCTGTCCCGTTCTCCGACGAGTGAAAGCTGCCCACAGACAGCAGCGGGCAGCTCTTGGGAGACCAACCGCCGACGGGACAAGACACGTCACACTCTCCAGGGCAAAGTTATACAGCCACGCTGCGTAACGGACGCGACACAAGCGAGCGAGCGGTGATTGACAGGGCGTAACATGGCCTCCTCTGTCTACGGCGGGGAACACCCGTGTCTGCCGCTTCACCAGACGTACGCCGCGGCGCGCATCTCTCCCGCGACCTCCGGGAGGACGTATGCCAGATCACACTGACGGCGTTGATCGGCGCTCTGCTAGACAGCTCGGCGACGCCTTCGCGCGGCCCGACCTTCATCGGTGGCGCCTGTCACTACGAGGTCAAACTGACACCGAGCGAGTCTACAGTACTAGGTGCCTGTTCGCGTACGTCCGGTCACCGCGCTTGTATTGCCTCCACGAAGACTGCGTAGTGCCCTAAAGGCCTTGTCAGATGCAATAACCTATTCATAGGCAGAACAGCACAAAACGTGTTGGAAGCCGAACTTTGGTACGGCGTTTGACCAGTTAGTGTGGAGAGGTCGTTGTCCATGCATTGACCATGCATGGGTAACACGTTTGTAATATATTGGCCAAACATTGGTTGTACATTGGCGGCCATACGGATAATATAAAAAAAAAAGCGGATTATGCTCTCCTAGAACGTTTGTCTTCCTTGCAGGGGAGCACAGTTGCATCGACGCGTTTCGAGTTACATCGGTTTGGCGTTGTTTACTGGCTTCTTCGTAAACACTTTTTGCGCGATATTGATCACGATGTTTTCTGGTGACAGTGGAATTATTACCAAAGAGCGACAATCAAAGGCTGAATGAACGGCCATCCAGCAGCCTTTCGTTGCAGCACCCTGCATGTAGAAAAAAAAATTAACACTGGAGTTGTCCTACGGGCCAAATTCCGCACTGGGTACATTGTTTCTTCAGTTACAAACTTTTGCGAAAACTGCAACATTTTTGGTCGTGAGGTTTAAATTTTAGTTTTCTTTAGTTTATTCATTGTAGTAGCGTAATGTAAACAATAAAACAAGCTGCAATAACCAAACAAAGCTGTAAAAGGGAGGGGACAGGATGCTCACCTATTTCCCCAAGTACCTCAAAGCCGACGGCATTAGGAATAAAGAAAGCCCTTATATGTTAGGCAATGCACATCAGAAAAAAAAAAAAAAAAAAAAAAAAAAAAGAAGCCTGTGCATACTTCCACACCGCCTGCAGCAAAATAACAGCATTACAAATAATTTGCGCTGATCCTTCTGTCGTTCGAAAAACTACAACAGTTCAGGTCATACTCGGTGCTGTACTACACCGATCCTCTTTCTTTCACCCCATCCTTTTGCCTTCCCCACAGGACTAAATTCACTAAGTATTTCACCAGCATAAAGTCTTGGAGATTAGACGGACATTTCGCATTTTCACTCGTAATAACTCGGATAACGAGCTAACGTAGACGGATTCTTGGTTTGCAAACGGCTGTTTTAATTACCAAGTCATGATCAATGCCCGGTTTATGCAGATGATGGAGTGTGCACAGTGATTCACACTTCTATACGGGGAAAGAATACAGGCACACTGCAGCGTCTGTGGGGATGGCGCGAGGGGGGAGAGAGAAAGTACGCGCTTGCGACCTCTGACAGTCGTGCAGTTCGGTGTTACCAGAGCCGACGAGGTTGCTGCAATCGCCGTGAAGACAGCGGAGACGCGTCATGCGTACACAAGGAAAGTCTATGCGGTTATTCATTTTTATTGTTCATTTGTTTGTCCCCAACTTTTTGTGTTGGCGTTCTTGTCACTGGTAATGCCGACAGGGCCAGTGCGGAGGGTTCGCGAGCTTATTCCCTCGCCCTAAACGCCGCTAGTGAGAATAAGCGGAATTGAAAGAGAGAGATTGGGAAACACACGACAAGGTCCCTCGTGTTAAAGCGTAATGATGATCGTGGGCCTTTCGAAGAAGCTTGTCAGTATCTTTTGCAAATTGAGACAGATGACAAGGGAGGGGGGTTAGGGACAGCCTTGATTCTCGCTTCTTGCTTTGTTATGCAAAGATAGAAGCCTGTATGTTACTCACTGAACGATGTTGCGCGCTGTCAATGAGAGTGACATCGCGTAGCCTTCTTCAAAACAGCGTTTGGTAAACTGGTTCCAAACAAGTGAGCTTTCGAATTGTACGTATATGCTGTCGCAGTGTGACAGCCCCTGAGGAGTAGTCATGGGTCACTGTTAAGCATTAGCCAATGGTTCGGTTTCAATTCTCTTCAGCGATGTCGCTGTACATCATAACAAAAGCAATCGTTTATGCAATAAAACTTTGGTTGGACCTAGTTGGTTCATGATTTTCTACGGAACTGAAGAGTGCAAACAGAACACAATTCACAGAGAAGAGAACACAAGGACAGGCGCTAACACAAGTTAGCGCCTGTCCTTGTGTTCTCTTCTTCTGTTAGCGCGATCCTTGTGTTTTCTTCTCTGTGGATTGTCTTCCGTTAGCGCTCTTCAGTTCCGTAGAAAATCGGTTATGCAGTTAGCGAAAGCGTTAAACTTCATGACTGTCACAACTTTAGGCAAAAAGTCGCTTGAACTCTCCCCCCCCCCCCCCCCCCCCCCGCGCAAACGGTCAGATTTTCCAGTCTACGACCTAGTGTTAAAACGGTCATGCTTAGCAAGCTTGAATTTCTTAATGTCCGCCCTCTCTCCCACCCGCCCCTCATCGGTCAAGTATGACAAACTCAGTGGTGACTTGCAAATTTAGGCGTTGCCACCTCCAAATGTGGTCCCCCTGGCCCTCTGAAATTTGACTTCATCCGTATTTAACCAAAATTGGTGTATAACCTAATCTGAGTGTGATCAACTCAGTGGTGACTTCCATATTTAGATGGGCCACGCACAAAATGTGATCCCTTGACCCCCAAACTTTTATTTGCGAATGCGACCAGTAGAAACGGCAACTATAGCGAACCAACGGTACTGAACAATGAAACACGCTGAACTCTTAACGGAACTAAGCACTAACATATCTCTGCACGTAAGCAAACTTAAGTGCGGCCATGTAATTTTCAACTTGGAAATTCCTGTTTAAGAAATTACAGATAGTATCAATACATACGTGATGTTGAAACGAAGCGCGTTCTCGCAACTATGCATGTTTTGCATTCCTCACGAGTTTTTCGTTGTATGACGGATGCGGGATCAACGCTTGAATAGCGGAATATCAAGGGTCATGTGGTGCTCAATACGTAATCGACGCCTCATCGACATGCGCATCATGCTAAATCTGGATGTAAACATCAGGTAAAGTGTGGACTCTTTCAAAACTTGTCTATCCCTTCTACGGCCGTCGGGCAAGAAAAGCAAGCTTCAGCGCTCATTTTCCCCCTCGCGTTCTTGCATCAAGGGCAACAGGGCACACCCAGTAAGTACTGTGATGTGTCTCTAGCTTATTTGCGAACGGGATGCTCAAGATTTTGTTGTTCTTGTTGTTTTTGACAGGCACAGATCTGTTTATGTCGGCACGGCACACGAATGTAAACACACGGACGACATGCTCTAATTTACAGAAATGCAACAGGAGTTGCAGCCGTTCTCACATCACGAGCCTCGCGCGATCTAAATGCGGATTCCGGGAAGGAGCTTGTTTTCGAGTGCAGTGAAAACTTTTTTTTTTTTTTCAGTGCCAAAAACAAACTCGATCGCTCAGTTGGCCTGGCACTTGCTAGCACCTCTCCCTCTCCCTTTATTCTTTTGGCATCTCTTAAATAGCCCGCACACCGCCGCCGGGCGCAATCTTCAAAGGGGAACGAGGAATTAAGCGGTGGGGCTGGCCCGGGTTCAAGTCTTAAGGGGGCGAGGAAAATGCATAAGAAATTTATAGAGGGAAGTTCCGACCGCTCCTTGCTAGGTGCATGTAGTCGTGACCACAGTGGTTTTTCTTTTTTTCGTAATAAAAGTAAGTGTGACTTCTTCAAACAAACGCAGTGTTCTGTGAACTTTTTATGCCGCATTGTCATCTAGTTCTGCGTGCTGCAGTTCAAGTGAATTAACTTTTTTTTTTTGTATGCAGTGCCCTTGAAAATTAACTGCTTTGAATTCCGATGACGCGTGTGAACCAAGCGTGTGAATTACGATCACGGCGTTCAGTGTGTGTGTCAGGCCCTATTTACGAACTATATCATTTGCTTTATCCAGCTACAGGCACAACGTTAATCATTTCGTCTTCGTTTTCAACCCTCGTTAGCGCTTTCAATAAGTAGTATAAAGTCATTGCTGCAGATTCTTTTTGTCTAGGTAAGAGTAGTAGTAAAACACCATTTCAGAACACAAATCGAGTGCTCAAAATATGCTTCATCTGCCAGGCCAGGTAAGCTGGTCCTCTTCACAAGAGGTCAGCCAACTCTGCCAAGAAAGGACAGAGGAAACAGTGTAGAGATGATATCGAACAGCAGTAGAGACAGCGCGCTAGATCGACCTAGAGTTCAGGGCAGGTGGGGAAGGACGGGTCAGAACGGAAGTGATTTAAGAACAGCCTCACTGGCGAATAATTTTTAAGAACAGTGTCCGCCTAGAGAATATAGGGATAGAGAGGGATAGGGGTATAACGCAAGGGAGAGTGGAGAGATCCTGCCTGAACTGGAGGTCGGAATGGGATATGGATTTCTTGATCAGAACGTCCTCTTCACGCTATGGTGGTCTGGACCAGTGTATCGCTGAAGCCAGGTTATCAGTTTGTTTCGCGGAGGAGCTGGTTACATAGCTCATTTCTAGCCTTCAATGAATGACCAGGGACGTTTTATCTTAGTGTGAATGTACGGGGTTTAATATCCGAAGGTGCAGCATTTAGGCCAAAGCGCATATGCGGGGTTACGGAATTCCCTCCTAAAAAGCATCGAGGCTGGCTTCAGAGTCAGCGTACACGACGTGTTAGATAGGGGTAAGCGAATCTCTGCGCAGAATTCACATGCAAGGGGCTCTCCAAGGTTTGTACTGCTAAAGGAGAAAGGGCTAGGAGCAGGAATAAGAGGGCATGTGAAGAGCTGTAGTACAGAAAGATGAGGGTATCAATATATGTCACCATGTGATTGCGCAGAGGCAGGCAGTGATGGGCATCATAGGCCTACCTGAGGAGGAGGAGGAAGATGAGGAGGAAAGGCAGGGAGGTTAACCAGTAAAAGCAACTGGTTTGCTACTCTGCACTGGGGGAAGGGGATGCGTGGATAATAGACCTACCTGCGTCCTGCGTGAAGGACTGGGGAAATGCTGAGAGGAAAGGGATGGGTAGCAAGTCTGAGAAAGAATCCAGCTGGCTTTTAAGAGGGGCAACTGCATTACTTTTAGAGAATTCCGCTGTATTCAAGAAATCAAATCTATACAGGCTGTAGGCAAAGCAAACCAAGTTGTTTTAAGCCAGCATTAAAAATGGTGACATAATCTACGATTAAAACCGGCTTCTCCTCAAACCACTGAAGAAAAGCGGAGATGCACGGTGATGACGTCACGGACGGTACTATATCTAATTCTCACTGCCTTCGCCCACACCCTTAATTATGTCATCGGATGCCACCAATTGCACAGTAGAGAGATGTTTATTCCCTCAAAGCAAAAGTTTCTACGCGGAAAATGTGCCGGAACTGTACATGACGTCGTTATGCTCTCCCCTCGCGGCGTTGGGTACTGCGGAGAAGCGTGAAGCAGTCGCAGTTTTATTTGTCGATTACGCCACCGTCACGAATGCTAGCGCTAAAATATTTCGGATGCTTAAATTGTAAGCTTTAAACATTTGACACCTTGAAGCTAATCGAATTCTAAGACCAGTGAAGTTTCCTTTTAACGCGATAGGCCCTTTCTCCAGAAAATCCGCAGAATCCCTAGCATGCTTATAAATGATCTTGAAGGCGGGCTAGGTGATACGGTTTCTCAGGATTCATTATAGCGCAATTTCGAAGACGAACGCTGACAGAGAGAAAGGCAGATGACTGGCGCTAATGACTGTCGTCATTACGATCACAACAAACACTGTTTCATTCAAACTGATATGATTCGATCTTCATTTTTTTTCTCTCCCCGTTTTCTATTTCTTCCCTTTCATGCTCAAGTATGAAATATAGATTTTTTTCCTAAAAATGTCAGGCAGCGCAGAGGCGAGAACAAGAAGTGCGAAAAAAGAGGCTGACATAAGGAAGGATGAGGAAGAGGAAGCTCGCCAATTTCAGTGAACGCACCAGCTAAAGTGGAGTCATCTCTGTAGATAAACTTAACAGTGAGGTGGAGGTGCGGGGCGTTGTAAGAGCTTCGAACGTGCGACAGTGTTTAGTAACGGCTGTGGCAGAATCCAAGTTATCTTTCGTGAATAAAAAGTTGTAGACATCCTCCGCGATGCCCTTTAAGAAGTGGCCAACTCTGTCTTCTTCAGACATTCGGGGATTTACAGCTTTGCAGAGCTTCAGCACCTCTTCCATGTACGTTGTGCACGTTTCTCCAGCCACTTGTTTCCGTTTCGCAGCGGTATTCCCGAAACAATTCCGAATCTCCTCTTCAAAGCGGTCCCAACTCGTTAAGGACGCTTTATGGTTCTCAAACCATATACATATGCATATTTGCACATCACTGAAAATAACTGTTGGCTTTGAGAAGCATGCGTAAAAACAAATTTGAAGCAAAGAGCTACGCAAGCTTTATAGCTACCTGTCCGCAACTGTATGCCGCACACGGTCCCCGACGAATGCATAATAGAATGGAAAGGTGAATGCACCTTTCCTTCTTTGATTGTGCCCGCTAAAGGCCTGTAGGTGGGAGAAATTAATCCGACGTCCACAGGGCGACGTTTCTCAGGTTACAGCTCCGGCTTCTGTATGTCTAGAAAAACATCGACTTTTACCGGTGTTGAGAGATCACGATACCAGTCATGCACGCTTTGGCCCTCCGCGCTCTAGGCGTAGCTCCAACCCTAACAAAAAGCGGATGCGTACGATAGATTGCCGTGGCGTTCAAGACGAGATGCGCTGCACACAACAGGGCAGTCAGTTGGGCACGCGCGAATTGGGGCAAATTAGCCCGCGTTAAACGGATCCCGTGCGCGGTCGGCGCCACGTGGTTTGCGAAACTGGGTGACGCGCGCCGATTATCTTCCGGCAACGTGTCAGTTCCGTTTAACGGGCTCCGTGTTTAAACAATCGGGGAATTGGTATGGAAGAAAAAGAGGCCAGCAAGAAGGGGCGTGACGGGGCTGACACAAAACATATTCATCACAACAGCGTTTATATGAACGTCACAGCAGGGAAAAAAAAAAAAATAAAAAGATTATAAATCGGCCTGCATTGTTGCTTTTATTGTCATGTAAATGTATTTTATGTTTGTGCTGCCAAGGCGGTAATGAAGAAAAAAATCAAACAGCCACGGGATAACGTAGTGACCAACTAACCTCAACTCTGCTTTCGCTTCGAAACCCACTGGCGGAGAGGTCTTTTATTTTTTATTTTTTGAAGTAGTTGCCCAAAGCCACCTTGGCGAAATCCAAGAACGTGGGTAGTAATATGTATGCGTATTCATGGAAACGCCTGCACACCTCCAGTGGTTCTTAACCCACGACCTTTGTATGTAATGAGATGTGTTCTATAAGCTATACGAAGGAGGCTCTCTCGCATTCTGGTGGCATTCTTCTATATATGGTTTCCTTGGTTACTGTGACTGTTGGCCTCTTCGTTGCGGAGGTAGATACAATTCGTATAATATAGTTGCTTTCTTGATACTGTACGGTATATCTCCGTACATGACGCAGAGTGTGTATATCTCGCGACGTGCGTACATAACGTCGTCTATAGGGTAGTCTCATTGGCCGACGGTATAAGAGTAAGCGAAGATCCCTTCCCGTAAAACGGCTAAAGACCACAGCGTGGGACAGCGCGTGATTCCACGACCGCTTCAATCAGTAGCGTTCTTCCGCAAACTCCTTTCCGGTGTGTATAGCCGTAATGGTTACGGCTGCGGCCCAGCACGCCTAGCCACGCCTTCGGTCTTTTGACTCCGCGCCGGACCAAGTCGGATATCGTGCACGGTGCCCCTAACGTCGTTCCGGTCGCGGCACACGTACACGCTGTCGTCGCTCCTGCTGGGTGGCGGTATAAATGAGCGAGCGTGACTCGGTCGTACCACCGTTGACGGAAGAGCTGGTCGCATTCGCACGCGTTTGCGTTTCTCCCGGCATTGTTGGAAGAAGAGGTCGCACGACTTCGATTCAAACCACTGTCGTGTTAGATTCCCGCGATTCAACACTTTTTCGGTCGAGAAATCCCGTTAGTCATGAAACGAGGTCATACTGTTGCTTTGTTTGTTTGTTTGTTTGTTTGTTTGTTTGTTTGTTTGGCGTGTCATTATTAAACAAACTGACGTAGATGAATGTTGTTAGGCAAGGAACTCTTGTTGATTCGGAACGATTTCCTTTTTTCTTCATTTCCTGTGCGCAGTTGGAGGCTCAGTTCATCAACCAAGTGGTGGCCAAAGTGGAGAAGCTTCTTATGGTCGGGTCGGGAAACACAGGTAAGAAGACAGTAGATTGTGGTCCCTCTAAATTTACACAGTGATTCCGTGGTCATGGCTGGCGTTATGATGTCACTATACAAGCAATAAACATGGTGCAGCTAACATGTTAGTCACCGTTAGTAATGCGACGCTGGCACATTATCGCAGAGGCCCTGCAGTACGAGGTGTTCGAGCCGCACGTGGACCTGCGGCCTCCGATGCGGAAGCGGCGCCGGAAAAGGCGACGACGGCGGCGGCACCTGGAGGACGGAGGTGGAGGTGGCGGCGCCGACCTCAGTCTCGAACTTCCGGCCTTTGGACAGACACTCAGTCTGGAGCTGGGACAGGTATTCACCAACCATAAGAGACTGGGCTACAGTTGTCGTTTAACAAAACCGCCACCTGGATCGACGAATCGCATTTCAATTCGACAGAGGAGGAGGCCGGCCAGCTTGATGGAGCAGGTTTGGGCAAGAGGTTAGATCTGACGGCAACGGGACACCAATAAAGGAAATGCTGTAGGTTGGCGAGCATAAGGCCTCTCAAACTTCAGACATAAGGAAGATATCATAGCGGAACAGCTTGGCAGGGCTGGGAACAATGTGGGTTTGAATTCCTCGGAGCATGTGTGATTGTGGGGCGGTAAAAAGTTGCTAGAGGGGGGGGGGGGGGGGGGGTAGGATGAGGAGGAAAAAAAAAAGAACGTTTCCTGACCAAATAAAAGGTGTGGACTGAGCTAGTGGTTGGAGCGTCGAGGACCCCAGTGGCCTTGGCCAACGAACGCAGCAACTGGATAAAGTCTCGTTGGCCGTACAAGGTGACGCCGAACAGTTGTACCTCCCACAGCTCTGGTGATGTGTCCGGTGTCCGTAAATGTTCCGGTTTAGCCTGGTATCCCTTAGATATACGAAGCGTCGAATTAGAGCTATACCAGGAATCGCTAGGCATCCTATCATCAAGTGGGCAATCAAAAAAGAGCTGCAGTGAAAAAAAAAATCGGTTTGTTTTCTTTTTCTCGATCAAATCCGGAGTGCTCTGAGCACCCAGAAAATTTTCGAGAGCACTGTTAAATCTACACTGCAGAAATGTGACAGCCTGAGCGTTGCTGGTACACACGGTGCATCTCGTTTGCTTTCATTACGATTATCAACTAAATGCACCGTCATTATCATTGTTAATGCCATCATTGCCATTAGCCCTAACTGCAGCGTCATTACCATCGCTACTATCATCCTCACTGTAGACAAGGAGAATTATGTGTGTTTCACGATCCTGGGTGTGGCGTGGTTGGTTAAAGCACTCGCCTGGGGGATCCGAGCGATTGAGGTTTCACGATTCTGGGCGTGGCGTAGTTGGTTAAAGCGCTTGGTTGCCGATCCGAGGAATGGAGGTTTCACGATCCTGGGCATGGTGTAGTTGGTTAAAGAGCTCGGCTGGGGATCCGAGGGATGGAGGTTAGATTTCTGATGGAGACAGGATTTTTATTTTTATGTTGACGTCATCATGACGTCATTTTATTGGCAGCTATAATGCGACCGGACGGACACCGACAGTATGAGACATTAAAGGCATTCGCACCAATAGCTACCGTGTGTTTGCAACCAGATGTTCTTGGTACACGAGTAGAAGCGGGGGAGGAGGAAAGGTTCAGATCAACGGGGAGTGGCGTGGTCTGGAGGTGGGAAAAGGTCTAGGCCAGCGTCAGTCTTTGGCTTCCATTAAGAACGGTTTGTGCACTTCCCGTCTGCGGCGCAGAGCGAGGAGCTCATTTCAAGCCAGTTCCAGCTGATTGAAGAAGGCGCCTCTAACGGCAGCACCACAGGGCGGCGGCGTCGTAGAGACGTCACTTCCGGAGTGAACCTTCCGGATGCCTCGTGCTTCTACCAGGGACGTGTCCGAGGTGTCCCCCAGAGCAAAGCGGCGCTCTCAGTCTGCTCGGGTCTGGTAAGCATGCTCAAGGATAATCAAATATTTTATTAAATAATTAACATGCCCAGGCACAGTAAGCATGATCTGTTAGTCGTGTAGTCCTTAAATTGATAACACAATGCGTCGATCAATCGGTCGGTCGTTCAGTTAATTCCTCGTAGCAAAAACAAACGAATCTTTAAGGGAGACAACCCTATTTTACCCACAAATGGTTGAGACTTCGTCGGAGAACTGTTTTAACAGTCCGCTTCTTTTTAGTGGCAACGTACTATTTCACGAGGTTCGACCGGGCCTTCAGGATGTGCGCCACAGATATGTGCCTCAGGATGCGTGCTTTGCCTTTCCTATATAAACCAATTATTATTATAGTATTCAGGTGTCCGCAGATAGCGTGACAGATTCTGCGCATTTCCTTTTTCTGTACACCCATTACTAATAAAAGGTATGTAAAAATGATAAATAATGATGATAGTAATTAATAACAGGTACTAATAAAGCAACATTTCATGATAATTAGTGGGATTAAATAATAATAATAATAATAACTGAAAATAACAAGAAAATAAATATAATAACATCTTGCTGCGTGCCATGGTTGCCTGCATGGATGCACTGCACAAGTGCTATTTAATTAATTGCTCACCGCGCCAGGATGACGAGTGAGCCGGGTCCTTCTACTGTTACGGTCGAAGAAGCACGCCGTGTTCGGCGGGCTGAATTGGAACGGGAGAGAAGGGCCGTGAACGTGAACACGTTGCCCAATGCGTGTATATCTTAGAGCGTAACCAAATCGAAAAGGAAAAACAAAAAAGCTCTGACCAACAGCTATACGGAACTAAACTGCTTCGCACGTCTAACAGCTGTTTAACCTTAGTTGAAACCCTGATTGCCTTTTCAATCGAGCTAGACATTCACTTTTAGTGGGTCTATGATTTCCTCGTCTTCGTAACTGTAAACTCTGGTTCCGCGCTCGCTCCGAACGTTCGCTGCCCGAGTCCCTCAGAAAGTTAGCCTTGTCTGTAACACCACGGCCCGCCACTTTTTGACGACGTGACGTGAAGCACAGAGTCCAATTAACGAAGTTTGGCTGTAAAAGCATTGCGCACGTATGCCATCCATCACTGAAATCAGCGGGGTACCCGAGGAAACGATGCTAACGGCGCCCGAGTGAAGATGAGAATTGCGCGAGCAGACACGCAAGCATGCAGAAAATGAGCGAATGCGGCGATGTGTAATGCGGTATGTTACATGAGGCACAGGGTGTTTCAGCGAAGCTGTATATAGATGGACTGATTCTCCAGTGCGCAGTTTATATCGTGCCTTCTTCCTCTAGTGTATAAAAACACTGTATATGATGGTGTCGGGCTGACACAGTACAATTTTCAGACAAATGTTCTCGTATGACATTCTATTTCAAAGCCGACATTTTTGGCATTTATCGATATATAGTCATCGTCTATTCATCTATGCTAGGCGAAGCGTTGATGACGACGAAAACGTAGGGGGAGAGAAAAGGGGGGAAGGGAAAGGAGGGAAGGTTATTATTTATTCTGCCCTACAGCGGAAAAAGTAGTCATTACGGCTGTCCTTATCGGTGCATTTGAGAGACCATAGAAAGAGAAAGTAAATGTATATTTAAACAGCATGCATAAAATGGCGGAAGATGATGATGACCATGTCCTACGAACAGAGCAACTGAGCGCTCTTGTGTCCTGTCTGCTTTGCGCTACAGTCTCGCTGAGCACTCTTAATGGCCAAAGAGTTAATGAAAGCCGACGCACACAGCTCCATAGGACCCCGTTTCCTGTGCAGGTGTGTAGTTCTGTACAGGTGATGAGCGGAATGTAGTGGCTTTGAAGTCTGTTTCAACCATACTCTCTTTTCCTGCATGCGTGACGTCATATTGCTACCGATGTGACGTCATACGTCACTGTTCGCCTACTGTGCGTGAGGATGCTCAGCTCAGGTACCTATCGCAGCGTGGCCTGATCGAGCTGCCGGACGCGACGTTCTTCGTGTACCCGGTGTACCCGCTGGCAAGCAACGGACGTCGGGGAAACACCGCAACCACAAACGCCACATCTTCGCCGCATATCCTGGCCAGGGCGGACAGGCACAAACCGCTCAACTGCGGACACTGTGAGTTTACTGAGTTTACTGCGGAGCCCCAACCTAGCGTTAATTTGATCTAAACCAGTGTGATGAAAGAAAAGTTTTTCTGTTACCTGCTAAAAGTTTTTCCGTTTTATTTTACGAGACCCGTTTTAGGTCGACCTTGAACATATGCGTACGCAGTTTGGTTCCTCCAGCTGTACGAGATAAAGATACACTAGAAAGGGTCCCGAATTTAGCAAATTATGGTAGAGATATTTAAGCGGAAAGATTGAAAGAAAGAATGCAATCGGAACAGTTGGAAACCCTTCAATGCAAGTTTCCAATAACTTCCTTTGTTTTTTTCTTTGTTTTTTATTATTGCAAAGGCGAAATATTTAATAGTCCCTCATTATATTTCTGACCGCATAGACCACAGTTTCAAAGTACGGATGATTGCCTGCAAGACTGATCTACTTCGACTGCCTTTATTCAAAAATAAAAAAGAAAGAAAAGAAAACAATACGCGATTCGAACAAATTATGTCTAATGATGTTTCCTTTTCTTTGTTACAGTGACCGCTTAAATTTTCTAGCGCATTCTTGCCCTTAATTTTTGTCACTGCTTCTCGATACGATTTTGACTATAGTTCTGTGGCTGACACTGCGTACATCATTGCTTTAGTTTTTGTATACCGCCCCTATTGCAATGTCAGTTGGCTCAGTGGATATAGACCTTTTCACGACCCTTGGAGAAACCGGTTTGACTGGGCTGAGAACCAGGTATGGGGGGAGAATCCGCAGTTTTTTCCTGTGTTATGAGCACAGCCACAGTTACCACATATTACAGGTTGAACGAATGGCATTTGCACATGTGACGAGTGCCTGGTGCGGCATCAGGCTTGACGAACCTGCATATTTTCGGGGCAAACAATAAACGAAAAAAAAAAATGGAAGTCAGTGCGTTACATGCAAGTTATAACTTATAATTGGGGATTATGCATATAATCGAATTTGTGCAGGTGCCATTGGCCACTGTACCCCTCTGCTGTTTAGGGCATGCATTTACTATTCGCCTCGCCGGGTGACAATGCGCCGCAAATTCGAAACCCCTCTTGCGGCTTCACCTCTTCTAAAGCCCAGACGAAGGAGAGTTCACTTGTCGAAACGTTGGCTCGACTTGCGAACTGACGCTCTCCCTCTCTACCCTTGTTCAGTGTTATTTCATATCATGTAGCCAACTTCTTTCTCTCGTTCTACCCTAACCCAGTAGTACCAAGTTTTTTTGAAGTACACAAGTAAATTCTAGGCTATAGCTTTAATTAACTGCCCCGCAGTCATTATCATCAATAAAGTTGCATACACTGCGCAATAAATACCACTTTCAAATATATTAAATTACATGCCCAGTGCCAGCCGCAGTCACTATGTTCTTGCTTGCTTGTTTGTTTGTGGGCTTTAACGTCCTAAAGCGACTAAGTATATGGAAGACACCGTATAGTGAATTATGAATTTACGTATTATG
Source organism: Amblyomma maculatum (assembly GCF_055883805.1). Classification (NCBI taxonomy): domain Eukaryota; kingdom Metazoa; phylum Arthropoda; class Arachnida; order Ixodida; family Ixodidae; genus Amblyomma; species Amblyomma maculatum. The sequence continues at coordinate 116,115,872 of NC_139351.1, read as the reverse complement.
AATATGAGTTGTGTTTATACGCTTGTATTTCGTTTTTTTTTTTTCACCCTGCTATGATCTGTACTGAATTGCATTATCTATAAATAAATAAAATAGTGGAGGGCTCCAGAAATTTTGACTACCTGAGGTTCTTTGACGTGCACTCACATCGCACAGTGCGCAGGCGTCTTGCTTTTCGCCTTCATCGAAAAGCGGCCGTCGCGGCCCCGGGATTCCATCCTACGTCCTTGGCCACAGAAGTCGAGGGCCTTAACCACTGCACCACAAGGACGGGGACCACGTTCTTGCATAACTTCCAATCTGATCTCTCCCTGAATATCTGGCGCTCATGGACGCACTTCGGATCCTTCCTGTGGAATCCACAAGATGATGATGATGATAACAACTTTATTTTCCACCAGTTAGGAGGCCCCCAATTCCCGCCCCCGGCACGCAGGAAGGGACGGGAGCAGAGACCTCCGCGATCAGAAGCAGGCAAAGAAGTCTTGGCTCTTCGCGGCTTCTTCCGCCAGGCGGATGACTTGTAGCTGTGGAGCACGGACCTCGCTCCGCAGCAGGGCTTCCCAGGCCTACAATTTATATTTGTTTTAGCCCCTGGGGAGCTAGTACATTCCCAGATTATATGGTCGAGAGTCCCTCTCTCCCCACAGTGCTTGCATTTATCGTTTCTCCTATCTTCCATTTGGACATAATATGCCCAGACCGGGTTTACAAAGTTCCCAGCTTGCAGGCGCCGCCATGAGACTGCCTCCCTATTGTTTAGACTTTTATCCGGTGTTACATATGACGTCAGGCTCCCCCCGCTAAATGTACGCCTCGTGCCCGTTTCGCCCTGTTAATTTCCCAAGGGATATCGTTAAAGTAAACAGGGCGACCCCTTACATCGGCCCTTACGCAGGCGAGCACGGTCAGCGGCCGGACAACGGGACGCGGGCGGCCCGAGTCCACGACTGGAAGTGGCGCCGGAGGCGGAGGAGGACCAGGGCCAAGCGCCGGGTGGGACCGGCGGCGGCGACTAACAACCGCCGGAGGAACCCCCGCGGAGAGGTGGGCGAGGCTTTGGTCGAAACGGCGGTGTTCGTGGACCAGGCACTTTACCATGCCATGGCCAGGGCCTTCCCGGGGGACGAAGCCGACCGAGAGCTGGTCACCTACGTGCTCACCATCATGAACGCGGTGAGTGCGTGTATAGGTTTAGAGAGGGAGGGAAAAAAATTGACGTCGAAAGGGTGCATAGTGCAATTCCCCACATTATTTTCAGCTGCCTGGTGGTCCCGGCGCGCTTCGAAATTCGTACAAAAGGGTGTTTGCGTACTGAGCTGATAACCATTCGGTTAGTATGACCATTTGTGGAACCGCCAACCTCGAACTCAACAATGAGCGAAATAGCCACCGTAGGAGAGTCTGTTTACGAGATAATTTGTTAATGATGCACGAGTACTAAAGCCGACAAAAAAAAAACAATAAAAGAACGAACCTCCTTAATTTTAAAAGTTTTTATCTCAGGTTTTTACCCCGCAATTTATTCTGAACTGATCACAATTACAGACCACACCTTCCCTTTGTTAAACTCATCTCCCTAATTTCAGTGTATATATGCCTGTTCGCTTGAACAAAATTCAGTAGTTTTTCAGCCCCGTATTTTTGTTTCTTACAGTATATAGAATCTTTTTCTTTTTTTTTTTTTTGCGGCTGTAGTACCTGTGCGTAGCTACTGTGTTTAAGAAGCGTATAATGAAGGTATACCACGAGCACAGAGGATGCGCTCGTCGTGTGCGAAGGAGCAGGGCACCTTTACTGTGCCCTGCTCTTTCGCACAGTTTTGTGTTTTAAGATAGACACTGTAATACAAAAGAAGGTGATACATCATACAAGGTCCATTATTCAAGACCAGGCGGACATACGTACGTAGCCTCGCCTTAGGAGGAGAGTCAACGCAGTAAACGTAGTAGGAATAGCTTAAGGGCCCACAAAAACAGATAAACCCCCGTAGCACCCATCTCGACAAGTGAAGCAAAGGACTCGCAGTTTCGATGACACAAAAATATGCTGAAAGAGAGCGAATTTACTAAGGAGCTTTCTTGCAGAGGTCTCCAGATTTCTACTGCACTTTTCTTGTTAACAGAGAAAATGCATTTCCGCGAATAGCGCGCGATCATGCTTTTGAGGTACTGACAGAGCTAAATTATTGGACAAAGTGCGCACACTTCCTTGAAATGAGCAAGCATTTAGGTAGAGCCACCTAAGTCGTCGTGTGCGCAAGGCTACGCATAAACGGACGAAGGAAGCAATGCCACGTCTGGTATTTTGAAAAAAAAGTTTTATTGTTTTCATTACGCAGGTACAAATGCTCTTCAAGCATGAATCGTTAGGGAGGAACATCGACGTGACTGTCGTTGAGCTGGAGATCCTGAAGCTCCAGCCTAGGGTAAGCTCCTCCTTTTGTGCATCTTCACAACAGATCTGTACAGAGTTCGTACACGACCGGGCTTTGAACAATACCGCGCTCACCCCCTCAGGGTCAGCTCGTGCGTATAACCTCCTGTATTTGTATACCTTATATAAATGTTTTTTTACCACCACCAGAAGAAGAAGGAAACGTCCGCTTTTCTGAATGGCTGTTCGGCTACGTCCAGTGGCACGTCATCGGAGGCTCACGAAAAATGTTACTCGCGAACGCTTCTTCAAGGAGCAAGTGCATCGCCAAAATGATGCGACGTATCAATTATTTAAACCTTAGACGGTGAAAATGTCCGACAAAAAGGAAGTGAAATTACACACTTTCGTTGCTCCCGGTCCACTACATCGAAGTATCAAAAAGAAAAAAAAATAACGGAAAATTTATGAGAATAACGCGACGATTGTAGTATTACCTTTAGAAAATAAGCCTAACATCTAAATGTATCTAAACGATGAAGTCGCATGCACCGCCCTTGCTGTAAATCTCTGTACCTGTAGCTCGACGTTAGAAGATTCGCCCTGTTGTGCCCCTTTATCTAGGTGTCCGTATGCGGTCACCCAATGAGCACCGCTCTCCTCAAATCACGCAACGGACTTGCGGTAGAAACACTTGTGTGATGGCGTCCCTTTGGTGGAAAGAGGCAGCCGTCCTGAGCATGTGCTTGCGTTTGGCAGGAAAGCAAAGCAAAGCAGGTGTGCAGCTGTATAGAAAAACAAAAGCGAATATGTGTATCGAGCCCTTGGTGGAATTGCAACGCACAGGCAAAATAGCAGACTAATAAGGCCCAGTTGGCTGCTAAGACATGAGACAATTCTTATTACAAGGTGCCACAAGACGATAAAGAGCACTGTTAGAACTATGTGTGATAGTAGGTGCGAAATGGAACAGAAATGCATTGAACCACTTGAGAACAGATAATGCACGAGAGCTTTGTCACGGCGCAACCTTTCCTCGGAGCCGTTTCCTTAATGACATCAATGAACGAGTCGCTAGAGAGGAATAGTTTTTATAACGGATTTCATGACGACGCAACGAAAACAAATGAGTAGGGCGCAAGGTACTTGAGAGTCATGCATGTACTTGCATTGAACAGATCAATCTTGCTCGCATGGAACGCCACAATAAGGAGATTCGGGATACACAGGAGCTGCGTATCACAAAGACTGTGAACCCATGTGCCTATATGTACAAGCACATAAGATGAGGAGACTGGGTCTTGAGAATTTCCTTTTTCCGACCACGGGATGGTAACGGTGCACGGTGTCCTTGTACACAGGACCTGACTCCGTCGGAGAACATCGACACGTACCTGACCAACTTCTGCGTCTGGCAGCACCAGAGGAGGAGGACCGCATCCGCCCAGGGCACGCCCCGGTGGGACCACGCGCTGCTCCTCTCAGGGTACATACGCGCCTCTGTTCCTTGCAGAGCATTTTTTTTATTACTTTCGCTCGATGGACGCCGCCGCGATAGGAACGCTGGCGTAGCGTGGATACGAAAATTTATCACGGCCCGCTAAACCTAGGCCACCACACACATGTATTCGACCACAGGTTGTGGGATTCGGGCTTGCTGCGGCTGCCCTTTGCGCGGCCGCCGCCCGCTTCCCAGTTGTTCTCCCCGTTCCCTTTCTCCCGCCTGAGGCGGCGGAGAGGGACTCGAACGACTTGTCACTGTCGTTCGAGCCACAGCTCCGCCCTGGCGTTCCAGTGGTGGTTCTCATTGGCGCCTTTTGGCGGGAACACGGCACCGCTTCGACAGCCGCGCTCGCGCGACTGTCCGAGCGGAGCTCAGAGAGAGACCCCTCCGAGACATCGCAAGGTGCGCACGCTACTGTTCTTGTCTGCCGGCCTTTGTCCGCGCAGACCAGTGTGTACTCGAGTTCGTCTGCTCCGGGTCTTACCTGAGAGCGAAGCTCGAGCCTGTCGATCGTGATCCAACGATCCGCGACAGGCGTACCTTGCGGTGGTTGCCCACACTCTCTCAAAGGAACCCTTTGGTCACTGCGAGAGAGATCACAGCACGCCCTTGCGTGCTTGCGGCGCGCACTCCGTGTCACTTGTGCGCGCAGGGGAGCCTTGCTCCTCGCGCGCTCCCTTGACACGGTGACTGCGTATGTGTGTGTATGTGCGTTTGTAAATATGCGTATGTGCGTTTGTAAATTTTGTATGTGTGTGCGTGTGTGTGTGTGTATGTGCCGCTGGAGGATGGCGTTTCAATAAACGTCTCCTTCGTGAACTTGGAGGTTGGTGTCCTCGCAGCGAAGTGCTCTCCTCCCGGTGGAGGTTGAATGCGCGCTGCGGTGTTGCAGGGTGCGCGTGGTAACGGCTGATCGGGGTTTCGGCTCGCGCGACGCTCGAACCCGCGGTGGTTGGTGGCTTATGTCCACGTAGGAAACCACAAGGTTTAAGGTTACGTTTTCCTTTCTTCAAAAGCTCGGCGCATTTTAGCCAACGCCCATCCTTCCTTGAGAAGTAACTTTCCACTATGTCATTGTTAATGCGCTCGCTGAATAAGAACAAAATTCTGCCGAGGTATACGCCTTCCTGCACGTCCTCTTTCCTCTCGCCCAACCCTGCTTAATGGGTAATCTGAAGAAACCATGAATATTGACTGAAAATTTCAACCAGTCAGTCGAGCGTCAGCAGACATACGCACCGTGAGTTAACCGCGTGCTTCAGCAGGCTGCAATTGGCCGCATTATGATTTTACGTACACTCTATCGAGCATGTGAACCAATATGTACTGCCAATCTCTACCCCCCCCCCCCCCCTCTGCCTCTTGTACAACTAACCAAACGTCTCACGAAAGGAAGCCTCTAACCCCTCAAGAAACAAAGTGCCATTCTACTCTGCTACCAAACCAAGTCGCCTGAAGGATTCAGGCGACTTGGCTTGGTAGTGGAGCAGAATGCATGGCGGCAACTGGTGGCGGCAGTGGTTAGAGCGCCCGTCTCGGCTGCGGGAGGTGGTCAGTTCGAAACCCACCGCCGGACACCCACCGGTAAAAATGGGTACAAGCGTCCCCCGGCCTGGTGCTCGGCTTTTACAGGGGTGTGCGTTTGGGAGAAGCTCCGTAAACCCCGCTGCGCGCCCCTCCTCCGCAGTGGGCCCAAACCCAGTTTCGAACCTCGCAGCCTGCAAAGGTGGTTCTGTTTGTCTTGCAAAGGTACTTCCTTTGACCCTCACCTGAAGTGCTCCCTTAGAGCCTCAGCTGCAGCAGTCCTAAAAAAACAAAGCGCGGCGGTTGGTACTGATAAAGTGGTGCATACGTATCCATGCCATCGGGATTCTCCTTGCCACTTTCCAGGATCAACATGTTCGTCGTGGACGAGAAAGGCCTCAGAAAAAGGCATGTCGTCGGTGAGTCACCTTTCTGGTTCCTACTGTGCATGCAGAATTACGCGTATGCAACGCCATTTAAGTGTGTTGATGTTGGACATTGCCGTCCAAATCTACATCTCAATCAGCTGGGTGTTTCGGACAGGCTTATTGTGTATAGACTGATATGATGCCACGCATGCTGTATTTTCTCGAAAATACTGTTGTTAAAACTAGACAGCTGAAACAACTCTACGCAAAAGGCAATTTTCAAAAATCCTGATAAGTGAACGGCTCACCATAACAGGCGACGGCGCCGATTACACCGCCAGCTGTATGGTTCTGGCGTCCGCGAGCGGCCTTCATATCTGTGAACACTATATTGGCCTCTAGGGGCTAGTGGAGCAGGCTTATCTTGCAACTATTTCGCCACATTGTTATGCTTAAAACTCAAGACAGCAATGACAAGGGATGAGTCTCAGAATTGCGGAAATCGACAACTCCGCATACGCACAGTGTTCCAGCATGTTTGACACACTGTGTTCCACACGTCTGTCATCATCAACAGCCGGACTATATACCCATTGTAGGGCGAATGCCTCGCCAATATTCCTCCAAATAACCCCGCCAAGTGCTAAGTGCATCCGCTTCCTAACCTCCTCCTCTCACCTCTTTTCTGCCGGCCCCGGTTACACTTGCCTTCCCTACTTTGTTACCCTTAGTGACAGGTCATCAGCTCTTTGCACTACATGTCCTGCCCGTGCCCATTTCTTCTTGATTTCGACTAGAATGTTATTAACTGAACTCATTTCTCTGACCCACTCAGCACGCTTCCTATCAGTGCACGTCTGTACAGGATGCGTTATGCCACGACCACATGTCTGGCATGATTTGTCTGTCAACCATGGCTACTGGCAACAAGGAGTGTGTTTTCTCCGGAAGTGAAATTTTCTCTCCTTACCTGGCTTTCCTGCGTCAAGGACACATTGTGAATTATCAGAAATGGAGGGCACTGGATTAGTAATAACTGCGATTCTGCCATCGCCGATGTCGAAGTAGTAAGCGTATTTGTATTCCATCGCTATATAAAAATGTGGCAGTCGCGGCCTGGATCGAAACGACAACCTTCGCGGCGGCTGGACTTCCTTGTACTGTGAGGTCGATCCTTCAAGTGACCCTCAATCCTACTGCAGACATAAGTAACCGGCAAGGCGAAATTCCCGAGTCGGTCGGAAAAATTTGATAACAACTCCTTGTATTTGCACCTGCAGGACTCGCCCCAGTGAGCGGAATGTGCAACTCTCTCAACAGCTGCACCATCAGCGAGGGTACCAGTTTCCAGAGCGTCTACGTGGCCAGCCACGAGATGGGGCACAGGTACACGGTCGGCCTTTTCCACATACAACGCGTAATCGCACAGTCGCCATAATGAGCTCCCATTCCGAATGCTCCGAGTATACTTAAACTCTGTACTTTTCATTTTTCACTTCCCTTGTGCCTCCACAAGTAAAGAGACAAGTAGAGGTCAAGTCAGCATGGTGACATCGTATGAACTTCGAGCGGTACTGTGCGTTTCTCATAAGATGTGCGTCACTTCTTCCCTAATGGTGCGGTCCAGGTGTATGCCACGTGCAAAATAGCTACCGTGTCTTTCCTTTCCACCTCCTCATCCTGTGAGGTATTACCATCAGGAAGAGAAGAGCACGTTAATAAAAAAACAATGCAGAGTTGGTTACGCTACAAAACGACGAGGGAAAAACGAGGGACATACTGACGACTATGGGACATGCAGCATGCAAACTTTCAAGTTCTTGCAGAATATTTCCCACCGGCTCCGACTTCCAAGTGCTATATACTTTAAAGTTTGTGCGGATTTCTGCGAAAGAGGTATACAGTAGTACCCCCATGGTCCCAGAAACTACCTCTTTAAACGCACAGCAGCGCGAATGAAGGAAAGCACTCGTTCTCGGCACGTTCGCAGCCTGGGCATGGAGCACGACGGCTCCCAGGACGGCAACCCATGCGACGTGGACAACTACGTCATGTCCCCGACGTTGGGCGCCGGCAAGACGAGCTGGTCGACTTGCTCGCGCCAGTACGTGGCCAAGTTCCTGCGGCTGCCGGCGGCCGCCTGCGTTTTCAAGCGGGGTAGCCGCGAACAGGACGTGGACCTGCTTGCCGCCAAGAAGGGCCCGCTGCTGCCCGGAGAGATCTTCTCGGCCGACCGCCAGTGCGCGCTTCGCTTCGGCTCGGCTAGCCGCCGCACCAGCCACCAGCCTCTGCAGGCGAGTCTCATTTGTTACCTTCTAGAGTTAACCCACCATATGGTTTCCACGTGGCGGTGATAAGAGCAACATGAATCAAATCAAAATTAAGAGGAGGCAATGAAATTGGGCTTAGAGGCCGGCCGTAGGAAGGTGTCTCAGTCCTGCGGTTACTGGCAAGAAATTATGAAAGACTTTTATACTTTTATACTGCTAGCACTCACCTATGGGATGGAAACTTGAAGAATATCAATTAAGAATGCTCGCATTTTTAACTGAAGATATGAAGATAGCGCGGCGAGATATGTCAGGAAAAAACGAGGGACAACCTTGAGAGCGAAATGAGGAAGCGTGGAAAGCGTGAATTATAGAAAAAAAAAAATCCCAGTTTTCATTTATTCCCTACTCAAAAACCAAAAGTTCTACGGGGCAATAACCTCATAAAATCTCATCTAATCGCATAGACTCTCATAAGGTTCACATCATTATCATAAAATATCGTACATAACTTATGATAATGTTAAAGAAAACATGAGACCTTATGCAAATATATGCGACTTCTATGTGATTTCTTATGTGAATTGAGTGAGATTGTGTGAGAATATGTGAGGTTAATGCTTCATACAATTTTTTTCAGTGGGGTTGTCATTTAAAACACACCTCTAGCCTCCGTGTGACTCTGAACGCTTCTGGGAACACCCATAAACGTTGGCCGTCCTCTCTTTGCGCACTTCTGCAGGACATCTGCCGAATGCTGCGCTGCGAGATGAACCGCGGAATCACGCCCGTCTCGTTCGCGGCGCACCCGGCCCTCGAGGGAACGCCCTGCGCCGACAACATGGTAACAGCGTCAATGGAATTCCTGCAGTACGTTACGAAAGAGCGGCATAGGCCACTCTCGTGCAGTGACGCTTAACTTGGAGAATTTTCACTTTTTCACGGATTTTGAGGATTATACATTTGGGTAAAAGGGAGGATCTATGAATAAATAGGGAATTTCAGGACGAAAAAGTTATATCCGAGCATATTTGTTCAAAATGCGCGACATTTTCAAGTTGTTGCAGAGAAAAGGGACCCAAAACAACAATTCTGCGTCAAAATAATGTAATTTTCGGTTGCTACATAAAATATCCTTATTTCCATGTCGGCATTTAGACAGCACACTACTGATCTACACGGCATCGTCACATCGGGCACTCGCGTCGCCACACACTTAGAAAAAAACAAACAGGGGTGTTATTTTAGTCCTTTTCAAGAGTATACATCCTCAACGCCACGGGAAGCCCTTTCTGGTTATGCCTTAGTCGAAGAATTAAATGTGTATGGTGTAAAAAAGCTTGGTATGCTACCGGGCTAAATTAATGCATTTAGAGCCAAGGGCAAGTATATGAGTTCTCTGCACGGTCTACTACAGACGGCGAAGAGCGCGCCATACAAAACATCCTCAAAATCTGCGTCACTTGGTGCTTCATCCATGAAATAGTGTCTACCAAGGGAAATGAAGGGTATAGTATTGGGAAAAAGAGAGAGAAAGAGTCATCTCGGAAGGCAAGGTTGGCAGATTGCTGGGTGGATTATAGATCGGGCCAGTAATGTACCCGATGGTTTATGGGAGACAGCCTTGCCCTGCTGTAGACGTCACCTGGCAGATGACGATGATTATAATGATGGTGGTCTCAGTGGTGCCGCGGCGGCTACTGCGTCGCCCGACGTGACGAGCTGGAGCGGCGGCGCTCTCGCGACCCTCCCGTGGACGGCGGGTGGGGTGCCTGGTCGGCGTTCGGAACCTGCCGGTCGGACTGCGTGGCACGCGGCGACTATGCCTACGTGGGCATCAAGGTGTCCCGCCGCCGTTGCGACAGGCCCAGGTATGCTAGCTCATATGAGCGCTCCGCTACCATCGCGTTCCACTATACCGACATGTATATGATATCACGCACAAAGGCCCGTTATGAAACTTTCGGAAAACGGAGTTTATAAGAGTGTCTATATTCGGATCTCTCCTTCATGTGCAATGCTACCGAAGATAACGCTCCTTCTTGCGTAATCTACGTTTTCGCCCAAAATTTAGTTTCCCATTCATGCACAGTACACAACTCGAGTGTCGACTGCCGCAGCCAACTATGGCCTCGCACAAGACCGTTGCATCTCCGAAACGTCGGCCCGATGCGTTTGCTCACGGTTGTACTCGGTACTCATTGTTTTAGAGTAATAAGACATTGATTTAACTATACTTCGGCTTTTCTCTGCTAGTTAATTGTTTGACCCTTGAACTTTGCACTGGCATTTGGCTTTTCATGCCCGGATAACACCGATACGACTTGCATGCATCCATCTAATTTTGTTGCAGCCCACAGAACGGTGGACGATTCTGCGAGGGTTCCGACAAGAGGGTGCAGATCTGCGATGCCACACAGGTGTGTCATGCGCTACAAACATTGGTCTTTTAGATGTATACCTTATATAGGAGCCGGACATGGTGTTTTCTTTTTTTTTTTTTTCTTTCGTTGAGTAAGGCAACTCTCTATGGTCGCTGGAGATCAGAATAGAATAGTATATAAGTCTAATATATGTATATACCTCTATACGAATGAAACAGGAAAACTAATTCTCTCAGGTTGTGCAAATTTTGAACTAGAAATCTTGAGACGACTCTAAATTGATTAAAGTACGAGACACGCGGGCTTCCCGTCTCTGATTCTGAATTACGTTCCTTGCAATTAATAAAAAACGTGCATTTGCAATTAAGTTAGTCGAAATGAATATTATGCGCTGTCGAAACTTCCTGCTCGCTAAATATTACGGGAAAACCGCGTAAAATGACGCGGACTAAAGGAGAAACAAAGGTCATTGGTCGTTTTTGCTTTGTACGCACTTTTCGCGAAACTTTGATATAATTTGTACCGTCTATGAACTCGCACAGCTAGCTATTTTTCTTCAGCACATTACTTCCCTTCGTGCTGATTTCCGCAGAAAACCTTCTTTTTTTTTTCTTAGTTACAATTTAGATGCACAAAACGCAAGCGCTCCATTGTACACACTATGAGTGAGGGCAAAGCAAAATCCGCACGTTCTGTATCATCCGGCGTTTATCATTTGGCTCCAGACGTGACTTATTTGAAACACGTTTGCTTCTCATTTCAGTATATCAAGGGTAGGTTGGCTAACTAAACCTGGCACTACTTTTTTTGCCGAGGTCACCCACGCAAACGATCCTCAACTTCGCGGCAAGCCTTCAATGTTTAACTAAATGTCGCGGTGCTGTTCTTAGCCTCCCCGACCCGGACACGCGAAGGTAGCGGTATAGAGACCGAGAGAAACGTTTTATTTAGAGACCACCGAAACCCGGTCAGACCTTCACTACTGTTGGTTTCAAGGGGGTCTAGTTTTAGTGCCTGGGGTCGGTATGAAGGTACACCTATCCAACCGCAATAGTCGGTGTTGGGGTTTCATTTGAAGGCAAGACAGTCGGACCAGATGAGGAGACATGATGGATGCACATTTGCACTACATAATTCAAAGATTTTTACATCAATACTTACATGAACACCTACTTACTTTGCATAATAACTCGTGAGGGTTTTTTCCTTTATACATATAATGCCGTTGAGCACACAAAATAAGCGAAACTAAAGTAAGTAATTGCACACTAATGTGCCGGGTACGACAGACCTTTGAGAAGTCTGAATGTCGACCATTTTGGATTCTTTAACGCGCACATAAATATCCGCACAGTGTGACTTCGTTCGGCCTCTTCCTGCAACCGTAACTCGACGAGACAAGCATTTTAACGCGAGAAGAGCTGTCTAATAGCTGCGAATGTGATATGCGCAACAAGGAATGGGAACCTCCGGCTTGCGTTTTTCAGTTATTCATTTACTGGCCTCTCTCAAATTGCGCATGCGCAGCTCTGTACGACGTCCAAGAACCAACGCCTGCTGGATGAATTCGTGCTGAGCATCTGTCGCCAAGCTGCGTCACGAGACAAGGCCATCGAACCGTACGGGACGCAGTTCCCCAGCAGAGACTGTGAGTACGCACTGCGCTGTTGTCCGCCCTGTCATGCATGGTGATGTCCTCTGCAGACGTGTCACCATATGTAAATTATGCAATAGTCATCAGGTATTATCTCAAGTAGGTTACAGCAGCAGAACCGAGACGTCGTGCTACGCATGTATGCGTCATCACAGCCGTGTTCGACAGCTCATGCATGTCACACTCGATGCAGGCCAACACCACCTACTACAAGGCCTGTGCAAGCTTATGTGACGTCATCGTAGTGAGATCATACTGAAAGTCGGCTCACCCTACGCTGCGTTTTATTTTAGTGAACGCTGCTTTAGAGCTACCTCTTGAAATTTTTAGTGCTAGCAATGAAGAGGATTATACTTGTGTTATCTAATATTGCCAGTCTTTTGAAGTATGTGAGTGAGAAGTTTGACACAATCCACCTGGCATTTATTTCAATGTAAGAAATGAAGTTGCGATGAAATTTTAACCTTCATTCAGAGTTACTTGAATAAACATTAAGACAGGCAGGCACGAAATTAATCTGAGAGCACACTTGTTGTTAGATGGATAGATAAAGCTAAGAATGGTAGGCAGATATATTCCTCAGAACGGTGACCTTGACGACACTCGGTGTAGCTTGTCGTGAATACGAGGTCGCTCTCATGGAAATGCTGGTCACAAAGCTGTAACGTAAATATAAAAAAAGCTGCTTAAGCTGGGAGCAGCGATTGCCATGAGTATATTAACGCAGCGAGCAGCTCACTCGGCTTTAAACCAGTAATTTACTACGGCAACTACGATCACGTGGCCACTAGCGAAATAAAATTGTTTCCATAAGAAAATAATTTAGGTAGCAAAACAATTTTGTTCCGCACTCAAAACAGGGCGAATGTTACTCGATTATTAGTAGCTGTGCTGTCCAAATTGTGTGCACGATATGGGCACGCCTACGCTTTAATACACTGTACTAAATCAAATAGTGGTGAATAGCAGCACGACTATTAGCAAGCAAACAAGAACGCATTCTTACCCCAGTGCACTTCATTGGTAATCAGTTTTTCCAAGGCACAACCTTTGTCCACGCTGAATTTTGAGCCGAGTCCGACGGAAACGTGTACACTTGCGTTTTGGATCCATTGGCATAGTTAGAGCGACAGTATAGCACACAACAACACCCAGACATTGTAGATACCTTGCTCGCAAGCGCCTATGCAGCACGGATTAGGAACACAGCAAACACAGGCTGAAAACACGCGCACTCAGGCGTCGCCACCGAGATCTTGGCAAGGCCTGCGCACCCCAGCAGTCTACGTCATGACAGGCGGATGGCGATAAAGTACCAGCAAATGAAGGTGTGAGCGCGAATCTGTGTCGAGTCACATGATGTCATCTCGCCCTTTTACCCAAGCCTGTACGCGCAGATTCCGTGACTGATCCTTTATCGCTCATCCGCTCGTCGTGACGTTCGCTGATGGGAGAGAAGGTGATGCAAAGGCCTTGTTAAAATCTCGGTGGTGTCGACTCAGGCCGAGTCGTTCCAGATCGCATTGCTTGCGTACGCTTGCGCTCGGTGCTGCCGATCTATCTCCAGATCTCACCTTCTTACACCGTGGTCATGACGTAGGACTAGTGGAAAGGAGGACTTGCGCTGGCCTTCTCGGTGTTGTGCAGGCCAGGGAGGCTCAACAGTCTCACTACTTGAAACGTACTAGTGTGTTATTTTGGCTGTTTCACGTATCACCGCCTTGAATGCGTAAGGTGGGGATATCTGATACAACCTGAAAAATAAAGGTATGCCTGCAAAAACGTTATATAATATAAAACCAGGTACGATCTGTATATCGCCAAAACCAAAATTATTGATTATTGGGCTACGTAAGCTCTGCCTTTAAGGGTACATGACGCGATAGCGTTAATGACTTCCGCCTGCGGCTACCCTTGCATTTGCTATTTGGCGCACATTCAGTCTCCGCTCTATTAATTACTAATCCTTAACTTGTGCCTCGAATATCTCGTACATTCTTATTAGGATAGAGTGAAACTACCACGTTATCTGCAGCTGCCGGTCGTAGGTGGCCAACCGATATATATATATATATATACACTCTCAACTCTTGAGAAAGGCAGGGCTCCTGCCGAAACGTCGACTCCGAATAAACTTGGAAACAGTATGAAGCTATTTTTCACTTGTATGTAACCTCTAGCAACCAAGTACATCTATTCACTTGTGATATATATATATATATATAAATATATATATATATATATATATATATATATATATATAGAGAGAGAGAGAGAGAGAGAGAGAGAGAGAGACGTTTCATACAACACAGGAAACATTCGCTTCTCTAACATTCGTGCTTGTGCAAACAAGGTCCGAGTGCCTCACAGTCTTTCTTCACACGAACTGAGATATGCTGTCATACCAATGAGTATATCACCGAATTGGGAGCCTGCCTCCCTGATGTATTTGTGTAGCGGTGAACGTCACGAAGCTGCACAAATGAAAGTAATCCTTGCTACAAACATCGTATTCTAGTAGAATTTTTGTTTTTTTTTTACATTTTCTGCTCCTCAGACCGAAACAAGAACGTTGGGAAACGAAGCAAATAGAGAAAATTTCGATAAAACACAACACGGTGTCAAGATAATAAAATGTATGAAATGCATCAAATAATAATGTAAACAACTTTGGACGTAGGTGGAAAACAGCTTATACTTTCGCTGTGCACAGAAGCGCCGCATGCAAACAGTTTGGTCTCTGTAAGACTTCTGATGCGAACGCGGCTTCTGCTGACCACTGTACTCCGTGGTCATATGGCGCTTTAGCAGCTCTCTAACGTCAGCAGCGACTGCGATGTCTCGTCAGCAGTAGCAAAATTGCTATTTATGCGCCAAGCATCTGAAACGGCTATTTAGAGTAAATACGCAGGGCTAGGGAGCTGAGTTCACACGACGGGCAACGAAAAACGCGGTAAGTAAGCGTCAGGCGCAGAGCGGATGCCTCATGCAATACAGGCCGCATGATACACGCCCAACGACTTGTCTCCCGAGGCTCGCTGCTTATATATTCACTGCACTGTTCGAAGGGGGGCAACAGAAGTACCTATCTAACCAATCTCGTTGCTTCTGAATGAGCACAATCTATTTCGTATTCGTATCCTTTGCTTTCCTAATTGGCAATCTGTTTGGCACGCGTAGCCCACACAGGAAATGCGCGAGCGTGCGAATAAACAAGGATCAACTGGCGAAAGCGGCGAAACGCCTTGTGTGTATACTCGTAATGAACTATAATTAATTCAACTCTCCGAACGCTGTGGACGCTCGCACACCATAGCTCTCCACTCGGAGACATACAACACGCCGTGTTTAGTGGCGACTACTGTTAAAGTGAACTCAAGGCTAGTATTTGAATACAAATGGCATATTCGTTCTTCTAGCTGCCTGGTGCCAAAAGCATGAACAAAGTTTGTGCTGACCGCTGTGGGATTATATATATATATATATATATATATATATATATATATATATATATATATATATATATATATATATATATATATATATATATATATGCGAGAACATTTAACGTACTTGGCCGCTTAAAAAATTATAGAGCGAAGTGTACGCTTCATTTAAAGAAACATTTACAGAAACTCGGCCTTTCGACCAGAAGCTGGCCTTCATACATACATACATACATACATACATACATACATACATACATACATACATACATACATACATACATACATACATACATACATACATACATACATACATACATACATACATACATACATGTACGTATGTATGTACGTACGTACATACATACATACATACATACATACATACATGCATACATACATACATACATACATACATACATACATACATACATACATACATACATACATACATACATACATACATACATACATACATACATACATACATACATACATACATACATACATACATACATACATACATACATACATACATACATACATAAAGCTCCGCTCCAACCAAGCCTTACGACGTGCCTGTGTGACAATGATTTGCCTTGTAGAACGAGAGGAAGAAGATATGGCTTACAAGGTATGAAAGAGCACTGAACAAGCTTAGAGGGGGCGAAGCTTCAGTTCGCAGGTCGAGCCAACGTTTCAAGTGGTCTTGTCTTCACCTGGACAGACAAGTCCACTCGTCGAAACGTTGGCTCGACTTGCAAACTGAGGCTTCCCCCACTCTAACCTCGTTCAGTGTTCTTTCATACAATGAGTAGCCATGGAATAGAATGCTTGACCCGGGGTTCAAGGGGCCTGGAATGTCCATTTCTACTTCTACCCCACCCTTTCACCTCAAACAATCAACCCTAACTGGTAGCTCCTCTGAACTTGGCTATATCATCTGGCATCGTTTAACTCACACAGTCCATCAAGTAATCAGTACTTGGCCATCGCACCCGCCAATCGCCACAGCCACGCACGCGACGTTTAGCTGACAACGTCGACGGCGCAGCAATTTCAGCAAATCGGTGCCTTTAACGCTATCTCATTAATATGCGTCTTTCAACATGAACCCAACAAATGAAACCTGTAAGCTCCTATTTGTAAGGTACTATACAGTAAGCGGTCATATACACGATATACTTCAAAAGAAAAGTCATCCCCCTATGTCCACTGCAGGGGAAATGCCTCTTCCATATTTCCCCAATTAACCCAGTTGCATCTACTTTAGACCCGTAAACCTGACTTTCAGTCGGTCCCTATTACTCTAGACTTAATCTTGCAGCCCACTCAATAACCCTAAACGGCTATCGGTTACGTCGCCATCGCATTGCATGCATTCCTTATCGATTTAAGCCAGGATGCTTTAACGCGGTAGAATTAAGGACCCTGTCCTCCGGAAGACCCAGTGCTATTGGCGTTGTGACCGAAAAGTCACGGACAAGTCTCTGGCAGGCACGTAGTAACTAGCAGGCGACCGAGCCCTGATTGGCTAGGGGGTTGGTGACGTCACGAGCGAGTTGGACACGCTGCACCTAGTCCACGCAGGCATGTTCGCACGGACTGGACAAGGCGGGGCTTTATGTCTCATACATACATACATACATACATACATACATACATACATACATACATACATACATACATACATACATACATACATACATACATACATACATACATACATACATACATACATACATACATACATACATACATACATACATACATACATACACACACACATACGTACATACGTACATACATACATACATACATACATACATACATACATACATACATACATACATACATACATACATACATACATACATACATACATACATACATACATACATACATACATACATACATACATACATACATACATACATACATACATAAGGGTGGTTTTTCATGTGTTGCCTTACGAATGTGCGATGATCAATATGTGTGTGATATTAGAGAGACACAAGGGATTCGTGGTCAAGCAAGTAGCAAAGTGCACATACGCGAAGGAGGACGCGCAATTGGACCCAGCAGCTGACGGGAGCCATTAATGCTCTCGCGTCATATCCTTATTAAAAATACGGAAGAGGTTATACAAACTTGAAAATACTTGGCAGTTAGCGTTGAGTCATAAATCATTTTATACCTGCAAAATTGTTTTTGTCGCGATATTCCGATCAGGGCGCCGTTACAAATCACCAGTGTCGCTCATCGTTCTTTATATGCATGTCATTGCCCTTGCAGACACGCACTCGTGCTACGTGTGGTGCCGCAAACGGGGCGGCGGCTACATGACCCACGGGTGGCGCATCCCTGATGGCACGCCCTGCTGGAGCCTCAGCCAGCGGAGGCAGGCCAGGAACACCAACCGATACTGCGTCGACGGCGAGTGCCAGGTACCCAACTAATTAATGAATTAATTATTTAATTCATTCATTAATTAGTCATTGATTGACATGGCCATATAAGGGACACATTCGCGCATACTGTGGTGGTTCTCTGTGATTGGTCGAGACCTCTATGACGTCATCCTGCCTCGGCCAACCAAAACACCGCAAAAGCGGGACACATTTTGTCCACGACAGCATGAGCCATTAAAGGATTTTGCCTTAAAATAAAACCCAGAAGTTCATGTGAAGCTAACGAATTGAAGGAGGGCCCAAGTTAAGCCCAAATTGACGAGGACGTTCTTCTAAAGAAGGGATCTCAGAAAATAGAAGTAATTTACTAGAATAAATTTCTCGACACTGGGGTTGGAACCCACATCATATTTATTAAAGGCGGGCTCGCAACGCATAGGCCACGCAGAGTCATTTGTTCAAGCGTGTTAGAGGGGCAGCTAGTGAACGCGTTGTTGTGCCTATCACTTACTAACGTTTGTTTGGGATGTATACTAAATTACTAATTTTACCGTATAATTAAAACTAAGGAAAGAATTAAAAAATTGAATATAAATTTGGGAATTTAATATGTCGTGATGTGTAACCTAGACAGTAACTGGTAATCGATAACTGACGGGTGATTGGTAATATAATCGTCAATTGTTGGTTGGTTGGTTTGTGGGGTTTAACGT
Organism: Amblyomma maculatum; assembly: GCF_055883805.1. Taxonomy (NCBI): domain Eukaryota; kingdom Metazoa; phylum Arthropoda; class Arachnida; order Ixodida; family Ixodidae; genus Amblyomma; species Amblyomma maculatum. Next base: position 116,097,222 of record NC_139351.1, on the reverse strand, counting down.
CCCAAAGCAACTCAGGCTATGAGAGACGCCGTAGTGGAGGACTCCGGCAATTTCGACAACCTTGGGTTCTTTAACGTGCACTGACGCGATAACGTCTTGTTCTCCTTTTCTGTTTATTTATTTACGATCACAATTAACGATTGTGATCGTAAATAAATAAACAGAAAAGGAGAAGAATGTGTTATAGCGTCTACTCTAAAGGCTGAGCTTAAGCGTCGTCCTATTATTTTGTTTACAAGCATTATGCAACTGCTGCCATTTTCTGTTCGCTCGAGAATGCGAAAATCATCGTGAGTGCCGACGGCGAGTGATTTGGGCGACTGCGTGGTCCGCAGGCGTTCGACTGCTACGGCCGCAGCACGGAGGACGACTCGGCCGAGGCTGCATGTCCAGTGCGCCAGTCGCCCCTGATGGCGGCCTCTTCGCCCTCCGCCAACAGCCCCAGAGGCGCCGCCCCACACTCGGGCTGGGGCCCCTGGCACGCGGTCAGCGAGTGCCGACACTCGTGCCTCTCAGGGGGCTCGGGCTTCCAGCTCGTCGCCCGCGAGTGCAACGCCATGTGAGTATAGACTATAGACTACCCTCCTTAAGTCTCCATGCACAATTATATAGAAGCACTAGCGGCTGAGCGGTGGCAAACGAAGATTATGGTTCCATGTAGGCTCTGGGGGGGAAAAAAAAAAGACGAAGGATGCTTATAAATTTTTAAGAATGTAAAAGCAAAAGGCTAGTTAGCCATCTATAGCATTGTGGAGTGAAAAGGGAGGCGGATGAAACAACTTTATTTAAGAATGCCCTGGGCCAGGGCGTAAGCGACACCACCGAGATTCTAACAAGGCCTTTGCATCACCTTCTCTCCCATCAGCGAACGTCACGACGAGCGGATGAGCGATAAAGGATCAGTCACGGAATCTGCACGTACAGGCTTGGGTAAAGGGACGAGACGACATCATGTGACTCGACTCAGATTCGCGCTCGCACCTTCATTTGCTGGTAGTTACTACGTCACGACAGTCAGCCTACGTCAGGACAGTCATCCGCCTGTCGTGACGTAGGCTGCTGGGGTGCGCAGGTCTTGTCAAGATCCCGGTGGTGACGGCCAGGGTCGCAAACGACAACTGGTCTTTCAGTTGGTCATAGGCTAACCAAGCCCATCACGTTGGGGGAGGAGGGTGTGGAAAGTGAGGTGAATGAATTGAAACAGGGCAGGAAAACATGCAGTGTTCTAAGTTTGCACAGTGCTCAGAACAATTCGGGCATGTGGGAGAACGTACGTCTGATTCGGTATAGAAATGATCGGTATTTGTGTGGTAGTGAGGGATTTGTCAGGAAGAGGAAGTGTAGAAGGATTTTCCCTAATGCTGTCATAGTGAATATGAATTTCTTTTCTGTAGTGAAGAGTAGCGTCCCACGTGAGAGATGAATCTCTGAGCCTACGCGGCGATGGTGTACAGGGCGGGCGAGCGCGTTGCGAACGTGCTGCCGCCGTTTACAGAACATCTACGGGCGTCGCCGTTGCATTTCCCTCCAGTGGATGGCGCCCTCCCGCGCCACCGCTGACCATTCCCTCCTCCTCCCGAGCGCCGCTGTTGCATGTTACCCTTTCCCTCAACGCCCACTGGCAGCGCCGCTATTGGTCATCCACAACTGCGTTGATCGCCTTTCCTTAAAACCCTCCTCGGCACTGCGTTTCCCTATTCCGGCCAGCTCCATTTTTCTGCGCCTCACAACGCGACCTTGAAAACAGATATCTAAGGTATTAGCGATCAAAAACAGGTTAGCGCAAAACCCCAGCACGGGCACTATAAAAAGAAAGACGCGCGTCGTCCTGTCTTCCTCTTTAGTGTTTGTTTTATTTTGCGCTGACTTGTTTTTGATCGAAAATGCACCAACTAGCCCAGAAACGAGTTTTACTAAGCTATTCGCCTCAGGATCTCTTCCCTCCTATTTGACTGCGTACCTGCTACGGTCTGTCAATCAAAACGTGACGGTGACGTCATCTTCTGCGCCTATATAATAAAGAGATTTAGCTATGCAAATACGTATTAGCATATATGTATAGTTGTGGTGCGCGCACGTACCGCTGTGCGTGCTCAGTACGTACTTGGTAATTCTGTATAAGTGTATATGCTAATACGTCTCAGCATAGCTAAAACTCGCCAATGTATCTTTTGTTACTGCAGCGTACAGCTTAGAGCATAGATCGACACAAACTTAATTAAACCTGACGAAAAACATCAGAAAATTACAGCAGGATTCCACGAAACTTGATCGTGCCATTAGAAACAGTGCGATGATACCTTTCGTAAGGCGTGAGCCGATATTCGCGGTGATCAATCACTGCATAGCAAATGATGTTTTCTTATCGCGTGACGATTTCTTTCCTTTTTTTTTTTCTTCGGACGGAATACAAATGTGCTGCAAACCAGCCTTAGAATGCATTTCGCGTAAGAATATTGTTCTTCCTACACTTTTTCGGAAAACTACGGCGTCATGACGGTGCTGAAGGCGTTCAGTACAACAATTCCCTCTACAGTCTTTCCTGACAAAGGCCAGGAGAATCACATGCGCACTCTTCTGTTCTAGATCGCGGTGTACGGGCAAGAAGGAGACGTACAAGCTGTGCGATTCTACACGAAAGGTGAGACCAACGAAATGTTTATGCAGTGAAAACGCGCTTGTAAGCCAGTCGCTGATGAAAAACGTCCTGCATCCTGTTTTCTCTCGCTGTGTTAAGTTTGGTTCATATTTATACATCAGTAAAAATTTGTGAAAATGTAATCCTTTACATCAGTTATTATTTGCAATGTTGTTTATTGTCCGTGGAAAATAATTAAGACTTCTGATGGCTTATCGTTTATTATAACGAAACAGTGGCATTGACAGGTGCAGCAAGGTATCAAAAACCGAAACACTTGATGGAAAAATAATTCGTTAAAAATCGTAAAATGCGCAAGAAAATTTAGCTTCACACTCTCAACTGTGCGTAACTGAATTAAGAGCTCAGAGCTGCAGCATAGTGCCTCCTGCACGGATCATCGACTTGCTTATTTTGAAGCTAACGTTTCGAGAATTCTTTAGATGACAGTTATCCGAGCGACCACTGAGGCAACACTGTTGCCTTACTATAAGGATTTCAATTTTCTTACTCACTCAAGCATGCTCGAGCATGCAGACGATCTCAGATATATCGAACTCGAAGGGTACCGCGAAATAGTTCGATATATTGATAATTCGATATATAAAATATACTAACAGACTGAGCTCCATTGTTGCCCAGAAGCGTGTATACGCGGTGCACTGATGCCAACGGAGCGTCAGCATAGAAAAAAACCTCTCCTTCCGGCGCCACTCGCGCTCCAGATATTTGGTTGGGACACATCGGAGCTCCGGAGCTCGTACTGCTCCCACCTCGCGCCTCGCACCACGTGAGACACGTGCCGATGGGGTTTCAAAAATTGCTGTGGACGGCGCTTTAAGCCGCCGCTAATCATGATAGGTTATTGGTACGCTATAAACGCAGTAATAACTCGGTTAAAACAGGGCAGACTTAATTTATTCGTTTAATGCAGCACCAAAGCAGCCCTCGCAAGAGCCGCCGCAAGCTTTCGGTCAGCAATGATGGCTTTGCCGCACGACGTTCAGTGCACCAAACTTTGGCTTCTCCGCATGACAGGAGTGCCGAGTTGAAAACAAGCATCTCAGGCCGAAGGACACTTTCAGGTGGACTGGACGTTCACCTCGTCACGCGGTTTTGCAGAGCTAGCACTACAAGCAGGAGGCTCAAGGCTGCGCCAGCCGATCCAGCTTTGCGCGCGAAGTGTGACCGCAGGGGCGCTATTAGGAAAAGCTCCACTTGAAGGGCCACGATTTCTCAGTTCGATATATCGAACTTTCCGCTGAACGAGAGTTCGATAAATGCGGATATCACTCCTATACATTTGCATGCAATTTTAAAGGAGATATTCTGAGAGTTATATAAGCAATAATTGATATTTATTTATTTATTTATTTATTTATTTATTTATTTATTTATTTATTTATTTATTTATTTATTTATTTATTTATTTATTTATTTATTTATTTATTTATTCAGGTTACCCCTAAAGGCCCTCCAAAAGAGGGTATTACATAGGGGGGGGGGATACAACTGTAAAAAAAAACACGATGCAATTAGCAACAATTACAATAAGAACCGTTATATAACATCAAAAGAGGAAAGGAAAACAACACCAAATATTCTACACATTTCCGTCACAGCGAAGTAGCTCTTGGAATTTTTTTATGTTAGTTTCTGTAGCGATGTGCGATGGCAAGTTATTCCATATATTCGGGATCGACTGCACTACATTTGCCTATTTTTTGCTCTATGAAGCTATCCTAGCAGCTTTCCAGGACAGTCATCAGCATTTCATGTCGCAAAAATTGAGCTCAATTTACTTTTAGCCACAAAAGATTGAGGGTTTCCTGCAACCCTGTGCATATACATTGCGTCCTTCTCAGTGACGGGTTTTACGCGCAGTGTCGGGGCATGGTGACCGCCGACCAGTACGCGACCAAAGTATGCGAGAAGTACCGGCGGAAGTACTCCAGCCTGCTCAGCGGAAGGGGGAGACAACTGCCGCTACAACCGGGTAAGGAGACCACGCAGCTTTCACCCCAGCATCTGACGCAAAGGGGGTGCTGTACGTCCACCGAGTATTTACAAAAATGGCTCGGTAGACCTTCCTACCAGAAGTTGCATCATACGTGTGCTGATTGTTGCACTCGAAATGCACACATGTGGTATTTGAGGGCGAATTTTGTTTATACTACGCTAAGATCTTTGAAAGTATATCGAAAGTATACGGCGTATGTGCTCTAGAGGGTTTAGCACAGACGGACAAGCGAAGTCAAATACACGATAACGCATTGCCTATTCTACTATTGTCGTGCTTGCTACATATTGTATAGGGAAAGATGATAGCTAGGAGCAGACAACTGACAGGTGCTCACTTGTAAACTGAGTATACTGCTGAAAAAAAAAAAAAAAAAGTCACGCAACGCGCTAAACTTGGCGAAAGGTGCGCCGCATCTGCGTACATGCTGTGAAACATTTTATAGCTTTGCGAAACTCTGAAGATAGTCATTTCTGTCAGAACAGAACCAGGCAACCAATGCTTGAAGTCTGGTTCCATCGAATGGGGTTTCTTGTGATTCATGGAACAGCTAGAGAGAGAAATAAGAACAGAGAAAAAGCGACTGCCGATCTGTTTTATTCATAGCTTTTAGAGTGGGATGAATTTTTTTTAGAAAGAAATGAAAGCGTTTTTTTTTTAATTTTTTCTAAGTTTATGACAACAGTTGGAACAAGCGCACCTCATGCTCTGCCGAATACGTAAAACAGCTAAGAAAGCAAGCGTCGGATAAAACGCAATATTATTCGCGAAACCACCCTCTAGATTCAGAGCACAAAGGTGGGGTTTCTGAACACGACAGGGAGCTGCGATAGACACGTTTGTAAAAGTAAATAGATGTAAAAATATTTTAAAAAATGTTTCATTACACAATTTTTGTTTTCAAAAAGCTCGAGTTTTATTGCCCATTAAACAAAGTCGACGAAGCGGGGAGATTACACACAATATAATTGCTCCGTAAAAGAGCGCAGCGACAATTACTGTAAAACAAATTTGATTTGCTTGTCAGGCGATAACTACGGCCTCAGAGTTTTATTTATTTATTTATTTATTTATTTATTTATTTATTTATTTATTTATTTATTTATTTATTTAAAAATACTGCAGGCCTTATGGCCCAAGCAGGAGGGGCATATCAGGTAACAATCACACACAGAAAAACAAAAAATACAATACAATACAATACAATATGTGTTTAGAAAACTAGTAAATTGTCCTTATTAAAGATCACGCTGAATTTATCAAAACAATAAAGAAATGTTCCGACCACCACTGATAAGAAAATTCAGATTCATGCCGTCCTCGGGCTAACGCGGGGTAAACTAAGACACCACTTTGAGCACTGCAGGGCTACATTTATATACAACTGAATACAACTAAAGAATAAAGAGGCCAGCCAATGGCGTCGACAGATCTTCATGACGTCATGGAATAGGACTACTCATTCAGGAGAATGGATATAATGATGAAACAATAAAAAAGCTAGCGGGATTCACCACGCAATTCATTGGCATGTTTAGAAGGATCGCGTTGAAAGGACGAGGCTTGAAGGAAAGAAGCTTGCTTAAATTAACCCAAGCTTACGTAATACGTCGCATGAGCTATGCCATGCCGTTCTTAGATATCAGGTCGGAGGAGAAGAAGAGATTAGACTCTCTCATTGGACGGTGCATAAAGAGGGCTCCGGGCTTACCAATTACCACATCCACAGAGAAGCTCCTTTCTATGGCAGTGCACAATAGCTGGGACGAAATAGCGGAGGCTGTCAGAGTTCCGCAGTTGGAAAGATTAAGTCGAATGACCACGGGCAGAACTATACTCGAAATGGTAGGCCTGCAAACAGATAGGGGACTACGAGAAAAATCAAGCATCCCACAGGACTGCCGAGAAAATCTAAGCATTCCACCCTCTCTCGTAACATGCATCTCATATTCAACACAGACAGGAGGGAGAAGAGAGCAGAAGCACTAATCAGACGCTTCGATTCGATGGACAGCAAGTCGGTTGCGTACGCGGTTGCAGCAAGTGGCAAAACGGGGGCGGCGGTCGCCTCGGTGGTCGACGGCGCCACATCAGCCACCACAATTAGAAGCCGCAACACGGAAACGCAATAGCGCTCGCTTGCGTCGGAACGCAAGCCAATTTCATAATGAGCGATAGCAAAACGGCCATTTGGTATTTTGGAAAGGGTAGGGTCTCGCCGGAAGCGGCAGGGATTCTGGCCAGTAGACAACTAAACAGGAAAATTCGCCTAATTTGTACCCATGCACACGCGTCCGTTCCTGGCAACGAAGCGGCCTACGAGTTAGCCCGAGCTCTCTACTTCCGGGTAACTGTGGAGCCGCCCGACTGCCGGAGCATGGACGAGCGTCTGCAAAATTATATGGAGATTCTTGAAAATTACAGGTTAGGCAGGAGACTGGTGCCACCACCGGATAAAAGTCTAAACAATAAGGAGGCACTCGCATGGCGGCGCCTGCAAGGTGGGAACTTTGTAAGCCAGGTCTGGGCATGTTATGTCCAAGTGGACGATAGAGAAAACGATAAATACAAGCACTGTGGGTAGAGAGGGACCATCGGCCATATAATTTGGGAATGTGCTAGCTTCCCGGGGGCTAAAGCAAATATGAATTGTAGAGAAGCCTGGGAAGCCCTGCTGAGGAGCGAGGTCCCTGCCTCACAGCAACAAGCCATCCGCCTGGCGGAAAAAGCCGCGAAGAACGAAGACCTCTTTGCCTGCTTCTGATCGCGGAGCTCTCGTCTCCCGTTCCTTAGGCCTGCTTGCCAGGGGCGGGGACTGGGGGCCTCCTTATCAGGTTGGAGAAAAAAGTTATCATCATCATCATCATCATCATCATCATCGTTAGATCTGCTAACGTGACAAAGCGCGTGTCAGACAAAAGGGCGTTCGCTATACGATTTAACCAGAATGCTTGCTGAGGGATGGAGGTCGGCCAATTCATTGGCTGAAGGGTCTCCTCTGAGGGGCATCTGCCACCTTTTCTCGAGCGGTACCATGAAACTTATATATTGGTTACACAGCCTAGGCCTTCTTCTTCTATTTTCGATCGTGTTCCCCTTCACCCGCTTCCTTCATCCAAGAGCGCTGGCGTTTCGAGTCTCATCCCAGCTTTCAATGGCCTCATCCGCTTTTCGTAATTCGCTGGCGAGCCTTCGCGTGTTTCGGAAGGCGTTTTACATATAGAGTCGTCGCTGCAAAAGGAGGAAAACACAAGGGCAAACGCCATGGCTCGCGTTAGGCAGTGAACGTAACCAGCAAAAGTTGTCACGCGCCTGTTAACAGACTAAACAGACGTTTCGTACAACGGCGCAATTAAATGCCACGTGACTGCTACTTTGTCCCGTATTTTGTGAACTGCAGCCTGCGGCTTCTGTATACGTGATCAGGTTTCTCCACACACTCTACTGATCGCTACGCGTGCAGGTAACCCGCACGTTTCGTGTGTGGTGGCCTGCCAGGACCGGGTGTGGAAGGAAACCCACTACCAGATGGACGTGTTCGAAGAGGGCCGCTTCCCGTTCGGCACCGACTGCAGCGGCGGGCAAGGCCAGGCCTTCTGCGTCAGCGGACGCTGCCAGGTAATATGCGATAAGATCATGTTCACGCGCTAGCGCCAACAGCTTATGGCTACCAATAGCGCATCTTCCACCTTTGAACATGTTTGACCTACAGCTCTCGTTCTCCCTACTTTTCTTCTTTACTCCAGAAATTCTCCGACGAAGGGACTCCACTTGACGAAGGTAAGACTGCAGTTTTCTTGGCCTTCTTGGAAGTTGAAAGAGAGACCAACGCATTGGAAGTGAAATAATTAGCATTCCTTGAAATGAGGAGTGTAGTAACAAATGCCGTGAAACTAAGTATAGAAGAACCAGCAGCTTGAAGAAAATTCTCACGCACCTTAGCCTACAGCATGCTGGACGAGAACGAATCGAACGTTTTCGAAAGCTTCCGGGCGCTTGTCGGCTGCCTCCTCTCTCTCATTCAGAAGGGAAAAAAAAATGAAGTTTTCAGAATAAAAAGAAGGCCTAAGGGGCCTCTCACTAGAAATGTTAGTGCTCGATGTGTCCAGAACACGATGAATGCGCTAGACGACAAAACGAAGACTTTTTCCTCCTCTCGAATTAGATGATACCACGCGAAGAGTCGCTGACGCGTGCGGTTGAAGCCCTTCTGCGCTCCAGGCGCTTTAATTAAAGGCTTGCGATAGCAAGGAACACACATTTCCCTCTGCCTCCATAGCGTTGCGACTCTGACCGGGTTGCCGGCGATGGCACCATATAATGTCAAGTACCGGCTTTACAAATCCGACGAGGCCGGGATTCGATCCCGCGTACTGTTCCCAAGGACGCGGGATCGAATCCCGGCCTCGGCGGCAGCTTTTCGATGGAGGCGAAAAGCAAGGCGCCCGTGTGCTGTGCGATGTCAGTGCACGTTAAAGAACCCCAGGTGGTCGAAATTTTCCGAGTCCTCCACTACGGCGTCTCTCATAGCCTGAGTTGCTTTGGGACGTTAAACCCCACCAAACCAACCAACCAACCTTTGTAGAGCGCACGGTAGAGCGTCACAAGTTAAGCCTAAACCTAACTTTTTTTCAGAAACACTGCTGGCCGCAAGCTGGCACTGTTGTAACCACTGTGTGTTTTGTGTGCAGAGAGTGCAACTCCCCGGGCCCTACAAAGGCGGCGACGACGGCGCAGAATCAAACGTAGCGCCCCCACGTTCGGCAACGGGACGTTCACGGCGGTCGAAGAAGGCGACGTCCGGTGGGACGCCACCAGGGAGCAGCAGCAACCCTCAGTTCTGGAGACGAATCACACCGTGGGTCCTCCACACCCGTGGAAGGTTCTCATGTCGGACTGTTCACTGCCTTGCGGAGGAGGTACGACAATTATAACACAATGCTCGATTATCGAGTACCACTTCGTGCGAAAAAAAGAAAAAAGAAATAGCCTGAGAACAAGAACCAGTGGACGACCCTGTACAAATGTCTGCAGAAATCACTCGAACATGACACCTGCGAAAAAACAAATATTACTTTCGTGAGAGTCTAAGCAAGCAGACACGAAGTTAATGATGTACTTTCCGGAACTAGCACAATGCATCTCTCGCTGCCAGGCCTTACCTCTAGGCGGCGAGTAAATCAGCTTTTTACGCAAACGCGGCGTCCGCGTTGTCGTTATGTTGCAAAAATCACGACTGGTCTGCAGTCATGACGTCACAGCCACGTAACTTCGCGCTGGTGTTATAAACACTTCATAACGCTCGTGCAAAACATGAAGTCACGCGTGAAATGAGCGGTAAAGGTCACATAATGCGAATCAAAAGGTCACCGCGTGTCTTAAATAATTCGAAAAATAATTTCATTTTGTAAAATTATCGAGTTCGCTTGAAATACTATGTACAATATATGTCCGCTCGGACGCTCCTTTAGGCTTCAGCGTCCTCTATTCGGAGGCGCTGCTCGACTTGTCGGTGCAGAAGCACTTGAGAGAAGTTGAAATTTTAAGGTTATTGATGGCTACAGGTAGGGTTAATTAGCCTTGCGGGTTACTAGAATTCACAAGTCATGAAGGCACATAAAGACAACCGCACGTAATAGTTGATAATCACGCTGCACCATCTGGAGTCCAGATCCGATTCCCGTAGAAGAACTAAAAGGAGGCGTGAAATCTCGTAGTTTCCGCGCGGTATAGACAATGTCTTGAAGTGTAATATATGAGGGAATCTTGTTTTCTTGAGGAATGCGAACAACACACTCATTTCCGCACTGTGCCCTGGACAGCAATATAATGTAAGGTTCTATAGCTCCATACAAATCACATGTGGAACACAGTGGAGTCGTTGCCAGGCCCGTCTTGTGTGCATCCATTCTCGCAGGGGTACGAGCATAGCCCGTACGAATGCGATATAGTTTTAAAGTGGCTTGGAATCTTTTAATTCCTTTGGCCATGCATGGATTTTAGGGTGAACTTCAAAAGCAACTCAAATGCCCACTTGCCGCAATGGTGGCGGTGAAAACGTTTATTGATTCTTGAGCATTATGATTACTGCCCATATACTGATAGGCCGGCTCGATATCGCGTAGGGTGATAGGGACCTTGTGGCTCTTAGTGATTCTTAGAGCCCAGCCACCAGCTCCTTTTGTGCAGCCGGTTCCGAGCTGGGACAGCGCGATATGCCATCTCTCTAGGTCGGTTATTTGCCAATTACTTATGCCGGTTAGTTGCAATAGCACTAGTAAAATTACTATGAGGCCAATCAAGCCGAATTTTCGCATAACAAGCGGTGAGCGACGGCAAAACTCCAGACACCCCTCCCCCGAACGACCCCAACGGTGCGAGGTGTTAAAGTTAAATTGGTTCACAGGAAGCGAAAGGCGCAGTAACTGTCACACTTGCTCTGTGGACACCCGAACCGCGCCGTAAGGGAAGGGAGGATGGTGGGAATGAAAGTGGAAAGAGAGAAAGAGGAGCCGTAGTGGAGGGCTACGGAGTAATTTCGACCACCTGGGGATCTTTAACGTGCGCTGACATCGCACAGCACACGGACGCCACTTCGTTTCGCCTCCATCGAAACGCAGCCGCCGCGGTCGGGTTCGAACCCGGGAACTCCGGCAAAGTAGTCGGGCGTCTTACCACTGCACCACCCCGGCGGGGCGGGTGCAAGGTGTGCACGTAAATTTCTCGGCTTCACTCTCCGGCAACCGACGCATAATCCAGCTTACTAATGGGAATCTGTAGTGACGTCCTTCACGCAGAGTCCTAATTTTTGTAGTGAAAGCTACACTGCGCTCTATAGCATTTCGCGTCGGTGGCCGGGATAGGCCAGTTGTGCGAAATTGAAGTTACCATGTCAGCCGGAGAGGAGCAGCAGGTGCGACGGGCGCTGCGCCGTCGCCACGGCCGCGCGCCCGCTCCACCGTCGAAGCCAAGCTCTTTAATATTACCAGTTGCGAAACTTCCCATAGGGTCCATGTAATAAAAAACGGCGGTTTTAATATAACAATAGTAATAATTGGTTGACAGGAAAAGAAAGGCGCAGTATTTGTCACACTTTTTCAGTGGACACCTGAAGCGCGCCCTAAGGGAAGGGAGGAAAGTGGGAGTATAAGTGGACAGAGAGAAAGGGGTGTCGAAGCTGAGGGCTCCGCAGTAATTTCGACCACCTGGGGATTTTTAACGTGCAGTAGCAAAAATTATTGGACGTAACAGCTGTACAGGTAATTAGGTGAAAAATAAGGAAGAAAAAGAATGATTTGCAGAAATCAATGGCGACAATAACAGAAGGCTTCTATTGACTGCTTCTGTATGGCGCGAAAATGCATAGACACTCGAAAAATTCTTACTAAATCCGGTCACTTTTTGAAGCGGAGTTTCCCAACTAGGTATGATCCAAAAGCTCTGGTCGAAGCTTCGTGTGATGTCACGCGAATGAGCAGTTGTGCGCATGCACCGATACCATGGTAACCACAGAGACTCCACAGGTGTGCCGTGCGCTTCGTCGCCGCCTCGCCGCACGTCGCTCTATTACCCGAACCGCGCGTCGCATGCGCAGCATTGTGCATAAAAGGCGGAGATGAAATAGGCGGCTGTATCACATTTGACACGGATGCAGAGAAGGAGAGTCCAGCCGCTGCTAAAACGGCGGTGTAGACAAGATATTAACTCTTCCGATTCTGAGGCTGATTGCTTGATTTATAGGAAGGGAAAAGCGCGGTAACTGTGTCTCACTTGTTTTCTGTGGACACCTCAACCGCGCCGTATGGGAAGGGAGGAAGGTGGGAGTGAAAGTGGAAAGAGAGAAAGAGGAGCCGTAGTGGAGGGCTACGGAGTAATTTCGACCACCTGGGGATCTTTAACGTGCGCTGACATCGCACAGCACACGGACGCCTCTTCGTTTCGCCTCCATCGAAACGCAGCCGCCGAGGTCGGGTTCGAACCCTGGTACTCCGGCACAGTAGTCGGGCGTCTTACCACTGCACCACCCCGGCGGGGCATCTGAGGCTGTCTCCTGGCACTTGGCTACTCAACGAAGAAAGAATGAGAGTAAGAATGCGAAGAGCGCAGTGGAGACGCCCGAGCAGAGAGAGGAATGGCTTGCCAAATGTAGATTCTAGACTGCCGAGCGTAATAGACGCAGCATAGCCGCCGAGATGCCTATAGAAAGACGTCATTCAACGGGTTGTACACCAGACTACCAAATCGAAATACTGTATAGACAAAATTGAGCCCGCTGCATGCTACTCCACAGATAATCGGGCAGTCTTCGCCTCTGTCCCAAGTCTCTCATTGCTAAACATACAGTGAACACAAGCTCAGCCAGGGAAACGTACCTCTCGCTACGTATATCCTGGCATAACCTGGCACTGCCAATTCTTCGTGACGTTCGCGTTCGAGGAGGAGGAAGAACATTTCTTTCCGCCGAATATGGCGCGCGGCAGCCACCTCCGGGTCCGCACGCAGGCGTCCGGGGAGGCAATCTGTCGCACCGCGGCCGGAGGACACCCGGCCCCGTCTAGGAGAAGAGGTCTTCAGCCTCGGCCGCCAGGCGGACGGCGAATCGCTGAATTTTTTCGTCGGAGCTTCTTAGCGCTGTCTTCCATTTATCGCTAGTTAGTGCATTCGTGTCCCAGGGCGCAATCGCGTTCTGAACTTTGCAGCGAAAGCTACACTAGGAAGCTAGTTTCACCGTTTTACTGCGCGCCGGAAGAACGTCTCGCCAAGCAGTGGCGTCAAGAGGCCGACCCGAGCTTTCGCTACGTATATCCTGGTCTAGCTGAGCTTTTTTTTTTTTTCATTTACCTGTACATTACACATGCGCGTGTATACCTTTACATTTACATATACCTGTACATTACACGTGCTATTTTTTTCAGTGTGGATATTGTTTTTCGCAGGCACACGCAACGTGACGGTTCAGTGCGAAGCGCCAGGGACCTACCCGAACGCCAGCCACTGCGACCATGGTCAGAGGCCCACACTCAAGACGGGGCCGCTTGCCTGCAACATTGAACCCTGCACCGGCAGGTTAGTTAATTCCCGCTCGCTCATTTTTAACCAGGCTTGGGCGTTGTTTTGCGCTCAGTCAAACTTTCATGAAGTTCAGCCTCTAGGCCTATAGCGCCCAATAACCGCAGATCACTACTCAAGAAAGTGATTTCATATGCGTTTTATGTAACCATGAAAAGCTACCTTATTTGTGCGAACAATCTTATTCAGTCAGCAATATACGCAACGCAATTTTTAAGCTAACTACATTAGCACTACTGAAGATGTCGGTGATCAAAAAAAATGATGCTCCCCTGCCCCCAACCCAATGCACGTCGGGGTAAAAAAAAAAAAATCGGTTTCTCTCTTTGGTTTGTGGTGTTTAACGTCCCAAGCGACTCGGGCTATGATAGACGCCGTAGTGAAGGGCTCTGAAAATTTCGATCACCAGCTGGAGTTCTAAACGTCTACTGACATCGCACAGCACACGGGCGCCTTGCCTTTCGCCTAGGATTGATCACTGCAGAAACTGCATTGGGAGAATACGAAAGCGCTAGCGCTGCCATGACGTTTAGTCATTTTTACTTTTTAGTGTGTTCGTTTACTTTACTCATTTTCTATTTATTTTATTTACCACTGTCATTATTTACTATCATTAAATATTGTTTCATTATTGTTATTTTTACATCGCCCAACTGGTTTACCGGAAAGGTGAAATATCTGTCCCATTTTTTATGTGGACACCTGAACCACACCATAAGGGAAATGGATGGTTTATAGGCTTTAACATTCCAAAGCGACTCAGGCCATGAAAGACTACGTATTGGAGGGCTCCGGAGATTTCGACCACTTGGGGTTCTGTAGATTGATTTATAGGAAGGGTTGTTGTTGTTTTGGCTGTAGGAAGAAGGAAAAGAAAATGCACGGGCCTGCTACTGGCTCTGTAGATGAGCCACCTCCGCTGCCTCGTGCTGACAGAAGAGAAAATAGAGAAGAAAGAAAGGGAAGAAGAAGAAACGCGCGCCGCAACAACAGCCGTCGTCCACCACCGAAGCGGTGGCGGGTGCAATGACGGCCTACAAGAGATAAAAATTTGGCGGCAGGCTAGCCCCCGCCGCAAGCGGCGGAGACCTACCTGTCCCAGCCCCGTCCGATTTATAGGAAGGGAAAGGCAGGTAACTGTCTCACTTATTTTCTGTGGACACCTCAACCGCGCCGCAAGGGAGGAAAGTGGGAGTGAAAGTGGAAAGAGGAGCCGTAGTGGAGGGCTACGGAGTAATTTCGACCACCTGGGGATCTTTAACGTGCGCTGACATCGCACAGCACACGGACGCCTCTTCGTTTCGCCTCCATCGAAACGCAGCCGCCGAGGTCGGGTTCGAACCCGGGAACTCCGGCACTCTTGTAGCATGCACTGAGATCGCACAGCGCGGGGAGGTGGGTGGATGCTTCTAGCCCTGCGGGGCTGGGAATGGTAGGCCCCTGCTTACGGCGGAGGCTCGCCTGCCACCAGCGATCATTGTACCTGTTGTAAGCCGTCATTGCACCCGCCACCGCTTCGGTGGCGGACCACGGCTGTTGCAACGCGCGTCTTCCTGTCTACCTCTTCTTTTGAAGCGACAAGCTTCACTATGCTCGTCAACACCGCGCTTCGTGAGCCGAAGCCTCAGATTTGCCCCTTCTCCGCATGCGCGAAACCGAGTGACGTTATGCATGACACAGGTGGGCGTCGTCGCCGCTGCCGATTCCGTCGCCTGACCTTCGCCGCCGTCACGCGCTACTGCGCATGTGCGCCGCCGCTTCTCCTCCTCGATAAGGCACGCTTGCTCATAGAACAGGCGCAGATACTCGCCATGGAAGTAGAAGCAGCAACAGTCAGACGGTGGTGGTGAAAACGTTTATTAAAGATAGAGTTACATGGAGGTTGCTCTAGGGTCAGGCTTAGTGCCCTTCCCCTCACAAACACTAATTGGAGTCCCTAGTACGGGACCCCAGTGGCTTCCGCTGCCGCCATTGCTCGTTTGACCAACGCCTTTTGGGCTTTCAGGTCTGAGCAGGCGAGTAGGGTCGCCTCCCAGTCCTCTCGGGTGGGGTTTGGGTTGTGCAAAGGCAGGGTTGGATGGGCACGCCCACACCATGTGGAAGAGGTTCGAGGACATTTCCCCACAGTGCGGGCACTCCCTGGAGAAGGTACTGTCACTTTCACATCATGGTGTTCATAAGGAGGCGAAGAAACACGCGCTCCTCCACTCTCGTTAACCCTTTATACGGGTGGGTACAGCTGCGTAATTTGTCTGTTTTGGTACAGCTACGTAATTTGAAAGTGTAGGCTGGTGTGAATTCTTCTTCTGAGGAGGGGGACGAGACTGCCCGGTTAGAAAGCGCGCAGGTGGCGGCATCTGCTGCCTCGTTTTCTCCTAGCCACGAGTGGGCCGGAGCCTAGACTATGAAGCGGCGAGATGGACTTCCTACGTACGAGCTGTTTTGCAGTAGCCGGTAGGCCAGGTACGGACGGCGCAGAAACACTGATCCAGAAGTGGTAGCTTGGGAGCTGGCTAAAAAGCAGCGAAGATATGAAAAGCGCAAGGCTAGACGAGCGGCTGAAACGCTAGAAGTATGAGAGGAACGCTTTTCGCTTCGAGATATACAGGCTTAACCTTAGCTAAGTCACAGCTATTTTTTTTTCTATCTTCTCTGTCCGCACGAGGCAGCGGAGGTGGCTTTCAGATATTCCTTCTTCGAGAAACACTACAGACAGTTTTTAATCTAAACGCCTATGTGACCTGCGCTACAACAGGAAAGGCTGCGCGGTGACACTAGGCGGAGTAACTATGCACGCAACAACAGCTACAGAGCCAGTAGCAGGTCCGTGCATTTTCTTTTCCTTCTTTCCATAGTTGCAGCAATAATATCGCACAGTACACGGGCGCCTTGCTTTTCGCTTCCATCGAAAAGCGGTCGCAGCAGCAGGGATCCGGTCCCTCATCCTCAGGCACAGCAGTTAATGAGCGCCCTAACCATTGCACCTCCACGCGTCAGGGCACCACAAGTGAGATAATTGGTTTACAGGAAATCGCAGTATCTGTCATTTTCTCTATGGGTCACCTGGGTCCATTCATTCATTCATAGCATCTTTATTTATAAGGATTGACAAGAATGACCATCGTTATCGAAAGGGTCGCTATCTCCCTGACCTCATGTCATTCAATTGGTGAAAACACTGGAACTGAATGTTCGGCTGCCTCCACTTCCGATTCCGGCGATTTCACCAATCAGCTAGATTACTGGAGGTTACTTTTTTATTAGGTCACGGAGATGGACACACTTTCAATAACGATGCAAACTCTGACCCAGCTGTACAGAGAAAATATGACGGATACCCTTTTCCTTTCCTGGAAACCAATTGTAGTGCATGTTCTCCAGGCGGTGACATTACTGCGGAGCCCTCCACTACGAAACCTTTCTCTTTCCGCTTTCACTCCCACCTTCCTCCCTTCTTCTACGGCGCGGTTCAGGTGTCCACAGAACTAGTGTGACAGATATTACACTTTCCTTTCCCGTGAACCAATTATTATTATTATTATTTCCCTTTGGTGCCCCGCCGCGGTGGTGCTGTGGCTAGAGAGCTCTATTGCAGTGTCCCAGGGTGTGGGATTGAATCCCAGCTGCGGCGGCCGCTTTTTGCTGTGCGATGTGATCATGTGAGTTTCAATTTCAGAAGCCATACACTATGGGGACTCATAATCTGATTCGCTGTTGGATGTTAAACCCCTTAAACCAACCAACCAGCCTTTCTGTTTCGCCTATATCAAAACGCAGCCGCCGGCGGTCAGGTTCGAACCCGGGTACTCTGATACAGTAGTCGGGAATCTCAACGACTGTGACACCGCAGCAAGGCAAAGGAGCCAGAGCTGAAACTGGTGTATGGTGGACAGCTAAACACAATTTAGATTAAGTTCCGGTGTCCGCTGGTCCCTGGAAAAACTAAAGGCACATCACCTGGCGACATTTTGTGGACACAATTAACATATATTGATGATTTCGCATTAATGAAAACAGGTTGCGACGGGTGTACTTGGGAGCGCCCAATGAGGGTGTCCAGGTTGAAGGGGCGGCTGTGGAAACATTTCTATGCGTTTTTCAGTTTTCACAGGAGGTGCTCATTTCCCTTTCATCATGGGCAGTAGTGCCACGCCCGATTGATAAGGCACTGTGTGCAACACAGTTAGCGGCGCGGCCGACAGATGGCACTGCTTCGCATGCGCTGGAGTCGTAATGCGGATTACGCAATGATTGGTGCATAAAGGTGTGCTTAGCACATTCGCTTGCCATATGGGACCACGACGGCGCGTTGGTGACAGTCAATATGAGGTCAGCTTAGCAGCTGGCACTTCGCATTGCATGGTCATCTTTCACGTGACCACGATGCCATGCAGTCGGTGCTCAAGTAATCACGTGTCACATCGACTCGAGAACGCGCGACAGATTCGTGCCAATGAAAAACAAGTGTTCGTATCGTTCCCAGAATCCCTCTCTTCAGCAGCTTCCTAGTTTACATAGCATGCTGTAAACATTGCACAATTTTTGTCTATGAAAGTGTAGGCATTGATTAGCGGTTGCCCTTGGTAGGTAGCGCCATCTAGCGAGTGCCTCCCGCATTAAGACAGCATGTTTGTAGCAGTCACCTGCTGGCTAGATGCAATGTTTGAGAGGCATTCCGAAACATTTCGTGAAGCTCTGGACAGCCGCTTCTCTCTATATTACCAGTTATGTATGCAGCACGGGGTGCGTGCAGACGGCGGTTAACGAGACAGGTGGGCGCGCGCCCCGCCTGAAGACGAGCGTAGCCAGCTTTGTCAAAAGTTTACAAGGGGTTTGCTTCTGAGCCATACCGCATCGCTCGTAATGCCTTCCCAGTGTTCCAAACCTCTTGAAGGTAGGATTTCTTGTCCTACACTGTCCAACGGGAAGGACTTTCAAGAATGATGAAAAAAAAGCACCACTACACATTTTAAATGTAGACACCCTGCGCTCTAAATTTTTGACAGACTTTACAGCCAAGAGCGTCCACCATACCCGTGCCGGGAGTCTCAGCTGGGGACGTCATAAATACTGCTCTTGCTACATTTTTAGTTTCTGTATCGTGCTTGATAATTGGGATTTAAAGGGTCAAGCTAAACAGTTTGGGGTCGTTGCATTTCAGGTGGCACATGGAACCTTGGGGCTCCTGCACGCATGGCGGCCTGCAGAGCAGGCTGGTGGTCTGCGTCGAACCACTGGTGCAGTCTCTCTTCTCGCTAGTCCCCGACGGCCGCTGCGCGCCGCCTCGTCCGCCACATCTCAGGAAGTGCGCGCCCCAGCCGACAAATGGCGCCACACCACTGCCGAGCAGCGTGAAAGCTGCGTCACTGCCATCACGGCTACTGCCCAGCACTGCGTGACGATAGTTGTACAGGTGCGAGTCTGTCACAAGATCCGGGAGCGATTGTGGGGGCCACCTTAAGGAATTCTTGAGAAACATGAGGGAAACAGACACAACGCAATGCTGGCCCCAAAAAGAATTAAAGAGGGTACATTCTGGTGGTGCTTTGATTTCAAATATGGGCGCTGCAGTGTAGGGTTCTAGATTAATTTAGACATTTGTGGCTCTTTAAGTACACTGCCATCACACTAAACCCAGGAAGCCCTGCAGCTGGGATTAGCGGTGTTTCGTTATAGTCTGCTACAGTGCTTGAGCGGGGTGGCGGGAGCAATGTTCTGGTGCTATAGCAGACTATCAAAGAAACATCTACACGTTTGAAAAGGACTGGAAAGAAAGCCGAGATCCCTTTTTCAAGCTATTTGAGAACCCTTTTCAAGTGGTTTTTCACTAACCTTAGCCTGGTGTGTTCATTCGCAAGAGTAGTAGTCACGCAGTAAAGAATAGAGGGTAGTGTGATCTTACATTATGCAGAGAAGGATGCTGGAACAAGTATTCTTGCTGAAATTGCACCTCATTCCCTCTTGCATAGCAGATGATGCTGGTTTCAGTGCCAAGAAAATAAGGCTAAATATTCTGTATAGATCTGTCTCAGTCTTTTACAACAAAATGCTTTCAGGGGCTAGATTATGTACCGCTATCAATATAAAACCAGTCATAAAAAATTGACAATGGCCCATTCCCATTGGTCGCCCTATCTGCCAGTCAGGGCCAACCAATAGGAGCTGGGCATTGTGAGCATTTTGAGACTTCAGTAGGGATAGTTGTTGGGCTAGTTGGTATTCTTAATAGTTCTCAGAAGAGATCAGCCAGTGCTGCGTTCATTCTTCTCATTCTTTTTCTTCGTTTTTTTTTGGTCATGTGCCATTCTGCTGAAAACTATGAACCTAAATAAAGTTTTGAGGCTAGTTTTGTATTGAGAATGGTATGCCATCTGGTGCCAAATTATGCAACAATTACATCGCAAAAACTGTCACAAGCTGATCGGCTAGCCATGCTCCTATTGGTCGATACCGACTGGCATACCTGCCGATCGATACTAGCGGGGCTGATTGACAGGTTTGTGAACGTTTTTGTCAAGTGACTGTCGTGTCATTCAACCCCTGGAACCTGTTTTCCAGATGGTGAAGCCAGTACAAGCCGCGGTAGACATGGCAGCACGGGCGGAGCTGGCAATATTTGGCCTGCATACTCGGCTGTAACATTCAAACAATGGGAACAGGTGTTGAAGATTGTGTTTACACACACCGATGCCACACTAAACACCAGCTAGGTTGCCTTTGGCCAAACGGTGACACGTACGTAAGGCTTTAAGACTGCGACAATTACAACCAACGCCAGCTACAGCTATAATAAAACAGCTATAAAGAAGAAATTGCGGGGTTATTTCGACATCTATTGGAGCCAGGTTCAACTGCAATTTACCTACAATATAAAGCAGGAATGCCGTTAGTTTAATCAGCTTCGTTGTGTCCTTCCCAGGTGAACCCGCCATGATTTCTTGGAATATTCGCATGCCAGGCTGCTGTGCGGCCCGTCGAGCTACAAGTCTGGACTCCTCCAAAAGTCCCGAGAAAGAGAAGTCTCGCCCGAAGCACGTTATAACTTATTTGTTGCCGCATTTTTTTAGCGTTGTCACAATAAAACACATTGCCATGTTCAAGGCTGCTCCAATTGATGGGCAGCAGATGAAATCTTCTGTGCTTGCCACATACTTTATGAATGGTCTACATTTACAAATAGCTAACCAAATACCTTTTTATATGATTTTAGCATTCCATAACTGCTGCGAAATATATGCAATAAAAAATATTTAATTAAATCATTATGACATTAAGTGAAGTTTATACCGTGAAAGATAATCATACTGTTATCAGTGAGCACGGCAGCAGCAAAAGCCAGCAATACGAAAGCTTGCAAGTTATTCATGAACAGCATGAAATGCAGTCCATTGTAATGACCTCTTCAGGCCGCCTGTGCCATCAGCTCACATGTGGGCATGGGCTGGTGACAAATATACTGGGAGACATCATTATGAGCAGGTAAAGCATTCGACTGTTTATACGGAACTCTAATCAAAACAAAGCAGTTGCTATCAAAAGCAGCTTTTTCGCAGATAACACACAACAAAATAAACACCAGGTGCTATGCAGAAGCATGGGAAAGTATGCATGCAGATCAGTTTTGTAATTACAGTACACATGGAAAGTGCAGCACGAATGGCAATCACGCCATTGGCAATGTGTACGATGTGATGGATGTGCACAAACACAAACTCCAAGGTGTGCATGCAGTGCAGTCGACGGTTACGATGCTGATGACGTGCAGGTCGCATGCTGCCACACTACACTGTGCGTACGGCACACCTAGCGATCGTAGAATCAACAATGTTGAGTAGGAACACAGTGCTCGAGGAGAATTTTATGAATTCGCATGGTTTTTATCACCCAGATTTTACTTTGCAAACAAAAAAGGTCTACCAGATTTGCTGCTATCACAAGTTTACTAGGATTTACCACGACTTAGAAAGAGAGATTTTGGTAAATTGTTAGAAAAAATTTTTCGCCACCATAAAGCCAAATGCCATGGCCATTTGACTAACGTTTTTCTCACAAAAAGGATGTTCTGGCAAGGTACGTACTGTCTTTGCCAAAAGTAAACAGGCTGCTTGGTTTGCTTCTTAGCCCTGTCGTGCATCGTTTATAGGACATCCCAAATCCTTAAACACCTGTACGGAAAGAAAGCCACTCACTCTTATCTGCGAAGACCATTTTTTTGCTTTTGGGTAACTCAAGGGCTTTAAACACGGTTGAGGAGCAAACCCTACAGCCTGGCTACTTTTGGCAAATATGGTACATGTGAAACCACAGACATACCTATACTCCATGACAACATCTGGCAACAAAGTGGAAGCTGCGGAGCTGAAACAGTTGCCTCTGTTCCTAATGCAGCAAAATATAGTTGAGGTTTCTCTTAAAAGCCTAGTAGAGTGTCAATATTTCATTTTATATGCCTTTCTTTATGGGGTTTGATGTACCAAAGCAACTCAGGCTATAGAAAGCGTCGTAGTTGAATGCTCCGGAAAATTTCTCACTCGAGATTCTTGACGTGAATAGTTTTAAGACATAATTTTTCCCACAACTGGTAACTTTCAATGCTGAAACTCAGAGAAAACAGTCCTCTTGATAACAGCAAATTTTTTAAGCACCTCTAGCAACAGGAAGCTACAATCTATGGCCCCAGCTGCTCTGGTGATGAAATGAAGTTACCAAAGGGAGAGCAACATCCCTAGCAGTTGGAAGGAGCAACCTGCAGCCCACAGTTTGGCAGAATAACAGTTAGGGATGCTCTGCCCGTGCAGCCTTCTTTTCACAGCCAAGAAAAACTGTTGTGGAGTGTAGCACAATTCATTCTGTGAATTGTAAAGCACACCAACTTCCGGTATCACCTCCTAGCTAGTCTCAAAAGCATTCTGAGCAGTAATTTTCCTTAAAAAGCCTCAATGAACACAGCCTAAAATAAAACACACAGAGTTACAATACATGCCAACTCTTAATTAAAAAAAGAAAGAAGAGGCCATCAAACCCTTTTCAAGCAAGGGGATTCAAACAGCTGTCTTGCGTGCTCAAAGGTAGGTGCTAATCCATTGCATAATAAAACTGACAGAAATGAGCACATTTAACTCACCTTCTTTCATCCCCATATGATTTCTTCTACGTATTTGCCACTATGTGGCACTACCTGACACTGCACTTTTGAAAGAATAAATGTTATCAATCTTGCCCCACTTTGGAATTTGCAGTCTACTTAGGAACCACAAAATTTGGTTTGATTGATTCCACAACACCACATTTTCTTTACATATCAACAATATTTGATCAAATCAGAAAAATTTACTGTACATATGCTTGCAATGAGGTTGCAATTGATCAAAACATGTTTGAGGGTGGGAAACAAAATTATAATAAGGAACACACACACACGCGCGCACACACACACACACACACACACACACACACACACACACACACACACACACACACACACACACACACACACACACACACACACACAGCATTTTTCACTGAATTTTGTCTTTTATTTATTGCAATAAGTGTCAATGAACACATAAAATGGATAACCCAAAGTAAAGCGTTGTACACGGTACCTGAATATAAAATGAGAGCTTAAAGCTTAGTAAAATGTAAAGGCAAAAGTCAGGCTCTGGCCTAAAGCACCAACACATATGCATATGCTATGCCTGTCACAGATACTCAGGGAAGGCTTCAGGAGAATTTTACAGTAGAATCGGTCATTCCAGTAAGAGAAATATAGGTCATTCTGCTTCATCACAAAACTAAATCCACTGATTTAAGCATCATGCCAAAATGTAACTGATTTTAGGAAATGGCACATGGAACAAATACATCAAAAAGCTGTCCATATCGTCTCACTATCAGTACAAGCACCAAGACTAAATAAAGAAATAAGAGTGCACGCCTTTGATGTATATGTTGTACAGAAAAAAAATAGAAGAAACTGGCCTGCTTAAGTAATGTCCAATGCAGTGGTTTACACTACCTTTTACTGGCGCATTCTACCTTCGAGCATACTCACTTCCTCCTAGGGGTCTAAGTGGTTTTTCTTGCAAACCAAACTAAAAATGATAAATGCAAAATAATTTAATAAATGGCAACAGGGGGCAGTGACTGCCAGAGTAAAAATGACTTGAGCATTTGAGGCATCCTAAAAGAGGAGCTAAAAAGCTACGAGACCTTCAGGTAAAGTAGTATGCCTAACCACACGCAACTGAAAAAATACCACACAACTTGAATAGCGCAAAAATGCACTTGAACGAATACTACGAAACGAACCATTGCTTGCTTCGCAACACTAAATACTCCACTTTGTTCAAACTATACATCACAGGAAGTACTGCGTTGGAGCAGCCGCTAGTGTTATGCGTTGCAAATTCTTCTGACGGACGACAAATTTCCTGACACACACGAGACGGATGACACATCTTCACGCGCAACCTTTGTAGAAGGCACAAAACACATCAACGCAACAGCACAAACTTTGCACAAAATAAATGCTTAAAAATTAATACTCACTCTGAGTAAGCTAAAAAATATGACCTTTCCTATCCTGAAATTGCTTTGGCTAATTGCTCGAGACCACTTAAAGAGATATAAAAAGGGAGGGATACACCGTCACTGCTGTTAAGTGTCGCTCCTTTGTAACCGCACCAAACACGGTACCTCAGGGTTCCTGCAGCTGTGGGCGCAGTAAACCGCCCTTCGTGGTACACCTGGAAATACAAGACGTTCTTCAGAACACAATGTCCCCAAGTTGCAAAGCATTTTTGTGTACTTATTTACCTGCCACCGCAAAGGACACTAAAGCTGTGGCCAGAAAACAGTCCTTGCATAACTACAGCAACACTCAGAATAAGTTATACGGACGTAAATGAAGATAATAACAACAGGCAAATGCTTGCTTCACTGTTATGGGCAGAGTATGTACAACAGTAAACAAAATGCTCGCTTTCCTAAAAAATTTGCTTTAAACAAGGCCAGCCTGAATGAAAATATCAAAAACAAAAATGATAATGCTTCATTCACAAGCATCGTGTACCAGCGGAGATATCAATGGAGTCATCCGAATGCAAGCCTAAACGAGCAATGAAAATAATGCAAGGAAACTGACTCAACTGTGAAAAAAGCAAGTGAATGAGAACACATCGCCGCATATGAAAAATGAAACAAACAAGCTCAGTTAGTACAGGTAAGTTGATAAGCAGAGGCAAAAGAGCATGAACATGCGAGACAGAGAATCGGCCTTTAGTGTAAGGACGTCGTGCCCCCATGCGGGAGGCACTAGGAAGAAAATTGGCCGGCGGCCTAGCAGATTACTATCAGGGAGGCTACCAGGAGGCTACCGCCGGTTACTTGGCATTGCTTGTCCAGGCAACAGATAGAGAGCTTTTCCTGCGGCTCAGCTTTTCATGAAGCATTCATCGGTGCTCATATACTGGTCCCTGTTAGGAGCATGCAAAGACAAGGCTGCATTGAGTGTGTTCTTGCCACATCTCTTTCATTTCCTATGGAAACAGCAACGGTGCCCAAAAATGCCGTACAGATTGGTTAAATATAGCGCCGCTAAGGTTTTGCACACGTACAGGCCACATGCACAAAGGCGGATTATGTCTGACAAGCCCTTCTAGCTTACCAGAATGGAGACACGCTGTTGTTCCGTATCATGGGCAGAAGCTGTTCACTGAAACGACTATAATTTCTCTCAAGCTCCTTCTGGTAGTCCCGCTGGTCAGGCCCAATCAGGGTCTTGTTCTTGCGCAATGCCTCAAAGCACCTGAAAGGAGAGAGGGAAACGCATCACTAGAGGGGTATAAGAGGGCCGCATCCTGCACTCATCTTATCATATTATGAAAAAAATGTTATTTAAAGGTTCTGGCTCTCATTTTATAAGAGCAGCTAAGAGCAGCAAATGCTGCACAGTACTTAAACCAGCATTAATAAACCCCTGAATAGATAAACCTTTAGACTAGATGGTGCAGAACTTGGTGCCATCTGGTGGTACATAGGGAAGCTTAGCGGTGTTGCATCCAATGCTATGCATACATTGCAATAAAATATTTCTCCTCTGCTCCTTCCTATATCACTGTATTCACTCAGTTGTACCGTTAGCTTTTTTTCTTTAATGAAAATAGAAGTTAAAAGTCACCCCTTGTGTTATAACCACACCTTGTGCAGAGACATCGTCATCCTTTATTCAAACTCTGCATCTTCCCCTCCTCCCCAGTCAAGTCCGGTTAAAAGAGGTCGGCAGGAATTTAGAATCACTTCACTATATTGGCCATTTCTTTATACCTGGGCTACAAGAAAATACAGAAATATGGCCTAGCTGATTTACTGCTGTTGAAAAACAAAAGTGATCCAGCATTCTGTGAAGACGTTTCGTGAGTGCAAATTTCAAGCTCAAGGTGTCATGTTGTCCAAATATGAACTGAATTTCTGGCCGAGCTCCAAACTGCTGAGGAACATCTGTAAGGTCTCAAACGCTGCAATGATTATCATGAAGGTCACTGGCTTACAACCAGCATTATCCCAACTGCCGTCGGAGGCAATGTCCACTGTGGTTGCTTCCATGACACTCCCGGCAATTTTGTCAGTCGTCGAATCCAAATCCTTTGTTGCAGCATGGCCATCATCAGTGGAAATGAGGACATGCCTGATAAGTTTTGATGCAGGCCAGGACCGTTCTCCACAGGAACCATCATCTTCCTAGTTGAAAAGCTATCCTGTGCAATCCCAAATTTAGTTACGACCTGTTCAAGTGAGGAAAAGGATAAGAACACATACCGCGCCCTTAAACAAACCCAAAAATTCTACAACATACATACGAAGCAGCAGTGTGCAGTGAACACACTTTACGGTCTCTCTACGGAAGCACTAGCATACAGGGCGGCAAAGCGCCACCTTGACGATGTTGTATTCCCTATAGCTTACTCTATGACTAATCATTGACTGACCATGACCTGACCTTTGACCTCCAACTTGACTTTTAGATTTAACCTTCCACCTAGACTATGAGCCAAACCAGCATTTCTCAGCACTATGACACTGGTGTAACTGGGTTAAGCCTTTTCTACTTAGTTTTCCTTGAGTACCACAAAACAGGTGCTCACTTTCGGCTGAAATCACGGAAACACAGCCTCAGCTTGTGCTGCTGTAGTGTGGGCACACGTGCAGGGTTGACCAGGTCAGCGAGGAATACCCGGGCCACCTCCAGGGGGCCCTGGTTGACGGTGGTGCCCATGCTGCCCTGAAGCACCATCTGCAGGATCTTGGGGTCAGCCGGCTCCTGCTGTGTGGCCTGTGCCAGCTCGGTGGTTTTCTTACGAATGTCCTCAATGGCCACCTCGATCGGTCGCAGGACCACCTGGGTCATGTCAAATCACCACCGTCACTGTAGTACGTGTTTGCCTCAAACTGGTTTGGTTCTTCCCATTTGTTACAGCGATATTCACACAATCGGCATGCTTGGTTAGGAGACCAGCACTCGTGCGATGGGAATACAGTTAAACCTGTATGTAACAAACTTCAACTGAAAAAAATCATTGATATAAGAAAGTATTTTGAAACACCATGCATTTTTAGCTCCATTAAAATGAAGCAATTATTACTGCTATTTTAATCACTCTTTTAATGTAATGAAATTTCGTTGCTGGCTCAAGATGAGCTCGAGGAAAATTGTACCAGGAGCTCAGAAGGTTGAGTGGGGATTGTACCTTCTGAGTGTATCTTCAGCTGGGAAACTTACACACTGTCTTTCTTAAGCTCTAGAAACAAAAAGTGCCAACTGGCTTTTGAGCTTTGTGGCAAAGGTCAATTTGTATACCTTGAAATCACTGCAGCAACGTTGAAACTGTACTGACTCTATGACTGAATGAAGTGTGAGGTTCATACTGATGCATTACTTGATGCCTCTGATGGAATTCAGTAGAATCTTGGTCTTCATTTTATGGAATCAAAATTTTCTAACATAGAAATGTAGAGGCCTTAAATATGAGCCGATACTTAACACTCATTCATATCTAGTGAACAGTGCCCTGTTCATTTGCACTGTCTTTTCGCAATATCTGTTAAAATTTTAGTAGCATAAATCAGGGGTTCTGAGTTGTTTTGATGTTGAGTAACAACAGCAGTTTCCAAAAAGTCCTGGAAAACAACATGCACCTGCTTCTGCCCCTTCCTGCCGTAGATGCCTGCTCCGAGCATGCAAAAAAAAAATTGTTTTGGTTTCGTTTAGTTCCCAGCACAAGCTATTCCAATAGACCTACACGTAAAAAAAGGTGGGAAAAGTTTATCAAATGAAGGCCAAAGCATTCACCTGCACCCGCTCTATGACCTGGATGCGTGTCTTGACGTAGGGAAACGAGTTCGCTGTGGTTACGATGGTCTTCCGCTTGTACTGCTCGTGCAGATCGCCATGCGCTCGGCCATCAGTGGTAAAAGGTGTAGCATACACAAAGCGTCCTACGAAGAGAGTTGAATAGGCAGCCCAAGGGAGACCCAAAAACAGTGATCAGGATAACGCGGCTCCACCAAATCTCACGAAGACGTGCCTAGCGCCGGACTTACTTATGTTGTAGTTTTTGTCAAAGTAGGTCACCCGCTCGCGCAGCTCGTACATGTCGAAATAGGGCTCCACGTAGGTTATCTGGATGTACGCCTGCACAAAGCAAGGAAGGATGACGTCAGTTATTGCACACGAAAAACCATACATCCCTTCCCTCCTCCTTTCATTTCTCTACTCCTAAGAATAACTATCAATAGCTTTCTCTCTGGTCCAGTTGTTGGAATAAACATTTCAACTTTTGAAGTAAACATGTGGCAGGGAATCGTTCCAGCTTCCACAGCTTATGCGATGGCTTCCGTTCTGGCTTCCAAAAGAAAGAATCCAAGTTGTTTAGGAGCCCGTTTAAGGGCTCTTGGTATTTAAGATGGGCTCTAGCAAAACTGCGATGGAGTACGGGCTCAGCAGATGTAGTGGACTAGGACCAGACGGTGTATACGAAATCCTGTCATGAGAAAATTCATTGATGTTGCATGCATAAGAGCCATTGTATACACCACTCCCAACACCACACGAAATGAACTTCGAACCATGCTTGACCGTGTATATTGGACAGACTGGACAATGTGTAAACAGAAGGTTTCAAGAAAACTCTTGCAACAGCAATACTTCAAAATCATCAACTGACCTTGCCCTGCACCACTGTTTGTGCAGCTGCAACTCTGTTCCTTCTGGTACAGTGGTTCTTTTTAGGCATGAAGACCACCCACCAATGAAAAGAACGGAACTGTATTGCATGCAAAAATCTAGAGAAACTTGCGTTAGTCGCCCCCATCAACTGTTACAAAAAATGAATCGGTTTAGCGGTGAAGACTGCGTATCAGTTCATTGCGATAAAGATGTGTTTAGTGGTCTTATCTTCTGCAGGTCAGGATTGTTTTCCGATTGCTGGACACATGCACAACCTTGTTGGCTAGGCACCTTGTATACTGGATTTTTTTTTGTGATATAAATTCTGTTCTTCCTGTAATAAAGCCCAGTTGGAGACAGCTCTTTTCTTGTCTCCGTCTTCTCTCCGTCAGGGTTTACCGCGCTGTTGTTCCATCATGAATATATGCCAACTTGTCCAAATTCCTTCATTTATCCAGCACCGCAGACTTACATGGGCACTGGCCACGACCATGCCAGCGGTTCAAATTATCTGGATTTCCAAATTAACGAGGGCAAAGTTAACTGACTCTACTGTAGAGAGGTTATGATCATAGTGTCCAAAAGATGCAAGACGTGCTATGGAAATTAGAATACATAGTGGTACATGCCATGCCAAAGACTCTTCTACTTAATTAAAACCAACTCCTTGTTACACCTATTCTTCTATCTTCAAGCCAGTAAATGTTACCCTTGCCTTTCACCTTCACTAGAGCAAGGTCAGCAGAAGTGAGCTAATTACTGTTCCATGTCATCAAGAGGAAGGAAATAAATAATAAAAAAGATAAAAGAAAATGTTCACTTTTTCGGGATGAAGGCGTGAGACGTCAACCATGTTGGAGTCTTTGATGACCTCCACATATTCCTCACCAAACCGCTCAGCGTAGAAGCTCTAGAAACAGACATGAGAGGCAAGAAGCAATTAGAAAAAGAAAGCTCTATTTGCAGAGGAACAAGCCCCCAGAGAGGCCTATTGACACAGTCACCATGATGGCTGTTACCTCAAGTCTGTGTGATATTTCTGGCAACTTGGTCAGGGTGGGCTCTTTGTAGATAAACTCTTCACCATCTAAGTCTCCGAACCGCGGGCCGTAGAAGCCCACTCGGAAGTAAGTGCCAAACACCCTCTTGCCGGCCTATGGAAAGAAAATAATAAAACCAGGTCTGTTGAACACATTGTACTTTCAAGCAACTTCTAGCTCCCAGGCAATCGATAACCTTTGAGTGGATAGTGCTGAACAGTTAGACTACAGCTAGTTACAAGTCAAGAATGCAGTGGCGAAATTTCTCGAAGGAAGCCCTCTAACCAATGGCGCCGACAGAAAGGAAGCTCCCAGCATTTGAGGCCCAAAAGGACTTTTCCCCTCTCATGTCAGCAGGTGACAAAGGGCTTTGTGTTAGCGACCGGTGCAACCTTTAGCGACCTTTAGGCTAGTGTCCTTCCCTCTGGAGGGGAGTATTAGCATTGAGAACTGATACCATTGATAGGAGGGCCTCCTCTGAAAAGTATTTGCCGCTGCATTCTTGACTAGTAACCGACCGTAGTGACTCATAAATAAGACAGGTAAGTACACAAACAGCGGAATAAGATCTTAATTAATATTAAATACTTTGCCTGGTTAATTCACTCTAGCAAAGTGCGCAAAGGCTCTTTGAATGTTAAGTTAATAGAGTTGTGTGATTAGAAAAATTATGGCGTGAGGCAAATTTGAATAACAATTAAAGTGAAAATTGAAAATTGTGGAGTGAATTAATTGAATAAAGTATTTTTTTCCAGTACTGGTGGCCAGTTAAATTTTCGGCAAATCATGGCTAGCAAAACGTACAGGTATGTGATTAGCAAATCTTGGACGTAAAGCAAATACGAATTATGAAAACAATCACAAACAGAATATACTTTCATATCATTTCGAAAAATAGTGCAGAAACCTGAAAACAAAGAAAAATACTTTTCCGTGAAGCACAGCTATGAAAAGAAACAAAAATACTGCAAGAATAATTTGTTTCACGCAACATCGGCACAATTTCTTTTACTTCTAAGAGAGTACCAGGCATTAAATAACAAAGCAAGAATAATACAGTAATACTTTTTTTTTTTTAGATTATTTAATAATGACTGCTGTCAGTGAAAAAAAAAAAGTAATACCACAGCTTGCTGACACATTTACATCGAAAAGGAAGTTTACTGAATACTGTCACAAAGCACTGCATGGAGTACATGCCTCCTTTCAGGAGAAGTTACGTTGATGGTCAATTAATAGCGATACAAGGTACCGGCAAACTGTAACTAATTGGTCCCTGGATGAGTTCTGAGGCAAACGATGCGTAGATATTCGCGCTCCACATTTTTCAGGGCTATCCAAGATTAAAGGTAAGGGTAGGCATGCTTTTTGGTACAAGCAGGGTTCACATCAAAGTTTTGAAACCAGGCGTTTTCCCCATGTGAATATCCTCTACGTGAGTGTCAAGGTAAACTTCCTTGCATAAACTTTGGTGTCACATTTTATGATGTGTATCGGGTATAATGAACTCATTTTTGCATGAAATTCTGGCTAATTATAAAATGGCTTAGCTGTCTAACCATGTTGAAGCCACAAGCAAAGCAAGCCTTCACATATAAGGTTCACAGGACATCAGCATCATAGAAATCTGCTTCTGAAACATCATCATCATCCGCCTGACTGTACCCACTGCAAGGCAAAGGACTCTCCCATATCCCTCCAATTAATCCAGTCCTGTGCTAGCTGCATCCACCCCTAACACCCAACACTCTGCCGCCCCCTTCTACGCTTTCCTTCCCTTGGAATCCAGTTTGTTACCCTAAGCAACTATCGATTATCCTCTCTTCACACTACATGTCCTGCCCATGCCCATTTCTTCTTCTTAATTTCCACTAGAATGTCAGTACCGCGAGTTATTTCTCTGACCCACTCTGCACGTTTCTTATCTCTTAACGTTACCCCTACCATTTTTCGTTCTATAGCCCTCTGTGTTGTCCTCAACTTAAGTAGAACCCTCTTGGTTAGCCTCCCCGTTTCAGCCTCATAGGTGGGTACAAGTAAGATGTGACTGTTGTATACTTTCCTCTTGAGCGATACCGGTAAGCTGCTAGTCATAATCTGAATATCCTCCATATCTGAATATCCATTTCATATTTTCCCAAAGAGCAAAGTGAGTGTGAGTGACCTAAAGCTTCCAATTACTGAACTGGAAACCATTGCTGATTATTACAACTGCAATTATTAGTTACAATCAATTACTGCAATTTGAGCTGAAAGTTTTCATTTACGTGAAACAACTACGACTACAACAGCAGAGGCCACAGCCATACAAAAAACTTTGACCACACTCTAGCCTTGCCTGCTGATCAACTTTGGTGAATGCCTCGTGAAGCTTGCTATGGATGTTGGCCAGTTTTTTGTAGTCCCGCTGAGCTTCTGCAATCGGTATGAGGATTTTGTAGACCTCGTTAGTCGCTTCGTACATCCCTGCCTGGAATACAATAAGCAGCAGTTAACAACCGCCGACTTTTGAGACAGCACAAATGTGAGACTCGAAGTTTACAATGAAGCCCACGACAGTACTACGCACACATGTGCTGACAACAATTGTCATCCAAGTGTAATCTTAAAAAGGCTCTAAATCCTTTCTTCTTCCAGTGTTTTTCATCGCAACCCAGCTTTAAATGTCCCATTCACACGTCACCTTAACGCAGAGGAAACAAGCCATCAAAAGTGCGCCATCAACGCTGAAACATTGATCACTATACCGTCTAAAATCCATCGTTTGGTGCACTACCAATAATTCCTGCAGATATCAGTGTAGTCTAGTCATAACTGCCAGCATGCCAACCATTCTACTGTACTACCGGTTGCCTAACACATCAGTCTTGCGTGAAGTAATAAACTAAAATCTTGATTTTAATATTTACTAGCCACCCTCATCCCTGCCCTCAGCAGCACTTACCAGGGAAAAGGAGTTGGCTGCCTGTTCCAGCAAGCCGACCAAACCGTTCTCTGTAAAGTATTTTCCAGTACAGATGCCTTCTTCATCAGGTGACAGTACATCATCTGAAACCGCACTCTCTTCTAGGATGTTCTGAGAAACATTCTGGAAAAAAAAAAAGAAAGAGACCAAACACAATGCACGATGCAGCAAACGGCAATGTTTGTACTGTGCAGCAGAGCAAGCGTGAGCATCATCTATAAATGCTGAATGTCACTCCATCTGCGCATGCACAGTATACACAGAAGGAGCACCTAATCTGTATTCAAGCAACAGCATAATTATTTTGATGCTCAGAAAACAAAAGACTGACATGGCATGTCCTCTATGTAACAAGCCTATCAGCATGTCACTGTGCACCAGTGAATATGTATAATGGATGCTCTAGCCAATGCTGCTGTACAGATTCGAACAGTCAGAACATTACTCCAGAATTGAAGCATCACACGTGCTATTGAACACTGCCTCCACAAACACCTTTTATGTTTATGCAAAAAATAAATAAATAAATAATATATTTTTTCAACGAACAGAGTTTACCAAAATTTGCTTTCTAGGTTCACAAAAACTTTGTTTTGTCGAAACTTCGATGCTAATTCGCTAAATTGAGAGAAAAAAATTACATGCATTTTAATGAGAGAAAGAAAATAATATGAAACAAGTTTCTTTACACTGTGAACTTCCTTATACGAAGGTTCACCATATCGAGTATCGAATGTATTAAGGTTGAACTTTATCGGGTGACATCCTTTCCAGGGAAACATTAGGACAGGACACTAAACAAAGCTAAACATTCCCAGCGGCTTTTCTCTTGACCATTCCTCAAACAAAACTGCAACATAAGGCAAGCTCCGTACTCTGCATAGTCACCCATACAAAAAAGAAGTCGTCAGCTGAACCTTAGTTGAAAGAAATCACTGAATATCATTTAAAGCTTCCCATCTCCACTTGTACGTATTTAAGAAACATTATGAGAAGCATTGAAAACTGGCTAATGTGGGTGCAACCACTTTTCTATTAAGTAAGCTCAGGTATTTCACTTGTACAAAACAGCAGAGCTCCGGACTTCGTCATCCTAAGTGACAAAAACCGAACATGTGTCAAGGTCAGGCAAGGAAATGATGCCAAGACAAAGCTGCACTTTTCATATATAGGAGAGGGGTGCACTGGTTTTGCTTTAGATCACTCAAAGACATGCATGTCAACGTAAGGTCCAAACTTTCTCCTAACAGCAATTAGAGTCACTACGCTGAGTAAGAACTGCAATGCGGAGAAATTAAATTGCACGAATAAACAGTGAATTTAAGAACAGACAGGCCGCACACACACCTCAAAGGAGACGCATCCGATGGGTAGGTAGGGCTTGTACTCCAGCATGTGCAGGTACTCGGCAACCAAAGCTGCTGAGTGGACGAGACAGTGCGCAGCCTCAGCATGGTTGTTCCTCTGCAGGACAGAAAGCGGGAAATGCAGGGAACGGGTGAAGTGAATTACTTTTATCTGTAGACCCAATGCATGGTGTGAATCTCCAGCCAAAGCGGCAGACAACCTTGTATGCGGCTGTTTCGAATACAAATCAAGTGAGGATCTGGGGGTAAAAAAATTCCTTCGAATATCGAATATCTGATCAGAGTGCATAATCTACTGAAAAAGCCTTTATAAATTTTTATAGAATACTGTAAACTGGTTTTCTGCACAGAAGGACCTGCATAAAACTGGGTGGAATTATCATGTCACTACTGATTACAGCTAACGCTCATTAATTCAGCCTTGAAGGGTCCAGAAAAAATTCCCATCAAATGGACTTGAAAAAACTGCCAAAAACATTTGCATCAGAGTAATTTTATCTGACAAACAC
This sequence comes from Amblyomma maculatum, assembly GCF_055883805.1. Classification (NCBI taxonomy): domain Eukaryota; kingdom Metazoa; phylum Arthropoda; class Arachnida; order Ixodida; family Ixodidae; genus Amblyomma; species Amblyomma maculatum. The sequence continues at coordinate 116,062,388 of NC_139351.1, read as the reverse complement.
CTTGAAGCTGGTTCCTGCATTTGAGATGAAATTGAAGTGAGCATGACGTTTTTTTCCCGGTTTCGTCAAATGCATTGCTTTTCGACACAGTCGGGAAGGTCCCTCTTTACAAAATGTGATGGGGAATTTCCTTTTTTGTTAAGAGGCCTGGCACTGCACGTCGACATGGTCAAAAATTGCAGTGAAGCAGCAATACGGTAAAACTGAGTCGAATTCGAACATTTTCGATGCATTCAGTATTTCAGAATATTCGCAAATTTCAAATAACAGTTTTTCAAATACGAATAAGAATTGAATAACTATCATATTTGATTTGCATACAAAATTTCAAATATTCGTGCACCCCTAGTATTAAGTGTTCACCTCTCTCTTAGCATTGGCTTTCACAAACACCCATCCTCACATTTACAGTCAAACCTTGTCACAAGAGACACTCAAGGGACCCGAAAAAGATGTCTCTTGTAACCAAAAATTCAGACCAACTCGTATGTGTGGCAGTTTAGATTTCCTTATCTAAATTCTGTTCCATATCAGCGTCCTTTTTTTGTTGTAATATGTCAGGAACCAAGAAGGAGTGCCTTGCCCTGAGGCAATAAATATCGATTTAAAAAAAAAAAAAAGGAGTGCTTCCTCTTGACTGGGAAATCAAAATGTTCTTTTAGTTTCAATCACACAGGAATGTGATGATGGTGGCTCCGTACGAGTCAGCTGCCTTGCATGAGCGCACCTGGGTTAATTGTGTCTCTTCTAAGTAGTGAAGAAGTTACTTTAGGGACCTGCAAAAGTTGCCCTTAGTAAGTGTCTCTAGTATGCAATGTTGTTAACATGGCAAACATAGGAAAACCAACCAAACCATTTTCATGTGTCTCTTATAACCGAGTGTCTCTTGTAACCATGCCTGAACATTCAATGTTTTGAGCAGTGATGAGCAGGGTGAAATGTGGTAAGGCCCTTGCCTCGGTGTGCTTCTGTGCCATGTTTGCAAGCCAGGTCAGGCGCAGGTCGGGTGAGTTCTGGTAGCCCTTGGCGATGCGGTACATGAGGTCAAGCAGCATCTCGGGATCCTCCTGGAATTCCTTCATCTTCACCGTGTCCGACAGGATCATGTGCAGGTTGAACACTAGATCTCGAACCTGCAAGCGCCGCAACAAAATTTGCAACCAATTCGAGCCTGGTATGACATTCAGGAAAACTACGCCTGCTCACAGGAGGGGAAGAAACTGTTGGTAAGAGTATGCATTATAAAAATATAGAGACGCATGCCTGTTACATAAAAATTCATCCTCAGCATCCACCATGTGTAGAGATGCCAAGCCAAAGAAGCAAGACTTTATTACAACAGACAGAAGGAATGGTTAGAGCTAAGGGAGGCGAAAGTGATGAAAGCCTTTTTGTACAAACAATAGATGGCGGCACCACGACTTGAAAAGGTAGTGGAATAAGGCTAAAGGAAAAGATTCCCAAAAAGCCTACGAAGAATTCCAGGGGTGCACTTAAGTAGACTTCTCGGGTGCAGCAATGCAAGTTCTGTCACGCCGCCTGGCGGAACATGGAGAAACTAATTAGTCCATTGTTGCCATGCCTGAAACGCTGACATTTGGTCATATCGACTGACCATGGCTGTGTGAAAGTCAGGCATGGTATAACTGGAACAAATGTCCACACGTGTCCCTACGAGTGAAACAATCTTGAGTACATCTTGTAGATTTGTCTATCCCTTCAGAAAAGATAAAAACTCTACAGACTAATGCGTCAGCAATCCTTCACTTCCGGTAATCTTATCGTTCATTGCACCCAGCTTGGTAGAACCACCATTAATAGTGCCGAATCGTTAGCCTGAATATAAAAACCAGACTAAAACTTCAGCTACGTTAAATCATGATATAAGGCGTGGCGCACCTGGGAACTTGACTAACCTGCTCTGGAAAAGTAGTCTCCTGGAGCTCCAGATCTTCCTCAGCATAGACGAGGATAGTCTTGAGTGACTTGCGCAGAAACTCCTCGTTGAAGGTCTGGCTTGTGCCAACAAGCGAGCTCAGTGACATGGTCACCTGCATCTTGACCCTGGCAAAGTTCTGCACACACACACCAAAAAAGAAATAAAGAAGAGCGAAAATCTCCCCGAGGATAAATTATCCCAATGTGCTAAGATTAATTATTTGCTTGCATGGCAAACAATGTGATAAAACTACAAACCACAAGAACACAACCAAAGGACAATGAAAATAAAACTTTTTCCCAAATACTACGCCAGCGCAATTGTTCGATGAAAGAGCACATTTACAAGAATGAATTTTCTCATTACTGATGTGATGAAAGAGAATCATTAATTACCTCGGTAGCAGCGTGAATGAGCTGTATGGATAGACATTATGCTAGGAAGCAGCAGCACGTCACAGCTAAACACATCTATGTCTATTACTGAAAATAATTTTCGTTCATATCTGAAAACTCAAGGCCAGCCAACCATCCCCAAGAATTATCTGAGCATGTTTTGCACCCTTCCCCAAGCGAGACAGAAAAGCCACCACTGACGTTTCCAATCTCGAAGTTCTGGCGCATGAGCAGATAGAGGGAGGCCGAGGCCTGGGACCGAATGCTGCTGATGCACGAGCTGCAGTGTCGCAGCAGCAGCAGGCACAGGTCAGCACACTGCTCCGTCTCCTCCTCAAAAAGCAGCTCTGGAAACTGGAAAGGGAAAGGAGGCAAAGGCCTCACACACATTCTTCCACAACACCAAACCTGGCGCCATGGCACTTACGGTGGAACAACTTCAGTGGCAACTGAAAAGAAAGCATGAAATAGCGTCTCTGGATTAGGAAAAAGTGTGAAACTTGCAATTCATGCTGAGAGGTAGGCAGGTTGATATCTAAAGAACTGACCCCTGACTAGACCAGATGAACATCTCCACATTTAAGGACTGAATGCATTACCAAAAAAAATTCTGGAAATTCCCAAAGCTGGGAACTAAAACAACAGTACAAGGACTGCCAGAAAGGAATTAGTTCTCAACAAAGCTAAGGCTAAAACAGCAATTTGGGCGAGTTGGTACGTGTTCATTTTTGCTCACAGTGCAGCAAAGATGAGGCGAGAGACGAAGGTATAACATGAACTCCATCTTTGGCGTGCTGCGAGTAACAATGAACTCACTGAAGCTACACTGCTTCATTATGTGGTGATACGTCAAAACAGCAAGTGCACTTCTCTTAAGCAATAGCGTCTACTGTGCCAGTGCGTGACATAGTTTCCAATTCCTTGCCAATGTGTACCTGGGCTAAATAAAAAGCCAACCCAACACGAGGAGGCATGTAGCAGGCCTGCTTAGCAGGTAGCGTACCTTGAAGACAAGTGAGCGCTGTGTGGCGAACAGGTTCTGAAGCACCAGCGTACTCTGGTTGCAGTCGAGGGCATGCAGCAAGACACGAAGCACCGTGCCCAACACACTCTGCAGTGCATCCGACTGGGACACCACCTGGGGGCAAAATGTGCAAGCTCAGCAAGCCATCACACTTACTGCAAATGTCGCCAATGAATATGCCACCCATCAGTGCCATGTGTCACTTAATATAATTTACATATCGCTAAGGCTACAGCACTATTTTCTTCCTTTCTTCATCTCTCCCAGCTTCTGTGCTTGCAATGCTTTTGGCTTACTACATAGTTTGTGGAGTTTTACGGCCCAGAGCAACACTTTACAATGAGAAACACCATAGTAGAGAGCTTGATTAAATTAGACCACGTGGGGCCATCACAGTAGGTTCCTGACTTGATACAAAATCTTATTAAAGCAAAGCCAGGCATTAAACTTAATATCACACAGACTGCAAATCTTAACGTGCCAAGTCAACAAGAGGTGCATCACTCTTGCAGAGCATAGAGGAGGAGGAATCAATATTTATTAAGCCCGAAATAATTCGGTGGTGCATGCAAATATGCTCCAGATGTAGCGACACAAAAGCAAATAAATACTGTGAAGTTCTGCACAGTAGTGGAGACACTGCCTTTGAAGGAGTGTTACACTTTCAGGGTCTGTTTTCTGTGCACAAACAAAACCAGCGTTTTTAAGCTCAGAAGTTTTAAAATTTACTCTCACCAAAAGGTACTACCAAAGTCACAGCCGGTTGAAATGCGAGGGAGTCCTAAGACAGGAGTCACACCTGTATGATGAGCTCGAGCACATCGAGGATTGTCGTGGTGACCTCTGTGGCAAGGTTCCCCTCAATGTGAGCCTCCATTTCCACTTCCACTTTGGGCCTGGGAGCAATAAATGGCGAGTTAGGTAATGGGACTTTTCAGAAGCACCAGCTTTCAACTTCATTTCAACCCCTAAAGCTTCTACATGCATAACTGGCTTCTCTAGCAGAATTGAAGGCCCTTGAGAGGACAAAACACTTTCACCGGGAACATGCCCAGAAAGAAAATTACCTAGAAGAAAAGTTCTGAAAACTATGAGAAACTCTCCTTCCTAATGTCTCTGCATACAATGTTGGCTTCCCTATATAATAGATTAAAGGTCTCTAGAGGCAAGATTCAATTTGGAAGAACTTCCTTAAGAAATACTACTAGAAGGGAAATGCTCTAGAGACAAAATTCAATCCCAAAAGTTCCTTCAATGCATTTCTGTCTGAAAGTGCATAAAGCATACTGTACCTGTCATAGTTTTCTGAGCCGTGACGCCATTGAGTTTGGTCCTTGCGCCACCTCAGCCGGTCCCCTTGCGTTGGCGTTTGTGGTGTGCCACTGCGTTCTGAAAAAACAAAAGGGGGGCCAACAGAGAGAACAGGGAACTTGTTGGCTTCCAGAAGAGCAGGCAAGCCAAATGAACGAAGAGAAGCCAGAGGCAATGTTTTGTTTACGTTGGATCTGCTGTAAACTTATAACTTCTGCTGTCACCCCCAATGCCTTTACATTAATGATTTCTTATGATTTCTGTCTCAAGCAATTACTGATTGGAACAATTTTCGTAAAGCACTAAGATCTCTATCAGGCATCGATTTGTTTAAATCTACTCTAACTACTTATTTTGGCACTACAAGTTAATCCTACCTTATAATTATTATATTCAAATTACCTTGGTATGTTTGACTAATCTTTCATAGAGTAAGCTGGATAAATTACTTTTTCTGTACTCCCCTCCATAACGGCCGGCCTGTGTCCCACAGAAATAGGTACAGAGTAGCCGACCGATTTTTCGGAATACAATAATACGGACTAGCACAATATTTTGGACTTCTTTCGGGAACCATCAAACGCCCCATAGGAATGTGTTCATTTTCATGACCAATACTTCGGACTCTATTGTGTCCAAAAATTAGATTTTTTTGGACCAAATTTACCACTAGCAAACTGTGGAGATAACATTTCTTGGCCGAAGGCTCGTTTCTGTTTGGCATAATGTAGATGAGAGCGAGCATATTGTCGCAAACAATCGGTTTTGCGCGGCCGTGAAAGCTAGGCGAAGCAGTCATTCGGATAGACTGGCTTGGCTTTCTTTTCATCGTTGCCGTTTCAGGCAGTGGCAGTAAGAGAACGCTCGTCGTTTTCATTGCAGTAGCTTACAAAGAGCACGCAATCGGACTCAAAATGGAACGCGCCACGGCTCGCTTAAACACCACCACCACCCGTGGGGGAAAACAGGGGAAGGGGGAGGGCTTCAGTGCATATACGGAGGCTCTCGTTTCACTCGCTTTTCTCCCGTGAATTTCATCTTGCAATCTTCGTGATGAAAGCATGATTGGTCAGGATATTCTAACCGGAAGGTTATAAGTGGTTACAGCTTAGCATATTGATCTGTTTCTTCGCGGCTCCACAGCACATGCAGTGACCGCCTTCAGCGAGTTACATGCTTCCTGGCGGTGTACATCCTGTCACGTCGGCACCAACCAGAGCACACGTGCACTGGTGGCCGTACCTGCCGTATAGGGAACCCAAGCTCAAGTTTCGCCGCGCGATGGCAGCGCCGCATTCCTGGCATGGTGGCGAAATGTGAAACGATGGGACGTCGCCGGAGCAGACGCTCCGCTAGCTTCCTGTGCACGTACGGCGATCGAGTAGCGCCTGGCGGTTATTTGGCGATACAAAAACGCTTCCGCTGATGCGAAACGGAGGTACTAAGTAGCATTGTGTCATGGGTAGCCACAATAGTAAGCGAAGCGCCAAACGACGAGACTCACGTGTGGAACTTTGCAGATTTCATTGGAAGCGTTTCCATAAGACCTGTTTTCCAACCGCATGACAGCATTCCGAGAAGTCTCGCGTTCTTTGTGGAAACGAAAAGGGCCAATTTTCCCCTTCTCCATAAACTCAGAAATGTTCGACAGTTGACAAAGACGTCTTAGAGAGGCATCAAAAGAGTACAATGGTTTAACACCATCTATACGAAGTGAAGGGGGTAGAGGATTATCCTGCTCTTCGCTCCGCGCGTGTCTTGCTTTGCCGATTTTCTGTGCTCTCTCCCTGCTTTGCGAGCGCTCTGAAAGCAACCAAATCAACAGATGTCCAGCGTGCGACGTCCGCGATCGATAATGATGTGTGAATGTGCCCTATGACCAAGAAAATATCTAGGAACGAGGCTTTTTTTTTTTTTTTTTTTTTGGGGGGGGGGGGGGTGGAAAACATGCTTGGCTGAGCCGCTTTTACAGATTTCCGCAAATTGGCCAATACATGAACCAACATTATTATTATTCATAACCAAAATATGTTGGAAGTGCAATACAAAAGCGATCCTAGTTATGGCTCGATTGACACTACTCGCATGGAGCACCCTATTCGCGTCACAGGTTTCGTAAATGTAAACCAAATATAAATGAAGCACTACCATTTAGTAAGAACCGAAATAAAGCACGATTGTAGTACAAGCTTGGATTTCACCTTCCTTCCGAGCCAGCGAGCCGGTTATGTCGCGTGCAGCGCGCGGAGCACGCATGCGCTTTTGAGACTGCTAACGTTCGTGCCTTTAAAGAAACATCTCCTTCGGACCATAGCTTATTCTTCTACTGCAAGATTTGCTTTAGTAACATCGTAATAATAAAAACAAAACCATATATAGATCTCATGCTACAGGCCAAAACAATAATCAACAAGCGAGCAACTTTACCTCAGAGTACTGATAATACTTCCGCAGTTTTTAAACATATTATATACGACAATATAGTTGCATAGCCGACTTACCTCGAGATAAACTTCCTACGTTTTCGCTGACGTGGGAAATGCATTCACAATCAATATTTACTCATCGCCGTCTGTCGTCTGCTCTACAGTGCTGACGTGAATAAAAATCTTCTCGCTTATAATTACGTTTCTTCCATGGAAATACGCGGCAGGTTGTCCAATAATCAAGACGGAATGCAGGCGGCATGTTGCGATGCGCGTCAGGGCGCGTGCTCGTTCGAGAGAAAGCGCGCGGCGCACGTCGCGAAGGCAGCGAGCCCAGCCGGCGGCGTCCCAGTGTGTGTTTTTCTGCCACAGATGGCGTTGCCCATCAGGAGCCGCAGCGCCGCCCAGCGATGCTTTGGGAGCCTATTGGATCGCGCTAGTGCATGTGCTTGCCCTATCACAGTAGCAGGTCACCATAGTAGTTAGCGCTATGCTATGACTACAACTCCCTATTAAATGCCTATAAACGAAACATCAGAGGCAGCGAAGTTCGTGATTCGTAAAGCTGATCTTTCGCAGAAAAGTGGTTTTCTTTAAAAGCTCACTGATTTTTCAGAATGCTAGATTATTTGAACCATTTTCCAGGTTCCATCGAGTCAGAAAAAAAAAAAAAAAACGGTGTTGGCGACTGTATAAGCTGCAACTACCGAAACAGTTATATCTGGACAGGGGTAACCTCCCGGACACAGCAGACAATCAGCAGTTTGGAAAAAAGAAAAAAAAAAATACAACTAATAATAATAATATAAAGAAAACAAATTACAAGTTAAATTCAGTCTGCTCAGCCCGAATCTAAACAGAGGTGGCCATGCCATGTATTTAAAATGACCCTGTAATTCAGGACACACTAAAGATCCACCTGGTGGTTGAAATTAGAGAAAGTTGCTGCATATAAGTCATCATTTTCTTTTCTTTTTCTTTCTTTTTTTTTTGCAACATTCATCTGAAATTGTGGTGCCAATCTATATGCATGTGGAGTCAATACACTTGCACAGCCTGTTCCCAGAAGGATACACAGAGCTCCACGAGTGCAGATAAATTGTGACTAATTGGTTCCGCCACAAAAATTTGAACAGCATGCTGTTTATACTAGGCTGCCAACACCTAAGGTTGCTTTCCCTGATGAGCGGCAAATATGTTTGAGGGCTAAATTCCACAAAGGTCCAAAGTGTGCATTGCATTAGAATAACATAACTACACGACTATTACCAGTTTGGTTTGCCACTGGTCAGCCGGTCGCACACAGGCTTGGAAAGTGGGACGAAGCGTCCTTTCACCGCCTTTGATTTCAATTCACTTCCTGCTGCAGACTGTGTGAATGCATCTTGACCCCTTTCCTGATGTATTTTGACTCGCATGTAACTAACAACCCAGGCCAAAGCCTCCTCTCTAGCAATGGTATGAAATCGCCATAATGCGTGCGCAGTGCAGTCACATGACTGTACACAATGTAAATCGGGTAGGAGGAATTGCGGGATTAGATGTGACGCGTCCAAAAGTAACAATTGTACATTACACTACACGGGATGTGTGACTCAGTGCCGAGCGAGTTTCAATTACAAACCATGTCCAAAAAATAATTTGTCGGCGCCTCTCAAATTTAAAATCAGCGGCATGTAAAGAACTGCAAGGTAAGGGCTTGAACACTGCCTAATGCAAGTTTCATAATATTAATTTATTATTTTTTTTATTTACACTGCCGTAGTGAATTATGCAAACATCTTGCAGCATATACTCATGAACTACCTCCTCCTTTTTTTTTCTATGTGCTACACTTCCAGCCGCAAACTGTTCGCTTCGATTCGGAAATATTCACTTTGCTTTGAAACCATTCAAACAAAAATAACTATCTGCTTTGTATTTGCTTTGAACTGTAAATTCACTATTTGAACATGCTTAATTCGTACCACTGGAGCTACAAAAGTAACGCCTCACCTGCGCCCACTATACCAGCATTGTTTCCCCGGCGCCGCATCATCATCTCACTGCGTGCACTGGAGTGACCCAGGATGACATCCTCCAGCTTGGACTTGATGTCCGACGTCTTTCGCAAAGTCTGCTGGGCAAACTTGCGCAAGGTCTTCTTCCCCTGGAAACATATGCGGCATGCCAAGAGTTGTGAATGGACCCAATATGCAATGCCCTCTGCCCACTCCTAAAGCTGTTTCAAGGACAATTACAGGTCACTCCAACCAGGAGAGAATGGAACTGCGAAGTGTCATACAACACTTCTGCTAATGCCAGCAGGAGGCTCAGAGTCGGAACATTTAGAGACCTCATCCTTCAAGTAGCTTACAAGCAAGAATGAGAGACAAGTTATTGAATTTCTAGATAAAATCAAAAGAAGAAATGGGCACGGTCAGGGCATGCAGTGCAAAGGCAAGATAATCCGTTGGACACTGAAGGCAACAGACTGGATTCCAATAGGAAAGGTAAGCATAGCAGGGTGCGGCAGAAAGTTAGGTGGATGGATAAGACTACTAAGTTTGCGGGGATCATCATCATCATCAGCCTGAGTATACCCACTGCAGGGCAAAGACCTCTCCCATATTTCTCCAATTAACCCGGTTCTGTGCTAGCTGCATCCGCTTGACCCCCGCATAGTCAGGCTGATTTTGATAAAGATGAAGTGAGAATATATTGAACAGGCTACAAAACACTCTTTTTAACCCTTTAACCACCAATTTATTTTTCGAAAAAAAGCAGCAAAATCGGCATTTTTTTTAAGTGACCATGATTTTCTCCATATAATTATGGTTCTGAATATATATTACTGTTCACGAGGGTGGCTTTCCCACAGTGCACACCATAGTAATGGGTGAGTGAGTTCAGCCGTTCAGTCGTGTCCGACTCTTCGTGACCCTATGGACCATGTCACGCCAGGCTTTCCGGTCTCTCACTATCTTCCTAACATCACATAACTTCATCTGCAGTGCCTCGAGAATGCCATCTAACCATCGCGTTCGCTGCCTCCCCCTTCTCCGGCGACCCTCAACCTTTCCCAACATCAAATCTTTCTCCAGCGACTTCTCTCTTCTCATCAGATGACCAAAGTAGCTGAGCTTTAACTTTAGAATTTGACCCTCCAATGAGCAGTCAGGGTTTATGGTCGACAATATCGACTGATTTGATTTTCTGGCAGTCCAAGGAACTCTCAAGAGTCTTCGCCAGCACCACAATTCAAACGCGTCAATTCTTCGGCGGTTAGCCTTTTTCACAGTCCAACTCTCGCATCCATACATCACAACTGTAAAGACCATAGCACGAGTTATACGGATCTTGGTTGGCAGACTAATGTCTCTGCTCTTTACTAGGCGGTCAAGGCTAACCATTGCTCTCTTTCCCAGTAGAAAGCACTGAAATACGGCGTACTTATTTCATAATCGCCAACTTTTTTTAGTGACTATATTTTCTCCATGTAATTATGGTTCAGAAAATATATTACTTCGATGGTTTGTGGTTAAAATTAACACTAAAAGTTAAAAAAAAAAACTGGTCATGAGGGTGGTTTTCCCACAGTGCATGCGCATTGTGAAATGACTTTTGAGGCTTCAATTAGGCGCCAAAGCAAAATACGTTTTTTATGGTCGAATAACTCCCTCTAGTGTTCAAAATCGCAACCAATGCAATTGACGACCGTAACTCATCTTTCGAGATGGCAGCACCGCAACATCGGGCCGGACGAGTGTAACTCGTCATTAGCGATTTTGGTACGATCTGCCATGACGAGTACAGTTAAAGGTTTAAACAGGATGCCCGGCGCCAAGAGGATCCTGGCGAATAATGCACCTTGTACTCGAAGCAGGAGACGCAGATGTAGAGCACATCCAGCAGGTGCTGCAGGCGGTGCAGGGGCCAGTCGGCCCACCACTGGCGTAGGGTGCGGTGGTCAGCGTTCTTCAGCACCCACAGGAAGCAAGCCAGCAGGTTCTTTGTAGACTCCTCCTTCAGCTGGCCCTAGAGGCGACAACAGCACATCGCTCAACACTTCAGTCCTCATTGACAGGCTTGTGTGAATTCTGTCGCTGCTCAATAAATTGAACTCGAAGACTCGTTCGAAGTTGAGCGAATGTTAAGAGAGCCCACAGTAGTGGTCTTGCGGTTCAGGGTGAGCAGTGAATTTCTTCAAACAATTTGGAAACAAGTATTTGAGTAATTTTGGTGCATTTACAGAGCTTATTCACGTGGCATCAACTGCATGGCGTGCCCAACTATGGCACGCAGAAAGGTGGCAGTCACATCAGGTCGCAGCCAAGTGATCGAGACAATCCTGTGTGGTAGACCTGTTAGATGAACAAGCAACTCTATTTCTGAGCTTCTAGTTCCGAAACTTACCATGGTGGCTGGAGGCATACAGAGTTGCCACGCAGGAACATCCTGCCACTTACCAAACCTGGTAGCGATAACACATGAATACAATTATCGATGGATGTTTTAGACCGAGCAGGGCCCCAACAATGGTTAAAATAATCAAACAATATGAGAAATACACGGAGTTCGAAAATATCTCTTTACTGAGATAAAGTTGGCGTAAAAAATACAGCTAATTTTGTCCTCTGCTATGTTCTGTCAATAAACTAGAATGCCATTATCTTCTATTTTAATCTGATTCATGCTTCCCTAATGCTAAGACTACACAAGTCCACGGCGGTATATCATGGTATATCCTCATGGTATATCCTCTGCTGGTCCCAGAGGTCGTGCTGCCCTGTACAAACATGCGAAGCGCAATTTCTGAAGATGGGTGCCGCATGAGACAAGGACTGAGCCCACTTCCAAGGCAACAGTTGCATGGTGGGCCAAGACAAACATGAAGAGAGGGAACTTGTGAACAGCTTTGACGACCCTCTTATCTTAAATGCTAGCCATTCCTTCCAACAGCAAACGCTGTGGTAACAGCAAAGCTCTTATGATGCAAACAATGCTAAAACTGACAATGAGATGACCGCAAAATGCATGATACAAAATTTCGACTCTTGGAAAATTATCTGTCGAAACTTCTTTCCCCACATAAAGAACCCTCCTCCTGAACTGTTGTTGCTTTGCTTGAAAAAAAAAAAAAAAGAGTTCATTGCGCAACACAGTACATACACATTCCTAAGAGGTATGTGACCTTTCCGCAACAAAGTTTTTGTGTGTGTAGACAAGTCCGAATTTACACACAAGCTTGAGTTCAAAAATTCAGCCAGCCACAGCAGGCATTTTAAAAAACATTTGCTTTTAGTAAGCACAACATCACTGTGTACAAAAAGACAGTGTATGCAAGAGTTCCAAATAAGCTCCAAAAATTGCAAACAGAGCATCTTGAATATAAAGCAAGCAATGCTTACTTGCTTAGTAAATATCAGAATGTATCTATCATTAAACAGCGACCACATTTCAGAAAGATCATTCACTAGTGAGGAATACTTTGATATTTGTATTAGAAAACACCTGGATCAAATTGAATAATAAGTGTCTTACTACTCAATCCAATGTCAGAAGGTGCCCAGTATTTGTTGGAGTCAATTCGTTGAGCACCGATCAGAGATTACAGCCTAAGAAGAAGTGCATAACTATGCAATAATACACAGTCAATTTTTGTCACAACAGTAGCAAACAAAAACACTAGCAAAACACATGGCTTGCACAATATGACCATTCATGAGCACCAAATGCTCTGTCCTGCTGTGCAGCATTAATAATGGTGAACATAAACAAGATTGCATTAAAATAAACAAGATTTGGTTTGCGACTTCAGGGAGAAGTGCAGCTTCAATAAAACGAGGGCCAACTGCACAATGTAAGCAAAGGCTGTAATAAGGGTCCCCACCTTTATATCTACAAAAAGAAAAAGAAAAATGAAAGAAATAATCTCCTACGTGAGTATAAGTGCTGCTATGTTCGGGGCTTTCCCTCCAGGGCACTGTTGAGCCAGCGATCGCCATGGCAACTGCTTGATGAATGGATGGCGGCCGATGCTTGGCATTCAGCTCTGAGCTTTCTGCAAAACGCACTGTGAGAAAGAAATTGAAGAGGTGTTACCCTTCCTGCTCTCTTTCCTGCAGCAAATGCATAGACTTATGCATATGCAAACTTAAGTATACGCTCGACAAACAATGAATCAGCACATTTAAATGCAGGGCCAACTATATCAACATATAAACATATAAGCCCAGTATGTACACTTGTATTCCAACTTGTGAGGTTGATATCGCAGCTTGCTTGGGGAAGAATAAACAATTACCAAGTGCTGCTCTGTGTTTCCTATAGACGTAAAGTAAAATGTGACGTGTTTCATTCCAGCAGCCCAACAGTCCTGTGAGCAAGAACTACATATCAGTGAAGAACACCAACCTGTTGTGCGCAGCAAATTATTCTACCATAAAACATTTCTCACAATACTACTCTAGCAGAAAAGCCAAACAAGATGCAATAGGAAAGCCAGACTTATGAAGAAAACAGCAACGCTGATAGTCATATCCATACACAAGTCTACCATAGCTGGATTACAAGCTATGCCACCATCGCCGTCACTGCTAACGGTGAAGCAGCATCCACAATACCCTGCCCCTGCGAGGCGTTCTCTCCACAGAGCAAGTGCGCTCACCCCTGGCCTCAGGCTGCCATTCAAAGAGGCAAGGCAGAACGTCCACCACCACAGCGATGAGAGGCAAGTACAAGGCAGCCACTCTAGGCCGGACAGTGTCCAGGTCTGTGAAGCGCGGATCCCAGTCGTGCACCGTCAGCAGGTTCCGCACCATGTTCACAGCCTTGGCCTGAAGCATAGAGTTGCTGAGAAAATGGGAAAATGGCAAAGGTACAGGGTCAGACGCCTGAAAGCAAATGGCAGGCGCAAACTTCTCTCACTGCCGTAAAGGGAAAAAGGCAAAAACACATCATGTGAAGGGTGCACCTGCCTCATTTGTGTCTGGGCCTGCCTAACTTCTGTCTCCACCCTGTTACCTCTGAACTTGAATGACTGGGTCTGAATCTGAAGTCATCCTAGGTCTCAAAAAAGACTAGAAAGTTCTATTTTTCTTGGTGTCGAGCGTAGTTTAAGAAAGTAAGTACAGTTACACCTCAAAGTAATGAATCTACATATACTGAATTCACCTATACAGTAAAACCTCGCTGATGCGTTTTCAAAAAATGCGGGGGGGAAACGTATTATCCGTTAAACGTACGATTTGAACTGCCGGATCTTGAAAAATTTAACTGCACTGATATTTTCACTGCATAAGAGTGCAGATTAGCATTTATAGACATTTAGTATGCACAGCTGCTTACTTAGCTCTCGCAGAATTCAGTTCATTTTCGCGTTGTAATAAGCGCTCAAGAAATTTAGTAAAAAATCCAGTTTGTAGAAGGCGACGACGAGCTGGAATTGCTTCCTTAGTTGTTTCCAGATGCTTCGCCCCCTTATACCAGTGACATGTGGAGAAGCCATCACGATGGCTTACAGTCACCACGTTTTTGTTCATGCTACGTCCCACAGACCCGGCCCACTCGTGTTCCAGCGAATAGTTGTAGTTATCAAATGGTTCCCTCCTATGGCTCTAAGGCACCACAAAGAAACCCTCGCGTTACTCCTCACGAAGTCATGTTTCCGCGGGAACAGATGCCTCGTGTGTTGGCTGGCTGGCTTCCTTTGATGCTTCGCCCCATTGCATCTCGACACTGCAGGAAAGCAACCGTGACGGGTGGGCGCCACTGATCAGTTTTTCATGTCATGAGTGCTCGTTAACTCATGAAGTTTTTTGGTTTGGGCTAGTTGGTTCATAGCTGATGTTGATTCTTAAGACGGCGCCATGTCTTCGTTAAATTCGCGCCGTCCTAAGAATCAACGTTAACACATGTCCGGTTGATCGAAAAACGTATTATACGACCAAAGTTTGCGGAAATTTCTAATGTAGTAACCAGGAGATCGTGTTATCCGAAAACATATTAACCGGGAGAAAAATAGTGTAACTCTACGGAAGGTGTTTTACTGCCTGTGATTTTGAGTGTATGAAACGGGAAATTGTATGAACCGAGAACGTATCAACTATGAAGTTTCTCAGTTTTCCTATGCAACTCCCATAGAACCACTGTGGAAAACCATTTGTCTCCCCCTTCACTGCAGTCAGTCACCACCAACCCAGCGAGCATCGTGGCAATGCTGGCTGGGAGAGGAGGTAAGTACCTCCTATTGGGGGAAGGAGCACCAGCGATGGGTGTGCTACCAAGACGTCTACATGGTGAAACGGGAAATTGTATGAACCGAGAACGTATCAACTATGAAGTTTCTCAGTTTTCCTATGCAACTCCCATAGAACCACTGTGGAAAACCATTTGTCTCCCCCTTCACTGCAGTCAGTCACCACCAACCCAGCGAGCATCGTGGCAATGCTGGCTGGGAGAGGAGGTAAGTACCTCCTATTGGGGGAAGGAGCACCAGCGATGGGTGTGCTACCAAGACGTCTACATGGGTTCCCACGAGAAGTCGACAGAGAGCTTCTGGATCCAGCCGGCAACGCAACCAGTCATCTCCTACCGCCTCTCCTGGCCAATTCCGGGGGATAGCAGGCACAGAGTACGCGACGCACATGGAAGGACCCGTCGTGCATGACCGGTAAATACCGTACGCTTTCGCCGCCTCCCGTGGCAGATGCCATGGTATGGCTTTGTCCGAAGAATGCGGCGCGCAAGGGAGATCCCGGCCGCCATATTCTCAGCGCGTGCAAATATCTGCCACCGAAGTCGAACCCCGATTCCCCTCCAGTGAGTCAGAAGTCATTCTTACGTGGCCTTGCCCTTCCAAGAAAAAACTTGTCGATGTATAGCTAGCTGGCATGCTCTGTATTATTTGCAAGTGCAATAAATAGCATTGGAGTATTAACGGTGTGCCGTCCCCGTCCTTCTCCCTTTGTTCCCTCCGCGGGTCACTAGAAAGGACGCTGCATCCACAGAGTGGAGTGGGAGCTGGGTGGAATACTGCCCCCTCACACCCCACAATTGGCACCTCAACGTGGTTCTCGTGCTGAAGCATTTGAGCTACTCACCTCCTCATACCACCACAATGGCAGCCCAGCTTGTGGCAAACCTTTGGGACAAAGGACGATAGTCAGTTCGCAGCCTGGAGTGCCTGCCCAGACTTTAATTAACAGCGTTAGGCCTGATCCGACATCAGAATGCTAGCAAGGCTAATATGCTTTCTTGACGGCGAGGTGAATGGAGTTGCAGCGAGAACAAATGGTCGTGCATGTATTTGTGTGTGTGTGGAGCATTTTTATTTTTGTGTGTGTGTGGAGCATTTTTATTTTTGTGTGTGTGTGTGTGTGTGCCAAAACCTTTGTGAGGTGCAGTCACGAGGTCCGCACATGGAGTGCGAGACCCAACCGTCCACGGAGAGCAGCAAGCAAGAAGCGAGTGAGTGCCTCAGCTGGGATGGTGGCCCTACTTTTCTTGTATATAGTAGTTGCAAATATTTTCTCTCCTGTCTCTTTGACTCTGGGAGCCAGGTGCTGCAATCTGCTGACTGGTATTGCAGCCATGATTGCCGGAAAGCCCCGGCGCGCTCCGATATCGCTGGATGCGGTAGGTGCTGTTCGCTCAGAAGTTACATTTGGATCGCAGCGAGTGAGTAGGGCCACCCTGGGTTCCTTGGCAGAGACGCACATCCTCCCGGCATTGTGTTCTAAACATTGTCCTTAGTCCTAAAGCGATGAGGCTGAAGGCTCTTTTTGGGAGCTGCCTGTCGCACATCCTCCGATGTGCGACAGGCAGGATGTGCTCCATCCCAATCTTATTCTCCTTGTTATTTTCCTTTTATGGTCTGGATCTGCAGTTACTACTACCTGTCCCAAGTAGACATATTCCCTTACCACTTTCAGTGCTTCGCTAACTATTCTAATTTGCTGTTCATTCCCGAGGCTGTTGAACATCCCCTAAGACTTCTGTACATTAATTTTCAAGCCTACCTTTCTGCTTTTCCTGTCTAGGTCATCAATCATTCTTAGCAGTTCATCACGAGTTACTTAGCAAGTACCATTAAACTACAATTCCCGAATCCTTTGACACAAGGCTGAACGTCCTTGGCTCGATGCCCTCGAACTAAATATTAAGAGGAGAGGATCTGGCACACTTTCCCGTCGGCTTCAATTGAACTGTCATTACTAGTCTGCATTCAGAGAAATGATGAGCAGAAAAGTACCTGCTCTGCAGGTTAGTAGCAAGGTCAGCCAGGACCAGGCCCACGAGGAAGTGCTGCTGGCGAAATTCGGGTGACAGTTCCGCAAAGGTGCAGCCTCGATCCGTGAGCGTCGAGCTGGACACAACCGACCCCTGGGACGAGGCAATGCTGGGGCAAGGTGAGGTCGGTGGTGAAGGAGTGAGTGGGGTGCCGAAAGGCAGGTTGAGGGTCACAAAGTGCTCGTGGCTGCACAGCACACGCAAGAAGTCCAGCTTGAGTGCTGCAAGGCTACTTGCGTCGGGCAGGGACTGGATTTTGGCCGACACTTGCTTGCAAAATGCCTGCTTGGAAGAAAAAACACAAGACAGGCATACTTTGTCCCTATCCGCACATGCTGCACCCAAAGGACAGGCGCCAACATACTGTACTGCATTCTAACATGCAAGTTACACAGTGCAAAGGTTTGTGAAAAGTCATTCTTGCAAAATTTCGACTCAAAAATGAACTCAGAAGAACCAGTCCCCTAGCAGTGTGATCCCATTATATTTATGGCAATTTTGATGCTTATATATTTCTGGCTATTTTAATAAGGTATTTGATTTCAAACTCTGCGCTTGTTTTTGCAACTGCATAAAAAGTTCCAGCTGATATTAATTTTTTCTGATCCTTTAGGGACCGTGACAGTAGCCGGCAAATAAAATTTCACAGAAAAAAAAAATCACTTATTGTCAACTTCGATTGTCATTACTGTGAAGGAAGATATCGGCAGTATTACGCCCCTTCTAATACTTCATGTGACTATTTTGTGCGCTTTGTTTACAGACAGTGGACGACAGCTACTTTCATGATTTTAGCGTTCGATAGCTGCAACGCCATTGGCATGTCGTAGAAAAAGGCAAGGGCTTGGACCAAGCCTGAAAGCTAACCTTCTGCTATGCAAACAACACTGTGCCCGCTGTACGAAGGGTGTGAATTATGAAGGCGAATATGCGATTAAAAGAAAGAACTGCCAAAGAGCTGAAACAAGTACTTTATCAGTGTTGGCCTTCATAGTTAAGCCTACCAACAGCTGCCGAAAACAAAATCAGAGGTGTTATCTAAAGGCAAGCTTTTTATGGCGTTGGAATTGAACAGTTGAGACTGTGGTGCAATTTACTGTGGATACGAACTCCTCATTTTTAAAAATCCGCCATTTTTTTCCGGTTGACGCCTCCGTGAAGCTTTATGCCTATTTTGTGCTATGCTGATATTATATTCATGTATTCAGGATGAAAAGGCTCTGCAAACTTTGACTTCTATTCCAGTTTTGGCAGTGGGCAATGTCAGAGAATGCTAAAAGCTCGCAGCCATGCATTTGTAAACCTGAAGAGAATAAAACACTCATCAATTAAGAGGGTTTCAATTTCACTTTTTTGGTCAAATTCTTGACCCAAATCTTGACCCTCTTGAAATCTGATTTAACATTGTCCCCTGCACATCATACTATGTAATGAGAAAGTTTAGTTATAGGTGAAATGCTGCAGAAAGTGCAAACGAGGTCTGAAAAATTGAGCAATCAGTTGTGATGCATCTGATGGTTCGGGCACTCTCACATTTCAGGCATTGTGGTATAGGGAATATCGCGGTGCCAAGAAAAACTATGAATAATCAAGTATGTAAAAAAAAAAAAAAATTTGGGGTCAAGCATGTCTGAAAAATCGAGGATCCCGATTTTCAATTGATGACTGTATTCTTTCTCTTAACTGTTTTGTATTTACTTCTACTGACTGCTGATTTTGTATTTACTGCTCGCTCCCCCTTCACTTTTCTAATATACCAACGGGGCCCTTAATGATTAATAAAGGATGATACAGTTGAATCCCGCTACAACGAAATTCTGCTACTGTTGTCAACACACACCAGCCATAATAGCTGTAGCATGATCAAGTCCCACACACAAGTCCTTCACCTTTGACGGTCAGATATTATTGCCAGTCTTAGGAAGATGACAGCAGACGGAGTTCAATAGAAGCATTGTACAATGAGCATTCGAACACCAACCTTCCTCCTCCAGTTAATAAATGAAAAGGAAGGAACACATATTTGGGGACTCGTACCTTCACCAGTTTGAACACATATCCACGGTCCATGATCGACAGCAGGTCGTGAAGAAAAAAGGCCAGGCTGTTGTTGAGGTTCTGCACATTCCGAAAGTCCCGCACTTCCCGGTGACAGCGGCTAATGATGTCGGAAGTCAGCGAGGTCACCTGCAACAATGAAAAAGGCTGGCTTTAGGTTTGATGCACAGTACACTCAGGAGCACTCTAACAAACAACCAGATGTTTGGCAACACCGACGTTAAGTATTAAAGATCAAGTGTGAAAGTTTCAACAACAGCACAAGGGTCCCCACCAATGGTGCTCAACATCTGACAGCTCACAACAGTGACAATATTTTGCTGGTTGGCATTTTATGTCAAAAAATGAAACGGGAAGAAAGACTGGAACTACACCTCACTCTTGAAAGCCATTTTTTGGCGAGCCAACAAAAGCTTCTTACTGCTGACAGCATGCGTGTCTTATGACCTTAGAAAGAATTTGTGCGAAAAGACAGGCTCTGGTAGCCACTGCAAGGGGATGCAATGGGAATTCTTAAAGGACAGTTGTAAATTATTGGCTCTATTTTGACATTTTGAGGACTGTTATGAGGCATGCATGCTCAATGGCATTTACTCTACATAATGCACGCGTTCGATGGCTAATTTAAAAACCGTTTCATAGAACTTATAACATTTTCACCAATCCCGTACTCTTCTCAACCTCTCTACATTGCCCATACACTGCTGCTGCTAACAGTGTATAATTTCTGCTTCCGTAATTATGCTGCTTAAATGCACACCAGCACACCTGGAGTCAT
Source organism: Amblyomma maculatum (assembly GCF_055883805.1). Lineage (NCBI taxonomy): Eukaryota > Metazoa > Arthropoda > Arachnida > Ixodida > Ixodidae > Amblyomma > Amblyomma maculatum. Next base: position 116,042,185 of record NC_139351.1, on the reverse strand, counting down.
CTGCTGAACAGAGAAAAAAGCTATAACCATGAAGGACGGAAACATCCCGACTGACACGACAACCCAAAGCAACTTCTTCACAAACCGTAATGGGATACTAACGATAACAATCAGGGTGGCGCTGGTGAACACTCTCAAGGTTGCTATATAGACAACATAAATACCCAAGAAAGTAGCAGGGGGGACAGCGGCCGATGTAGCTCAGTTGGAAGAGCACCGGACGCGATATTCGGAGGTCGTGGGTTCGATTCCCACCATCGGCACGTTGTTCTTTCTTCTACTTTGTGTTTAATTATATTTCCCCTAAACAGATTACTATACTAATTTCTGTGGTTATCCAAGTAAACATTAAAAAAAAAAAAAAAAAAGACAAAGTACCATCCCCAACGCTTTCCTTGGCCTCGCCGACTGTTGGCTTCTTTCCTTCATATATTATAACGAGCACCCTCATTTCCCCTTAATTGATCTGCTTGTAGCTTACGGGGGTCTCGGTTCTGGCAGTCTTGAAGCCATAGGTAGCGTAAGAGGGTTCTAGCACAGCTTTCGCCCTCGCTCTTGATCACGTTCTACGTGGCGCTGGCGGTTACAAAGGACGTTCCACGTCCGCCGCTATGGTTGAGGGTGGCGCTGGTGAACACTCTCAAGGTTGCTATATAGACAACATAAATACCCAAGAAAGTAGCAGGGGGGACAGCGACCGATGTAGCTCAGTTGGAAGAGCACCGGACGCGATATTTGGAGGTCGTGGGTTCGGTTCCCACCATCGGCACGTTGTTTTTTCTTCTACTTTGTGTTTAATTATATTTCCCCTAAGCAGATTACATTACTAATTTCTGTGGTTATCCAAATAAACATTAAAAAAAAAAAAAAAAAAAAGACAAAGTACCATCCCCAACGCTTTCCTTGGCCTCGCCGACTGTTGGCTTCTTTCCTTCCAATATTTGTTGTCGTTCAAAACTAACTGTTTGGCTCCTTGTGACTGTGCTGATGCTTTTTCAGCAGCAACAGATGCACTTATGCTGAGATGATTGTAAATTGCGCAATGCGATGTTTAACGTCTTACGTGACATGTGAAATGCCATAGCAGAGGGTTCTGAAATAATTTAGGCAGCCTGGGGTTCGTTAGCATGTGCTGACATTGCACAACATATGAGTTTGTGTATTTCACCTCTATCAAAATACAGTTGCCATGGCGGGATAAAACACACGGTAATGGGATCAGCAGCCGCACGTGAAACGAAAAGACTAAGGTCGAATTGCATACAGAACAATCAAATCACAAAACCAGTGATCAGCAGCCGCACATCAATCGAAAAGACTAGGGCCGAATTGCATACAGAACAATCAAATCACAAAACCAGTCTTAACCCATCTGTTAGCCCCGTCCTGTTGGTCGACCCTGACTGGCGGACATCTTGACCAATGGGAGCAAGGCTAATGAACTAGTTTGAGAATGGTTTTGTGATCAGATTGACCTGTGATCTGCTCCTTGCACTGAAAATATAATTTTTTTTTTCTGGCTACTATTTAGCCACCTAAATCCACCATAAGTTCTGCTTTTTTTGAATGCAACCTCCATCTTATTAAAACATAAGTTCTACTTTTGTTGAATGCTACCTCCATCTTATTAAAACATAATAATATATCAGTCGTAACCACCTTCAATTCACCCTCAAGTTCCAGTTGTGGCCAAGTTCCAGTTGTGGTCTGTAGTCTTTCTGAACAGGATGTTATGGTGCCACCCACAGAACAGATAAAATAAAATTATAGGGGACGCGATAGCATATGACACGATAAGGGTATGATGCGATAGTGTAGGCTGCCAGCCAACATATAAAGCCCTCCTTTGACCGAGCCATATGAACGCGTCTGCGTGGCCTAGAGATAACATTAATGCAAGAGTTTTAGCAGGCTGATTGTGATATTGCCCTCCCATATGAAAGGAGAGGCTCGAGTTGGCAACTCCTGCCAAATGTAACATTAGGCAACCGCATATACATCCAACCAGTCCGCGGCCGTGTCAGCTGCCAGATACCGCCTGCCAGTGCCATGCTCATGATCTTTTACTCACAACGCCAGCGCCGGTACTGATGCTAGATTTTCGGTGAACGGGGCCTTTAACCCCATCGTGTTAAGACTAAATATATTAATTCTGAAACAAAAGGCTCTACAGATACATAATGTAGACACAAAAGCAAGCTCACCACCAACTGTGCAAGAGGCTAATGCCATGATGGTTTTTTTCGTGCACCGAAAACACACAAAAGCTTCTCACCAAGGTTGTGATGTCATCCACAAAGCGACTGCTGAACCTTGTCCGACGTGGCGCCTGCAGTCGGCCCGTTGCTGCCAGATGTTGAGTCATGCTCTTGACCACCAGCTCCAGCAGGAACCATGTGTTGTTGAGCGTCAGCTCCCGCGCTGCTCCACTTGACACCACCCACTGCAGCACGAGCTCCTCGTGGACCAATTTCCGTGGCGGAGGGGACCTGAGAGGTGAAGAGGCATTCCCGTTTCCGGGTCTCATGCTGGCCGTGCGGTCGAGGGGCCGCGCCACCACCACACTGACGTCCGACTCCGAATCAATGTGTGCCAGCATGGACGCAGTCGAACTGGCCAGATCCGGGTTGCTGCTGCTGCGGCCATGGGGAGACATCTGGCAAATAAGTTAAATAGAAACAGGTGCTTTATTGTAACACGTACAGTGCAATGTGCAATGGTATGCGAACAGTATGTGCCTCACTTTGGGGGAAGCGATGAAACATGTAATTGAATATGCAGTGTCAATGGTTAGAAGTAAATGCTCGCACGAGCTTCGCTACTTGTTCTTCCCCATACTCCTCTCTTTCATTATGTGGAGCGAGAGGAAATAACTGTATTGACTCAAAAAAGAACTAGGGCCTTTTTCCCAGAAGTATGAATGGGATGTTTTACATTGCATCCCAGAAAAAACGCACTGAAAGGTGCTGTCACTCCAGGAGCTCTCTGGACTCTGTTTTACATCAGTCAAGTTGATCAGGCATCACTAATTAATGTGGGCTAGCATTTGAGAGAGCATCCTCCCAGAAAAAGCAGGAATGAATCGAGCCATGGGATGTGGGTTGGAGGTGCTCTTGAAGGTAGTAATACAGGTAAATTGGGGCCTGACTGGTTATGAGAACACCATCAACGATGGGGTTTCAAGGAACGAAGTATTAACAGATATCCCTGTAAAATCAGCACAATCTGTGACACACATTCATATCAACCGTGATAATATTATTGGAATTCTACTCAATCCGAAAGCCACCATTTTCACCCAAAAGCAATTAACAGGAACAAACAAGAACATGATTTTTGTAGTTCAGCGTTTGACACTTTCGCTTTCTGTTTTCAGAATTCTGCACTATTCGCTCACAAAAAAGTTTTCATAGGTTTCAGAAAGCTTACTGATTGGAGACGTTACACCACCATCAACATGATACTTAACAACACCATACAGTACTTTACTGCACCAGCAACAATGTGATGCTTTATCATATTGTTAAAAACTATAATGTCAATTGAAGCACAATCCACTACGTTTTTAGATCATAAAACATTTGGCTGATGAAAATGTTTTCCTGTCTTTCTGAAAATTTACTGCTTTGAACTCAACTTAACACAGTACAGTAGCAAGCAATGCCTTGCCATATCAAAGGCTACCATAAGCTGAAGTCATTAAGAACTCACTGAAAGTGGTACAGAACATGCCGGATGTCCAGCAGGGCTACAAGCAGCGCCAGGGAATGGGGGTGCACTCTCATCGCCGGACGGTGAAGGTAGATATGGCTCGGGGTGTGGCAGAGTACACTGGTACTGAATGTATGTGGCCAGCAGGGCATTCCTTCCGTGGGTGTCATTGCGGTCTTCCAACAACTTCTGCAAGGAGGGCAGCGACAGCAGACTAATAAAGACAAATTACATTGAAAAGCAGTTGCCTCTCACTGGTATGTAAGGTACACATTCTGATGAAAACCAGACCAAGCACAAAATAGAACAGTAATGGCCAACACAGCAATAGAGATCTTGTGTTAAGGCCTGGAATCAGAGGAATCAAATTATGGTCACAGCCCAGAGCACTGAACTCTTGACTGGAGACACCTTATTATTATCTGCAGAGAGAATTATTACTAACAATGACATCTGGGAGCAACTGGGCAAAGCAGCCAGTTCCTAAATTGCAATAAAACCTTGGTGGTACAGCTTTTAAAAAATGCGCAAAGAAACAATAAGGAAAACATATGATCCAATCTCCCAAATTTTGAAAAATGTGAGAACGAAGGCATTTATTCTTTATCACATGGTCTGAACGATCCTTTTCTAATGTTTTTCAAATGTTTTTTTAGTAGTTTCTAGCGTTTCTTTTTTTTTTTAACATGAAAGAAACTTTGCAACACATCTGGGCTGCCCATGGAAATAGCAAATGTAGCTGGCCTTTCTTGCTGATTATTTTCAGATGATTAGCTTCTTGCATTAAATATCGTGAGGAAGCTGAGACGGCTGACCAAACATATTATCCGATCAGAATTAGTTAAAATTTTGAAAATAGTAGTTAGGAAATTGTGTAGTACAGGAATGTATTGCCCCAAAAGAAAATAGTCTAACTCACCAAAGCCATATTTATCATCCGCAGCTAAGAACACACAAACCAGGAAATTGTACTAACTAGTCATTGCAGAGCCTGCTGCATGTTGAACTAGGCAGATGAGTCTATGATATCCTTCCTGAATTTGCTAACTTTGTGTTCCACGGAATCTAAATATGGCAAAGCTTAACTGTCTTCAGCTCTTTTTTTTTCCTATCTTCAAAGCTCCAATGCAGATGCACATGTAAGCATCTGCGTACACGCTAATCGCTAAAAACAATGCTCCTCTTTCAGTTACTGGCTTGATTAGTAACCTGAACTTATCTGACTGATTAATTGGTTAATAAACTGACAGAATGAGTAATTTACTGACTGACTCCCTGAATCTTGTGTTCGACTCCTGCTACTGGATGCACAGGGTCTCCAGTAGTGCTGATACATATGAACTGCACAGCAAAAACTTAACACAAACTTCGTAAAAGTCTATGACTGCACAGAATCCAAGTGTCTAACAAACAAAAATAGTAATAATAATTGTAATAATAAAGAAAGAGATCTGCCATTAAGCTTCTCACAAAGCATGCCCAAAATTAAAAAAAGAAATGTTTACCACAACTGAGTCCGCCACAGAAGCAAGGGCGTGAAAAGCCGCTTGCCCAAGATTGAATGGCTGGCCACCGAGCCGGGGTGGCTGCACAAGAAGACGCACGAGCGCATCCAAAATGGTCGGCAGAAATCGAACAAGTGGGCCGGGCTTGCACCGTACAAGCTCCATGAGGCTGGCCCGGAGCATGGTCTCTGCTGTTTCACCATTCAGAAGCCGCTGTGGCACGTGCCCACACTCGACAGCTGTGCAGAGCTGGAAGAACCGGTCCAGGTGTTCGTCCTATGAGAAGTAAAGGCATCCAGGTTCACATGCAGTGGTAGCAATCGTGAACGTAAGTGTACACCCAAAGACTATATAGTTTGGTTTGTGAGGTTTAACGTCCCAAAGCGACTCAAGCTTTGAGAGACGCCGTAGTGGAAGACTCCGGAAATTTCGACCACCTAGGGTTCTTTAACGTGCACTGACATCGCACAGCACATGGGCACCTTGCTTTTTGCCTCCATCGAAAAGCGGCCGCCGAGGCCGGGATTCGATCCCGTGTCCTTAGGCACAGTAGTCGAGCGCCGTAACCACTGCACCACCCCGGCGGGGCCAAAAACTATACAGTGCTTTGTAGACTATCCTGTGGGCCAATAAGGAAGCTGCACTAAACGAAACAAAAGCTACGAAATACAGAACTTTAAAAATATGAAAGATGCAAAAAACATTACACAGCAATACACATATTTTCTCAGTACTAGAGGCTGTCAGGTAAACTGAATAAATATGGCAGGTACACTAAAGCCCTGTTCATTTGGACTTAAGGAATCAAGAACAAACTGTTCCAACAATTCCGAAGTTGAACTACCTGGTGGGCCCCAAAATATGGCAAAAACAGTTCGCATCTCAATAAATTTATTTGGTGAAAATGTGTGGGCCACGACCACCCGCTGTCGAGATAAAATGGCAAGGCAAGGAGAGAAGTGCATCAAAGAAAAGATTTCTTATTGCGATTGCAAATGCAGAAATGATCTAAAATAGCGAAGGCTGCAGTGACCGGCTTGATGGTGTGACACAGTAGCATGAAACACAGTGCTCTTGCATGTCAGGAGCACGGCCAACAATATACCATAAAATTAAGACTTGAGGATGGTTGTTTGAATGGTCGATCGTTTTCTAAACATACCTCAACACACTTATTGTAAGCAGCCTCTCTAAATTAACCAGTATGACCCAAGCTGCACCCAAATTGACGAGCCTTCAATGCCATAGACTCGGGCGTCACCTGTACCTGTGTAAACAGAATGAATTATTCGAAGTTCTGAATCGAATTAACCAATATATTGATGTATAAATTGACAAGACGAAGATGACCAAGATAAACAGGGGATACATGAGCGCTCATGTGTCTCCTGTCCTCTTTTGCTGTACTCGTCTTGTCATGTGCATGTCTTACCAACGAGCCCAAACTGTCACATTAGTCCATTTTATTGTATATATTCACTTCTGATAGGAAGTGACTACATAAGCTCCAGGAGAGTACTGCAATGCACTTGATTGGGAAACAAAAAGGGGAGCGGGCGACCAACCTGCGGATGGACGGTAGACACCGCCTGCAAGGAAATATCGAAGAGCCCCTTGTGCCCGTCCACCCATCTGGTGCTGGGAATCTGGATACTGGGTGAGAGGAACGAGTAGCTCGCTGGAGGCGGATCCAGCATCACCGGCAGCAACTGGTCTCCCGTCTGGAGCTGCCCGTCATGGTACAGTGGGATCCACTGCGGTGAAGTGGGTAACACAGTTATGCCACCTCTTCAGAACTCATTTTCCCGGTAACATTGTATTGAAAGCCTGCATTATGGTGACAAGAATTCTTTTACAAAGCGTAGGAGCCTCTTTAGCGGTCCATGGGACCAGTACATTGTTAAGTGTTAACAAAGCAACAGCCTCAGCACACGTATCATATGGTTGTCTTGAATAACGACCCACTTACAAATGGTTTATGGTAATGGGCCACATAAAGAGAGCATGAAAAAATGCAATGTAGAGTTCTCCAAAAAGAGCACAGTTTGAAGTCCCCACAAGCCACCAACACTACTACTGCATGTATGTTGCACCCAAACGAGGTGTTGGAAGACAGCTCGAATGGGAGTAAGGCCCCTAATCTTCTGCATTGGCAAATTTGAAATTCCACAAATTGAAAACAAAGACAGCAACATTTCATGGGTGTTCTTCATTTATGCATTTATGACCGAGGTCTCTGAGAAGTTGGCTTTTCTTTGCACCTTAAGAGCCTGGTGCTCGCTGAGTGCATCCCGAATAATAAGAAATTCCTAAAGGCTTAACATTCTAAACCTAGTTTTACGAAGCGAAAGCATGTCACTTGCTGAGATGCTGCAAGGTCCTGTATGTAATCTTCCGAGATGGCCCAGCTTCGTTCGGATCTATGAAGAAGCGCACACTGCCTAGACGACGGTGCACACCTCTCTAAACCGCGACCAAGCCCGGTCTGACAACGGGAGAGCGCATGCGCGGCGGAAAGAGCGCGCACCAGAAGCGGAACCACCGCAGCGTCTTCTTACTCAGTGAAGGTCAAAAACTTGAGCCGTCCCTGATCTTGGCCCGAGGCAGCGTAGTGAAGCTTTCGCTTAAAAAATTGCCCTGCATTGGTAGTTTGATCCCAAAAATAATGCAAGGTGCTTTGTGAAGATTATAATTTAAAAAAAAAGTAAAACTCACATCACATTTGTGCAAATATGGCAGCACTGATTTCACTGATGACGATATCCCATGATGCACTAGGGTGCACTGCTGACTAAACTGCAGTGCTTGACGCAATAGCTTGCTTGAGGAGATCGGGAAGCAAGCGTGTCAAGGCGTTAGGAGAAATTCATTAGTTAACAGGATCTATATTTTAGGACAACTCCTAAGACTAAATAAATTATTCACATTTCCATCATTCTGTTATTCCTACTGATGCCCACAAGCATAACATACCATTAAAAAAAAGTGTGACTACTAACGCATAGTTCTGTGGAAAATACTATAATCTGGTATTTTTAAGAAATAATGAAAACTAGAGCCTTTAGTCAATGGATTAGCAATAGTAACATGCCTCATGCCTGTCCCACCACATTATCAAAGAGGGGAAGGTGTAAAGGTGAGGTCCAAGGCCGGACAGTTTTCAGCATAGCAGTAGGTTTTTTTTTTCTGAAATAACCGTCCCTACAGAGGTGGCTGTCCAGGCTTGCATAAGAAATAAACTGGAGTCCTCATGACACTTAGATGCAGAGTACACAGAGGCAGGAGTACTCAAATGAGCTCTCACAGTGTATCCAATGGCGGTCTCGGTGGGCGTTGTTTGCTCCACCTTGCGCTGGCAGCTGATGTGGTAGAAGGTGAAGAACAGGTGGTGCCTGTCCGTCAGCTTGGCTGGCAGCTTCACCTTGATCTCATCGTGGAAGTCGGGAGACCTGTTAGGAGCCACCAGAAAGTTGCAACGGGCCAGCATGTCACGGCCTTACATGCAGCGCGTGCAAGTCAGAGACCTCGTTTCTGCCCCGGCATGCTGCCTTCATCATCCTCAGTTTATCTCACTCATGATTACTAAGGTTGCATTCCTTGTACTGTAATCAGGGTCACTGAAATTTTGAAATATACCTTCGTGTTTAACTTACTCTACCACAAATACTATGCTACTAGAACTCATCACTTCTCCTCCTCCTGTCTGATCAACCTTTACATACACCAGTAAGAAGGTAAACAAGTATTCTAAACAGACAGACAAAAACAAGTAAAACAATTGACCAATTCATCTGGAACAGCAGTTATGCAAGCTCACTTCACTGGACCTGATAGTAATTTGACCTGACACCTGCGTCTATTAAGACTGCAATAAACAAACTGGCTGTATCTGCTGTATGGTGCGCCCGAAACAAAAGAACAAGATAAGGAGGAGGAGGAGAAAATATTTATTTACACTGAAATGATTTGGGAAAGGGAGGTGCGTATGGTTGTGACGCTGGGTGGCAGACCCAATTCCGGGACGCCATTGGCCACCGTTGCTGCCTGAGCTCTCTGGACAAGGGCATGCTGGGCCTCCAGGTCCGAGCCAGATGGGGCCGCCTCCCAGCCCTCCCTAGCTGGCTGTTTTATAACTTTTATATTTGTATTTTGCTGGCAGGCCCACACCATGTGGTATAGGTCAGCATACTGCCTGCAGAATTTGCACCTACCCGTGAATGTCGGGTTCATGTGTTTTAGTATGGTGGGATTTAGAAAACACCCGGTTTGGAGCCGTCTAAGGTGGCACTCCCCAGAGAAGGAGTGAGCAGCAGCAAGACAGCTGACAGGTTAGCATGCCACCACTGGCAGTCATTTTTGTTAGGCTCAAGGTCGACTAAAGCTGATAGCCAGTTTTAATACCGACCATACACACATGCTTTAATTCTGCAAATCAGACAAAAGCCTCAGAAGAATGTAGTTCAAATAATTCCAAACACTACCTATTCTTAGCCCCTGTCTGACAAAGTGAGGTACCAGGATGAGAAGATGGACAAGTTAGATGGCATTCTTTCTTTTCTTAAAGAGTGCAAAATGTGCCCCACTAAAAGAGAAAGTGCCTATGTTACATTAATGATTATGCCTCTTCAGGTGCAGCTAATTGTGTTCTGCTTCTTCCAGAATAGCATTAGGATCATAAGAAGATAGTACAAAAAGAAGATAAGGGCTGTAAAGGAGACACATAAAGAGCACCAATTTAACAAAAATGCTACGCAATGCTGTGCACTTACTTGTTGTGGTAGGTCACTGTAGTGTAGACCTCTGTCACAAACTCAGGACAGCTTGATTTGCCAAACAGTACCTGCCAAAGAGGACAAAAAGAAGGTATCATTATTTTAAGGTGCAATTAAAGCTGCTCAGATGAATTTCACAATGCAGATAGAAACCTCTTTCATTCAGAGCTTTCATTGGTTTCGCTCGGTTTGTGGGGATCAAAGCCCCAAGGCGGCCTAGGCTATGTGAGAGGTCGTAGTGTAGAACTCCGGAAATTTCGACCATCTGGGGTTCTTTAATGTGCACTGACAAAGCACAGCACACGGGAGCCTTGCTTTTCGCCTCCATCGAAAAGTGGTTGCTACTGCCAAGATTTGATCCTGCATTTTTGGGCACAAAAGTCGAGCAACCTAACCAATGGAACACCGTGGTGGGTCAGAGCTTTCATTCATTCAAACCATGATAAATACACTGCTAAATCAAGTCTGCATTTAAAGAGCAACAAATTATACGTGCACGGAACATAAAAGCCACTTTCAGTACACTTCTTTGGTCTACGCTTTGTCTTGTCAATGACGGAGTCCGCTAGCTAGTTTCACAGTTTAGATATATGGATGGAGAGCAGAAAAACAAAGGTAGCCTTGGGAGGATAATTCATTTCAGATCTTTCCACCAACAGCGAAAATGGGGCAATCTGAAAGTGAAAATACTATGGCTGTGCGAACAGTGAAATTTCGAACACAAAGTGAATTGAAATATATAAAAACCTGAGCCCGATCAAATTCAATACTTTTCGAATGCCGCCAAGAAATCAAATTTCTATGCTATTCATGGGCAACATTAGCCATTCAGCAGCCTTAAGAGTTCTCAACCCGAGGTATTTAGATGTACTACTACTAGTTTTCTTTAAAATTTAAATGACGAAGGTAACTAAAGTGAACCATGGTTAGTGAATCGAAAAATAAAAATTGGTCGCAAATAAAATACAATATTTCTGAACAATTTCAAAAATTAGTACAGAAAGTTGAAAATAAAAACATTTTTCCACAAGACAAAACTATGAAAAGAAAGGTAGATGATTTGTGAAACCTGTAAGGTCTACCAGGCATTAAATAAGGAAGCAGGAATTGTGCAGTAGAAATAGCAATTAACTTCATTTTTTGGGCTAATATCTTACCTATAGTTATCTGACAACGATTGTTGTCAGTGAAAAAGAAAAATGAAGGATGGCTTAGCTCTGCTATGTCTGGATATATGTAGAGAAAAACAGTGACTACCTAGGGATTAGAAGTTCATTTCTCCAGTCTCCTACGCCGTTCGCCAGCAGCTAAACTATCCTTAGCTTCCATGTCGAGCGCTTCTAAGTTCACCGGCGTTCTATAATTCGCCAGGTCCAACCGCTCATCGCTGTGTGCTGTGTCCGTGTCTATGACCGCGGTCCCCTGGCAGGAGCTGCCAACTTGGCTCTCTCGTGTCGCATGGGACGGTTATGTCAGACTCAGTCTGCCAGGACCCTTGCATTCGCGTTACCCCTATAGGCCACTAAGGCACATTCATACGGCTTGGTTAAAGCGGGGCTTTATATGTGTTTCTAACGACAGAGCACACGCGAAGCTCGGGTTTGACTAGCCTAGTGAAGCTTTTCACTTCAAAAAAGTCTAATATCACAGCTTGACTTAACGCTCACACGCAAAACGAAGTTTACTGAATGTCGTCGTAAAGCACTGCAAGGTGGATGCGTCTTTTCTGGAGAAGTGATGTCAGCAATCGATTAACAGCAAAACAGACAGAAGAGCAGCAACCTGAGCAAGCAATGCTAGCAGGACGATCCCTTCCAAGTTCCATCGCGATGTTTGAAGACAAAGCGTTAATTGTGGAATGCTGCCCGAAACACAATATTAATTTCGCTGAACTGCAAGCCCTGTAATGTGCCTCAATCATGCAAATGCTGTCGTGAACTGCGAAGGTGCGAAAATAAAACCAATGCCTTTATGCCCCGGTGCACACATTGCGCTGTATGTGCTGCAGTTCTGCAGGCGGGGTTCATACCCAGTGCTTGTGTGAGACATCTTTTTCTTGACCACTGTGGCCTAAGATTAGAAGTGTCTATGTTCTAACTGACGAAAACTGAAAACAATTAGAGAGGTTGCCATGAAACAAACACAGCAGGACATACATGCAAGCATCTTTGCCCCTTTTGTGTAAGATACAGGCTGGCTTGCTTCTGTTCTGAGTGCATGCGTACGGTGATATAAAAAAATTTGATGCACTTGAAGGCCAAATGCAATAAAATTTTTTGCTCTATAGAATGAGTATTTTCTAATAGTACATAATGAAAGAGCACTAAGAGTGAAATATAGCATTCGTAACAGAAGCGAGTGTTTCAGGAATCACTCACAAAAACCATTGTTTCTCGAAATGAAAAAGGAAAGAGGACGGCCATTACTAAGAACCGGAAATGACGTAGAAACAAGCGCAATCGGGCCCTTGAGTGGTGTAGATGTTGCATAATGGCACCTTGTTGCTGCTTGCAGACACCTTAGCGAGTGGGCAGGGGCTTTATTTGGGTGTTATGAGACATAAGCATCAATCATATTGTAGCATGCGTTGATTATTGATGACCATGTTAGTGTGCCCCCACGTTCAAGCATTATGGTCTCCGTGGGTTCCCTCCCAATCCAAGATACAGAAGGCGTCGTCGAGACAAAACAGAAACTGCTTATTGAAAGAGGCATCGCCGTTGCCAGGGCAGTTGTTTTTGTTGAAAAGTTGATGTTCTTCTCACGAACTTCAGCAATGAACATCAACATCTGAACAGAGGGACAACTGTCGCATATCTCGACGCCATAACTGACACTAGTTATGAATGCAATTTCACCAGCGCTTCAGCAACAGAACCCTCCGACAACACTGAACCTCTGTACGATATAAACCCGGCCTTACCTCGAAAGTATCGAGAGAAACTACGGCACCTCCTCCGTCGCTACTCTAATGCATTTGCCAAATCATCACGCGTCGGTCGAACCCACCTTGCGAAGCACCGCGTCATTACAGACGAAACTGTTCGACCACTCCGCCAGTCGCCTTATCGAGCTTCCCCTAAAGAACGTACTGCCATCCGAGACCAAGTGAAGGAAATGCTCGATAACGATGTCATTCGCCCTTCCCGCAGCCCCTGGGCTGCACCTGTGGTACTTGTGAAGAAAAAAGATGGCACACTTCGTTTCTGCGTAGACTATCGCCGACTGAACAACGTTACGAAAAAAGATGTTTACCCTTTGCCCAGAATAGATGACGCCTTAGATCGTCTGTGCAACACAAGATACTTCTCCTCCATGGATCTCAAGTCTGGATACTGGCAGATAGAGGTCGATGAAAGGGACCGCGAAAAGACTGCTTTCATTACACCTGACGGGCTATACGAATTCCAAGTCATGCCCTTCGGCCTTTGCTCCGCGCCCGCAACCTTTCAGAGACTCATGGACAGCGTTCTTGGAGATCTGAAGTGGACGACATGTCTTGTATACTTGGACGACGTAATTGTGTTTGCCCCGAATTTCGAGGAGCACCTCCGTCGCCTAGACGCAGTACTAGACGCCATCCAAACGTCGGGCCTCACCCTGAAAGCCGAAAAATGCCATTTTGCTTATGAAGAGCTGAAGTTTTTGGGCCATGTCGTGAACCAAGCGGGAGTTCTGCCGGATCCTGAAAAAACAGTTGCCATCGCCAATTTTCCGACGCCGCGGGACCAGAAAGAGGTGCGACGCTTTCTTGGACTATGTGCATATTATCGACGTTTCGTGAAAAACTTTTCTAAAATAGCCGCCCCCCTTACACTTCTTACTAAGGCTGATATGCCGTTCACATGGGGCGACCAGCAAATGGACGCATTTCAGGAGCTTCAACGTCGCCTGCAGTCACCTCCAGTTCTAGCACATTTCGATGAAACCGCAGACACCGAACTCCACACGGATGCAAGCAATGTCGGTTTGGGCGCTGTCCTAGTACAGATACGGAACAGTGAACAACGTGTGATCGCCTACGCTAGTCGGGCTTTGTCTAGGGCTGAGACAAACTACTCTGCCACTGAAAAGGAATGCCTGGCCATCGTGTGGTCTATTTCGAAGTTTCGACCATACCTGTACGGCAGACCCTTCAAAGTGGTGACCGACCATCACGCGCTTTGTTGGCTGACAAGCCTTAAAGATCCTTCTGCACGTCTCGCCAGGTGGAGCCTACAACTTCAAGAATACGACATCACTGTAACCTACAAGTCAGGTCGTAAGCATTTAGACGCTGACTGCCTGTCTCGTGCTCCTGTACAACCAGCTTCGGACGCCTCAGGTGACGACGACGCATTTCTGAGTGCAATTAGTTCAGACAATTTTGCCGATGCCCAACGGAATGATCCCGAACTTCGCCAGGTAATCGACTTTCTTCAAGGTGCCGGCAGCATGGTCCCTAGCCCTTTCCGTCGTACTTTGTCTTCTCTGTGTCTCCGTGATGGCGTTCTCGTCAAGAAGAATTTTACAGCCAACAGTCGCCAATACCTCCTCGTTGTACCAGCAAGCTTAAGGGATGAGATTTTTCAAGCCTGCCACGACGAACCCACATCCGGCCACCTGGGAGTCACTCGGACGATATCTAGAATTAAAGAACGGTATTACTGGCCTCGTTTGCCAAGCGATGTAACGCATTATGTTCGAAGTTGCCGTGACTGCCAACGTCGAAAGGTTCCGCCTCTGAGGCCAGCCGGTCTTTTAAAGCCCATTACGCCACCGTCCAGACCATTCCAGCTAATAGGGATGGACTTGCTCGGACCGTTCCCTACTTCCACCTGTGGGAACAGGTGTATTATAGTAGCTACTGACTACCTGACTCGCTACGCAGAAACCGCTGCTCTTCCTTGTGCTACCGCTTTTGAAGTTGCGAAATTTTTCGTTCTTCAAATTGTCCTGAGACATGGCGCACCAGAAGTACTCATTACTGACAGAGGAGCTGCATTTTCTGCAGAGCTCATCCAGCATATCCTTGTTCTTAGTCGCACCAATCATCGTCGCACGACTGCATACCACCCGCAAACAAACGGCCTGACAGAACGTTTGAACAAGACCATTGCCGATATGTTGTCAGTGTATGTGGACGTCCATCACAAGACATGGGACGAAGTATTGCCGTATGTAACATTTGCATACAATACCGCCGTTCAGGAAACTACCAGCATGACTCCATTCAGCCTAGTTTACGGCCGACAAGTGACGACCACGCTCGACGCCATGCTGCCCCACATAGACGAAGGTCCAAATGATGATGTCGCCTCTTTTCTACAGCGTGCCGAAGAGGCCCGTCAACTTGCACGGGTGCGAATACAGCAGCAGCAAGGCCGAGATGCACAACGCTACAACCTGCGGCGGCGGACTGCAGACTATCTGCCAGGTGACCTTGTCTGGGTTTGGTACCCCATTCGACGACGCGGACTTAGCGAAAAACTCTTGCGCCGTTATTTCGGCTCCTACCGCATTCTTCGACGCGTCAGTGAACTGGACTATGAAGTCGTTCCGCACGAGGAACCAGAGCCCCGGCGTCCCAAGCGTTCTGAAGTGGTCCACGTGGTCCGCTTGAAGCCTTTTCATGCCAGATAGCGGCCCCTTTTACTCTGTCCCTCTTTCAATATCGCATCGGGACGATGCTTTTCGCACGGGGGGGGGCTAATGTAGCATGCGTTGACGACAAAGAAGCGCAGAAGTGTGAGAGGAAGAAGTGTGCTAACCTCGAGCCTGAACTCTGACGCTGTTTGTAGAACCTTTGCCACGCCTTGGACCTCGGACGCAACTGTAAAGGTCGCTGTTTACGCGACAATATGAATTTACAGCATTGCGAATGAAAGCGAACCATCAACATGGACTACAGTTCGTTTTGCCCAATGTTTTCCATACTTCTGAAACGCATACGACGGCCGTGTTTCTTGCAGAACACGTGAATTTGTGCCCCTGAACGCTGCAGACCGTTTATTATAAAAATAAACTAAATAAATAAATAAAATAAATAAACATATAATATAATAATAAATAAAAAATATATATTATTATATTATAAATAATTATAAAAACTTCAACACTGTAACGAGCCTTACTAGTACCACCAAGCCACATTTCGGTCTCAGGCTCGTAACTGCACGCCGTCCGCAGACTGTTCAGACGCAATGGGAGAGAGTAGAGGATGCTTCTTGCGCGCCCGTTTTTATGTCATACGGTAAATTGCCCCAACTTCATGACCCGTCACCAGATGCATGGGTCGTCTCCTACGCAGCGTTGAAACACTTGTAACTTAAAGATATAGTTTCTTATGAAGTGTGAAACTTCGTCTGCATTAGATTTAGGACTCACCAAACACACTGCAGCCAAAATAAAATTTCGTTTCAGTTGGTCCTTAAGTCCCTTTACAATTAGAAATGTGACAGCATTGCAAGTTCTGTGCCTAGTTTCATTATGCGTGTGTTCTACGTTTTGCTGCTTTTTCAATGTCTAGAACTTTATTTTTAATTTTATTGCTTTCCCATTAAAATGTGCAGCCTACGATGTGGAAAAATCAAGGCTAATTTGAGACTAATTCGTGGCTCCCTGATAAGAGCGACACGAGACTGCTGTGCCGTGGCGTTTTGTGTCAACCTCGCTAGATGGCGCCACATATCTGCCTAATGAGAGGTCACTGTCTTTGTTTTGTTTTGAATTTTGCATGCAAAAATTTCAAACCACTTTTGTGGCCCTCCATAGGCTATACTCGGAGGCTCCGAATGCTCGACCTTGAACTCTCACGCTGTGCAGCAAGCATTGTTCTTCACTCTCCAAGGCCATTCATCTGCACATGGGCCATTTCCTCTGCACCTTGCCATAGCTGTGCTACAAAAAAACATTTTTATTATTAGGTTTCAAACGCTCCCCAGGATGAACACATCAGCTTCCCTGGCCAAGGCATGAGAGCACTGGCTATCACTGCAGGCGATCACGCCTCGTGTAAAACTGCAACACTGTCTCACGATGAGCAGCAAACATTGCCATCCTCATCAAGTTCCAAGTGTAACACACTCTCACACTGTGCAGTGAGCCTCGCCGTCTTCATAATGTTTCATATGCACTGCTTCTTCATTTAACATAGATAAATACACCGCACACATACACCATCTGGGCGAGTGCAGGCGATGTGTGCGAGAGCAGTGCTGGGTGATTCCACCAGGTGGCATGGCGTAGAGGATGCTACTCTCGATAAAGACAGAGATTGCAGCTCTGCTAGAAAGGCTGCCGAGACCATCAAACAATGAGAAGCCATATTGGGCTGTTGCCGAAAAGCTTACCAAGCACGGAAATGAGTCAAGGTCAAAGTGGCAGCAGCGGCTGTGGCTTGTGGAAAATGACTTACGCTCATAAAACTTGATTTAAGGATGACAAAACCTCTACAATTTTTTTTAATGTTTGTCCATTTTTTCCCCTTTTTTCTTACTTATTTTCCCTGTTGTCCTTTCTCTCAATGCTCTCCAGCGTCATTATGCTAGACAAGAGAAATTACGGACTCATTCTCAAGAAGTGAGCGTAATGATTGACAGTTGATGCGGACATGCTCTGCTGCCACTCATTACTAAGACGAATGGTGCCAAGACGAATAGTGCCCGTCAGGATCACATATAGTGAAAGTGAGGTGTGAATCAAATAGAACAGCAAATACTATTCTAAATCTATTCGTTCGAATATTTCCATGCCCCTTAAACAATACACATTACATACCTGACATTTTAAAACCCATTCTATGCACCTTGCTGTTTGCCTACGTCCAACCCGCATGCCATCCTAACCAACCTAAAACTGAAATGACACTCACAGGCAGAGCGCAGGTCACTTCGTCTTCTCCACAGAGAAGCTGCACACGGCAGGCAATGTTGCGTGCCGAGCCCGGCCGACCAGCGAAGTTGAGAGAGCGTGGGTAGATGTAGAGGAGGTTCCGATATGTGTACTCCGGCCTCAGCACGTCCCGCAAGGGAAACTCGAGCATTTCCTTGGTTGGGCGGCCCTTCTCGTCCGGGTACGGCTGAATGCGTGCCAGCTCGGGGCTCAGGCAGTACCGCACCTCATCCGGGCACGGAGAGATGTCCAGTCGCAGAGAGCCTGGTGTGAACACCCACACTCGGTCGCAGATCTAAGACAACCCTCTTTACCTTTTCTTTAAACTAAGAACTTTTAGGACCCAAAGCAAAGAAAATGTATCGTAAAGGTGGCGAGAAAAGCGTAGCCGCGTGAAGACATCTCAAGAGGCTAATATAGCACTCAGTAAGCAAGCAAAGAAGTCTCTCAAGGAATTACCTAATCCTATGCTATGTCTTACCTGGGATGCATTTGAGTCTCTTCAGCATTGAGCCCGACCGTTTGAGGTCTATGAGAAACTTGTACAGGTCGTCATCTCTCAGTCTGTCACTTTCCTGCATCAATAATGCACAAGTGTTTCTGATCTCTTTACAGCACAACCAGCAAAAGCCATTCCAAGCCTCGTTGGAAACACAGGGCAGTAAACAGGACACACTTATTTGATTGCAAAAGTGACAGCACCTGCTCAGAACTAAGTGCAGGGTGAACTGCTAAGCGTAGAAAGGAGGAGAGCAGCAAAGTTTTTACGGACTGTAGAATTACAACACTTTAGTTGAAATAACCAGCGCAATAAACGGACAACAGAGAAATGAACAAACACGGCTGTGTTGTCCTTGTTTTTTGCGCTGGTTATTCCAAATATGAAACCATTCTGACTAGCCCATTCTGACTAGCCCATTTTGCTTTCTAATTGCAATCTTTAAAGGTACGTACACTCAAAAATGCCACTTCCATATCATAGTTCATATAAGCCGATTTCACCAGTGCCAACAATGAATCACACTGCACATATAGTAATCCTCTTCCTCATTTTTGAATTGGACCAGCCTAACAAACGTGTATCCAAAATAGTTATTTTAACTCGGGGCAATGGAAGCTATAATCAAAAATGGGCACTGATGACTAAGAAGGTGAATACGTGCCTGTTTACTGTATGGTTTCTTTTTACTTAATACACATGCAAGATGTAATTAGTGTTTGGTTAATAAGGTTTAATGACCTAAGCAATTCAGGCTATGAGGGACTCGATAGTGGAAGACTCCGAATAATTTCGACTCCTGGGGCTCTTTATTTCGCCACCACCAAAACATGGCCACGATCAAACCCAGGTCTTCCAGCTCAGTAGCCGAGTGCCTTAACCAGTGAGTCACCTTCGCAAGGCAAATCTAATTGGGAAAAGTTATGGCTTTCTGAAGGGCAAAAGCTACTTTCTTCTCGAGTTGTGTTCGGCTATAAGCTTAATTCTCGCTTCGTTCTCTCTCTCACCCAAACACAAACAGTGAAAAGGAGTGGTACAATTTGCAGGGCTAGTTGGCAGGACTTAAGGCAGATAGTTACTGCAAAAACAGCGCACAGCTCAGAATTGGGAATATACTGTCAAGCGCCTTCTTTCCGTCAGCTGGTGGGCATAACGTTGAGTAGAGCTGCTCCGATCATCCATATGCGAAGCGCCGCTAGGTAGAACCCAAGGAATGGACAGGGCGGCAACATCTGCCCTGCGGCGACTGGTTCGATAATAATGAGGATTCATTAAGTACATGGGTTATCTTTACAAGCGAGATCAAGAAAAATTTTAGGGATGACTCTGCAAAGAAGAAGCACGCGGAACACATTGCTTCACCGGGCGCAAGTACCTGGAAGAACTTGCACATACATACATCGAAGCCATCTTAAAATTATGCAAGCTGGTCAATCCCAGTATACTTGAAGACAAAGCCGGCCACCTCCTAAAAGGAATTGCAGAAGATGTTTATAATTTCCTGATTAGCAAAGAGAGCCTGAGCACCACCGCTGATGTTATAAAACATTGTAGAACATTTGAAGTTCTCAAGTTGCGTCGAATTATCCTTGACTTCAGAAGACTTAACAATGTCACCCGTGTTGCCAGAGTTGAAGCCTGTCCTTCCGTTTCTATGGCTGACATGATACGATTGTGCGCAAAGAACTCAAGATCCAGGGAGACCATTTGCAGTGAAGAATATGGGCGGCACAGTTGTGCACCGCAGGCAGATGTCGCTGCCCTGTCCACTCCATGGGTCCAACCTTGCAGTGCTTCGCATATGGACGATCGGAGCAGCTCTACTACATGTTATGCCCACCAGCCAACGAAAAGAAGGCGCGTGACAATATGACAGACAAGTGCTACGCTCTCCTTTCTTCCATATGTCTGCTAGAGTGACCATGCACGTGAATGTTAGTTATGGCTAACAAGATGTTTGCGCTCACCTGTTTGAAGAAGCTCGACACAGTCAGCGTCACCGGGCGAAAAGTGTCAAGGCTGTTAGCAAAGTCATCAGGGGACCAGCTGCGGCGCTTTTCGGATCCAGCACGCCGTTCCAGAGAGCCACGTCGGCCTAGGAACATTGCATATGCTCATTTTTTACCGACTATACGAGCGAGTAAAAACCCAAATATCTGAGTAACATCAAAGAAAGTGGGAGAGAGCATACCAAGAAAATAAAAACAACAAAAGAAAGGCATACACAAAAACAAAGGCAACTGATTAGCACAACCACAATGCTAAAAGGCTAATTCATGACAGACTCAAAAAAGGGTGACTGATGCCACAACAACAAAAGTGCTTAGCCAATGGAAGTGCATTTGCAAACCACATCAAGCAGGCAGGAACTCAATGTAGATTCAAAAACGGGAACAAACGATGACAGCTGAGAAACACACGGGCTGCTGTAGTCGCAGCAAGCTACAACAGCATGCAAAAAACAAAGGATAGTATGAATAATGCCGGCCTTGACAGGCACGATTTGCCAACAAGCATCTAACTAGTGTTAATGCTCGTCTACACAAACACACTTGCAAATGAGCAACCAAACCAAAATTAGATAAAAAGCACAGCTAACTACAAACAACATGACACAGGCTGCTGGCAAATGGCAAACTTACCAACAACAATTCCTAGGTTTACTTGACAGACCAATGGAACAGTGCATAGAATAAGAGATAGAGTAAAATGTCTCAAAGCACGAAATAAGCGAGTGATGTAGGAAAAACAATTATGAAGTAAATGTTTAATACAGACTAACACCAACAAGAGTGGTGTGCCACACACAAATAAAGATCAAAATGAGAAATCCCAGACTATCACAAAACTATATAAATAAAGTCAAGTCTCCACTGAGGGAGCACTACGCCTAATACCGAACTATATATTACTCATTATCGAAGTTTTCCTTACTGTCCACACTGTGAGGGTAAATTGAAAGACTAGGCGGAGTCCTGCACATGCTCAGTGTGTCAACTACAGGACACTCACCCAATGTGTTGTTAGAGCCAATGCTGTCCCGGTCACTGCCACTGTCCTTGTCAAGGCTGTTGACTCCAGTTAACACGTTGAGCAGGTAGACAGCCGTCCAGGCAAACGGCATGCGGTACTTGCCGAGCCGCTTGCACGTTGCCATGGCGTTGGCGCGTACTTTCTCCTTGTTCTGCAGATGCCACACTTTAAGTCACCACTTGAAAGCACCAAAGTAATGCCACGGCATGCCACAGTAAAGCGCATGAATTGTGGTCAATTTAGTGTGTTTAGCAGCATAATGCAGCCTGAGGTAAGCTAAGAGGAACAAAGTTACACAACAAAAGTTTGTAAGTATACAAGATGAAGTGGGACAACGCACAATGCATTACCTTTTCATCCTTCATGTAAGGTTCGGCACACTCATTGATATCTCCTTGTAAAACTTTTTCAAGCTGAAGAAAGAAGACAAAATCAGCATTTTAGATACTGGTAGACCATGAGAGCAACATAATGAACAGACCCACAGTGGAAAAGTCCATGAAAACACTAAAACTCAACACAGCTTAAAAAAGTCAGAAAAAATGCCAAGTTTGGCATAAGGTTGAAACCCAAAAGTACTAAAGTAACCTTGAAAGCTGCAATCAAGCTTCAGATCATAAGCTTCCAAAGACAGCAGAAAAGTGCAAATTTACTTGGTACAAGAAAATACTGCGTAAAAAAAGCCAAGCAACCGAGGGGAAACAACAAGGGTAAACGATATGATAATCCCTTGAGTGTCTCATTACAAGAGACACTCAAGGGACCCGAAAAACATATCTCTTGTAACCAAAAATTCTAAAATCACTGTGTTAATCATGTTATTGCACATCAGCATATAAATGCATTCACACGCAACAGGAAATTGTTCAGGAAAGCTTAAAGGAGTTAATCATATTAGTATGTATTTTTGTGAGTGCAGAGTGTATTCCTTCCCAAATTCTGGAGGTAAAGCACTTCACTTTGCAGGCCTTCCTGTTGCTCCAATACCTTTGAAGAACTCTTACATGCTCGTCACCCTCTGATGATTCACAAAGAGAAAGACATCAGGATTCTGAGCTTCCACCTTTAAATCAAATTTTAACAGCGAGGAGCTAAAAATGCTGGATGTCATTCATGAACTTTGATTTTCTTTGTAGGTGACAGTAATGCAATGCTAGTGGCTGAAACAGCGGGGTCGTTCTGACTTTCCAACCATGGGGAAGCCCTCCTCAGTTCCTGACATACACAGCAAAAAGGATGTTGATATGAAACAAAATTTAGCTAAGGGAATCTGAAGTGAATCATGTACGAGTTGGTAAGTTCCAGATGCATTGAATGAGCACACCTGGGTTGTGTCTCTTCTAAATAGGGAAGAATTTACTCCAGGGACCCGAAAAAGTTGCCCTTAGTAACCAAGTGTCTCTTGTAACCATGTCTCTTGTATGTAATGTTGTTAACAAGGCAGACATAGGAAAACCAACCAAGCCATTTTCAAATGTCTCTTATAACCGAGTGTCTCTTGTAACAGAGTCTCTTATAGGAGAGTTAACTATTTCTTTTTTTATCATGCATATATTAGCAGGCCTAATTTTCTACTCTAATCAGTATACACTTGTAGCCCTTACTAAATCCAACAAGACGCAAGCTTTTGTAGTGTCAATAATGCCACTATATGACAACTAAAGAACTTACAGTCAAACCTCACCACAACTATGATTTACGGGAAAATAACAGGTACTGTACAACACAGGAGTGGCTATAGTCGTTGGGAGCTCCTTTTAAGCCTATGCATTTGATGCCTTGTTTTTACAAAAGTAAAATGCTCCCACAAAGGAATACAATGAACCTCAAGCGAATCCCACTTGCCATTTCACACTGAGTATGTCAATTTCTAACAACACACCTAATTTCTGCACCTGATTGACTGATTGATTGATAGATTGATTGATTAACAAACTGAAATTGCAGCATGTAGTGAACCTTATTGAGCACTGGACAAAACTTTTCTCCCCCTGATGATGCATCAGTTTAGCACCGGACAAAACTTTCCCCCCCAATGATGCATCAGGTTTAGTGAAATTGAATTTTGACAGTGGCACACAGATCTTTACCAGAACTCAAGTATGTGGCCTTCCAAATGACTTCATGGCGAGTTTGGCCTGCCAGCCTATGCCAGACCTCGAGATCTGTCGCGGTCACTAGAGTTGCCACCTTCTATTTACATACAACTCACTGCAAGCGCTTTGTACTTCTCGGGCGCTATGCGTGGTACACTCTGTTTTCGCGACATGGTGGCATGGTTCAACGATTTTACATGATTGACAGCATTGACGTCGTGCTGACTTCACGAGGACATAGCATAGTAAGGGCAACAAAAAAGGAAAGCAAAAGACAATTAGAATGCCCCTACTACACTGTCTTCAGCGGCATATATGTCTGTTAGCACGTGACAGTTGCAGCCAATGGCACAAAAGTCTAATGAAGCAAACAGACTCTGGGGGTCCCTTCAAATTTGTTAAAATGAGGTTCAACTACACGCGACAAATGCTTTGCTGACAATTTCTTTGCTTTGGTGCTACCTTGACTCTGCAATTTTATTAGGTATGAGCTACTAGTCTTACAGAAGTACAGACATATACCCTCAGCACAGATTGCACAAAAGCACAGTAAACAGTTTATAACTGAATTTTTTCTTCCATGCAGTTTCAGTTTTGATTTCAACCACCTAAAGATGGCTGTGACATCACTGACGAGTAGAAGTCATGCGAGGCACACAAAAACCGTGAAACGTTTGCTGCTGCTTTGTTGATCTTAATTCGCACCAACTTTTATGCTACTTTGCAAAGAGCTGGAATCACAAAAAAAAAAAAAAAAAAAAGAAGAAGAATAAGCAGTGGTTATATCGCTGCTTTTTTGGTGGCTCACATCATACTACCTCGTCCGTGATATCACAGCCATCATTAGGCTGTTGAAACCGAAAGCGCATAAGAAAAAAAACAATTATAAATGATTTACCTGACATAGGTGAATTCCACGTCGTGAGTCGTGAATGCGTACTCCACCCTATAGCTAACTTACCACACTATGGAAGTTAGAAGACATCTCCAGCCAATCACGAGAGAGCGTTAAAGCATGCCCCTTCACGCCACGTCGTTTGTACATTGTCAGCTCATGGCATTCGCAGATATGGTTGCAAAACAGCATAAATGCTGTGTACATATCAAACCCTTAAAGAGCACTCAGAACATTTAGAAAAGTGTTTTGTGGGAGTTGCACATTTTGTCACATTCACACTCCAAGTTCAGCGTAGGTAAACATGGTCATGACAACACCTCCACCCTAGAGGCGCCGTGTGGCTTTTTGAACTGAGACCATTTTTGTAAACAAACCGACTTTCTTTTTTAGGCCTAGAAGAGAATCATCACCCGAAATAAAAATTAAAATTTTTGCAATCATGGCTGTTACTGCATATGAGATGAGATGAAACGAAAGCCCAATGCGCCACTTAAGATTAATGAGCGCACCGAAAAGCCCAGCAAAAACTAGTTCAATAAGAAGCATGACGTCCTGCCGCTATGTGAGCTGCTATGCTGGCAACGCAATTTTATTGTATGCAAGAACTGTACAAGCTAAATTCAAGAGATAGCGACGCAAGTGGGTGTTAAAGCTCGATTTGAAATGGTGTTTCACAAATGCAGACTTCAAAGCATGTTATCCCATGGCCATCTTAAACTAGCACTACATTCTGCAGCTCCAGAATGTGTCTCTGCACTCATCACGGCTTTGGTAGTGCTCCAATTAACTTTGCAGTTAGAGACCTAAACTTTCTTGTGAATAATTTCAAGAGGTTTGTGAAGGAAAAAAGTCCATTCTTAAAAGCAGGTTGACCATAATAAAATTTTAAAAAAATCTAAATGTGCCGTGCCCTTTTCTTTCAGTTCACAAACACGATGACTGAATAACGGGCAGCCACTCATATTACTGTGGATGTTTGAATGCATCCCTGTGGTTTCTGTGCACACAAGTTTGTTCTACTCTGCTTCAGCATACAGTGCTCTTGCTCTGAAATGAGAAGCTGGCGAAAATAAAACTTACCTTGATGACTAGAAAGAGGTCCGTAGATGGGTATGTGATGTTAAAGATGCAGGCTCTACACAATGTCGAGATGTCATGGTACGGGATGTGGTCGGAGAGCATTCTTTTCATATGCTCAGAGTTCATGTCAAAGTAAAAACTCTCTGAAACCTGGACGCAAAGGAGAAGGACTCAGCAAAGACACGCGGGGACTTTCGCCACATAATCCCAGATTAAGTGATGCAGCAATGCACACTACTCTCAAGAAAAAACAAAACCCTACAAGCTTAACATTCTTTTGTTCGTCACACTGCCGTCGGCCCTATTTATTAGAACTTGCTATAGGGTAAGATCCATGATACTAAAGTATCTACACCTGGTACTAATAGATGCAACTACTATGAAGTCATACAGCAGTACCATGAACCACTTATGGTTTAATGCCATAGGCACATGCACTACTATCTGCAACTACACACCCCAGGACACAGTAATCCCATCTGCACACTGACAGCCAAGATAAGACAACTACCCCAGGTAGCAAGTGCCACGATAGCATATCTGTGCATTTTAACATATGGTAAAATCATCACATAATCTATAAGCTAAAGTAATAAACAAATATGTCACAGTAATTGCCGTGGCTTACCTTTTTCTTTTCTTTGGCATCATAAATGGCCATGCTTCCAAAGATGGGCTCAACTTCGAGCTCAAGCCTTCAGAGAGACAGAGGACAAAGTCAAAGTCAATGCATCAAGTGTGCCACGTAAGATGGGAGAGATCTTCCCAAAGCTCCCTAAGCCATTTCTTAAAACAGCTACAGTAAAAGGTAATACAGGCTATCACATATGAGATGGCATTCAAAATGAGGTAGGTAACTCTAAAAAATTTAAACTGTTTGCTCATTCAACGAGAAAAGAATGTGTCTTAGCACACAGCAGTTTTCCCAAGCCTCGCCCTCAAGAAGTTCAAGCTGGCCTTCCTTGCTTTAAGAGTAGCTCCACTATTCTACACTATTCGCATTTGGTTTGCCCCTGAAACAGTACCATTCATGAATCGATCTACACTGATGTAAAAAATAAAGATGAATATTGCAACTCAATTATGACGCTTGTGAAAGAAATAGAACAAGCAATCAGTGAAGCAAAGCAGAAGCACCAAAACACTGGCAAATAATATCCACAAGCAGCTGGCATACTTGAGAGCCAGGCATCGAACGAGGATCCGGTGGGCCATGTGTTCACGAGGGGGCTCCGATGGCATTCGTCTTTCAATAATTTCTTCCTATATAAAATAGAAATAAGAACAGCGTAAGAATGCCTGTTAACACAAAGGCATAGTATACATCAGTAGCATAGTTAAACCAAGTACGACTTGCAAAAGCTTTTGCGCCCAGATGGAAGTTGATAGAGGCGTGTTGCAGTCTACAAGCGGGAAGATTAGTTACGGCGATAGATATATATTTTTCTTTCTAGTGTGAAAGCACTAAAAGCGGACATAAAAGCTTTAGACGATTGCGCTAGGCTCTGAATCTCTGGATTAGTGCTTTTGCACTACAAGATAAGGCAATCCACACTTCCAGGACCCTTTTGGAGTACTCTTTACAGATGCGAAATACCATATCTCCTCACACGAGTCCATTTCTTTTCAAAAAGGCTGACATCCCTTTTAAATCAGGTTCATTAGACGGGAAAAAAAGAAAAAACGAGCTTGACACCAGCGTGTTAGCTCGAGTTTTACAGAATTTAATTTAGCCCCTCAATTCAGGTGCCTATGTGCACTGTGAACTCCCACCACCCTCCCTTCCCTTATGGCGTGGTTGAGGTGTCCACAGAACAAGTGTGACAGATACTGCGCTTTTCCTTTCTTGTGAACGAATTATTATTATTATTATTATTATTATTATTATTATTATTATTATTATTATTATTATTATTATTATGTGCACATCGCAAAACAATGATTCGTTTGGTACCACTCACACCTCTCTCCGACCAGTGTTTCATCCGCCACAATCCTCCGAAGGTCGCACCCCCACGGTTTCGAGGTGGTTTGTGTGAATCCCTCTCTCTCCGACCAGTGTTTCATCCGCCACAATCCTCCGAAGGTCGCACCCCCACGGTTTCGAGGTGGTTTGTGTGAATCCCTCGCACATCAGGTTGAAAAACAATTCTGTGCGCCATATGATGCCAATCCGTTTGACACCACTCAGAACCCTGTATCTCAAACAGGTGGACCACAATTTTTCCACCAATGGTGATTATGAGTGGTGACCCACACACCTATCATTCTCAGGTGAAGTTGAATATGAGAGTGATGAAGAAACAGACGAGAAACTGGCAAATGTAAGTAGTGAAAGTGTAACCAAATTTTTTCGCAAGGGTTCAAATTCCATGGTATATGCCCCGTCTGTTCATCCATCATCTAAAACATGCATCAATGTTGTCACTTGTTTTTAGCATTGTTCTCTTCGAAAAGCGTTGGCAAGACAAAGTGAACAAGCTGTACACTACGCTTTCTAAGGATACAATGATGCAACTAGGTGCATCAAGAAGCCACCATCATCGGCACTCCTGTCAAGGGCCTACAACGTCCTCCCGCTCTGCTAAGTTCGTTGAGTGCATCGCCCCGACAAGATCTCTCGGCAAAAGATACATATAGCGTGACGTTACTGGCTCCCGCACACCTCCGCATGCTGCCAAGGTCTACAAATTGTACCAATTAAAATTAAATTACAAACAGCAGCAAATTTGCTCTGAATGCGAAACGCACAAGGCCATGTCGCTAAACAATTTTCTGGTTTCTTGAAGGCCAAATAAACAAGTTTACTGCATTCAGCCGCAATGCGACAGCTCCACCCGGTTCACGCATGTAGTACTTCCTATGTAAAAAAAAACAAACAGGTATGCACAATCTTGTATTACAGTAGAACCTAGTTATAATGAAGTAGTATGGGGCGCGAAAATTTGCTTGTTATATCCGATATTCGTCACAAAAATGCGCACTGATATGGACAACACAAATGTGCGAAAACACAGTTTTTTTAATTAAATGCTTCACATAAATATGAAATCTCGCTTTTCATTCTGTGTCGAAGAGCAAAAATGGACACTAAGAAGGGCTGTTGCCTCCGCGCACAATTTGCGCGACGGAGCCAACAGAATCGGGGAGTGTAGCACGCGCGCACGGGCCGATCGTAGTGGCAGAGGCATGGCAGGGGTTCCTACCATGACGAGGCAATGGTAAAGACATGCCAGCCACATGCCTGTCAGCCGTTGCATAGCCGGATTCGAGCAGCGACGGCGGCGACGCTCGAGTCCAGCCATGGCCGTTTATGACCTTCTAGATGACCGCGCGCGGAGGTGTGACCTCGGAGGCCATAGGCCATTGGTGCTAGTTTTTGTCGGCGCTGCTAGATGATGCAGCACGTGAATGATTGGCCGATTTGAACACATTTCGGCGGTGCCGCTCGAGTGCGGCCATGGCCGTCAATGACCTTCGAGATCCTTCGAGATCCCCGTGTGCGGGGGGGTGTGTGAACTTGGAGGCCATAAGCCATTGGCGGTAGTTCTTGTTGCTGCCGCTAAATGATGCGGCAGGCGAATGCACAGCGATTTAAACACACTTCTGCGGCAGGTGATTCGACTGATTGAAACATTGCTTTTCTTGATGTATTTTCCGGCTCCTTAACAGGTTTTTTACCGTTTTAACCAATCGTTACAACCAATCTAGAGTCAGATTTTGAAACCTTTGTTTCGTTACACAGAAAGAACTCCCATAGAAATACACCATGGACCAACCAAACTTTGATTTTAGTTCCTTTTATCCGATAATTCATTATATCCGTGTTCGTTATAGTGAAGTTCGCCTGCAGTGAATTTTTTAGTATGTATACACTTCTGCACAATTATAGTTTAATTTTTTTTGCAAATATCCTGTCAATTCTGATATAAATAAGATGAATAATATTTGCTATTTTCTCATTTTCAGGTTCTTTTTCGCTGATTAGGTATTCGACATTCGAAACCATTTTTTTCCGATAGCTGTGTTCAATTTGTATTCGAAAGTTTCAATAAGTAGAACCCCACTATAGTAAACTCTGATATAGTAAAGTCAAACTGAAATCCCAGTTCATCTTCCATAGACAACTGTACATTTTCCCCCTTTTATAGTAAAGACATTTTTGATAAAAATTGGATATAGTAAAGTGCTTTTGGCCGCGGCAACGACTCCCACGATATGATATCGCCACCTGCGCACTACCTAGAATTGCTAGGCAAAGATTTTTTTTATTTGCAAACAGAAAAATAATGCCGTGTTCGTTTAGGTGGCTTTACCACTAGGCTTAGCAGCAGCCAGGAGAAGCCTACTTACAGAGGCCTTGGAACCCTGAGGGAAAGCGCGCAGCGCGTAGGAAAAAAAAAAGTAACGCCGTCTACAAACATAGAAAGGAGGTGGCGTGGTTCGTTCAGAAAGTAGAGTAAAAATGCAGCAAGAAATAGGGAAGGGGAAGAAATGGGTGAACCTTCCCTGCAATGTGCAGCACAAAGCATGAGGCAGCGGAGGCAGAACGTGGAGGTGCAGCGAGTGCAGTCTCAAAGCACTTGAGTGCCACGCGCGTTTATCGTTTATTGCCTTTTAAAAGACAAAACAAGCAAAAAGGGACACCATGTTCATGCTAGGCTTTGATTTTCACATGAAATCGAACTTGGCTGCATTCATAATCATGTTGTCCCAATGCTTAAGAAGTACTTCCACAAGATGTAAAGAAATCTTATAATGAAAAAATTGCAGATGATAAAAGCGAGATTGAAAATATATATATTTTTTTTTTATTAAGCAACAAGACGTGTTCAGTAAGCGCCTATTTAACTACCAGACAGCATCTTCAGGACTATGTCATCACCGACCACTGATATAGTAAAAACCCTGATATAGGGGTTCTAATACTATTCGCACTTTACGTGAGTGTTGCAAGATGTTTAAAATTCCAGCGTGAGGTGATACGGCTGTGACACCTGGTTTCTAAACACCATTTTTTCCAGATGACGCTGGGTTTTGCTGCCAAATGTGGAAGCCTATTAAGCTTTCACACTACAAAGCATACCCACCAGTCCAGTTTACAATAGCCTTGGCAGAAAACCACACCCCACACAACCTGCATGCTGGAACTCCGTAGCCCCAGATGGAGCAAAAGCATGTACCTCCATCATTCCTTCAGCCCTTAAGATTTGTGCAAATCTTGCTTCATGCCCCATGAACATTATTCCCCAAAACATGAAGGTTACCCATACACTCACCTCTTCTTGCTGTGGGTACAGCTCAAAGAGGGCGTCATGACGTTTCTCCAGACGCTGGGTTGCGTTTCTGCGGTCCAGCTCATCAGGGGGTGTGCGCTCCAGAAGAGACGGGACCAGCGGATCAGCAGCAGAGTTGCGCAGGTCGAAGACACTGCTTGCCCAACTTCCACGCGGAGTTTCAGTTGCACTAGCGCACCGGAACTCAACGGACGAGATACTGTCCGCTGGTGATGCCTGCAGGGTTTATGAGTTTCGAAGCCATTACGCTAACTAGTCACTGAACAGTTTCACGCTGTTTAGCAGTTTACAATAGCCATATGTTGCTCTGCATGTCAGATTCTACTTGTGCAAATTCCACCAAGCGAGACCTGCCAAAATTCAGTGTTGTGTGTTGTGTTTTTTGGCGCATAAGCAACTCAGGCTATCATGCGCCAACATTCAGTAAAAGGTGGTGCTAGTACGCTAAAATAGTAAGTGATGCCTTTAAATGAATTCATTTCAGCCTTGCTTTTGATGACTTTATGTCTCTCTCAAAAGGAAACAAAAAACTTAATTGAAACATCAGAAAACAGTAAAGTCTCACCTTCTCAACAATGCACATGCAAAAGCTTTGTAGGACACTGTGTTATATTTTTAAACAATTGAAGGTCTATTAGGAAATGAATGCTGTGCCAGCTTGTCAATTTCCCAGATAATGTGGGAATCTCGACACTAATATTTTTGTGACCAATCGTTCAAAACAATTTCCACGGATGGAACTAATATGAATATCTGACTTTTGGTCATATACGTTTATAGTGTTGATGTTACTGCCATGTGGTGTCAGGGCGCGAGCCATTAATCTACAGCAGTTTGCAAGAGTGCCTCACCGGAACAGACACGTCTTCCCCTAGTGCCAACGGGGGTTGCTGCGAGTGGCGAGATAGCTCATCACACACATCCACCTCATACTCCTGCTTGGGTGTGGTGCGCACCACAGCAGCTCTCTCCAGTGCAGCATCCCTGACGATGACACTGGAGCTGTGGCCTTGGTAGCAGCGATTCACTACCACCCAGTCCGAGGTGTAGGTGTGCAGGCACTGACGCATGTGGAAGTCCAGGTCCTCTCTGTGAAGGCAGACAGCAAACAATAATGGCAACTTGTCCAGAACCTGTGATACAGTGTTGTATCTGGCACCAGTGTCACATTAGCACAATGAATGCAGGCTAGATGGTGCCACATGTTCTACTGCACGTGTAACCTAACTTTTCTACTGAATCGTTGCGTCGCTTCTTCAGGGCCAAATTTTGCACGCAGGAAGCATTTAAGGGGAATTTTTATTTTATGCAGTGTATGAGGGGGGGGGGGGGGGGGGGTTCTCGCTAGATTACGTAAGAATTAATCATTAAATCTTCATTCTCTCCAATGGCAATGAACCAAAGCAGCAAACTTTATTATATTAGCAGTTGCACCAGTAGCACTACTCTGCGCTCTTGGGAGAAGCAAGTGCTCTGTCGCCACAACCTAAAAAGCATAATGTTTGTCTGTCCGATGAGTGCTAGATGGAGCTACAGGTACCACTGCCGCGAAAGTTTGCTGCTTTGAGGCGCCGGCACTGGTGAAAGAGGATATAATGCCAGGACTGCAGACAATGAGGATATAATATATAATAATTCATTTTGACTAAATCAGCACTCAAGTTCAGCCTTTAGGGATATGTACAGTCGAGGTCGGAAGTCCTGAAGCCAAATGATTTTTTGTCTCAGCCATAAAATGAAGCAGTTACGGTGCCAAGAAAAAATGAATTGCTGTAAAATGATATCAGACAGTTTCTGGCTCTGGTAATAAATCATTTCCCTGCATTTTTAAATGATAATGATAATTGGTTCACAGGAAGGGAAAGGCGCGGTATCTGTCACACTTGTATCTGTGGACACCTGAACCGCGCCGTAAGGGAAGGGAGGAAGGTGCGAGTTAAAGTGGAAAGAGAGAAAGAGGAGCCGTAGTGGAGGGCTACGGAGTAATTTCGACCGCATGGGGATCTTTAACGTGCGCTGACATCGCACAGCACACGGACGCCTCTTCGTTTCGCCTCCATCGAAACGCAGCCGCCACATTTTTAAATGCCATTTGGCTTTTAATGATGGTGTGACGGGTTCATTTTGCGGCTGCGACGAAAGTCCTTTGGCTTCAGAACTTTTGACCAATACTGTACATGCACTTTGTTGCTCGCATGATCACTAATACCTGAATTTTTGTTTTCATTATCTCATGTATATAAGTCAGCTTACAGTTGTGTGCTACCACTTTGCTTGAAGAGCCATCGAAAATAGATATGAAGCCCCTTTTTTTTACACAGCCGTACGAATGCACCTGCGTGGCCTAAGGGTAGCATGATTGACCTACGATCCAAGTGTCTCAGAGCGGTTGACTCCTACCACCCTCCTGTATCAAAGGTGCAAGCCTAGTTGGCAGCTCCTGATTATATGGCCCCGTGTTACATTCTCGTAGCGTCAAGCTAGCCAATGACTAATCATTGCCTGGCCAAGCCACCTGCCAACTACCACCAGCCAAAAGTATGCTCATGATTTTTTACTCAACGCCAATGCTGAAGCCACATTTCCTGAAAATGCTCTTTCACTAAAATATATGACAAATGTCAGCTGTGTGACCACTACACACATGTATGAATACAAAACTGTAAAATGCCCTACCTCTTTACCTGGCATGGACAGCACACTGTGATGTCGCATTCGGCAAACAAGCGCCTCACTACAGTTCTATAATTAAAAACCTACTAACACTGTGAACTAAAAATGAATGAGACAGTATTGCATTTTCAGGCTGCTGCCCGCAAAATCCAACTGCACATAAATACACTGTAGCCAACCAAGAAGCCAGACAGAATTAATTTCTAACAACTAGACAGCTGCACCTTCAGTACACTATATTCTAGGGGAATAAGTCAAAGCAAGAAGGTTTAGTCAACTTTGTTTTGCTTCATGAAAGCAAAACTTCACTTAGCTAAAACTTAGACAGCCTTTGTTTTTGTTAAGACTTGCACGTGACTAACTCGGGAAACATGCTGCCTTCTCACTCCTAAGCTGCAGCTAGCAAAAGCTGCTAGTATAACACAATGGGAAAATCTCATTTTTCTCCCACTTTGAGAAGCCCTCCATCTGAGAAAAAACAGACACAAAATGCATAGAAATGAAAAAGCCTGCTTACGGGTTCTCCTCTGGCACGATGGGTTCAATGGTCCGACATTTCCTCGGCAGGATGCCGACCTCCACATCGTCAGGAGGAAAGTCCAGTAGCTCACTGATGGCATCCCGGTCAACAATATCCTGATGCTGTTGAAGGAACTCTTCAAAGTCCAGTGGTTCAACGACATCACTGAGGGGAACCTGTGAAGTTACAATGACGGCGTTACAGAAATCAGCCCAGTGCATAAGAAAAATTGCATTCATACATCAACGCAACAGGATTTTTATAGTGTGACCAAACGCCTGTTATCCTAAGCACAATTATAATAGTACACCATTTGCTACTGGTTTAACACAAGGTAATAAACTGCCCAGATTAATTAGCGAGATGATGACGGTTACAACATTTAATTTCAATTGTCAGCTGGGATGTCATATCCACATTTTTGTACCCCCCTTCAGCAGAAGTGCTGTAGAGTACTCAAAGGGGTGACAGAGTTTCAGCCACGCAATTTTGAGTTGGGTAGAAAATATTGAATACCAAAACCCACTCGACAGTTTGTCACTGTTCGTCTGTGAAAAGTTGCATGCACACATTATTGGATGACAGATTAGTCACGGCATCAAATCAGTAAAAATACGATCAACAAATGCAAGGCTACTTCTCTGTATGCAAGCACAGTCGGGTCTACGAAAGAGCGCGTCAACAGAGACGTTTAGTTTTGAGCTATGAGCGAGAAATCTACATTTGGTTTCGTAACGAGCTCCGAGAAATTAATCAGATGCAAATACAGACACTCCCTTGAGTTCCGCCGAGTCCATGAGCGCAATCCCTCTCCGCTGTGCTCGTTGCAATTTGCCGCCTGACGTCGGCATTCGCTTGTCTGAAACGAAAATGCGATGAGCGCCATGCCAGAGCGAATGACCGCATGCAAAAGTAACGGCACAACGTCCTGTCAACGCCCTGCTGTTCAGTGAGCGTGGGTTTCATGGCAGCAAAACAAAAACGAAGGTGTCACTTTGTACAGCCTAATAAAATGTCCGTGCCCGCGCAGCCCCACACGAACGAGATGAATTTGGTAAGAAAGTCTTACTTGCTCAGTTTCTGAACAAACGCGCGCTGGCCAGACGCCATAGCGGCGAAACCGAGTGCTGATGCGTTCGAGTGAGGCACAGTGTGCATATGTGTACAACAGCTCGCTCTTGGGCTTTCAGAAATCAACGGTGTAAGAAAAGTGCAAAATCTTCGGGCTGAGATCGCAAAAAAATAATAATAAGCGCTTTCAAAAAACTTAAATTATATTTATTACGGTATTATTTTGCACGTATTTTTTGTTTTGTCATTGTTCAATAATTGTTTTTAAAATTCATTATACATTTGTAAAACAAATTCATAAATCCCGCCGCAAAGCTGTGCACTGATGCAAAAATTATTGCACCGGTGTATTTTATATGTACACACTGAGTATAGCACTGGGAACAGAGTCATTGCTGCGTTAAGTACCAAGAAAGCCCCAAAGTCATTAAAATTATTCAGTAAAAAATATGCTATAATAAGGCGGTAAGATTTACATTGATAAGCTATAAAGTTGCGCTTATATCTCACATTTTTTGCGTTGACCACTCACCCACGTGAACATTCCCTGCGAGACCACTGCCACTATCCAGTGTTGCACGACGTCAACAACTGCGTGTGGCTGGTGTGTCTATGCGATGATGTTCGACGATGGTGCAGAGGTAGTTAAAGATTACTATTATTACCTCGTGATGTCCCGAATAGACCGAGGATTCATGCAACGCTGACAAACTACACCGGCCTGAATAACGACTACGCAGTCCCACATGGTTGCAAGCTTAGGTATGCTGCTTATGATCATCTCAAAGACCCGCTAACAAGTTTGCGTGTGTACGCCGAGATCACGCGTTCAGCCTGCGGTTTTGGGAACGCCCAGCGCTTTTAGCGTGGGGATTACTCTCAACCATCGAGCAGCTGTCAGATCACATGGCAGTCGTGATACAAAAATTGCGGTGTTGCGTTCGCTTTGGGCCTGCTGACATCGTCTTGTGACCACGTAACAAGGTGCCAACGATGCCACACACCTTGCATGTGTCAGTGCTGTAGCCTTGCATATGACAGTGCTGTAAATGTCAGCTGTACAGAAATGTATGCGTCGTCACAGAAATCGAAGACGTCAAGTCGATGCCGTTGTCGTGACTTCAAAACTAGTGATGTGTCAAGGGCGAGCCGTGCAAATTCACTGCGGTGGTGGCGTACTTTCTGAAGCGTGGCGGCGGTACGTTCTGCCCTTCTATTCCCGCAGGTGAAGCACCACAACCATGGATATTGGGGAGAAATTTCGGAGAGTCAAACGGCTCTGCGATGGCTACCTGTCGTGAGTAGAAAAAGAGCGTGTCCAACTGCACAGTCTGTCGCTGCACGTCTCTCTACCGCGCCCAAATGATTTCCCTCCTCCTAATGAGTTTATGCTGATTTTTGTTTTAGGCATGCTCATTACCACCCGAAACTCGTGCTTAAGAGGTACATCATGCTCGCTGTGTTTGCGCATGCCTTTTCGCTTTTCTTCTCGCTTTTTTTTTTGTTTTTATGTTTTATTCGAAAATTTTAATTGAAATGAGAAGTGGAACATTAACCTGCATGCCATTTGATGAGCACTAAGCATTAAAAGGCTTGATCGCCTTCCACCAGTATTGTCACGATACGTACAAACTGAGTTCAGTTTTCTAAGCTCAAACAACTGATGCCTAAGCAAGCTTATTGCCTTGCTTGTGCAGATCGTTGTGATAATATCTGCTCATGGTTATTCCACAGATCGAGAAAAATGTTGCTGCTTGTTATGATGGTCCTTGCTTTGGTCCTGTATATTGGACCGTCCCTATTTCGATGGGTGCGACGAAAGACACCTATAATGATCGGTGAGCAGCAGGATTGCGCGCAGTGGAACCTGACCAGTTTGGTGCATAACATTCAAATCATTGTTATCATGCTTTATTTCACTACCAGATCCAAGTATTGGCTGCGTAGCTCTGAACGTTGATCCATTCCTTCGGGATGTGGGAGAATTTGATGCCAGCTTGTACCGTAGTTATGAGAGCTCGACTGACAAGCAGCTGCTTTCATTTGTTGGTGAGTTTTAAAGCATTTGATTTGATGTGCTCATTAGAATTCTAGCTGAGAAATAATAGTATTTTAATGTTATGTGATGCCTTTTTACAGGAAACGGCAAAATTGGGTTTTCTGTTGATGACGACAATACCCTGTATGTCTTCAACAATCGAACCCTGTCTCTTGCTTTGCCTTTCCATCCTGGAGTTGAGATTATATACCCACAAGCATCTCATCAAGGTTAGCAAGCATTGCTTTTTATGAGTAGAGAGCTTTCACCTTTTTGCGTGCCCTACACGCATAGTTGTCTGACTGCCTGTGCCACAATTTTTTCAGAAGGAAACGTGGTGCACTTTGTGAAAGGTACCGTTTTCAGGTATCAGTGTTTCAACAAGGTAAGGATGTTTCCTTCGACAGTTAACATACTAAGTCCTTAATTATAATCACTTGCTACAAATTGCCAGTTTTATGAGAGGTGTTGCGAGTGTAGGTTCCAAGCTGGGCTGATGTGATTGTAACTCCAGTATGTTGCACGAGATTTTATTGTCTCAGGATAAATCTTGTGAAATGTTGCACATATGTCTTTTAGATTGCTGTGTCATGAAAAAGGCAGTGGTGTTTGTGCAAAAGAAATTCATTTGTGCCTCGTGGAAGCTGAGCACTGCAGGATGTTTCTCTTACTGTGTGGGCATTGTCTGAGCTCAGCAATGCATTTTTGCATTACAGAGGAGGAAAACGATCAGCGTCAGTCACACTTACTATGCCCACCGAACAATACCATCCCTACTTGTACAGAGTGTCAAGATTGTGAACCCATTGGTGAGTGAGAAAACTCAACGATTTTTTAGTTAATTGGGACATTCACTTTCTTGCACAGTTGGTGATGTTATTTTTGGGATTCCTTGTTTGCACTTCGCAGTCTGATCCAATCACATTTGGCATTGAGCAGAAGGGGTCCACAACCGAGAACCTTCAGGCAAAGCCTCTCGGGTTTGTTTGCTTTTTCATTCTAAGTTGCATGCTACTAACAACATTATGTGAATGCTTTGTTCTGATTCATCACCGTAATATGTATGGCGTGTCCAGCATGGAGGGAATAAATGTTGTGCTGATGGTGCTTTTGTGTGTGGTAAATGTAGCATAATGGTGCTTGAAGAAAAAAGGTATTCAAGGCCATGTAGTATTTGGCAGGCGCATTTTAGTGCCATCTTGAGAAGGGATTCAAGCTCATGACGCTGAGGACAACTGCCCTGACACGAAAAG
The DNA here is from genome assembly GCF_055883805.1 of Amblyomma maculatum. Lineage (NCBI taxonomy): Eukaryota > Metazoa > Arthropoda > Arachnida > Ixodida > Ixodidae > Amblyomma > Amblyomma maculatum. Next base: position 116,003,867 of record NC_139351.1, on the reverse strand, counting down.
CCATGCAAGGATGGGAGGGTAGTTTCATGACAGCCAACAAATTACTCACACAATTGTGTCCCAAGTGTCATACTTGTTTGTGGGTGCTTACACACACAATTAAAGAAATAGTGATTTTGGTAATTCCACGAGCCTCGCCGCAGTAGCTCAAGGGGCTTGTTAGAGGTGAAACGTACAACGCCAATGTACTGTTCAATGTTTCTGCACTTTAAACAGCCCCCCTGTGGTTGAAATTATTGGCAGCCCTGCTCTATGGTGGCCTGCACAACCTGAGTCACTTTGGAATGTAAATCTCATGAACCAAACCATCATTTCACCACAAAGTAATTATATGTTGCACTGCAATTAGAAAACAAGGAACATTTAAATTTTATTTTTTATATGTACAAGTCTCTGAATATTATCAGTCAACGTGCTGACCTTGAAGCTGTGCACAAGTTTTACAAAACCATATTGGAGTTTTAAGCTATAGAAGATATACAGAAGGGTCCATAAATGAGCAATTACTGCTGAAGAGGACATAGGATTTCCACAGCGAACAGTTTGCATTGCCCATAGCAGGTTACACCACTAGTACTTGTGCATCTACTGCTCATGTTTGGATGACCAGGGCATTTTTAGCACTTAATGTAATAAACTAAAAAGTCATGTGAACAGGTGGTGGCAAAATAACAGCTGCATGTGGGGCATATTTGTTTGCATTACACGCTAATTCTCTCGGTGCAAAGGGGGATGTGCTAAGGTGGTGGGGATTACGAAAATAGGAGTGCGCAGCCCTATAACTATCTCCTAGATTGCTTAGGGACCACTGCAACGAGGCTGTGCAAGGAGTAGGGAGTTAACGCATTAATATATGAAGCTCATTTGTTGCACACAAATTCTTGTGAGGAAGGTGGATGGATGTAGCTGTAAATTATGATAACAAATAAAATGACAAGTAGGACCAGCAAATCTGTGGAACTGTGGTGGTGGCCCTGTGAGCAATAACAAACGTACACTGCAAACAACTGCAAAACGTTGGCCAATTACTGAAAAACAAATCTTTTGTTAATGTTGTTCAACTTTATATGGATTTCTTTGGTACACCTCTTATGTTAGCTCCACTTCTCCTTCTGCAGCAGCTCCAGCAGCTTCTTATCCACAATGGAAACATAATAGTGTACTGTGACGCTGGGTGACTATTCCTGGGACCATCAAAAATAGAGGGCCATGAAGCAAGTGATGGCAGCATGGGGACAGGGTCAAAGATGCCAGCGGTCATGCTTTGAAGATCTGTACTAGAAAAATGTCGGGAATTGCATAACTGCTTCGTCTTTATTTCATTGTAAAACATTCGGACACAGTTACTGTCACACTAAAATCCTGCCACTATGAAAGACGAAATTTCCTGATTGCCCTACGTGATGACATTAAGAGCTCACGTGACTACAAAGGATCAGTCTCAGAGCATGACCCGCAGAAGTCAAATTCAAAACAGGTTCTCTTAGCCTACCTGTGAAGAATTCAGGATCTTGCTTCTGCCATCAATGGATATCGGGTTGTATGCTGAAGAACGAAACAACAAAACTGAAACATAGCTTAGAACCCAAATGCTATCACATTCCCTCTTGAAGTTTCTGGACAGTTCTTATAGCTTTTTTTCAGTAAGAATGCTTGTTCAAGGTCTCATCTTCTCAACATCCCCCTTTCTTTTTGCATTTTGTTTACAGAATAAAGGATCGATACGGCCAGGAGAACATCATCTGGCACGGCAAGGTCTCGACTGGCAGCGCAAAGGACACAGTCATTGCCTTTGCTCTCGTCACGCCGAAGCTACCCAGCACAGTCACAGTTGAGCCAAAGAGGTGGGCTTTCTTGATTTTGCTGTCGGGTTCTCGCTGGGGACTATGAATGGTGAGGACGGGTTGCTTGTGCTCTACCAAATTTGGTCTCTCTTCCCTCACGTCGGTCACCCCTCAGCCCTCGCAGACAGCAGACATGTACAGTCTGGTCCACTGCTAGAGGGAGCATGAGACCCCATGTCTGCCACGCTTTACAAAGCACTCCTGACAGAGCTGGCAACAAAGGTTGCACATGGTGCCGCCCATTCTCGCCAGTTGTCGGTCACGGCGCATTGCAGAGTGTTTAGGCTGCGCAGTAGGACATTCCTTTTAACAGTGGACCGTACTGTTCGCTCTGCACAACGTCGGGCGCTCAGCATTTTTGCATCGCTGCTCCGCTTGCCACATTGTGAAGCAGCTTGTGCTGGCTTCATGCGCACTTCTTTGCTTCTAAGCAATGGTAGCGTACCTACTTTGGATTCCACTGAATATGCAATTTGCTGTCATTTTTTTTTTTTTTTTAAGTTAAGTGGCTTGCAGTTTCTGCAAGGGTTATGCAAAGCTATAGGAAGCATAAAACATTGCTGCCTGGCAACAAATTGTCACTCGCACTGCATACTTGCACGGAGCATTGAAGGAAACCTACCTCTTTTAAACTCGTCTGTGCTGTGTTAACTCATTAAACAAGCTTATGAGAGGGGGAGACCTGACATTTAATATACTCTTTACAGTTCCACAGTGCTAAGGATACAGACGTTGGTAGATTACTCTGGGCCTCTGAAATCAAAGGACTACCCATCTGCAGTTTCACAGCTCCAGTCATTCCTCAAAGAGGTGAGTGTTGATGTCCAAATTCTCGCATACCAGTGCTCATCGCAGTGGCTTTGCAGCATTGTGCTAAAGCCATATTTCGTTGGAGATGAAATGCCAAACCATTGTTGAGAGCCTGGTGCTTGTTGGAGAAACCCTTATGTGAGCAGTGACTTTGTAGCATTGTGCTAAAGCCATATTTCGTAGGAGATGAAGTGCCAAGCCATTGTTGAGAGCCTGGTGCTTGTTGGAGAAACCCTTATGGGATCAAAATTAATCCAGAGCCTTTGAATTTCCTCGTGGCTTTCAGTGCAACTCTGGTGTGCAACAATCGAGTATCTTAGTTTTCACTTAATAAAGTTAGATAGAGCTCGTCTGTGAGGCACACTGCAGTGGAGAGCTTAGAATCTAGTTGCACCATCTAGTATGAAAGTGCTACTGTATTTCCCCTCCGTCAGTGTATGACCGCTGTTAAGAAGAAAACCTGCAAGACTGTTGGCTGAGCTGTAGGATCCTACCGATACGGGAGCTCGAACAGTGTGTTAACTTTTTTTTTTTTTTTGCTTAAGTGTAGTATGGGTGAGGATGCACTTTCTGTGCCGTGATTTGATTGTTAATTCATTTCACATTGTTTCGTCTGACATTGCAGGAAATGCAGAGGGTCGTGAGCATTGAAAGCCACATCCTTCGAAACATGCACGTCGACGCTTGGAGTCAGGTGAGATTTGAGACTTGCATCGCAGTGCAGTGAACAGGGATAGCCATATTCATATTGTTTTTATGTAGGAGAGTATAAAACATTCTGAAGACAGGAGTGAGTTATGGGTAAGAAAAGCTGAAAAGCAAACGCTGCTCGCTGTGTGTGTTGTGTACTCGTGTCTCACTGCCTGTAAAGACTGTTTTGCATTCTGCGTTAACCTGACCACAGTTGGGAGTCTCTTGTTCGAGTAGTGCAAGCGGGGATAGTTTTGTTAGCTTAGATTCAAGTGTTTATTTCATCAGTATCGGGTGCATTAGAAAAGCTCCCCTCAAATGCAAACCGTGCATTTGGTCCCATTCGAGTTCAGATTACCAAGAGTTGACCGTAAGCCTCCTTGCTAGAGTCACCACTGTGCCACTTCAGAATGGGTGGGCGTTTTGTCTCGAGACTGACAAGTTTATCTTTGCCCTCTGTTTTGTGCACAGCTGTGGAGCACCGGCTTTGGCATCAGTCAGTCCAAGGCGTACGGTGCGCTCAACGGAGACGTCATCAACGGCACCATCTACTACATACTTTCACACGTGCGTGCACTGGCGTCTGAGTGGAACACCGGCCCAGCTGAACACCGGGAGCTGCAGGCACTTCTTGCCTATCCGGAGCATTGCTACGGTGGTCACCACACTCTGTGAGTGGTTCGCACATCGGGAAACTTTCTCGGTGCCTTGAATGCTTAATTGCATATCTTTGGGTCATTCTCCCTTTCACGATGAAGTGTAGAAAAATGATTTAAGGCCTCCTGGCTTGTACCTGAGCAGAGAAAATGCTGTGGCACAGATATGTAGCTGTTTGAGAGTTTGTTTAAAGCAGGGCCTCTCAGTTTTGTTGGCCTGGGTGGGACCCCACCAGCTTTCGAAAGGTGCTAAAGAAACCCATGCCTATTGGCATTCATCCCATCTCACTCAGCCACCATGAAAGCACAAAAGATGTGCAGATGCACAGTCTGTTAGGAAAATTCCCTTATTTAATTATAATGTCTGGCTGGAAAAAGATACGGCTAACTATCAATTAGTTGTGGTGAGTGCCAGTTTATGGTGGGCAGAGCAAAGGTAGAGGTTTAAGCGTGCATTGTTTCCTTTGTTTTGGGTTTAGGGTTTAACGTGCCAAAGCAACTCTGACTATAAGTGGTGCCGTACTGGAGGGCTTTGGAAATTGCACTAAATGTGCACTAAAACCAAGCATGCGTAGATTTAGCTGTTTGGGAAAACTCACAATGCACTTCATAGAACCTATTCTAAGAAATAAATATTCTGTTATGAGAAAAGTGCAAAAAATATTGAACATGCGTCACTAATCGTGTTTATTACAAATGATTGTTTATTTCAGTTTTCTAAACCGTTTCTTTTTTAAATTTTTAGTTGTACTTACTCATAGCAGGTTTAGCTTGCTTGTCTAGTTTCAGACAGGTGAAATATGTCTCAGAAATTTCAAGTTTGTCAAGGATTTTATCAAGGAAAGTTCTCTCTCCTGGATATACTGCATGGAAATATTTGGGTGACTCTTTCTTTTTTTCAGTTTGAATGAACTTTTGTTATTATGTGAGCTGAAAAGTTAGTGCGTGGAAACTACATTTGGTGCAAAATCTTTTTATGTTAGTGTATAAAGTGCACAAAACTGGAGCTAACATAGTGTGCATACAGCTAAAGGTAGCCAAAGTTGCATGACATTATATGTCAAGTTTCCTAACACAACTTCGAGTTTATATATCCTGTCACTTCTTATAAACAGTGAAATAACCTACTGTTTGTTATTATTGGTTATGCTTCAGTGCAAACAACCAACTAGCCATGCTTTAACACAAACAGCCAGTCTGTTCTGGCTTTCTGATTGTCATTGGTTGCAGCTTAAATGTGACAATGCAAACTGCAAACTGAACATGTTACCAATTAAGAAACAAGGTTCTGAAATGTATCACATATGTATTACAGGCAAGCCTCCACTTTGTGGCCTGACTCTACCAGCCTGCAGTCAGTTACAAATGCAGTAAACCTGTGGATGCTGACACTAGAGAACCAAGGGTGCTCAAAACTCATCAAAACAGGTATGTGTTATGTCTTTTCATTCATCTTGCATTCAAACTATTTCTGTTGCCTTTTTGTAGCTCCACCTACCAGTGGATTCTGGAAATGTTTGTCATTTCTGGCTCTCAGTAAGAGCTTCGTCAGTGCTGACTTGGGTATTGCAAGGAAAGGCCTATAATGAAACTGTTTCTAGGTTTAGCACCAATTACCTATCAACTTGACTGCAACACCCGCTGTAGTATACAGCAAGACTTTTATGGTTAACACCTAGAAGCAGAGAATAATCTCAGAAATCGAACAAAGCTGCAAATAGCGGACTAAAGCTCGTTATCTGGCCATGTTTATGTGAACTTGAACATTTCACATGCCAATGCAGTGTAATTTGGCTCAGGAATTTTTATTTACAGTGTACCATTTTTGTTACTGTTGTCTTCCTTTTGACATATTTTTGACCTTTCATGGGCTACACTTGCAACGGCAGTGCCATCCTTCAGAGTACCTTAGGATGCACATTTATTTATTTATTTATTTACCCACATCGCCAAGTGGCATTACAGTGGGGGAGGGTATACACGAAACAAAACATAACATAAGCAGTGTCATCCACTGCACTTTGATGAGTTAACCATGATTTGAACTAAAAATTAGGGGAGGCTTAAGTCAGTTAGGCCAATGGCAGTGTGCTGAGAAGTACTGGTTTGGCTCGTGGTTTAGGTTAAGGTCAAAGGCTAAATCAAAAGTCAAGTCAAGGTCAGAGGTCAAGTCAAGTAAAATTAGGTTTGGTATGTTCTTCCCTTCTGTGCCTTGACTCCAAGGTGCCCGTAGATTTGGTTGGAATTGTGTCGATGGCACGGACAGGCGAAGGACGGCGAACTCTGAGCAACAGACGAAGCTTAACTTTTCATACAGAACAGTACAGAAACATATTTACAAAAAAGAGAGGTAACTACACTTCTACAACAACGACTGGCTCAAGACTAAGCGCAGCTCCTCAAGCTGACGTAACAAGCAACACTCGAGCTCACGGCTCGCTTATGACGACTTCTCCGAAACCAGGTTCTGCCTGCTTCCGCTGTCGAAGCCTAACCGAGAACCAACAGTCTCGCAATGGCACGCTCTCAAATAACCTTGTTCAATTCGAGAAAAGAGAGGAGAGGAGAGAGAGAGTGCGTACCCTGCTCTGCGGCACATGTGACATAGTGCTCCCTTCCCACAACCAACCAGAAAGTGCTGAAATGTTCGGGAACCTACAGTCAGCGCGTGCACTTAAGGACGCAGTGTGAGAGGAGGCCCTGGGCTGTGCCTTCTGGATGAGTGCGCCAAAATAGTTCTAAGATGACCGTTGCAGCCTTACATGATCAGTCATGGGCTAGGCTATACAAACTTTAGCTTGAATTACTTGCGCAAGGCCACGCGGCAGTGACGCCATGAAACATCTTGGCCAAAGGTGATGGCAGATGATGTTTGACGGTGTTCAGTTCTCGTCTCGCACCCTTTCTCTTACATGGAAGAAGCTGCCCAAGCTGGCAGCTCATTCAAAGTCGATCATGCCATCTGACCTTGATTTCACACAACCTGCCAACCAATCAGTGCCTGGCCTTGCCACCTGCCAACTCTCACCTTCCAATAAAATTGTCACGATTTTTTTAGGCTGCGAGCTTCAGATGGGAGTGCTAGGGTCAGCAACTGCTGAGCGTAGGTCGCAGTAAAAGAATGACATCAATTGCATTAACATTGTCACGAAATAACTTATCCCATCAGAGCAACGGCGCACACAATGCCAATGCTTGGCTTGGGTATTTCTCAGTGCACTAAAATGCCAATAAGTATGGTGCATTTACAGTGAAATACATCCTCCGCACACATATGTCGACACTCTGTTTGGTAAGGGGCTGCAGCACTTATGCTGGTGTATTCCTTCTTCCACTGCCTCGCTCCTTGGTGTAAACAGGAGCGGAAGGTGTGCTGCAGGCTGTCGTCCTGAGCCTTGGTGCCTTCCTCTTCAAGGACAGCCACTTGGAGCTCAACATACAGCCCAAGGACCTGCACAGAGAACTCTTCTTTCGACGCATCAGCTATGGCAACGCCACGCACCTCAACGTGAGCGTGGTCCTTGGCGACGACAACAAAGCCCTGCTGCGCGTCTGGCTCGACCGGAGTGACCGCGACTACTACGCCTGCGATGGTGGATGCCTCGACCCGCCAGTGAAGCTTGAGTATGGGCTGCCATTCTGCTCTCGAGAGCCATGGGGATGTAGATTTTTGCGTTGTATCAGTAATCCTACTTGTCAGTGGGATAACCGAGTGTGACTCCACGTTAAAATAAGTTAGTACTGTAATTACTTATCAGCTTCCAGCAAATTGCACTGCAACCATACAGCTACGAAAGAGAGCTATGCAGCTTCCCAAGTTCGTCCTTGTCCTGATAACTGGAGTTTTGAATTTTTGCACGTCATGTTTAGTAACACATAGCTTCTGATCACAAAGAGGTGTTCTGTTCTCTACACGTTATATGCAGCACGAAATATATTTTAGTGTGTGACGTTTTCTTCATTTTCTTTTGTGCAGCTTCAAGGCAAAGCAGTTCCCGGTGAAAGTTACTGAGCCTGTCACGGCTGTGCTGTACATTACCTCAGACCTGGAACATATGAAAGAGCTCAGCCAAACCATACATGTCAAGGAGGTAGTCGAAGGTATGGCCCTTGTCCATCTAGATGTCCCTAAATGTGACAAAGCACATTAAATTTTAACAAGTTAGAATAAGAAGGGTTCTAAGAGGTACTCTATATTGTGTCATTAAATCTTTGCTGTCTTTGCCGCTCCTCAGTTCTAGCTGTTATAGTAACTACATAGTAATAAGACACACTGGTCAGATTAGGGAAAGCTTGTTTAAGGAGTTTACGAATATAACCAACAGCACCCCAGTAAAACTTGCACATTTTCATTCACAAGCTGTAGCAGTAAAGCTTACTCGGGCATGTGTACGAATCCAATTAACGGAGTTGAAAATGCTGTTCCAATTCTGTTGACTTCTGTACAATGTGAAAGGTTACAGTTTCTGCTTTAGAAAAAGACTAACCCCAAGCGTATTAAGTTGCATAAGCGAATATTTATTCTTGCTTTCCTATCCTTTTTTCTTTTTTTCCAACCATTTCAGCACCGGCACACGAGCACCACGTCATCGCATTACATAGGCACGGTCACCAGCTTGGTGGTCTGCCAGCGCTCTTCTGGGTGTCCATTACGTTCCTCATTGTGGTGTTTCACCTGTTTCTGGCAAAGCTCATATATAACGAGTATTGTGGCTCTTCGCAAGAAAAGACTCGGGGACGTTATGTGGTGTGACGCAGCCTACCGTCTTGACATTCTTTCTGACGTCTCAAGAGGACCACTGCTTCAACTTGTCGTAGCCCAAGAAGACCTCGTGACCGAAGGTCGTGGCGGGTACCGACCACCCAGAGGTGGGCGCTATGGATTTCTGCACGGCTATTTTTATTTTTCTTGGTGTTGACCCGGCCGTGTTGTGAAGCGCGTTTCTCCGAGTCCTGCGAGCAGGTGTTTTTGTCACTGCCACGACCCTGGACAAGCCAAAGTGGCCTGCTCACTTCTGATGTGGAGTGTTTGTACATACTAGGTGCTTTGTTTATGGCGCATGCAGCTTGCGCTAGCTGCAATAGGGGCATGTTGTTTTATGTTGTAGGTTATATTATTTGTGTACATTAAGTGTTAGTGGTAATTTGATAACTTTCTAATTCTTGCTTTTGCTTGTGATAATGACCATGGTTCTTCATGTTGATGATGCTATTGGGGATTCAAGTTAGGTATTGCTTAGTTCATATGCGAATCAAGATCACATCAGTCGTACTTGTACGAAAGGGCTCGAAGGTGCTGATTGTGGCATTTTTTGATGAGTCGTGTTAGGAAAATCTTCTATTTAATTGTTCAATAAGGGTACAGGCAGCTGTTTATGAAGCTTGTACCCATTGGTTTGGTGTGGTTTGTAATACCTGCAATGTATTTATTGTAATTGTGTGTGATTTCAGGAAACATGCAATCAATAATTTTATGCAAAGTACAGCATCCCCTGCCCTCCTCTGCCCGTTTAGATAAATGATAAGGTTTTGTTCTGACCACATTCACCGTGTGTCTGTACAAACATGTGGTACTGAAATACAAGAGTTTACTTTTGCTTTTCCAATGGCCTTCAGGCAACTTCGATATAAGGTAAGGGTCTAATAAAGTACTAGTGGCATTACGCGGATGTACATAAGGTCAAATTTCTTATCAAGGGCTGAATAAATCAACTGCAGCCACTTTGTCTTTTACTTCCTTTGATGAAGGCTAAAGAGAAAGGCTTCCTTGCCCATATTGGCCACCATAGTGAAGTATTTAACTATTTCATGAATCACGAGTTATGAACTGTATGAAATGTGTAAAGGCCAATTGAGGCAAGCTTCTGCCAGTCTTACAAAGAAACCCAGACATGGTCCCTTGCTTGAAGCAAGAGGTGCTGTTGTGGATGGCTACGGAATAATTTTGACCACCTGTGGATATTTAACGTGCACTGACTGTACAGCATATGGATGTCATTGCGCTTTGCTCCATCGAAATGTGGTCACCGTGGCCGGGTTCGAACCAAAGTACTCCAGTTCAGTAGCCAAGCATCTTAACTGAGCCACCGTGGCAGGGTGTTGTTTAGTCGGGTTTGTTTTTTAACCAAAGGAATGCGTATCTGTCTCACTTCTCAGTAGACATATTCACTTCGGGCATGTGTGAATGGAGTGAATACAAAATGAATACTTTTCTTCAGGTAGTTTCAAAGGGAATCAAATCGTTTGGAACTAGAAATGTAGCGGAAATGAAAAAGAAGCAAGTTCGCTTGCCAAAAAATGTTTACAGAAGTCATTAAGACAATAGAAGTAAAGACTAAACAAAAATCAGTAAAACCCCTCTATAGTTGTCACTCGTACTGCAACAATTGTTACTATGAGATCATATCAGTTGTTGGGGGTGACAGGTAAAAGTGCACAGGAAGACGCTGTGTGGCAATTAAATGGCCGTTTACTAAATATGTCTTGGTTTATAAAAGAAACTCAGAAGTTCTGTTGTTCTGTATTGTCTTGCTATACATTTTTTTTTTGCAGTTATCAGATTTTGTTTTGTTTTGTTTACATCTTGTGGAAGTACCACTTAATCATGAAGACAACATGAAAACGAATAAAATGTGAGTTTGATTTCATTTGAAAAGCAAAGCGTTGCATGAACACGGCTTCATAATGTGCTGTCTGTGTCATTTAAGGTGCAGTAGTAAGAGAAATGCATGCGACATAGTCACATGCTATGCCGTTGCTCTGCCATACTGCAGTGCCTCCACTTCTTTCCACTGCTGTCCTATGCTGCGAACGTTCGACCGTTTCTTCCCGTCTCCAAGTTCCAGCTGCACTTTTATTCATTTACTGTCTCAACGAACCGCGCCGTCTTCTTTTCACGTTCGTAGACAGCTTTGCTTATTTTTTTATCACGCACGCCGCATGCTTTGCCTCACGGCTCCAAGGCTCCTGTGAAGCTGGCTTCGCCTCTAGCTCGTGAGTCTCGTGGTTTAGCCAACTCAAGGAGCGCCGTTTTACCGTCATTTGGTTTTCTCCGAAAAAGAAAAAAAACTTTTCTCGCGATTCCAGGTTGCGCGTGTATCGCGATATCATTTCGTGGGAAGTACGCCGCCGCGGCCAGACGAACCGGCTTTTATTAAAAATGACATCAATATAAAAAAAAAAAAACGTACAGGCATCTGAAAGACGAAATTTCATGGGGCTGCCGTTTCACTTTACTATATCAAAGTTGACTAGGGTAAGTTTCTACCTTAAAACTTGCTGAAACTTGCAGGTAGGTAATGTTAAAACAGCAGCAAAGTCAATTCGTCCCATATGTAAATCAGTTCTGTGGATGAATATGGCCCCATTCATCCACGACCGGGCAATGATACGACGAACTATATACGATATTGGGTGCAGTGCTACAGCATTTTACTGCCATATGACGCCAAATACTCTCGAAAGATGCGGAGAAAAATGCGCTTCATCGCGGAGGCCGCGGGTTCAACCTATATACTTAATTGTGGTTGCAATTCTAATGTGCGAAAGTCTGGCTGCACAAACTTTATGCGGCTGCCAGCCTGGTGCGCTGCAGTTTAAGCAGTACATGTGGCGCCATCTGGGTGCCAGGGTCAAATGTCGGAGGTTTAAACCTGATTATAACGAGCGGAAGGATGCTAAAACTAGAAACCGCACACAAGACACAAGCAATAATAGGTGTCTCAGCAGCTAGTTCTCTCCGCAACGCAGAAGTATAGCAGAAGTCTAAGCTCTTCATTAGCACCGAACATATCGGCAATCGAAAATGATGCGCCTCCTCTCTCCCCCCTCAACTGCCTCAACTCGGCGGAAAATGAAAAGTCCCGACGGTGCCCCACCATTCTCCGTCCCGCCCACGTCCAATGAATGGGAGCAAGCGCCGATGACGTCATTGGGGAGGGTGTGCGCGGAAAGGTGTCTCCCTAATCGGTTGCGAGTGGTTGCCAGGAGCACTTCTAAAAAAATTGTGCATATTGTTACGGGCGGCAAGCTGATGAAAACAGGAGAGCAGAGGAAAGAGATGTTCGATGACAGTGAGATGACGTTTAATGAAAATGCTGCGGGCCTAGCTCGAGCGCTCCTGCCCGCGCCACTGCCCGCTTCTTCCTCCTTCCTGGTCCGTAACACTATCATGGACGAGGAAGTTTGTCGATGTTGATGACTCCATGACATGACAATGGACGTGACTTGACGGCTGAAGAGGAAGAAATGTGCTTGCTGCCACGATGATCCTCGAATGAAGCCTACCCAGGATGCTTTCGGACCACTGGTCTCCAAGAGCCGAGGCCCAGACATACCCCGCATGGCATAGGCAGGGGTCATGTGTTCATGTGGGGTGGCGGGTCTTTGGGGTCTCAGGTCGGCAAATTGGTCAGTAGGGTCACATGGTCATGTGTCTTATGGTCATGTGGGTGGCGTCTCGATCAGTCTCCTCCGTCATGTCTTGTGGTCGGGGCTTGGTACGAGGCGAAGGAACGGCAAGGTCTTGTTGGGTCCGGCAGGCTGGGGACCAGCTGTTCGATGCCTCCTAACCTTTTGCCGACGACACAAGAAGACGCAGGGCGCCGACGCTCCGGACCAGGATGATGAGGAAGTACCCCGCACCTCAAACCAAATGTTACGGGGCGCAAGTCGATGAAGGAGGAAGAAGCGGGCAGTGGCGCGGGTAGGAGAGCTCGCGCTAAGCCTGCAACAATACGCAAAGCGTTTAAATATGACTCGAATACTCACAATATCGATGGATTTTTTGCATTAGAATATTACCGTTTCGAAGCCCTTTATGACGCTCGGCTATTGAACCCAGATTCGAGACCATTCCCACCGTCTTATTTTTTTAGTATGAAAGCACTACAAGAGGTCATGGTCAGTTATACGCTGTATTTTACTCCAGTCTGTTGTCTGTCGAAAGACCCATAGAAGAGACTCGCGTGTTGTAGCCCTATTTTGATCCACTCACGAGGACATATGGTTGTGACCTGACGAAACGGCTCAACCAATCAGAGCAACTGCACAAACGTTAGACGATGTTGCTAGGCTCAGGCCCTCCGGGTTTGAGCCCACCAGTCTATCTCGTCTAGCTGGAAGCCAGGGCATGCCGTATTTGGGACAAATCCTCCATGGCCAGTGGGGGCGGTGACATCGAGGCTTCTTACCCAATCTTTTTTACTCGCTGCGCGGCTTGAGAATGGCGCATGTCAAGTTACAGGGCTGCCGCGAAAGAGCCACCTGCCGCCTGCTAAATTTATAGAGAATAGATCATTGGGTCGTGCGACGCCATATGAAACTAATTTTTAATGAGTTGCTCTAATAGAGAGAGAGAGACAACAGTTATTCAGACAGGCGTGAAATTTGGGCAGCCTCCTCAGTCCAGGAAGCCGTGGACCCGAGCCATCTGCCGAGTCCGGTTGACCAGACTACGCTGATCATCCAGGCTGGGGCTTGACAGCCGAGTCTCCCACTGCTCTTCGGTTAAGTCCTTGATGGTACCACATGTGGTCCCTTGCATCCCCACATCATATATTGTAAGGTGCTTGGTACGTTACAAAATGCGCATTCATATTTGTATGTGGTGGGCGAGATCCTGTGTAGTAAGGTGCCGTGGACGTGGCTGTTGGTTTGGATTTTTCGGAGGGTGACTGCTTCTTCTCTGGTTATTTAGTGTGGGGTGGGGAATATTTTCTTCTAGAAAGTCTGTAATACAGGAGGATGTCAGTATAATTTTGGGTACATCCTATGTTCTCCGAAATCCCTTCGAAAGTGGTGTCCGGTTAGCATATCCTCGGGCTGAGGCGTTGGCGGCCTCGTTTCCTTCCAAGCGGGTGTGTCCCGGAATCCATATGATGTAGGCGTCTCTGAAGTGGGAAGGGGGGGGGGGGGGGGGAGCTGTGTTGCGACGAAGGATTTGGAGTGCTATGCTGGAAATTCTTCCATTTTGGTAGTTTCTGCATGCAGATTGAATCAGTGAGAATTATTCAGTCTGCATTCAAGAACCCGCGCTGACGGTACGCGTGCGTACGGCGGTAATGCGCAGACAGCGTTCCACGCTATATGAAACATATTTTGGACTCAATAAGTTACGTTCACTTCTGTAGTCCGGCCGTTAAAAGCTCGGGCAGAACGGCGGACGAGTGATCTGCCCGTCAAACTGGGCGCAACTGCATGGAGCTGCTGTGTTTGCACTCCGCCGTACATTTCAGTTGCGCAACATAACCCCGTCACTCCGCGTTTGTTGGAATCGGGGGTTGAAAATAGGCACTCCAGGCAGAACTCTTACAGCCAGCACAAGGGCCTGGTCAAGACTGACCTGTCTTAAAAGAATCGTGAAGGCTGCTGAGTAACTGCTTCTGCGTGAAAGAAGCGCTAGCGTACACATACCAAATGTGATAAAAAAAATCGGGGCGGCTTTGGTGTGCATTTAACATGGCTTAGGGGGATAAAATGGGAGTTATGTTCTTTAGCGCGCACTCTATTAAGGAAAGGGTACACTGCCGATGCGTTTGAGTAGATATTTATCACGGCTCGCAACGGAAGCATATTCTTACTTCAAGACATGCGAAGTTACTGCAGTCACCACGATTTTAATTGAAGTTTCATATCTTCTAATTGCTCCCCAGAAGACTCCTGGAGCTTGAGTTAATGAACTCCTTCAATTGCTAATTCGTTAAATTAATATCATTTGAGGTGGGTAATATGCCTTTCTTGCCAGCGGTATGGCAATCCGTATATTTTGTGCAAAAAATCTAGCGGTGGCCAAGAAACCGGTTTGACTGGGCTGAGAACCAGGTGTGAGGGAAGAATCCTCAGCTTTTTCCTGTGTTGAGCACAGCCCAGTCTCCAATATGGCAGCGCCCTTTGGCCATTTTTGAAAAGGTCTACGCTAGAGGAAGTATTACTCCCTTTCAACTATCTTAAGCGTAATTCGTGTTTACAATGTGCGTTTCCACTTTGAAACTCCAATTTCATGAGTAAAACAGCCTAATTACTCCTGCAGGTCTCACTCTACTCCTGCCATATGCGAGGAAGAGTAAGAGCGTAATTCGCGTTCACAATGCGCACTTTAATTGCAAATAAAAGTGAACCACACCATTCACGCTTGAGCTACTGTGCTTGTGAGTATATGCAAAGTATGTGCCCTTGATGTAAACATTTTATGACATACAACAGACTCGCTACAATTCAAACTCGGATAATTTGAACTTTCAGTTAACGCAAATAATTTTCAAATTCTAGTAGGCCGGGTTCATATTCAATGCACATTAAAACTGCTTGATATGCACCATGCGGTTCCTCTTAAATTCACTTATAGTAACGTTTTTGGTTCAATGTTGATGGTTGACTGCATAATGGAGCAAGCCAGTAAGTTGGTGAAGCAACTTGATAAACAACCGGAGAACTTTATACAAATAAAACAAGAGATGGTAAAGGAAAACTAGCCGCAGTCGACCGCGCCAACCTCAGTTGGAGTCTCATGGAGCAGCTTCAAAGCAACCACTACTCCCAGCGCTCGGCCAGCGCAGCGCCCTATCGCCAGGAGTAGCTCCAGCAAAAGACACTCGTGCGCCGTCCCGCGCTCCAGAGATGAGCCGAGGGAGCGCCCCTTTCCGCACACATAAAAAAAAAAAAGAGTAACTGTAGCTTTTCCCCGCAAGCGCATGCTACTCGTCGCAGCCTGCCCGACCGTTTCGCTGAGTTGGTGTACTAGTAAGCTACACGTTATGCAGCGGGACGAAAGTCTGACCCTTCTCGGAGGATTTATGGCCTCCGGCTGTTCTCACTCGGGTGACGGGACCGCGGGGGCCCGCGTTGATGAGGGTCCGCTCGAGGGAAGCGGAGTGTCTCCCGTCTCCCGTGGCAAAGGATGGCGGGGGTGCGAACGAAGAGCCTGCGTTCTTGAACTAATGGTCTTCTTCTAGGAACAAAGTGTCTGAAAAGAGACCAGATGTGACGCGCTGTTCGCACTACGGCATTCCGCCGAGACATTCCCTTACAGCCAAGCGCGCCCAAAACACGAACGGCAACGCGCCGGATCTTACACTTATGTTCGAAAATTTTGTTTTGTTCAAGATCCCGTTGCGCACAATAGCATGGTGCAGAGGTCGGATAATACGCCAGGACTATTCGCCGCTGCGCGACCTGACGGTTGCTCCCTCCAATCGGTTGATTCGGAAGCGGTCCGAAAGGGGGAAGCGAGTGTTGAGGCCCGACCCGCACTCCAAATGTCAATATTGCGGGGAGAAGGCAGGCCTGCACCACATGGTGTGGACCTGCCCACTCAATCCTCCAGATGACCCAAATGCAGACTGCCCTATCCAGCTCTGGACTAGAGGCCCAACGGGCCCTCGTAACACGCGCGCGGATAGCAGCGGCAGCCGCTGAAGTCCCGGTCTAGGGACCCCACCTACGCAACCCTCTACCCTTATCTCTGCTCAATAAAGGTTTTCACTCACTCACCCGCACTCCAAGCGATTTCAGGTGACCAGTCGCAGCATAGTTTCGTTTTCTGCAGTGGTGACTATCGACAGCGCATTGGCAAACTAAGCACCGCTGCTCGCCGTTTTATGCTCTACCTGCTTTATCTGACCATAGTCAGTCCTGTGTAAATGTGTATTGGTTGATAAGAAAGGCATCTGTCACTCTCCTCCGTGGACGAGGGAAAGGAGGAAAGTGGGAGGAAAAGCGGAAATATCGAAAGCGGTGCAGTAGTTAAGGGCTCTGGAGTAATTTATCTCGGGATATTTAAAGTGCACTGACATCGTACACAATACGGACGCCTCTCCGTTTCGCCTCTATCGAAACGCAGCCGCCGAGGAGTCCTCTGTTCTTTTTAGAAGAGAGAGAAAACTTTGTCGGAGGTAAAGTCATTGGGTCTTTTAGTAGAAGAGTCATAACGACCGGATTCCGCCTCCTGGGTTGGGTCTTCATCTACAAGATAATGGACGAAATGCCACTACTCTTCGGTGAATAGATCCATCTGTAATCCAGATCAGCCGCCTGCTCAGGAGAGTCGCCAACAAGCATAAGGGCATGCGCGAATCCAACCCTTTGCTCATCGTACAAGCCTTCGTTTGTACGCGCATAGCCTACGTCATCCCTTCGCCTCACGCGAACAGATCGGGAGCGACTGGATGCATCACTACGCAAGGCATACAAGACAGCATTGGGTCTAACCATGTCCACATCCACAACCAAACTGGTGACCGGGATCTCCAACAGATTCGACGAGCTGGTTGAAGTGACGTTAACTTCCCATTATGAGCGCCTCTCGCTGACGCATGCGGGCCGCGCAGTGCTGCACCAGATAGGAATCACCCCTCTGAGGGCGAATTCTACGTATATGAGCCCCACGCCTGAGCAGACTCAGTCCTCGTATACCTCCACTTCTCAAACGTATGCATCCAGAGTATCGTGCAGAGCGCAGAGCCGACCGAGCCCGCCAACTCCAGAATCGTTTTGCCGGTCGCCCCGACGTTACATACACAGATGCCTCCCACCACCCCCTTCGCCCCGCTACGGTTGCGGTTGCATACCGAAACTGGCGCAATGCCTGCACCATCCCCATCACCGCAACTGTTACCATCGCGGAAGAGGTTGCCATCGCATTAGCTCTGACCGACCCCTTCACCAAAGATTCTCAACAAGCAGTTCGTAACTTCGATGCAGGCCGTATATCCCGACAGGCATACACTATCTTCCGATCTCTCCCCTTACCGTATACACCTCACCTTCTCACATGGGCCTCAGCCTATGAGGCGCTCAGCGGGAACGCACAGGCGCATGCTCTAGCCCGAGAAGTCAACTACCTGTCGGTGCGCTCTCCTCAGCCTACCGCTCCTCTGACACTCCCAAAGGCACTCATTCGCGTTTTTTTTTTTTTTTTACGTACGCGGACATCCTCCACCATTATCGGCTTGAACGGTGTATAACCCCCAGCACACCGGGAACCCGGCGAGGCCGTCCATTGGTGCAATACAAACAGGGGCCTTCCCAAACCCATGGATATATAGCAAACCGTTCCCAAATCTTATAGAACCTACATGCAAACACTGCTCACAAACGGCCACATTCATTCACATGATGTGGACATGTGCACAAAAATTGCTGACGATTACTTCCTAATGCGAAATTTCAGCGCAGCTCGTCAGCTGTTTCACCTTTTTCGATAGACTAAGGCAAAGATTTCGAGCAAGACATGTATGTACTGTAACAGACAACTATTTTATTTTTCACACATATTCCTTCAAGAAACACTCCACTAACAGTTGACTTTCACGAGGGAAGCTTTGTGGTCGGAGAAGAGCAATTAAGTTATTGGGAGGTTGCGGGAGGCAACACGTGGGCCCATAGGAACGTTGCGCGGCGAAGAGACTAATGCCAGAAGCTGCGGACGAAAAGAAAGAACCTTCGCAAATATCTTAACCTGTCTTGAAAACGCTGTAGCCAAAGTTAGCAAATGAGGGCGGGCTAGATCCGGGACAGGCCTTCCTTGATCGGCTAGAGATCCGGACTATCAAACTAGCTGTACGCAAACTAGGTCAAAATATGATGCTTTTCTCTGTGAGTGTGTGAATTCTCGGTTACTGCTCATGTTACCCTGCAGTTCGGTGTGGGCGCTCGCAATATTCACGAATTATCTTAGCAGTGTGTACCATGTGTGGCCATGTCTTCCACTTGAGCTCTGAAGCGCGCCTTTCATAATTGGTTCACAGGAATGAAAAGGCGCAGTATCTGTCACACTTGCTTCTGTGGACACCTGAATCATGCAGTAAGGGAAGGAAGGAAGGAAGGTGGGAGTGAAAGTGGAGCTGGTTACGAGGGACAACGCCGACGCCGTGAAACCCAGGAACGGGAGCCAAAGAGCTGCGCTCTAAAGGAGGAGGAGGATAAACATTTATTATCTGAGGAAGTTAAAGCGCACGTTACAGGTCCCTATGTGGTCGAAATTACTCCGTAGCCCTCCACTATGTAGCTCCTCTTTCCATTTTGACTCTCATCTTCCTCCCTTCCCTTGCGGTGTGGTTCAGGTGTTGGTTGGTTGGTTGGTTCATAGGAAGGGAAAGGCGCAGTATCTGTCACACTTGCTCTGTGGACACCTGAACCGCGCCGTAAGGGAAGGGATGAAGGTGGGAGTGAAAGTGGATAGAGAGAAAGGGGGGCCGTAGTGGAGGGCTACGGAGTAATTTCGACCACCTGGGGATCTTTAACGTGCGCTGACATCGCACAGCACACGGACGCCACTTCGTTTCGCCTCCATCGAAACGCAGCCGCCGAGGCCGGGATTCGATCCCGGGAACTCCGGCACAGTAGTCGGGCGTCTTACCACTGCACCACCCCGGCGCAGAAACAAGTTTGACAGATACTGCGCCTTCCCTTTCCTGTGAACCAATTATTTATGTGTGGCGACCAATGTCGCTTCATTGCTAATCAATATAAGCTCAATAGGCTCGACATACCGAAATCAGAAGTAGCTCTCGCTACGTATATCCTAGCGTAGCCGAGTCACTGCCAATTGTTTTACGCAGCCTCCGATTATTTCTGACAGGCAATGCTGATTATACTAATACGACGCTAACGTTGTTATTGTTGTTGTGGCTGTAGGAAGAAGGAAAAGAAAATGCACGGGCCTGCTACTGGCTCTGTAGTTGAGCCACCTCCGCTCATTTATTTATACGAAGGGAAAGGCGTGGTAACGTCTCACTTGTTTTCTGTGGACACCTCAACTGCGCCGGAAGGGAAGGGAGGAAGGTGGGAGTGAAAGTAGAAAGAGGAGCCGTAGTGGAGGGCTGCGGAGTAATTCCGACCACCTGGGGATCTTTAACGTGCGCTGACATCGCACAGCACACGGACGCCTCTTCGTTTCGCCTCCATCGAAACGCAGCCGCCGAGGTCGGGTTCGAACCCGGGTACTCCGGCACAGTAGTCAGCCGTCTTACCACTGCACCACCCCGAAATAGAGAAGAAAAGGAAGAGACAGACGCGCGCCGCAACAACAGCCGTCGTCTACCACCGAAACGATGGCGGGTGCAATGACGGCCTACAACAGATAGAAATTCTGTGGCAGGCTAGCCCCCGCCGCAAGCGGTGACCAACCTGTCCCAGCCTCATCAGGGGAGTACCAGCCCCAGCCCCGTAAGGCCAGATTTTCGACAGAACGAGTTATGTAAGCTATCGATTCAAAACGCAGAATCTGCTGCATCCGGGCCCAGCGCGCCCGGGCTGCGTAAAACGCCAACGAAGTGCCTGTTTATATAGGCATCCCACCTGCAGTGACTGTACTTATCTTTATATTAAATGCTTTCACCACCACCACCCCCACACTCCACGGTGGACACCTACACGAAGCGGACATACAAATGTTATACGATTTTGCCAGGCTCGGAACCTCCAAATTAGTGCTCTCGCACTAACCACTGCTGGCTCCGGACGTACAAGGCGCTCAGACACTGGTTTGGGAAAGGAGACTGAGAAGTACACAGAGGTAAGTGTGCACGTATTGTTCTGTCATCTGTACATCATCATCATCATCATCATCAGCCTGATTATACCCACTGCAGGGCGAAGGCCTCTCCCATATTTCTCCACTTAACCCGGTTCTGTGCTAGCTGCATCCACTTGACCCCTGCGAACTTCTTAATCTCATCCGCCCACCTAACTTTCTGCCTCCCCCTGCTACGCTTTCCTTCCCTTGGAATCCAGTTTGTTACCCTCAGCGACCATCGGTTATCCTCTCTTCGCACTACATGTCCTGCCCATGTCCATTTCTTCTTCTTAATTTCCACTAGAATGTCATTAACTTGAGTTATTTCTCTGACCCACTCTGCACGCTTTCTATCTCTTAATGTTACCCCTACCATTTTTCGTTCCATAGCCCTCTGGGTTGTCCTCAACTTAAGTAGAACTCTCTTGGTTAGCCTCCACGTTTCAGCCCCATAGGTGAGTACAGGCAAGATGCAACTGTTGTACACTTTCCTCTTGAGCGATACCGGTAAGCTGCTAGTCATAATCTGCGAGTGCTTGCCAAATGCGCTCCATCCCAATCTTATTCTTCTTGATATTTCCTTTTCATGGTCTGGATCTGCGGTTACTACCTGTCCTAAGTAGACATATTCGCCTACTATTTCCAGTATTTCGCTACCTAATGTAAACTGCTGTTCCTTCCCGAGGCTGTTGAACATTACCTTAGTCTTCTGCATATTGATTTGCAAGCCTACCATTCTACTTTTTCTGTCTAGGTCATCAATCATTATTTGCAGTTCATCCCCCGAGTTGCTTAGCAAGGCAATGTCATCAGCAAATCGCAGATTACTGAGGTATTCTCCATCTACCCTTATCCCTAACTGCTCCCATTCCAAGTCTCTAAATACTTCCTCTAAACAAGCTGTGAATAGTACTGGGGAGATTGTGTCTCCTTGCCTAACACCTTTCTTTATGGGAATTTTATTGCTTTCTTTATGTAGAACTATGGTTGCTGTGCAGCCACTATATATATCTTCCAGCACTTTCACGTACGGCTCGTCTACCCCCTGATTTCGCAATGCCTGCATCACCGCCGAGGTTTCAACTGAGTCAAATGCTTTTTCGTAATCAATGAATGCTATGTATAAGGGCTGGTTATATTCCGAGCATTTTTCTATCACCTGATTGATGGTATGGATATGATCGATAGTAGAGTACCGTTTCCGAAACCCTGCTTGATCCTTTGCTTGATTGCAGTCTAAGGTTGTCCTGATTCTATTGGCGATTACCTTAGTAAATACCTTATACGTAACAGACAGTAAGCTGATTGGTCTGTAATTTTTAAGGTCCTTAGAGTCCCCTTTCTTGTGAATGAGGATAATGTTTGCATTCTTCCATGCTTCCGGTACCGTCGATGACACCAGGCACTGCGTATACAGGGTGGCCAGTTTTTCTAGCACGATATCCCCCCCGTCCTTCAGCAAATCTGTAGGTATCTGATCCTCTCCAGCTGATTTCCCCCTTTTCATAGTTTCTAGTGCTTTCTTGACCTCGTCCTTCGTCACTCATCTGTACATGTATAGATGCAAATAAACTTGAATTCAATTGGCTATTATTGTGCTGTATGCCCTGCCTCCGCTCCCGGACGTCTTCGCTGCTCCGAGGTTTTGCTCTGACGAGCTCTAAATATCCTCAGAATGAAAAACAAAGTAAAAGAAAAACTTTATTATAGCAAGACACAAAACTTCTTTGGTACGGTTAAGGGAGGAGGAAATGCTGGGGAGAAGCCAGAGTTCGTTATGTCCCAATGCACATGCATCTGCTGACCATGGACCGCATTGTGAACACTGACAAAATGTTCCTTTAGCCTTCAACTAGCCTTCCTTTAGCCTTCAAACAAAAAAGACGCACTGAGGGTTCGTTGGTTCCCGGCAAAGGTACTTGCAAGAAAAAACTATGCCACGTCGAGATTCAGTGTCATGGTGGGCTGTGTCCTTGTCTCATAGGGCGCCGGGCTCTCTGAAGACGGTGACTGCGTATTTACTGGAGGCGTGTCAACACTCAAGGGAGGAGGCGCCGACACAAAATCGCAGCCGGCACCATGCTGCTCGTCGACGCAAGGAACAAAGAACTGAGGTGGCGCCTGCGTCGTGGCGGGTTCCAGCATGGACGGAACCATCGAAGACGATGATGCGACAGAGTTCCCAGATCTCTCGCTGCCTACCACATTCTGCACATCTACATAACGTCTCCGTCGTTGCTTGTTCAGCTGGAAGCGGTTTTGCAGCGGATTCTGCAGGTGGTCACCGAAGCTGGAGTCCGGGGGTGGTGCCGTTCTCCGGCTGTCCAGTTCTTCGGGCGCGGCGTTCTTGTCTACCCAGCACTTTTTCCGCTCGTCCCACACGATTCCGGGGTCCCTGTCGTCGGGCAGGATCATTTGGTTGGGGCCCTTGGGAACTAACTTTTCCAAAGCACCGATAATGCCATCGACTAGCCACCTCTTCTTGTGAACCATGTGGCCTTGGCTCTTTGCAGGTCCGGGATGATCGGAGTCCGCAGGTGAGTGCGGCGATGACTGACTTGAATGCCGATTGTCCTGCTGGTCCGAAGCATCCTTGCCATCGATTTCGTTGACCGTATGCTCTCTGTACGTCCCACACTGCTGTTGCTGAGGCCCAGGGTAGATGCAAGCTTCATTGTAGTAGTCGAAACTACAGACCTTGCCCCTGTTTTTGTCGGTCTCATTATTCCGGTACTCCCCGCACTGCTGCTGTTGCGGAGACCCAGGGTAAGTGCGAGCCTCCTTGTAGTAGTCGAATCTACGAGCATCGGTGCTGGCAAGCGTGGTGGGTGGTGCTGAAATGTTTGCATACAGTGGCTCACTGATTGCCATGGCATGCGGCTCATCGGTCTCAGGATGATGATTGGCACTCACATAGTCGTACACATTCGAATGCTGCACCGTTGTCGACAATTCAGGCTCCATGTTTCTAGCATCTTCCGCAGGCAGTTGTGGTATCACAAAGGATGGCACGCTCGTTGGATGATGGAGGACAGTGTTGTTAGTGACGTGAGACACTGAGTCCCACTGCTTGTCAGATTCCGAGTCCTTGGTGTCGTCGATATATGGCGGCGCTGCAAGGAGTTTAGGGCTCATTGGCTGTTCGACGTGTTCATCAATTGTGTGCAGCATTGGGCTGGGTTGTCCGACCAAAGTTGTGCCCGCTTGCGAGTTGCTCCAATACGTGGCCGCATCGAGGCGCCAACTGAAGTGGTTCTCTGGCTCCTGCAGACTGGGTGCGTTAGCTCTGAACACCGAAGGTTCCGTGGTCTCCAGTAGACTTTGAACGCCGTCCTTATTGAGCATATTGTCAGTCCTGAACTGTGCACCATCTCCTAAATAGCCGTTCTCATGGACAGAACTATCGACAACCTGAGATACAGTGCCGTTAACAGTTTCCTGCAACTGTTCATTGACAATCCGGGATAAGGCAGCCAGCCATGGAGGTTCGCCGAGTTCCTCCAACTCTCCCAGCTCTTGTATGAAGCGCGCGTCATGATACTTTAGTCTGCTGGCTAGCTCGTACGTTTTCGTCGCTAGCTGCGCTGACCAGCAATGCCGGGTCAACACCCGCGCCAATACCTCGCAGTAGTGCAGCGCTTCATGCGCAAACCCGTACTCTGCAAGGCGCATGGCGAGAAGAAATTTGTAGGGCAGCAAATGCGGCAGCATGTAGCTTGTGTCAGCCAAGGACCGGGCGTACTCGTAGATCTCGGTGGCTTGGATTGCTTCGTTCGAGGCAAATTTGCGATAGGAAAGCGTCTGGTGGCAGGATCCTAGGAGCACGAGTTTGCTGGACTTGCAATCGTACGTACCGAACTCCACATGGGCAACCAGGTAGCAGAAATGCGCCGCTGCAAGGCAGCCACGGCTGGCGAGTGCGTCACCGAGAGTGACAATGTTCCGGGCGTTCGCTTCAGGCCGCGTGGACGGGTTGGAGAGGATCATGGCCAGGTGAGGCCTCCAGTCGCCCCACTTCTCGGCCGCTGCACAAGTGACAGAGGTGGGCTGCCGGCCGGAAAGATGGCGGTACAGGGTCCGTAGAGGATCGTTGATCGGTAGAGAATTGGTAAAGCGCGTCAGGGTTGCCGCGTATGTCTTGGCGTCCATCTTCGATGCCAAGCAGAGCGCGTGGCCCCACAGGCCATGCTTTGCTGCCCAGTCTAGAGCAGGTTTGGTGCGTCCGAAAAATAGGAACTCGCGAAATTTTGACACCGTGCGGCTTGAGCCAGTGGATCCGAGTCGGACGCTGTCGGACACTACGATGCCCTCATCAAGTGGTGTGCTGTCGCCATTGTCCGTACTTAGGCTTGTGCTCGTTGTATCGTCATTGTCCCATGGTACGTTACCCAGAAGTGAGGCGGCTCCAGCCGACTCTGGGGGTTCGTAGTCTCGAACTAGCAACTCGGCTATGTCCGAGCCCGAGACGAAGCCGTTTTGCCTCACCATGAGAATAAGCAGTTCCCACAGCAAGATCTGTGAATATCGGTCCGGCAAGGTAGGGTCCTTCGCAAATGACCTGATTTTGTCTTTGCAGAAGTGGATGACGTTGTCTTTGTGCGTCTCAGACTTTACGAGTGGCCCGGGGAATGCCTGGAGATCGCGAAATTGCGGATCACTTTGAAGCAAGTTTCTCAGACTGTGAATTTCGATAGGTTGAGGTACGTTCCTGCCACCGACGGAGGGCATCAACTTGAGCAGGCTGCTGACGCCACAGAATCGGACAAGAGGATGTGGTCGCGGGAATTTCGTCCCTTCTTCAAGACGGGGAACATAGTCGAGGGTCCTAGGACCATAGCTACAGTGTGCCCTGCTGGAAGAACTGTTATCAAGCTGCGGGTCCCTGCAGTTGAACGAAGGATCAGTGTGTTCGCTGATCGGTTGCATCAGCGATGTTCTGTAGCCGAGACGTGCGTAGTACGCGTCAACTTGCTGCCTGTAGGTAGGATTTGTCCTGTATAACTCGGCGTAATATGCGTAGTTATATCCTGAACGTAAAGCGTAGTCGTAGTGAGTGTGGTTGTGGTGGCCGTTAGCGGTCCCGAAGCCCCTCCTCTGGTCGCAGTGCGTGCTCCGCCACCGACCATCGTCTCTGTGCTTTCGGCATCCGGCGGCACCAAAGATTCTCCGAAGATCTGGAGGGGAAAAGTCAGACTTTCTGTACCGATGGAGTCCATCGCTCTGCCTTTCAAAGGAAGATGCTATGGAAGACCGATATGCTGGGCAGTCACTGCGTCGATTTTCGTAGCAGCAGACAGAACGTCCACCGCTGGAGCCTGACTGCTGCTCTTCCCACTCGCCGTAGCTGTGCTGTTCCCTCCACTGGCACCGGCGATTTCCGCAGTAGCCAGACTTGCCGTGGTTACTTGTGGATATCTTTGTTTGGTGCGTGCTTCTGTCTTCGTAGCGGTCGTATTTGCTGTGCCGCCTCCTTTCGTCGGGATAGTAGCTCTTTTTCTTTAAGCTATCCTCCACATCGTTTCTGGTTTCCTTATGGTTTTCATGGTCACCTCTTGAATCATCCTTCCGATCGCCTGCCCGGACGTGTTGGCGGTGCCTCTTCTGTTCCTGGACATCCCAAAAGTCTCCTTTGCCTCTCCGGTTGTCAACGACGTCAAAATTGTTAAGAATTTCGCTAGAATTCGGAATTCCGCCACTTTGTCGGTCTCTGGCTGAGAAACACCCGTTTCCATGCCCCATGTCCGTTGAATTTTTACCATCTTCACATTCTGCCGCATAGCGATAGCAGGCCAGGTAATCGTTGCTTGTCTTTCCCTCTTGATGATCCTGTCCTAGAACGTGTGACTCGCTGTCTTTTTCGCCTGTTTTCAATACCCAATCACAATGCGTAGGCTCAGAACTGCCACTCACAGTTGAACACTGGTCGAAGGAGGAGCGACGAGTTGGCCTAGAGGTCCCAAGAGGACGCGGGGCCGAAAGCAAGCGTTCCTCACTCCCCCGAGAAGCATGCGTTGCTGTGGAAGCACGTAGGATGCGGTCCTTTTCGCTACCCACCGAGGGTTCTTTCGCGGGGAGGATCGGCGAATCCTCCAGCAGAAAATCGGGCGAACACGCAGGTGGTATTATCGGGGATATTCGCTCAGCGATGCCTTGAATACCGTACTGCCATGCGGGAGGGTCCTGAAGAAACACCGACGACGGAGTCACCGTTCGCGACCCGCTGGAATGGCAGTGCCCCTTCGGAGCTAGTCCGTCGACGCCAGCAGCGGTATTTATCGCCGGATCACAAGGTACAGGTACACACGACGAATTCACTACGTCACTGTTCCATGCTCCTGTCACGGAGCCTGCCCTCGAGTTGGGCCGGCCAGGAGGGCTGGCGTTCCAGATTGGTGCCAGATTGATTGGTCAGGTGTCCGTCGAGCAGAGTACGTTAAGCCTAGCTGGGACAGAGGAGGCGATGTCTAGACGCGCACAGCTGACTGTGATAGGGACGTCGTCACACCGTACCGATGGGGTGGCTGCTGCGAGACGAGGGGCAGGGCTGGCCAGCGAGGCGACCTCAGCGCTTGACGAAGCGCCGGTGGAGGGCAAGGCGTCGGGCCGGATAAGACGAATCTTCCAAGCCAGCGTTCGATTACGCCTGCGCGAGCTCCGTCTTCCTTTTCTTCTCGGCGTTGCTCCACAGCAACTGCACCCCGGAATTAGCTTTACTTTCGTATGCGTCTGCCTGAACAGATAGGGCCAGGCAGTTTCAGACAGCGTTTGCTGACAGAATGAAAAAAATTAGTCAGCCGTGATGATCATACGAGGCGCGACGCACGTGATTGCTTATATATACTATGGTAGAATTAATATCAACGCAATATATGAACGCAGACTATCGCGCAGCCGGCCACATTACGAATTTACAGGACGGAACGTATCGCTTTTTCATACAGGGCAACATTTCCCGCGTGTGCCTGTGCCGCCAACGCGGTCTTGATGACGCGGTCTTTGTGACGTCAGCGAAGCCTCGCGGCCGGCGTCATGCCCTCATCCTTCATGCCGGCGTCCCGGCGTCGCATAAAACGCCCGCATAAAAAGCGTTCGTTGGTTCGTTACACATTTCTGTAACCGGGACCAGAATCGAATTAATAACCTACTTGAATGCGTAGTCTAATTCATAAATGATGTTTATTTTTATCATTTTACTGATATTTTATTTATAATTTATCGTAGCTTGCAGCCCTTTACAGTCCAATCCAATCCGCGTGCTGGAAAAAGCGGCAAAAAGCGGAGCGAATGTCTTCGATGTCAAAGTATACCTGTTAATTATTACATGAAAGAAACATATATGTGATGCACTGTGCTAATATATGCGGCTAAAGGCAACAATATGTTGGTTTCTCAATTCTGCTGCGAACTGAAGGATTTGTCGGCTACACCGTGGGCGGCTGTAATCCGCAGTTAGCAGACGACTGCCTTCTGTAAGCTTGGTCAGTCTCTCAAGTGTCGCAAAGCGATTGCTTGGAAGTCACGAGATGAAGAGTGTTCTAAAGCTAGACTTGCGGACTGCCAGGCTTTTACACAGTAGCCAGTCGATAAATTCAGTCAGTAGTATTGTGAAGGAGATCGTGGAAAACTCGCTCGATGCTGGGGCTACTAACGTCATTGTAAAACTGGTGAGTTACTACTGCCATGGTCTTCTCGCAAGGATTCAAAATGTGAACTTTAAGAGCCTGCATATGTGTACCTAACGCAGCTCAAATGACCACGAACACACAAATGAGGCAGCACAGCGCTTATATGTAATGTCGTCATTGGCGCGCAACCATGCGTCATTAAGTGCCACATGAAGCTGACATTGAATGACACGAGCTGAACTTAAACCAAATGTTTGCTTCTGTAGTTCGGTTCACGTCAGTTGACTCAGCTGTTGAGGGTAATCTCCCGGGGAAAGAAAGAGAGAAAGGCCTTGCCCGGTACAAAGTCGAAGTTACACTTTCTAGCAATATTACATGTCGCATTCACCTGAGCACAGTGCCGCCAGAAATGAAATTCCTCTGATTGTGACAGTTATAAAATTCGTCTGTTTCTAGAACTTGAACCTGAAAAAATTGATACACCAGTGCAGTTGACGCGTGCCTTTTGAGCTAACATTGGCATTAAATTTCTTATTTCTCTGAGCACACAACTTTCCTCTTCCCTGGCTTGTTGATAAATTTGTCCTTGCCCGACCACATGCCAGCGTGCCTGGTTAGCCGAGAATTGGTGGGGGACTGTTTCGGAGCGATGGTGGTCTCAAGTTCGCCCCACACGAAACAATTTTTTTTTCACTCAATTTAGATTTTGTATATATATATATATATATATATATATATATATATATATATATATTGGCGTGCTGGCATATGTTTTGTCCTCGTTTAGCTTTGTTTATCTTGGTTTAGCTTTGTTAGTCTTTTTCATCTGCAACTCCTCTTGTGCATCTGCATTCGCATACATGCACTTTGCTACTCGCTTAGCCACTAATTTTTTAAATTTTTGCCTTTGTTATCTTGCACATTCTCATTAGCATATACTTTAAGCTGCCACATTATGTGAAAGACCTCCTGACGTAGATATAAAATTCCGCTTTAAGTAAGCTGTGTGAACGTATCTGTGTGACATGTTTGACTCGGGACCGAAAGATCCCAGGTTTGATTACCCATTTCACCCTGTGCTGGCGACAGGAGTTGGCAGGAGTTGGTCTCGTGATATCACACAACCTGTCGACCAATCAGTGTTCTGTTGTCACCTGCCAGAGGTTCCAAAATAACGCATCACGGCCTTTTCGCTAGCGACCCATTTAGTGCTAGTGCACCAAAAGAAAAACCTTACCGACATGTCCAGGTTCCCACACGTGATAATGCAGTCACTTAGTTCAGCTATGTAATTGACTGCCTTGCTAGCATTGGGTGTGCGCTTAGTGATGTACCATGCACATTCTATTTTTAAGGAGGTAGTACTAGGTCTTCCACTCCACCAAAAAGCCATTATCTGTCTTTGAGTCTGTCTGGTCTTCGTCACTAGCATGCGTCTGGAAAGTTGTTGGCAGGCGACATAGCCGAGCATTAACTCGGGGGCGGGTTTTAAGAGCCTACTTGGGCATCCTTTTCGAGATGGGAACCATACTTTCCAGAACCTTTCGAAGCTCGAGTCAGACACGCTGCTCCTACCTAGTCCATACAGGCACTTTCATAGAGCTTAGTTGAAATGAGGCTTTTCATTTGCGTTGCTCCTTCCAACTTGGGCAGCAGATATCATATAATACATCAACAGAGGTAAGGCAGTTTAAACCAAGCAAAACTGTGTAAAGGGAAGATAAAGCAAGCAAATCTAGGGCTAACTGTGCTAGCACTTGAGAATTTGTGATTAGCCCCATGCTAAGCTGCCTGGTCATTCTTTGTTTTTTTTTTAGGTTGACTATGGCCTCGATAGAATTGAGGTTACCGACAATGGTCATGGTGTCACCGAAGAGGACTTACCCCTGGTGGTGCTTCCTGGCTATACATCCAAGATAAGGAGATCTGAGGATCTCTTGTCTCTTGCCACTTATGGATTTCGTGGACAGGCTTTGGCAGCGGTTGTTGCTGTGTCCCGAGTTACTGTTGCTAGCGGCCCTCAAGACAGTGGGCAGGGACTGGCACTAGGCTTTGACTTGCAGGGAAACATAATCTCACGCAAAGTTCTGCCTTGGAATGGAGGTAACATACTGAATGCTGCTTCTGACAAGTAATAATGATGTTGTCTTTAGGTTGGTTATTCGTTGACAAAGACTGTATTATGGCTGAGTAGAATGTGGTTGAACTTCATTGTAACAAAGTTATAATGGTGATAAAATTAGTTTGTCATAACTAGAAAGTGTGCTTTTTGGTTTTATCTGAAAAATACCAATAAACATTAGATTATAAAAAATAATGTGATGGGGATGCTGAAGCTAGATGAAGGCTGTTTTCGCTAGAAAACTTTTATACTCCTTCCCTTTTTAAAATGCAGAATTGCAGAGAAGGCACTAACAACAGTACTGCTGTTGTTTAAAACCAATTAATATGAAAATGTGGCCGCAAGGTTTCATTTCCTTCTAATAATGCAGTGGGCTTGGCAGGGGACCTAGGCACAGGCAGCCGACTTAGTTCTAGAAAAGCTTTTCTCATTTTACACAAATGTAGTGGTTGATGCATGGAATATATTTTTAAGACTATGGCGAAGAAAGAGAACCACATTGTGTTCAGCTTAGTTCATGGACAAGAGGATTAACCGTATCATCAGAGAGAACCAGATTTCAGCTCTTGCTGCTGCAAAGTGCAGTGCTGTCTACCAGCTGAACAAAATAGTATTTCCACAGTGAGCCCACAATGATCATTTTCTGTCAGGCAGTCACCAGTATCGTGAAGCATTAGCGCTCCTAGATTTTCTCTACATAAGCTGATAAGAGATGAGAGATAAGCTGAAATCACATGTCTAAGCTCTAGGATATTCCCAAAAAATTTTGAAGATTACTTTTAATATGAGGCATCCGCCTCGTTACTCGAAGTATTATAGGCACTTTCGTCTGTGATGAGAGCCTCCTATAGGAGGCGTTTCCTTTTTTAGATGGGAAACTCACCTTGCTAAAGAAGTGGAGACAGGCACTAGTAGAAGGCCACCAAGGCGTGGACAGCTTGATGAACTCAGTAGATGAGCGCCTAAGAATATAGCTGACAGCATCTACACAGCATCTGCACAGCCCAGCGAGCGTTACGGAGGCGCTCAGGGGGGCCTCATTGCGAAGGTCTATAGTATCTAAAATACTAATAACCAATGTGCATTTTCAATATTAGATGTCGTCAACATAAACATACTGACACAGTCTAATTCACCTAATTTATAAAGTCAGCAAGCCTACTGGTACAATGAAC
The DNA here is from genome assembly GCF_055883805.1 of Amblyomma maculatum. Taxonomy (NCBI): domain Eukaryota; kingdom Metazoa; phylum Arthropoda; class Arachnida; order Ixodida; family Ixodidae; genus Amblyomma; species Amblyomma maculatum. The sequence goes on along the minus strand of NC_139351.1, from coordinate 115,972,432 downwards.
TTTGCATAGAATGTGTAACATTAGAATTGGTGCTCATTACTACTATCACCCATTTTTATAATGTTTAGGAATTTATTTTGGTGATAATCATTGTTTTTACAGTTTTCATCATGTAACTGTCCGAAAAACGCAAATTTCTCGAAAAGAAACAAAACGCCACAAAACGTCTGCTGGTTTCCCTCTGCATAAGCTCTTGAAAAGCCTACAACCTTAGTTATAACCACTATTTCATCTTGTACATAGCAACCTATTGTACTGTTACATTACTAGAACTGCAATTCTTTCATTGCAGTTACTAATACATTGTAGACTGTCTTGCTTAACAAGGCTTATGTGGTTGTCTAATGCAGTTATAGATCAAGGAAGTTCACTGTTATGACCTCCTAGTTATCACATCTAGTGTGATTATTTTTGCTGCTATATTAATTATCTCGTTTTTAAAGTATCACATTTTGTTAAGCAGTGACATTTTGGTGCTTTTAACTGCTTATTACACTCTGTAAATTAACAGTGCTGATTGCTTCGAGCGTAATTGTTACCTGCAGGAAGCACTGCTGTTGGGAACTAGAATAAATCATAATGTATGATTGAAATGTATTGTCACATTAAGTCAGTGTTATAATAAACTAAGCTTATAAGCAAATGATTTCTCTTTGTTATAATTTCCAGTGGAACTTTTGGAAGACTTGTATTAATACGAACCCATACCTTTAGGTGTATTCATGACGTGTTAGGGTAGAAGAGAAAATAGAAGCTTTCGGATGTCATCAAAAACTCGCACTATTCAGTCTAGGGGAAGTTCGCACCCACTGGTCATCAAACTTTAGCACATAGAATGTGTGTACAGCGCGGATATTACAAACTGGCTTTCAGAAACCATTTGTGCTCTTAGTGATAAGTTGGTAACTATAAGCATGCCATGATATATGATCTTACTGCATTGTGAAAGACCAAATTGGAACACTTTTATCTGAGCACACTTTGCTTTCCAGGAACTCGAGTGACTGTTGAAGATGTCTTTAAGAACATTCCTGTGAGAAGAAAACACATGGACACAGTGAAGGCCAAATCAGCACAGCTGAAGAAAGTTCAGCATTTTCTGCATGCTGTGGCCATTGCTTGTCCCGGTTAGTAAAAACAATAAGTGATGAGTGCAGTGTTTGTATGCAAGGCATTGTTTTCAGAGTTCACACCAACCTCTGTCACATAAATTTTAGTGTCAGTGGCTGTTTTTTTTTTTTCTGGTGCAGTGTTTGAAGAAGTTTTGACACCAAACTTGTGTACTCTTTATAAAGCCATTTCTTTTAGAGCTATTATCTGGTTTGGTTTAGTTTGGTTTGGTGGGGCTTCACGTCCCAAAGCGACTCAGGCTATGAGAGACGCCGTAGTGGAGGACTCCGGAAATTTCGACCACCTGGGATTCTTTAACGTGCACTGACATTGCACAGCACACGGGCGCCTTGCTTTTCGCCTCCATCGAAAAGCGGCCGCCGAGGCCGGGATTCGATCCCGTATTCTTGGGCACAGTAGTCGAGCGCCGTAACCACTGCGCCACCTCGGCAGGGTAGAACTATTATCTGTATTATCTGTTAAAGTACCCACTAAGCGGTCAGTGTTAAAGCTTTGACCAATTGAATTTTTGGCAGTTTGCTCAGTATTAAATACACATTTTCTGAGTGTAAGGTTTCCTAGGTTTGCTTGGCACCATAAACAGACGTTATGGCATCATTTGTTGACAACTTAGGCTTTGTTTTATTGGACATAATGGGTTAACATAGATCGTGATGCAATATTTTATGAGCATTCTCAGCATAACACAAGCACTGAATGCAACAAGTAAACGTTTCCTCAAGTTTTAAACTAATAAAACTTGCACAGTATACAGTTAATATTCTTTTGTACAACAGCAAAAAAGTTGCTTTTGTGCATGTAATGCAATGTTACACTACGTCTACTCATTGCAGCTGCAATTTAGGTACAGCTTCGTCTAAAGTGTGGCACTTGTTATGAACTTTCTTGTTTAAATTTGATTCGTTGAAAAGGAAGCTGAAATGCTTTTTTGACAATTTCCCGAGATATGCGCATTAGAATATATCAAAGTTGTAGATTAAGCTCATGAAGCGCTACCATATTAAGTTATGTCATAATCTACTATTAAATTTGCGACAATTTTCAGGCTTCTCTTCACAGCACTGCAGCAGTGTGGTGAAACTAGACAATGACGTCATTATGGGTGACATTTAGAGTTTCAACATCTTTCGCCCAATGCTTTCTGCTAGTCACCTGATGCCGCCAAACGACACCTCGCGACCATTACCTTCGTTGGTGTTGATCTTCTTCCTTAGAGCAAACGTTTCCGCGTTGGAAATGCATGATTATCTTTAGAGATTATCACTGGTGTCCCCACTTGTCACCGTGTTCTGTGGAGAAGCCTCAATGCCGAAATAGATTTATTTAGCGATTACGTCGTGAATTTAAATGCTAGGGCAAAATGGCTTGGCACAAATTAACCTTATCCTTCACACATTCGGCTCGATTAATTTATTTGAATTCTAAACTCTCTTTGGTTTCCCTTTAAGATATTCGAGTTTTGTTCACCATTGCTTAACTTCAGCAATTTTAGGTGCTCAGAATTCTCACGTGCTGCTATTTATTGTTTGACTAGAATATGAAACTTTCTCACTAAGATTTTTATGTACCTCTCATGTCTGTTGAAGTAGTACAGGTAGTGTAATTGCGAGCAGTTAAACGATTTCCTTTATAACAGGTGTTGGCTTCAGTCTCCACCACAACAAAAGCATTGTCTGGTCAAAGGTGCCCGTGAAAACCATGCGGGAGGCCATCGGCCAGGTGTATGGCATCAATGCCTTGCAAGGGATGCACTATAATGAAGCTCATGATGATGACTCGGGCACGGTAAGGGGCACCTGCAATATTCCACTTCACTGTCTCATTTATCAAGCATCAAAGAATATGTCAAGGCAGAGAAACGTTTTATTTGGAAAACCACCCGTTGGGTCCTATACATATGATTGCTTTTCTGTCTTTTTTCTATGCCCTCTGCTTCCTACTTTTTGTTCTTTTTTGTGTGCCATGAGCCATCTCTCTCACACACACACACACATGCACGCACGCACGCACGCACGCACGCACGCACGCACGCACACACACACACACACACACACACACACACACACACACACACACACACACACACACACACACACACACACACACACACACACACACACACACACACACACACACACACACACACACACACACATCCTTATCCTTTCCATAATCCTTTCTCCCCCTTTACATTAGGTGTTCTGTCTCATCTAGCAAAAGCTGGCTCCGTGAAAATTTTCGGAATCATTTTCAGAACAATTTTCAGGATCATTTTCAGAATTCTTTTCTTCATAATTTTACACTCTTCGCATCATAATGACTCATTATTACCATTTATCATTTTCTGTTTTCTTGTGTCTGTCCTTGTGTCTTCAAACCAATTAGACAAATAAATGCACAGTTCACTAGACTATGCTTGTTGGCATTTAAGAATGTACTATTTATAGTCTGCTGTCAAATGTAATGGATGTATGTCACATTAAGCACTTCGCACCAATAATTAGAAGTTGTGCAGTATTTGCTTTAACAGTTTTACTGCATGTTTTTAGTTTATTCTTTAATATATTGTCACATGGTGACAAGCCCAGTAGCCACAAATGAAGACACTGGCGTTGCACTTGAAACTCTTTATTGGCTGACTTGCACCCGCAAAAGAACTAAGAGAATCGGCGGCAGCGATAACAACAAATGTGCTCATTAATCGTTGAACTAAGAATGTCCGTTTCTTTCGTCAGTGCTCAATTTAAAGCGGTGAAGAAACATCTAGATAAAACCGTGAACAGTAACTAGCATAACCTGGAACATTGTAGAAATACAAGCGCATGGCTGAAATTCTTCGTGATATGTCTTGAATCATCTGCCACAACAAAGGAAATTATAATTGCGTGTCTCGTGACAACGAGCATGAACAAACAAAGAATATAGAATTGATCTGTGCGCTAGATTCACAATGATAAGACTGCATGCTGGCGGCTGTTGAAAAAAAAAACAGATAAATATTTGAAAGGTTCGCGACAATATTCAGTCCCCTAAGCAGAATATACATGCAGTAACATCAGAAGGAAGTGTTTAATTGGATGGGCCCATCTTTATATCTTACTTGGCACACATTAACACCAAGAACAATATGGAAATTTTTTTTAAACCCCTTTGGCTGGTATACAACCAGTGCTTGCAACCCATTGACTCTTAATTTCTTCTCTGTTCCGCAGACTATAAAACTTTTTGCTCCAGCCATGGGTACAGGAGACAAGGAAAAGCTGCTATGCAGTTCAGAGCCAGATAAGAGCATTTTTTTAGTAAATGGAAGACCAGTTTATATCAAAGAGCTGAGCCAGGTAAGAGCTCCCTTCTGATCTGTAAGCCTCTTGCCAGTATTTGAGAAGACTTCCAAGCCAATCATATCCCCCTTCTTTTTTTTTTTTTTTTTGTTGATTGAGGTGATGAAATTCTGCTGACTGAAAAGTTCACAAGTCTCTACTGCAACCAGTGTGGGGCTTTCTGTGTGATCGACTGTTGTTTTTTTTTGAATGGCTGGAGATGACCCTATTTGGAGTGCTGCATTTTGTGACCAGAAATTGTATTAACTGTTACAACTATTCTTGCAGGAAATTATTTCTGTTGCTTTTTAATGTCTTTTAGGTAACATTTCAAAACTCACCTCTATTTTTTGGTAGATATAATTTCTGATGTGATAGTTGGAAAAACTCACTAAAATACTTAAATTATGGTGTGTCATTCTTGCTTATTATTTTATTTAAATTTAATAATTCAAGGTTTCGCGGTGCAAGGTATTACGTCAACTTAGGTTTGAGATTTCTTCATTCCAGCTCCTCCAGAAGGAGTTTCTTTTGGCGCTTGGGGCACAAGATGGCAGTGCATCAAAGCATCCCATCTGTGTTGCCTCAATTGAAGTTTCACCAAGCGAACTTGACGTGAACTTGGAACCAGACAAGACTGCCGTCGCATTTGCTCGGAAGGTAGGAATGGGGGGACTTTTTAAGTTGCTGCATTGGTTATCAGACTTGCATGGAGGAGGGAATTCTCAAATTGAGAATAGAAATAATGAATTGCAGCACTTGAGCATTTAATCTTTCGAAACCATTAAAAACCATAAAATAGTTCAGTATAACTGTATGAAATCCTCAGTGCCGAAGGTATTTTAAACTAAAAAATAAGTGTAGATTTTCAAAGTTGTTATTAGAGAGTGGTAGTTCTCACAGCCATAAGGTGACTCAGATGCGTAGCTGAGCATACTGAAGAATGGGTTCATTGAGCTGTAGTGCCCTAATCATGTCAACAGACAAAAGGGGAATGTCCGATCTTCTCTTTTTTTTATCAATAAAAGCACCATAGAGATACAAGCTAACATGTTATATGCTACTCTTGTTTATAGTGGGCAGCTGAAAACTTAAGCAAGCATTACAAAATGAATACAACTAATAACCATTTTACAGCAGGCGTGCAGAATACAGACTCCACACCACAGGTGGTCATGTGACATTTTATGCCACTTGTTAAAGAAATATGTGCACTCATTTTCGTTAAGTGCTAAAATTGTGGGCTAAATTCACCTGGATCCCAGTTGTTTTATGTGTGATGGCCTAATTTATTTTGTGGATAAATTTGTTCCACTTCTTTTTTAAGAATACCTCTGCTCTTAAAATTTGTTTTGCTGTTGCTCTCTGTCTATGCAGTACTTAAAAATAATTGGTAGCTTGAAATGATAATTTTACTTCTTGTGCTCAAAGTGTGAATTTAATTCTAGAGTACATTGGATGACTCCAAAAATGAACTTCTCAACATGTTGTGTCAAACTGCTTAATCAAAGGAAAAGGATTGTAATGCTTACATGAAATAGTTTCTCGTACTTACGAGATACGCAGTAGGTGTGCAATGAGGTTCTGTTGTGTTAGATCATTTTTGAGAAGCTCATATTTCCTTCATTTTCTTTTTGTTTGTCTGGTGCTCACATGCAGTGAAAATGTTGGAACAAGCTATGTCAAATCAGTAGTCACAGAAGGACTCTTGCCAGAGAAATGCATTATTTACTGACTATGCTAGAGCTTGTGAGCAGCGACTTTACTAGTTTATGTACACTGTCACATGCTCTTTAGAGATGCTGAGAGGATCTGATGTTGTAATAGTTTTCTTGTTCTGATCAGTAAGCCACAGTGAGTGGATGGGGCAGAGAATACAATTATTGTTCTAACAGATTTGTGTCTCTTTATTCCAACTAGGATTCAGTGTTCGAGCTATTTTCAAATTTAGTCAAGAAAGCGTTCAGCACCACAACCCCAAAAGAAGGCACCAATGACCTCACCAGTGAATGCAGTACAGAGCATCCATCAGCTCAGAATGAATGTCAGAGCAACCTGGAAGTAACAGATAATGGTTTAGACCACCTGTTTGATGACTTTGAGATGCCAGAGAGTGTCTGTGAGGACTTGGAACGCCAGATGAGCAAGGAACTACCTGCCACTCCCGATGGAAACAAGGAGAATGAGTCATCTTTTGCTGTAAAGACTGTTGCCCCTCCAACAAGCGAAGTAGAGCTTGCGCAAGCTGTGAGCAAAAATGTACCAGAAGCGCAAGTTGAGAAGACTGTGACGCCTACGAAAAGGTCAGTGGCACCACTACGAGTGCCCGAGAGACAAGCGTCACTGTGGTCGCTTGGCATCCTTCAAAACTCGCAGGGGAAAACAGTAGCGGTGAGCAAATTCTTTGGCAAAAGGCCTTTTTTTTTTTTTTTTGTAGTTTCAAAATCTATAGAACCATTCAAATGTACCTGTGGGATTGAACATTGGAGGATGTGGCAGCTATTATAGCAACTCTAATTGTGAAAGAAGGCAAGATAAGATATGGCCAGACTAGTGCTTCTAGTCCTGAGCTGCGAGCTGTTGCAAGCTTGGACATCGGCCAGCTGGCTAGGTATTTCATGTTTCAGTATGGATATTGATGCCCACTTGCAAACCTCTTATAATAGTTAATAAAGGAGTAAGTACTGAGTGACATCCACCCAAGTGTAGCCATACGGCTACAAAGGAAAGCTATACAACTTTCTCAGAAACTTCTTAGTTAAAGAAAAATTTGTTCTGGTTCGGGGACCAGTTCATCTACACAATAAATGCTAACTGCACAAAAATGCAATATATAACTGGTGCAAAGAAATGCTGTTCGTGCTTTGAACCTTTTATTTTGCCACCCAGTTGTGACAGATTAGCTTTGGGAAGTCACAGCTGCATTGCAGGCACTTACGGGAACAGACTGTGGTAATGCAGCAGGCTGCCACTGAGGAATTGCTTAAACTGCCTTTGTTATGTGCTTTCAACCAACTTTCAATTTATTTAATGTTTTGCTTGATGCTTTACTAAGTGTGTGAAGTTTAGCTGACTGTCTCTCAGTTCACCTCGTTGGGTGCAAATCATTTGATGCGAACACAAAATACCTGAAGTAAAACAACATTTCCAAAAAATAGATGTCGTGTCAGCATTGGCATTGTTCTGAAGGGTCGTTAATTTCTATATTTTACTGAAATGTTAATTGTCGTCGTATCTGGCAACTGCTGCAACGTGAGGCATTAACAGTGTGACGGATTGGTATTATCAGAGCTGTCTGATGTGTCTTGTTACAGTGCCATTTTTTTTTCCCTTTCCGCTCTTGATTGCACTTCCCAAAAGCTTTTGAAACTGCCCGCCGTGTGGCAGAGGCGATGGGCCTCTACTGGTGGTGTTAAAAATTTGTGGCAGGAACCAACAAGGGTGGGAGGTGGAAGTGTAGCTGAGAAGAGGCCCATGCTCAGCCCGGCAAAGGACCGCACACCCTGCAAGAAGATGCGGACACCGACAAAAACATTGAGCGTTCGGGGGTGGCTGAAAGATGTGCTTGGCACCCGGGAACGCTCGGCCAAGGAAATCTTCTGTGCTCACAGAAAGAAAGAGAGTGAGTTGCATCACCGTCGGCCATTGACCTTATAGTGCCTCTGTCTGTTTTCTCTGGGGCCACTCTGTACCTATGAATTTCCTGCAGTCATCATATTTTCTTAATCTGTACCATATCCTGTTGCATTTTTGCCCTACTGGTGTTCACTCTATCACGTTAGTAGTTGATTGCCAGTTGTGCATTCTGCCTACTACATGGCTTATTATCCACGTCGGTTCATTTATTAAATTAACCTTAATTCTTAATTTCTGGTCATGATAATTAGTGATAGCAACTCAAAAAGATAACAAGATAATTTGTAATTTTTTTTTGTTTCTCAGTTTTATCACAGGTACCGGAAATGCCGTTGATGGAGCTTAGTGAATGTCTTGAAGAAGAATGGACATCTCTGACTCCTGACGAAAAACAAAACTATGAAACACAAGCTAAAAATGCCTCATCAGCTTGGTAGGTGTCCCATCAGGTACCAGAAATGTTGTGCAGTATTGCTTTTGATGAATAGTAAGGGGCACAATGTGCAGAACAGAGGTTGCACATGTGTTCATTGATACGGAGATGTGTTTATAGTTGTGTCGTGAATCATCTGTAAATTTTTTTTACTTTGATTTCCACCAGTGAAAAGCCAACAACTGCACAACAGCAGCCACGAAAAGTCAGTGGTGCAGCAAAACATGCCACAGCTACCTGGAAGAAGGTGGAGCTCCAATTTTCCATGAAGGATCTCAAAGAGTGCTTTGAAGATTACTGTCACCTCAGGTGCTTGGATTTTGTTTGTGACCTGCACTGTGGGCTGGTGTGTAAACCCTCAGTCTGGCAAAATAAACTATGTATGCTAGAGAGAGAGGAAGTTATTTCATGTAAGGAGAGGTGGAGAGGTTTGCCGGTGGTAAAGAGACCGTGCCTGCTACTCGGAAATGTGACAATGTTAGCGAGTGAAGTATGCTTCCATAGGCAGCTGTTTAGTTCGGAAGGGTTGGACATGTGTATTTGCTGATTGGCCTTGGTTTATTAGCCGTACTGGTCACGCTGTAGTTGTGTACTCAAGCTGCCAGGATTTGTAGTTAGGCATGCAGGAAGCGCCTCTCAAACTTCGCCGACAATGTACCGCTGCATTGGCTATTCTTCTAAATGTATTTTTTTTACAATTTCCTAGAAAATGCGCTCGCTCCCAATTTGTGCAAGGAAGCCAGCCACTGGTGACATACGATATTGCATCCATGATGCAAGAAAACCTTCTCTGTTGCAGCATAGGTCACAAAGTATTGAGAGAGATTGAATAGCTGAGAAATGCGTGACAAGGAATTAGTGAGAAATTGACAGAGTTGATGGTTTTGCAGCAAGACCATCAAAAATTTGCTGACATGATATGGATTGGTGGATAGTTATTTGCATGTAACGAATTTCCATCATAAATAATACTTTGAATGAAATGCAGCTACATTCTGTAAATGAGCGAGCACAGTCGGTGCAATCAGATATGCAATAGTATATTTAAGACAGAAAATTTGCACAATAATTTCCCGTTTTAAACATATTGAACCATCTAGCCCAAATCAATGTTTTTTTAAATCAGATATGCAACACACTACAAGAATATTGATTGAAATAGCCAACGCGATGTGTTAGTTGCTGTTCGTGTTTTCAGAAGAAGAAAAAAGCGCATTTGTTGGTGCTCTCTTGGTGCAGCCAGCAGCCGCCCTGCCTGGACACGACTTTGGTGGGCCCACTTCAAGGGTGTCCCGGTGATGCCTGGGTCGTCTGGCACAAAGCCAGGCTTTGCACGCTGAATACTGTGCGTCTGCGCGAAGCAGTCACATTCAGGAGACTTGTGGCAACTTTCCCACTTCCTTCGGAAAAGGCTGACCCTCCGATGAGTCTAACAGCTAAGTAAGCATTGTTACTTGATTGTCCTAGCCTGCAGGTGCACTGTGATTTCTGCTTTTAAACTGAACTAACTAAACTCTTCCTCTCTGTATGATCATTTTAGGCAAAAAACAGGTGCTTAGAAGCTTTGAGTTCACGGTGTGCATATCGACTGTAGTGTTAAATACTTTTTTTTTTCGGAGCCGAGTATAATACTTTACAATGGCTTTATGTTAGCATGGTTCTGTGACTGCAATTGAACTTGCAGGAGCTTTTATTCCGTAAACTGTTCAGGAACTGAACCATTCTTTCTTTCTCATATGAGGGGGCTGTTGATGAAATTACAATCCTTAATGGGAGTATGTTGAATACTCAATTGGAGTACAAGAAATTTTTCTGCAAGTGTACTGTACTTTCAGAGGTAGGAGTCATGGTATATTGTATAAGTTGTACCATCCTGAAAAAATTTCTATTTACAGAAATATCAGGCCTTGCATGATGAAACTACTTCGACAAATCCACGCATGTATACACAATATTTGCTGGCCAAGGCATGAATAGTGGATGGTGTTCGAATTATTCTCACCAGACTTAGCTGCGAAGTTACCGGTGGCCATGACCTTTTGGCTCCGAACAACGCCAAGTATTGTTAAATGATGGAATTCAGTGTCTGCACAGTGTTTTGTGCAGGCGTCTAGTGAAACCTCGCTACAACAAAATAATGGATGTAACTAAGGAAGAACTACTCCACTTGAAGCTCCTGTAGGAGCGCATCTATAATAAGCTGCCCCATCTTTGCCAGGTAAAATTTTCCTAAAAGTTGGTTACTACAAACTGTAAACGAACCCCACTGGGCCATTTTGCACTGAGTGTGTATACATTTGTTGAGGTGCTAAATTATGTACAAAGCAGAGGTGTTGGTGTTGGTGTAACAAATTTTTCTGTGCACCCTTCATTGTGGAAACTTGGGCACACAGCTCACGGAATCATGCTTCTTATAGCTACTCCTCAGGCAGTGAAACTTCCTGTTGCATAAAATATGACTGTGTGCTGGATCTGTTCTGTTGATAGGGGGAGGGGGTATACCGATGTTCGGCAGTGTTCTTGGTGCGTGTTCAATTCTCCATCCAGAAAATGCGGCAGCAATTTGCCCTTTCTCTGTGTAGTGGCCTGCAAGCCTGTTTGCATGCTGCTGCTGTGACCAAGGTCACCCATGCAATGGCTGTAACAAAGCAATAGCTATAACGAAGAGATCTAGAGTCTCCTTCCAAGGAGAGGCCAAAGTTGAGCAGTGTATATTTATAGTTATGTGAAAAAATTTAAAGTGCAGTGATTGTACTTTGCCATAATTAATACAGACTTCTGCCATTCCACAGCAGAAAAGCAGACTTATGCACCAGAAATGCAGTAGTTGCTGTAACCACAGCAATTCTCAACTGTGATTCAAATTTTGTTTTCTAGATGTTTCCACTTTTTTTTGTTTCCACTCTCTTTTACACCAGTGTTCTAGGTGGCGATTCATTATGGAACACCCTGCTGAACATGAAGAAGGAGTCTCGAGACGCATCTGGAACCCTGTACGTGACGGATCCACTTCTCACCTGCAATGGCTTCCATGTCAGAATTTTGGCAGGTGCGTGGAACAGCCCATGTTGGGATCGCATGCAGGGTGTTTTAAATGACCTGCAGAGGCTAGTACAATACAAATTCATTTCCTGGGAGGATGCTACAGATAGTTCCATTTTCTTTCTTTCTAAAAAATCTTTGCCTCTTGTTTCGACTGGGCAGCATTTTCTTGGCTGTAAAATTCAGAAAATATTTCTCGGAACCCAATGTGCATGGGCAGGTGATGTCTAACTATGCTAGTCAGCCTGAACAGTTCGGGGTTGCATATAGCGGGGTTGAGAACCCCACTATAGTAAACATAGATATACTAGTAAAAACTCTGATATAATAAATTGAAATTGAAGCTCCAGTTCATCTCCCATAGATGACTGCAACTCCCTCCCCTTTATAGTAAAGACATTTTTGGTAAAACTCGGCTGTAATAAAATGTGTCATCGCCGCACGCGCGCTTACTACCAGACTTATCAAACTTCTTTTTTTTTCGCAGTCACGTTTCCCTCATGATTAAAAAGGCTTCCATAAGATGTAAACAAAAAATCTTATAGTTGAGGAAATAAAATGGCACAGAGACTATAGAGAGAGATGGAAGGTATTTGTTTTTTCGTTAAGCTACAAGACAGGTTCAGTAAGTAGCCATTTAATTACCAGACAGCATCTAGGACCATGTCATTGCCAATAACTGATATAGTAAAGATTTTTGCTGGCCTCAGTAACTTTGCTATAAAGGAGTTCTACTGTAGTATTGTAAATGTTTGCAAATAACTACTCCATTTATCTTACTGTTGTTCCTATTGATACCTGTAACAGTTGTGTAAGAATTAAATATGGTTACTAATATTACACAATTCCCCAAAAATCCAATATTTCTTGCACAATCACAGGAAACTAAAGGCCTTCAAGCATAACATTGCTGGATCTATTGAATAACTGCAGACAGCTTTTTGCAGTAAAAAGACAAGATCACCATAGGCACTTGTCACATTCTGACAGCATCACTAAGTAAAATATTTAATATACCAATATATATATTGAATCGAATTCGTCAAATTGTTGACACATTACGAGTAACCAGTCCCGCCGGGATGGCGTAGTGGTTAGGGCGCTTGACTACTGTGCCTAGTGATGCGGGATTGAATCCCGGCCTCGGCGGCCACTTTTCGATGGAGCGAAAAACTTGGTGCCCGTGTGCTGTGCGATGTCGGTGCACGTTGAAGAACCCCAGGTGGTCGAAACTTCACTACGGCGCCTCTCGTACCCTAAGTTGCTGTGGGATGCTAAACCCCATAAATCATGAGTAACGAGTTAGCCACGTTCGTAACATAGGCTACTTAATCTGGTCCCAACTGCAGTAGTAACCAACTTATGACATTTTCAAGAAAGCCCTTACAAGAGACCTACTCTTGGCAATAAGTTTTTTTGTCCATTTTTCGCTTCCAGACTGCAAAGCAGAAATCTTGCAGCTACCCAAGGACCAAGCTCTGTCTGAACTTGTGCAAATTCTGAAGCTGGTCTCGTTGCACGCGTCTCCCACTGTGGCGAGTAGCCGCCTGCCAAGAACAGCAGCTGTCCTCAGAGAGGAAGCAACGCGGATGGTCCGAAACATGGCACCGAAAATGTCCAGAGACGAGATAGAGGAACTCTTGACTGAAGGGCAAGGCGACCTGCTACAGGAACTTTGTGTCCACAACAGGCCAGTTTGCACACAGTTCTTCGACATGAGCACAAGTACTGGCAGCGCTGCCAAGGACAGCCTCACGCAGCAGATTGTACAGTGAGAAAAGTTCATTTTATTCATAAGTTCTGAAGTTAAAATAAAGAATCCTAAGAAAAAATACACAGACACATCAACCATGGCATGTAATACCCTTTTGGCTGTTTTTTTTTTTTTTTGTTCTTTTCTTAATAGTGTCAACATAGCACGGAATCCAAATTTGTGGCCCTGCCACGGTGCTTAGGGCACTCTACTTCTGTGCCCAAGGATGTGGGATTGAATCTCGGCCGTGGCAGCCAGTTTTCGATGGAGACTAAAAGCTAGGTGCCAGTGAGCTGAGCGGTGTCTGTGCACGTGAAGGAATCCCATGTGGTCGGAATTTCTGGAGCCCTATGCTAAGTCGTCTCTCATAGCCAGAGGCACTTTTGGACGTTAAACCCCATAAACTAAACCAAGTTTGTAGCCTTTGGGACTTCAGTTATAACAGAGGCAGTGTTTCTACAGTCAAGGCTACATAACATACATCAATGCAGAGGCTACCGCAACAGCAGTTAGAAGAAACGCTATCAACACAGGTTAATTGTTTTCATGACTTGCTTGTCAATTCTCCTATTCGAATGAACTTCTGTTTCACAATGTACGGTATAGTTCAGCAATGCTTTATTTGGACCAAACACCAGAATACGCAAAATTTAACACCTCTGCACTAAAGTTCCATGGACGAAAAATGCATTCGTCATTCCTTTATTCACCTACTTACACTTTGTACAGGTACAGCAGTGGAATGTTGGCCACAAGAAATGTTTGCCACATTAGGTGAAAAAGACTACGGACATTACACAGACAGGTACTAAAGGACAGGACACTAAAAATTGTCACAGCTTGTAAATATAAAACGAACACTTCTTATGCGGGTAAAAGAGTGTAAATGACTACACACACAAATATATTGCTTAATAAATAGCTCAACCACTGAAAATAAAATGTGTGTGTCTGTGGAATGTCTCGCAGAAATTTTATTCTATATAGTTGCATTCATCTTAAGCCAAGAGTTCTGCCCTAGTAGATATAGTACAACTTTAAAAAATAAGCTACATCCTATAGCAAGCTGCCACACAGGCATACAATCTTCAAACATCTCTGCTGTATACGACGTACACTAAGTATGAGATTTCTTCCCTCGGCTTCACCACAACTCATTATGACATTAGCACATTAATAAATTAATGGCGACTGAAGTACATAAATATTCCATGACCTTGAAAGAAGAATGAAATAAATAAGGCTCTGATTACAGCAAAGAAATGGAAGGTTGCTGCCTCAGTCGGCACTTAAACTACACTACGAATAGGCAATGCTAAAAAATAAGGAAATGCTTGGAAGATTGTTCCATGCTGCCCTCAGGAACATTCAAAGCTTTGGTGAATGTATTGCAATAAAATTGTTAAAGGCTTCCTTAGAGCCTGCCGCATCAATATATCGCAGTAACATCATTAAAAGCTTCCTCTGTACCTCGGAAAGCAAACGGAAGCTGTTCAGAATGCATTAAAAGCTCGTATCTTTATATAAATAAGTATGAAAGACTAGGGGTAGTCAAAATGCACTAGCAGAAGAGCGCTTTTGATTTGGAATGGTCGGAGTGAAAAAAAGTGCGATAAAAGGAAATTTAGAGAAAGGTGCTCCTGCACAGCTAACGTCGTTGCAAATTCGATAGTCCACTTTTAAGCATGTGGATGAGAGGAGTCGCTTTTCTTCGCGCACAGGAGGTAGTTGACACATCCTTGGTCGTAGCGTTGTGGAATGCTAATAATCGGCGAGGTCAGGGGATATTTCCATGTTGCTTCGCACTTGCCAGACCCGCACGGTGTTGTCGCTGGTTGGTAGTTGAAGGTGGTGGAGGGGCGGGGGAGGGAGGAAGCGCATATATTGAGGTTAAACAAGCATGCGGGTAAGGTGCAATGGTGAACTCAAAAAGCGATGTTGAAAAAGTAAAATGAAAAAAGCTGCGAGGTTGAAGAGCGTCCACATATTCATGCTCTAACAACAAACACTCCTACAGACTGTGGGGCAATACAGCATCTACTAAATAAAGCTACAAACACCTGGCGTGCTCGGCTGAGCTATGCATAATGCAAGCAAAACTTAGAAAGAAAAGAAAAGGCACTGTAGCCTGCATAGCTGGCCTGAAGAATGGACTGTTCATGAAATATAATTCTGATAAAAATGAATTATAAACAAGCTGCTCTTTTGTGCTCTCACCTTGAGTGTAATTCATTCCTATCTTATTCCTATGCCCACTATATGTTGCTGCATTACCACTAGCTCACCATAAAAGCCTATTTCATACAAAAGAGTCAGTGACACTGTAAGTGATTACATCAATAGGTAGCTATGGCTGCATTAGCTCACATAAAATAAAAGCATGAAGCAATGCGGAAGGCAGCATATAGATTGTTTGGCAGGGGTTGTATGTGTGGCATGCCCATAAGCACACACAGGGACGCACAAAACCAACGAAAAGAGGCAGAAAATAAAGGGCTGGTAAAAGGTGAAAAGTTCAGGCAGGGTTACACCAAAGCAAAACTAAAACGAGGGAGGGGCCGGTTATGAGTGCTATCACTATGCACAGTGGACCGCTGCCATCCTAGCCTGTCCCAGGCCCAAACTTGGTGCTGTTCCCCTCGGCATCTTCGGTGCACGCCTCGGCTTCGAGATAGTAGCCCGGAGTTCGCCAAATCTTAATGTCGCTGTTGCTGCAAAGTTGACACGCCACACAGGAAGGGCATGGACTTGAGACAACTTTCCCTATTAAATGAACGACCAGCATCTATTTCGAGCAGCACAATGAGATTTCGTAATAATGCAGGGTACCATGTGATGGTTGTAGTGATAGTTCGGCCTGTGGGCCAGTGACAAACTCCTCTCCCTTAGGCTAGAAACTTAAAAAGTACCATCACCACTGGATTACCAAGATACTTTGTTTCCACAAATATACGTGACATTGGATGGGACTTTTGCACAGAGGAGAAAACAAATGGTTATGCAGCTGCATATTATGGTAACAGCAACATTACTACAGCTGCTGCACTTTTATCGTACAAAAAAGATGACATCAGCTGTGCGAAGTATCAATTAAATTAAATCCATGACATGGCGTCACCATAGTTGTTACAACCCTGCATCAGTAAAGACGAAAGGCCCTGCAGTGATATTTTTTTCCTGACCCCTTCGACATGAAGCTGCCCTGAAGTAGCCACTACAGTATTAGCTGCTATACACATATGCCCGGTAAAGCTTGGACTGAACTGAATCTTTAGAAATGACTAGCGGGGTACTAAGCAGAAACGACTTCACTGTCCTGGACAGAGGAAAAAGACTAAGCACAGAGAGAAAGAGAAAGAAGTGAGAACGGATGAGAAAATAGCACTGACACAATCCAAGAAAGAACTACAACTGGTCTTACTTGGATGCCGTGAAAACGCACGACGAATTTGTGGCGACGGCATTGATAGGAGAGGTGTGTGCCCGCAGCTCGCCAACCAGCGAGCAGTTCTCGGCGTTCCATAGCTTGAGCATGCCTCCGCGACAACCGCTCAGCAGCACGGGTGGGCCTCCGGAATTTTGCATAAAGTCGAGCGCACAGATCCAGTCCTTGTGCGCTTGGTTTAGCGACTGCGAGGGAATTGTATGCAAAGCAGGCTTGAGTTGTATGGCATAGGCCTACTAGAGCAATGCTAATCGAATCATTACGCAAGTCTCTTCACAGTTGTTCACAAATCCAGAGCGAGTTCAAGACTGAGCCTTCAAAACTATGACCAGAATGCAGTTTTTCTGTTCCATTCCTTACCCCAAGGTGACAAATACTTTTATCATATCATTTCTGCCTGCATTTCTGTGAAGTGTGCAATGCTGGGAAGAAAAATTTGATTCAGATCCAAGGATTTCTGCAGGAATTGTAAGGAAACTCTAAAACCGGCTGCACTTTCCGGCTGCAGTACAGACAAAAAGCAGAAAATGTGCCACCATCTGCTGGAACTAGCCTTTCAAAGTTTAAATGCAACAAATAATGTCGAAATTGATGCAGTGGCAACTAACGTGAACATGTCTGCATTCCCCATGCAATGTAATAAATCGCAGTTACAAATTAAATCCACTGAACTAGACACAACCTCAATCCAAGTGCTACACTAAAACTGTAGCCCCTTTGTAGTCAGTCATCACAAGTCATCACCGCGTCGCCTAGAGAGGCAGACAGTGCAAGCATACCAGTATGTGGCACCGGTTGGCCAAGTCCCACTTCTTGATGCACATGTCGCGTGAGCCAGAGAAGAGATAGTCATTGCAGACAGCCAGGCTCTGGATTCCATCATAGTGTGGCGGCTCCAGGTTCACCTTGGGCGTCAGCACACCACTCCCACTCTCGGGGATCTCGAACACCTGCCACGATACACAAACAACACCCAGCTTTATGTGTTAGGCTTTATATGTGATGCGTAAGTGATGAGCCCTACTATGTTAGTCCCAACATGAAAACCATCTCCACAGCGTCAGGCAGAATATATACATGTTCCACTCCCACCCTTTTTCTACAAGTGGCAACTGTAAACGAAGTACAACACAGGGTTGCTATGTAGTAATAAACACAAACGCAAGGCTGTGAGATCTCTATGATGCTTGCTTTGCAAAAAAGAAGAAAGACAAATATGGCTGGCAGTCTCAAAGAAAGCTAGTGTTGTTCCAGCTAGCCCAATCGCCAGCACACTTTTCACAGACCTCAATGATACATGAGGGGAAGGAGCTCTGCTGCGAACCTTAATGTAGTGATCTTTAGAGCCAGTGATCACAAGGCTGGAGTCGCCATCCACGTCGTCCACTGCCATGCACATCACAGCTGCTTGGTGCCCACCGGCTAGCTTGCCGACACAGGCAAACCTGAGAATGCAGAGAGGAGACTGTTAAACCCTGTCACGGTAAGCTTTCTGAAGAAGGCCACAGCAAAATAATTCACAGAAAAGCAGTCACAAGGGTAGCCAACAGATATACACATAATCTATACTACTCCCAGCCACGGTCAAGGGCACATTGAAAGATATTCCATGATAGAGTAAATAAATCTGATCCAAACGGGACCGAAAATTCGTCCCAAGTTATAAGAAGTTCAAGTATTAAAAAAAATATAAATTGTCACCTTAAATAAATCAGCAATTTGAATTAACAAGAGCACACTATCAAATCACAAGAAAGTTGTCACACAGGAACTTGGCCACGAGATGATGGTTCTTACAAAATATATATCAAGTTGATGTAACGAAAATCTGGTTTTTATAAGTGCAATAAGCGGAAAAAGCTGCCATTTCACTTGTCTGGTCACCATCGGATATACTTGATTCTTGCCTCAAGGTGCCCTTCGAACTTGTGGTTTATTCGTGCTGACGCTTTAGGCGCACAAACTTAATTTATAGGGTATAAGAAGGTAGTCTGATCAGGCTTCCGTTACACAAGAATCAAGACAAGCTTAACTGGGCTTCCTTGAATTGAAAAAATTCACTGAATTCAAGGAAGATAAGTCATTCAATTCAAAGTGAGAAGTAGACTGCAACAACCAATTAGGCAATACTGAAATTAGAAAAAAGGGTTCAGAAACAAGGGCATTCAATTTGCAGAGCACTATAGTAATATTTTTATGGGCAACATTCCAAACAAGACAGCAATGCTTGCCTGCGGATGTCCCATATGCGAACAATGTTTGAGGCAGCAGAGAACAGCAGATGACCGTATGGGCTCAGCTCAATGGTATTGATTCGAGTCTCTCCTTGTGGAATCTGGAGGCTGCGTGATGCGGACTCCGCCACGACAGGACCACTGCTACACTGGCCTGAAGAGCTGGTAGGAAGAGTTTCAGCTTCACTTTTTCTCACTCCATTATCACCCACACTTACAAATGCTCGTACATAAAGTATAGCCAGCGATGTGCAACTTGCACTCATATGACAGCACTCATTCCAAGGCCCATCTGGACCAAATTCGCACTAGTGAAAGTTCTCACTTGGGTTGAAGAATGGCTTATGCCACATTAAACTGATGTGGGCCCTGAATCAAATCTCTGGCATTTGACTGAAGTACAGTCCAAGATAGTTTGAAGGTTACTGTGAGCAAACAAGACCTTCTGGTGTGGTCACACACACTCTCCAATAAAATGACTGTGCAAGATGATAAGACCAACTGGCTAGTTTAGGTCATGCATTCCATTCAGCCTTCTTGCAAACGCGAACTGTGCTATATTTCCTTCTTCTGGGTATTGGTTAAGGCTCATGTGATTGTCAAGTAATCATGAAAAAAAAAAAAAAAAGGTAGCCAGAATTACAACACCTGAAATAGTACAAAAAGCATCAACGCTTACTTGCGGGTGTAACTATATGGATGAGAGGAACAAGGAAAAGTAGGAGCAAAAACAGAAAGAAGAGATGCCAGGAGGTGTCACGGGTGCAGTCACAGTCAACAGAGAAGGGGAAATAAGGTGCAGTACTCACAAAAGGGTGCGGACGCATCGGGCGGGGCTCTCCCGGACGTCCCACACCTTGATGAAGGCAGTTGAGACCGAGTAGGTGAGCCGGTGGTACTCACAATAGCGCACTGCCACCACATTGTCTGGGTGGCCGCGCAGGCTGTGGATCTCCTGGCCTGTGTGTAGGTTCCACACCTTCACTGTGCGGTCTAACAAGGGGGGAACCATGAGAGAGAATCATGAGATTGACTGCCAAAATAGCATTGTAAGACGAAACTCAAGGATGAGCCAGTGGCCCTTAAAGGGCCACTGTCAAGGATGGGCCAGTGGATTTCAGTGGCCCTGTCCAGGGAAGGACCTTTTAAGCAAAGGAGCTCGGTGTTTCGATCAGGTACCAGAGATAGTCTGTGCAAAATGCTACAGTGACACGCGCGCCGCAAGGCAACGAAAATACAAATCAAAGCTCTCTCATGTTCTTCTTCGGGAAGCCAGCTTCCTAGTTCTCTGCGCTGGCCCGTCGAGCTGCAATTATGACGTCTTAGTCGAAAACGACGTCCATTGGTCCATCTTGCTGTCTGAGGGTGAAGGATGGGTGTCTACCGCTCACTGCGCGCTTTTCCCTCACCACGCCGGACTGAATCCAGCGGCGCGCGCTCCCTCGCCCGTTTTTTTTTTTTTTTTCGCGAACGCGGAGTGCCACGCCCCATCTCCCGCCAAACGCGGAGGAGGAAGGGGAATTTGTCTTGCGGAGGCTAGACGACCGGGCAGGAGAGTGAAAAACCTTTGCGAGGGAACGGGTGGAGAGAAACACGACAGAATCGGGTGACTGCGGTGGCTGTAACTGCGTTATTAGTTACTCTTTTCAAAAACATTTTGCGGCCTTGCGTTCTGGGGCGAAGTCTCACAGTCACCGGGGAAGAAAGTATTTTCGACCGGAAAGGCCCTTAAGAAGTTTTGACCAGTGGCATCTAATTATTGCCACAACGTGGCAATCAACCACCTTGCATTTGTCATGGCCACTAGCAGGTGCAACGAGGGTGATGCCAAGGCAATGGTTAAAGAAACTGGCTGGCTTGGCCACTGGAAACTTCGTTCTTGAATTGTATATATGTGAGCAAAAACAAGTGAACAGTGAATATAATGGATGTTGTGACTCATAAGCCCTTGTTAGCTTTCCATTTTTCCTTTTTATTTTCTTCTTAGGCCAAAACGTCACCGGTTCCAGGTTCATAGAAGTTCGTACCCAAGGAAATATTCTTTTCATTTCTGCCAGTGATGATCGCGCTGTCCAGACAAAGACAAGTTCCCATGTCGAAACGCTGGATTGGCTTGCAAACTGAGGCTCCCCCTCAAACCTTGCTTGTAAAGCCATGAAAGAATATTCTAGATAAGCTTAGCATTTTTCAGCACATGATTGCGCTTGTCAAAAGTGCAGCCTTCTATCCAGCTTTAATTGTAATCATGCTCTCTGAATACAATTCTGCTGTCTTGCAGTTGTGGCCTCAAGTCTGTATGCAGAACAGTTCATGGACCGTTTTATACATGCTGTGTGCTACAGATTATTTACAGTCCTACGTGTGAGAGTTTTCATTCACAAACACCTTCATATAGCGGACATCATGTAATCGGGAAAAAGCAAAGCTGATATGAAGAGGCTGTCATGAACATAGACATGGCAAGTCAATACAGCTGAACAAAACAGCAAAATCACAATTTAGTGAAGCATTGAGTTCTGGACAGAGATACCGTCAAAGACATCTGTCCAAGCAGACGCACCTTTTGAGGCACTGAAGAGGACATCGTCCGTGACGGCTAGCGAGAGGACGGCCTTACTGTGTCCCTCGGCGACATGTGTGCAGACCAGAGGAGAGTTCCGTGTGTAGCATGGTTTGCCCGCAAACACGTTGATCACCCCTCTGAGTCGCACAAAAAAAGAAAGAATGCAGGTGAGAAATGAACAAGCCACGTTACGCCACTGTAAAACAAGTGATACTATACACTATAGAGTCTCTGGTATTATAAGGAAAAGCTGCATTGGGTGGGCTTATCAGTGCAACGACAGGCATTTTAGGCAATAACTAGAGTGAAGCGTTGTTGCTCTTAAATCTGAAGCAAATGTTGGGATAAGTGATGCATCTGGCGTCTTTCATTACACAGCATGTAGCATTGATTTGGACATTTCTTTCATGTTCACGTGCAACACTACTTTAACATCTCTCCCCTTCATACTTGTCTAGAATAACAATGACAAACTGCAGTTGGCATGTATTACTGACTGCTTTCACAGGAAAATTTAAGTGACTTCACACGACTCTTTTTTTCATGCAGATGGTGATAAAGAAATCCCTTCGTCCTTGACTGTACAAGTTCGAATTGCAGTGTGAACTATCATCATTATGCAGTTGGTTTTTACAAAGAGAAAAGATAAAACAAAAGCTGTTTCAGCACACAGTTCGTTAAACACTGATCATAAAATGCAAGTGCAGCAAACAATGCCTCCTAAAGAGGAAACTAAATGAGCAAGACAACCCAACAAATACCTGTCTGGCTTGACTAAAGGACTCGTCGAGGTGCTGCTGGTTAGTCTTGAGAAGACATTGTTCTCCCGCACTTTCCGACCTACAGGTGGCGACTGTGGCGGTGTGACATCGATGCCAGCATCTCTGAATGGAAATTTATGCACAGCAAGCAAGCACGCAATGTCAGTTACGCAGCGCCAACAGAGCTTTGCAGTCTTGTCCCTTCAAAGTCCAACCTTGTCGTCCCTGTATGGCTCAAGCCTTCATGACAATGACAATAACATGACAATGAAAGCTGCTTCCTGAGATGGCAGCTCGCTTCATGCCCGACATAGCTTGGCATAGCTCTGGTAGACAGCCAGTCTTGTGAAAGAAAATGAATGCAATGTCAAAAGAGGTTGCCATCAAACACGATTTTGTCCAAAATTTATTTGCAGTGAACAAATTTTCCCAAAGGTTCATTGACTTTAAACCTAGCCTGACGAAAATACGGAGTACAATTTCCCCCAATACAGTCAAAACGACTACAATACATTCTATTTCTTGCGCACAAAGCTAATGAGGTAGCGTAATAAAACCTCATGCACAGCCAGCATTAATGACTACTTGAGAATGTCGAATTTTGGAGTTTTGAGCAATTGAAAAGCCTTAAATTCGCAAGTTAAGGCTTATTTCTATTGAAGCTTAATTTAAGCTTAATTTAGTCTTCTGAATGCTAAGCATACTGCAAACGAATAATTTTAAAGCAACAAAATATGCTTAGTACAGTTTCTATGGTGCTCGTCTGAAAACCTCGCTGTCCAGTTAGGTAAAGAAGTGAATTGATAGCTGAACTGCACCAATATCATCGTTATAAGCCCAACTATGGGCACTGCAGGGTGAAGGCATGTCCTATATTACACCAATTAACCTGGTCCTGTGCTAGCTGCATCCACTTAACCCGTGCGAACTTCCTAATCTCATCCCCCCACCTTCCTGCCACCGTCTGCTAGGCTTGCCTCCCCTTGGAATACAATTTGCTACCCTTAGCAACCAGCGGTTATCCTCTCTTCGTACTAAATGCGCTGCTCACGCCTATTTCTTCTTGATTTCCACCAGAACGTCATTAACTCAAGGTATTTCTGTAACCCACTCTGTTCGCTTCCTATCTTACCTTTACAGCTACTATTTTCCGTTCTATAGTTCTCTGCGAACTCGTTTCGTTAGCCTCCACGTTTCAGTTCCATAGGATACCGAACATATAAAAAAACTGGGGTTGAAGAAGGGGTCACCTAAATCTGTTCTTAACTGGTTGCTCGTGTTGTATGTTCTTTATCTTTGGATCCAATGTTAGTGCTTCAACTTGTTCAACCAAGGAAAAACTCAATAGTAAACTGTGCCTTTTGGTTATTCTTTCGATCATCTTTCAATCAAGTCCTTGCAATAGCTGCAACAGAAACTGCAAACCTCTTGATAGCAACAAAGCTATAAATGCCTCCAAAGAAGCAGCTGATTATTTGTTTGCAATCCTGAAATTCTACAGCCTTTTAGAAGTCTCTGGAATACTCGAAGTTAAAAACTTATCCTGGCCAACTTTGGCTTTAAAGTGATGTTCAATGGTTGCACAGGGTGTTCAGCAGCAAAATTTTATTTAACGATGCACCTAACAGCTTGCAGCAGGAGCAATTAGCCGTGCTCTTAAAAATGTCAATAAGGCGAGACTATGCCACATGCAAGCAAGACAAGGTTAGCTTGGAAGTTGGACATTGCGACATACACAAGCAAGCAAGATCATGGTTGTAGCTATACTACCGACAAACAAAATTGTATAGCAATGTGGAAATGAACGTGAATGGCCAAGTAATGTATGATAACACTGTGAACATTCACTGACATGCAAATCTACTCAAATAACAAATGCCCTTTTTCGAAGGCAGTTTATGGAAATTTGAAAGACTCATTCACTTTGAAGGAAAGGTATATATTAGCGGAGATTTATATTCTGACAACTAAAATGCAGCTGCACACAATTAGTCAGTAAACATACCACTTGAGTAAAAAGCACAAGTCATACAAAAACACAAATTAAGAAAACTCAAATAAATGAAAATAAAGTTTATTTGTACCACAGCATAAAATAATGACATAAAAACAATCAAACTTAAATGTAAAGCAATAACAAATATGCCAGAACAAGGATACGCAATTGTAAAGGTTCTGCAACACTAATGCAAGTAACAATTATAAAAATTCCAGATACAGGATCACAGCGTTCAACATTAATTACGACTAGCAGTTTGAACTATTTGCCAGGCTGCCTGGATAGAACAATGACTAGCAATAGAAATGCAAACCACAAAAGTCCACAATAAACTGAAATCACAGTTTAAGGATACATTGAGGTAGCTCAGTTTAGGTTATGGGTAGAGTTCCATGCTGCTTCAGGACAGGCAGTACATGCAAGTCTGATAATTTTTATGATTAACATGCTAAAGGAGCTAGTAAACAGCACGCGTCTACAAAACGCTTCTAGCACTCAGTCCATGCTTACTCTCTCAAAGTACAAAGTACATTTATTTTAAACTGGTAGTTCCATCTCTTTTTTTTTGTGGAGCGAAGTTTTGCTGGCACTTGCAACAAGTTTCTTCAACACCTCTCAACATAGCATTTAGTAACTGGATTTACAACATTTTTAGACCTTCCTTTAACAACACAGGTAGAGAAGTTTTCTCAATTACACACTGTGGTTCCCCGTGCTTTGAAAGTAGTACATAAAAACAGGTAAAGTGCCATAAACCAACTAACTACTAAATTAAACAAAACTTGAAGACAACCAAAGGATTTGCTACATCTCTCCTTAAGTCAAATTCCTTTGCTGTACAATGCAGAAGTGCACAACAATTTGACACTAAGATTTGCAATAGCACAGCCTCATACACATAATCATGTCATGCAGAAAATAAGGCAAGAGAAAATAGTGGCTAAGGTACATTATATTGCTAGTTCCTACTAAGAGCAAGGCAGGAAGAAATGCCGCAAACGCAAGACGAAGCAGCTAACAGCATTCATCAGCCATGCAGTCACTGAGGAAGAGACTCCATTATGTACAGGTACAGGCTGTGTGCAGAGATTGCACATATCAAAACCAAGGCTGTTTTGCACAAGTGCTACAGGCTGTCGAGAGTGCACGGTAGTCAGCGGAAAGAGAGAGAGAGAGAGAGAAAGGAAAAAGGCCTGCAGAGACAAGCGCCACCTACTTTCGCAGCTGGTTAGAATTAGAGTTTGCGAACTTCCTCCTAAGAAGCGGGGAGAGTTCGAGGGGCAAGCGTCGGGCAGGGGGCTTGCTCCGGCGCAGTCCCGGGGCACCCCGCGGAGGCGGCAGAGAATCAACGCCCACTTCTCTGCAGTCAAAAAGGCAGTGGAGAGATAGCGATGAGAGCGTTACACGAGAGGGGCTCAGAGAGGTCTGCCATATGCATTCGGACAAGATGCCGTACTCAGAGTTGGGCTGGGCTGGACAGGGCAGCTTTGTGCTGTGTGCGGCACATGAAAATGGAATCCGAGGACCAGTCGAAGACATCCGTACATGAGTTAATTTAAATGCAAGGAGAGATTTCTTCGTTGAATAGACTTTGAAATGAATTAACAGGGAGAAAAATTAAGGTAAATTTTGCAGTGCTGTGAGGAGACTTTCATAGAATGAATAAGGTGAAAACAAACTGTGCCAAGCATGGTAAACTATGGGCACTCAACATCACCATTGTCAAATAGATGGCAAAAAAAAAAAATTTGGCTAACATTTTAATATCTTCACCTCAATATTTTCTGAAGACTTCAACCATTTTGTCAGCATCCTTCAATGACGCAGCCTTCAGATTTAACAGGAAAGAAAAATCTGGGGGGTCGTCCTCAGTGTATTTGATACCAGTCCCATATTACACTCACACTCATTCACAGCCGAATAAGCTTTTGCCAAACACGCAAATTTCAGCCTCACTCGGCCACAAGCACCGCCGGTATCTTGAAGAAAGGAACTGCAGCTGTTCAGTCCAATCATGTGGAGGTACAACTTATTATCACTTAATTGCAAAGTTTGCTATTAATGGCCAATCAAAAGACCTTGACTGCTATTCGAGTCTAGCGAGTGTGAGATAAGCCTGCGTCTCCTCACTTGTTTGCACATTCAAGCCACACAAGCAGCAAAGCTTGCTCCAGCCAACAACCAAATGCTCAGTGCAAAGCTATTGCCACAGCTAAAGCCCCAAGCTCAAGCTCGAGGCAGAAGCAATAAGCGACAGCAAGCGAAAATTAGTCAGAAGGTTCAAGCACTGTTCCATAACTGCACAATGCAGTGCCCAACTCCAGAAAGAAAGAGTGAAGCAACATGAGTGCCCAACCAGGAAAAGAAAATATACAGACTCACTTCAGAGACCCTGGGGCGCTCAGCACCCGCTGGAGGTTGCCGTCTGCTCCCAGGTTGAGGCAGCCACCGTCAGGGTGGGACATTATCATAGAATCTGGGATGTCTCCAAAAACTGAAGATGTCATGACGGATGATGTCATAACAGACGATGCCATGTCACTGTTTGCGTCGTCTTCCGTCAAGCCAGGCAGAGAGGGCAACGAAGTATCCATCGGCACGGCACAAGCGTACAACAGTTCTTGTGGAGTGGCCGTCTTACGACGCGCCTGTGGATGCAAGTGTGAGGGCAACATTTAATCTGAGGAACTAGAGAGGCAGTGTAAATGTTTCAAATTTATGGAGTTTTTTTTGTACCCGTTACCAGCATCCTGCTTCTCAGTATTCTTAGAGTTGTGTACTGCTCCCGTACATATACCAATTGCATACATTGTTTTGTTTCATGTATATTTGCATTAGAAGTGTGCGAATATTCAAGATCCAGAGCAATTTGCAAACAGTGTTTGCTATCCCATTTCATTGCGGTATATATGAATAACAAATACAACATTACGAATTTTCCTGGTCATTTGTACTCGTGGCCAACCAAATCATGTTTTAAAATGACACTCGCCAGTTCCCGTTTACAGCATCAAGCATTTGTCACGGACTAATTGCCAGCACATGGCGAAAGTGTATGCATACATAGTACAGTTAGGTCTAGTTATCTATCAGGGTGCCCATTAGTGTTCAGAGTGCCCATTCAGGGTGCCCATTAGGGTGCCCTTTAGAGATACAGTGCATACAGAAAGGGACTTATACATAGTTTCCAATTTTAGTAAAGGAATTATATACAGTACAAGGAAAACTGTGTAAGCATGCCTCAGCATTGCCCTTTTCAGTAATCTTCACAAGCACTTGTGAAGAATACTGAAAAGGGCAACGCTGAAGCATCCTACCTGTGTTCTCTTGTGGCATAGTTGGCATAGTTTAGATTTAACAGTTACGCTTCATGACAGCATTTATGGCCCATCCCTCACCTCAAAATGAAGCGAGACTAATATATACAGAGGCTAATTGGACTATATCTTCATGGGAACACTGCAACTGCACGGGGTGCCATTCCCTGCAGGTGATTCTCTTCAGTTTTCATCTAACAGCTAAACCTCTGATGTCACTTTGCCACATGGAAGTATCCAGCTACCTGACAATGCTTCAAGACGGCACAAAGGCTAGGTAACATTCCTAATGTAATGCTATTACCACCTGCACCTTAACACTACCGTGTCATGATGAGAAAACTAGGTGCAACTGTTCAGTGGTCGTTTAATGGCTCTGTTTTGTACTCTATTATTTTTGAATTCACACACTGAATTCACACACCCCTGGTTTTCACCTATGCATATGTGCTGAATTTTGAAAGTGTGTCCAGTGAATAGTGAAAATCGTGTAAACCTTTTGTGGATGATGCACTCCTTCGGTTTGGTGAACTTCCCTTCAGTTTTCATTCATCTCATAGAAAAGTATGCCATACTTTATGCCCACACCAGTAACAATAAGGCTATGGAAACAAGCTTGTCACCTCAAGTACCCGCTCTGTCTTAAAATGACGTCGCACCACAAACAGCAGCTTTAAAAAACTGTTGTCAGCCATAGGCAGTGCTACTGTGTGCCACAATAGGAAGCGACATTATTTGAGAAACACTAGCTTACGTCAATTACACATAGCTATACCCTACTCTCAATAGAGAGATTAAGGGTGAAGTGACAAACCCAATCGAAGGAAGTACAACTAGAGAAAAAAAAAAACAAAAAAAAAAAAACTGATGGCTCTCCACTAGCACGCACAAGCACAGTACTGTTTCCTACCTTGCTCTTGGAGAAAGTTGCCGTCGTGCCCTGTGACTGAGTGTCTGAGGTAGACCTGCACATCAAGAGAAGCACAAGGAAGTGGTGTCAGCTACCCTTTCTGAAGAATACCTTCACAACACTTAAGCCTTAAAGATGATATTTTTCAAGCATTTGACAGCTTTGATGAAGACAAGAGACAAACAACAGATAATGGCATTTAAATGTGAAAATAAAGGAAGAAAGCGAGGGTCTAAATTTAAACAGCGGTTACCTATGACAGCATCTGAATACACTGACAAGAGGCAAACCTAAAGGCACCCACTTATGTGAGTGTTGCTTATGCAGCAATTATTGAGAAGAATTTATGTACGAATCAAAATGGGCAACTCTTACATGTCTGTAGGCGAGGTTGACCTTGTGCTGGGGACACTATCTGCAAAAGTAAGAAAATAATATCAACCAGGCAGCCTTTTTCTAACCGTATTGCCTAACAGCAGCAGATACAAAATACTGCAAATCACATACACATGATATGCAGCTCTAATAGCTTGATCTTCAAACATGCTGAGTGCTTAGCTTGTCAATCTAGGCAGACTGTTCATGAATAGTCTGCCTAACTAAAGCCTTTAATTAATGCCAAATTTAAATAATGTCAAATTAAAGCTCTGCTCGGTGACATTTTTCCATATCATAGCCACATGGCACAAACAGCTTCAAGAATTCAGCAGCTGCTGATATATAAATGAAGATGTTGATAACAGCGCACTGAAACACTGAAAGGATCGATGAAGTAATATATAGCCAAGGTAATCAGAAAATGCACTATTATTCTTTGAACGTAGTCGTGGCGTGTCTTGCATGCTGCATGCTCAAAATAGCACTAAACAGAGTTAGTTGCTTATATCTGAAGTGGAAGTATCGACCTCCCACATATTGTGCATCATGTGAGGAAACTTCCAGCATGATTGCACCCAACCATGCTAGCACATTGACCACTCCACCAGCACTATGGAATGACAGAAAGGGCCATTAAAATGTTGCATGCATAATCACCCAGCTTTCCTTCTGGAAATCATTTTAGAGTACCTTACAGGCAAACCTTACAAATGTACCCTATAGGAGTGAATGCCCTACGGGAGTGAATGCCCTACGGGAGTGAATGCCCTACGGGAGTGAATGCCCTACGGGAGTGAATGCCCTACGGGAGTGAGTACACTACGGGAGTGAGTACACTACGGGGAGTGAGTACCCTACGGAGAGTGAGTACCCTACGGGGAGTGAGTACCATACGGTTAAGCTTTGAGCACTGAGTAAAGGAAGAAACACATAACTATGGTTAAGGCTCCAAGATTACAATGAAGCACCGGTTAAAGTTCGAACACAGTAGTGGGTGAAGCACAGGCAGTTGATGTGCAGTTGACATGCGTGCGCTTACCCGGTTCCTCTGACCAGCTGGGGGGCGCCACTGGTTCCAGCTGCATGCGGTCCATGGTGTGCTGCAGCAGGTTCTGGTGGATGGCATTGTTGGCCTCTACCTGCTCCAGCCGGGCCTCCAGCTCATGAACCACAGCCTTGCTCTGCGCAGCTTGGAGGCTCTGGGGGGAAGGACGGCATTGAACAGATTAGACTTCAGGCTGACACAAAAGCACAACTTCCTTCACTGAGCACAGCCAGCTGCACTGAGCGCACACTGAAGTAGCTTTCATTAGAACACCTCTATTCAACCACAGTCTTAAATATTATCAGTACAGTGGGTCTACAAAAAAGCATTTACAGAATATGTTAATACGACCTCTGCCAATCTCAAAGGCCTCGAATTGTTGGGTGTTCCATCTCAGTGAGCCCGCTGCAGTGGTGCAGTGCAAGATGCCCAACTACTGTGCCGAAGTATCCGGTTGCGATCCCGACTGCTGGCGGCTGTGTTTCAATAGAGGCGAAACGGAGAGGCATCGTGTGCTGTGCGATGGCAGAGCACGTTGAAGATCCCCAGGTGATCGAAATTACTCCGAAGACCTCCACAATGGCTCTTTCTCTCTCTTTCCACTTCCAGTCCCACCTTGCTCCCTTCCCTTACAGCACAGTTCAGGTGTCCACAGAACAAGTGAGACAGATACTGCGCCTTTCCTTTTCTATGAACCAATAATATAATAATATCATCATCATCACCTCAGTGAAACGCATACAGCTTTGATAGCAGCAAATCATCAGTCTGAATTACCTTCCAGTTCAAGGTAATATCACGAACTATGAACATTCACCATCATTATGAAAAAAAAAAAATTTTCATTCAAAACCAAAGAAACAAAAGAACAAATTAGAATTGCTTGCATTTCTTTTCCTGTGGATGTACAAAAATTACCTACTTCTTATACAGTAAAACCCCTTTATAGTAAAGTTACTGGGACAGAGTGTGTCGTGTTGCTTAATGAAAAAAAAAAAAAGCACTCTAAAATATCTTCATCTCTCTCTTATAGTCTCTCTGTGCCATTTC
Source organism: Amblyomma maculatum (assembly GCF_055883805.1). Lineage (NCBI taxonomy): Eukaryota > Metazoa > Arthropoda > Arachnida > Ixodida > Ixodidae > Amblyomma > Amblyomma maculatum. The sequence continues at coordinate 115,941,415 of NC_139351.1, read as the reverse complement.
CTCTTCTTCAGTTACAAGATGTTTTGGTGACATCTTGCAGAAGTATCTCTTAAGCATGATGGCAACGTGGCTACTAATACAATAGAGGTTGATTTCATGTGAAAACCAAAGCCTTGCATCAAAACAGCGTCATCTTCTGCTGTGTCTTTTAAAACAGTATAGATGAGAAATGTTTGTGGCAAAACCACACAGGCCACACCTCCACTTCTTGTCATCACAGTGCTGTAAATGATCGGACGTTCCCTATTTCTCCTGTATTTTTACTCTTATTTTCTGAACGGACCGTGGCACATTCTTTCTATGTAGACAGCTTTACTTCTTTTTTTCCTTGTGTGCTGCATGCTTTCCCTCATGGCTCGAAGCCTATGTAAAGTTGGCATCTCCCGAGTGCTGCTATGTTTAGTGGTAAAGCCCTTTTAAATAAACAACTCTGTTTGTATTACTATAATTATTTTTAATTTGTCTCGTGATCCTAGGTAAGCGCTCTTGCAGCTATGTCATTTCATGGGAAGTCGTCACGGCTAGATGCACTTTACTATAAACACTTTTTACCAAAAATATCTTCACTATAAAGGGGGAAAAAATGTACAGTAGTCTATGGTAGATGAACTTTATTATATTTGAGTTTATTATGGCAGAGTCCATCATGTGCAGCATGACAAGTTCACATTTATGCAGGCACCGTTCTTGCATCAGTCGTTCATAAATGTCTGCTGCATAAACAATTTCCAAATAGCTAGTGACAGGTGCCTTTTTGTAGGCTGGGCATTGGGCATTCACTCTTCTATAAAGGTGCCTTCACTCAACACGTGAGTCAACAGAACAGAAAATCGGCAAAAGAAACGAAAAAGACAAATTTTTAACGGATAACGTGCTTGTTTTTGTGCTGCTTCTAGCATGAATGCAGACAGCATGCAGTTGAATAAGAAAGCCACAAAGGGCTGCAGGTATCACCAGTATTCCTTCACACAACATAAAACAAACAAGATAGCTGCGTCAGAGAAGTCAACAAGAGGCCGCTGCACCTGGTTGATGGCCATGTGCAGCAGCTTGTCGACGAGATAGCGCGCCTTTGAGTCCACCATTCCCTCCAGAATAGAGTCCAGCTCAAGGCAGTCAGTGTCGTCCTTGGTCTCTTCAACCTGCAGGATGTTCGCCTGACACTCGCGGATGTTCTCATTCAAGTAGTCGAGGTTGGCCCGCATATTCTCAATCTGGTCCTCAAGGTCTTTGACGTCTTGGTCCTGCATAAAGGGAAGGTATCAGAAAGCAGGAGGTGGAAGCATATTTTTTTTTTATTAGAAATTTTATACCAGTCTGGTGTGTCATTTCTCAAGAAGGGGCAACTAGCGGTGGCAGCTTGAATGTAAAGGCAAGAGATTAGATTTGATAACAAGCAACACTTAGATATCATACCACAGCGATGGCAGGGATATGAGAAAGATGGCAATGTAAGCACTTTGCATATTCAGTTTGCCTGAAGGAACGAAAAATGTGCTTACTCTTCCAGCTTTCCGCGCCCTGTCTCGTTTTCGCACGGCCTTCTCCAAGTAGCGTGTCATTCTCTCCCGGTCCTGAAGAGAAAAAGAAAAAGAAAGGGTAGACATTATACTTGTTCCAAATGCATGACAGCAGCCCCTCACAATGTATGAACAGCTGTCAAAATGTTGTTTCAGCATGCTTGAACTACCAGTAGAAGACGCTTGAATGGCCATAATGGATTTTCACAGTGAAGGGTTACTGTGCACGTCGCTAGTAATTCGCTCTACTGTGAAAATTCATTGCCTGTGCTGTGCGATGTCAGTGCATGTTAAAGATTCCCAGGTGGTCCAAATTACTTTCTCCTTCCACTTTCACTCCCACCTCCATCCCTTTCCTTACAGCACAGTTCAGGTGTCCACAGAAACAAGTGTGACAGATACTGCACCTTTCCCTTCCTGCGAACCAATTATTATTATTATTAAGGGTTACTGGCTGTACTGTGTGTGTCCCTCCTTCATTTCTGTTGTCTTTTGAACTTTAGTTGTGGATCATCGAAAACACCAACTCGCCCAACAACTGTTTTTGTCGAACTGTACTACAATATGCCACAATCATCCCATGCCATTTTCAAAATTTCCATCACAACTGAGTCAAGTTTTAACTTAGGCTTAGCTAGGCTTAACATGCTGAAATGTGCAAAGGAGGGCATAGTCACCCTAATGTGTGTTCAGACACGTTAAGATGCCTGTGCTTGGTTAGGCCTAATTAGCTTTGTCCTTTACTTTGGTCATGGTCATAGTAGTCTTACTCATCATAACACAACCAAGCCATAGCAACACTCTTTTTTTGGCAACCTAAATCCAAATATATAGGCAAAACCTACTGTGCTAATGAATCAAAATTAAAAATATGAAATATGAGCAAAAATTGCGTAATCTATTAACACACATGTTGCACAGTGCTGTTGATATCCAGCAACAAAGTGCACCATTTGACAGTTACTGTCGAGCGATTTTTCCTATGGTAACTTACCATGAGTGAACGCTCCATGTCCCTCTCCAAGGTGTAGACGCTTTGTTTTGTCAGGACCAGCTTGTCAATCTGTACATGCAAGAAAGCCAGAGTCACTTCTTCGCTATAGTCACGGTTGGCAAAAGCTTACATTCTTCTCAAGCGTCTGCCACTTCTGCTTGGCGACCTTTGGAGAAATGGTCACTACCTTTTGGCGAGCTGTAAAAAAAGAAAAGTGCACAGGCATCATGTCATGCGATTTGACAGATCTGCGTCAATAATGCTGGTTATACATCTCGATTGTACATCGATTACACTGAGTCTGAATCTTATTTTACAGTCCTTTCGCTCCATTGCTGTGTGGGAGGCTGAGATATGCATTTTGACTGGTGCATAGGTGTTCAGGACTAACTACAATGAATGCAGCTAGAACAAAGAAAGTGAAAGCACAAGGAATGGAGGCCTTAGCATAGTCGCAGCAGAAACTGCAAACTGCCATTACATATTCAGTCAGGATGACTGGGATCGAAACCAGAGATCCGTGGTACTTGCAAAAACCAGCTCGCTACAAAATAATTTCTACGTGGGTACATTTGGACAAAAACGAACAAAATAACAAGGCCTTAATTTTAGCACTGCAATCATGTACGATATGAATTTGCCCTGTCCTGGCAGCAATATCCCCCTCAAGAAACATCACGAGGCTAACATTTTTTACACACAATTCTGTCTATGCAGCTCATGCTCCAAAAGGCAGCATTAAAACATGGGTTAAAAACGCTGGTGTTTTTGTGATGAAGGAAGAAAAACAAGAATAATGGAGCGGGATGCTATCCCATGCAGGTGATGGAGGTCGCATTTAAATTTAGATGTACTGCACTTCTTGAAAATTCTCCAACGGCAAGCTACCACTTTCATTGAAGAATGAATTTGGCCACCCCGCAGTCCCACCTTGGTTCTGTGGGGCCACACGCCCGGCGACACGCTGCGACATGGGTCGTGCCAGACGGCGCAGAGCAGCCATCTCCTCGTGCCGCCGTTTGAGCACAGTCTCCTTGGTCCGGTTCTGGGCCTCAAGGGACCGAATCCGGTTTTCCTGCTGTCTGCTCTCCTTGAGCATTTGTGCCATCTGACGGTTCCGGCGCTTCTCGGCTTCCTGGTGCCTCCTGCTCTCTTCTTTCATCTTTGTAACCAGCGCCACCTGTGGGACCATGAGAAATGGGCTCTGGAACACTGTGCCAAGTCACCTGCATAGCAGGCTAGCATCTAACTCAACTGAACAAAACCAGACTTGAGAGTGCATGATGAAACGATCGGTGCTTACTGTTTTGTGCCTCAAAGGCCTGTTTGGTAAACCAATTAGCATATTTTCCACAAGCTTCAGCTTGTAACAGTGTTGAACTTGGGCAGTTATCTTAGATAATGGTAATTAAATCATTGCACTGTTTTGACATACATATTTTTAACCTCAAAGGCTTTAAAATAAGCCCGTAAAGCTTTCTATTGAAGCTGCATGCGTGTACTCGGGAGGGAAACACTGATAGTGCTTTACTCAAAAAAGGCCAGCTACCTAGCTCTTCCTGCATGTGACAAAACATGATCAGCCCACACCACATTTCTTGACGACGATAATGATTTGACTTCCAACGCTGCAACGGCATGCTTGGTCAGTGAGCAGAAGGGTTAAGATATTTAGTGTGCTCAAGGTGGTCTCACCAAAGGCCCACTTTCCAAGCATTTCTCTCCAGGGAAGCTGAGCATCATGCCAGCTAAGGAAAGACTTGTGCTCATTAGCAAACCAGAGGGTACCTGGTGGCCTCAAACCTACTCTGCCTTTTATCGGCGGAGAAAGCAGGGCAGAATGAGGTATGAATTCACTAGCGACTGACCTTGTTCTTCTTCATGTCTGCCACCTCCTGCTTGAGCTTGCGGACCTGCCGCTCATACTCGGCCTGGTTCTTCATGAGCTGCGCATGCTCACGCTTGGCTGACTGCATTTTTTTCAGCTCCCCCTGTAGGTGGTTCAGCTTGCGCTCAAAGTCATTCTTGATCTTGCGCACTTTCTCCTCGGAGTCCTTAGATGCACCTGCTGAGCCTGCACAAGGGAACAGAGAAGCTGCACATCGGTCCACCCAAGTATTTCCTTCAAGTAAGTAACCCAAGTAGTTGGGCTACTTGGCATTCATTTCGAAACTTCAAGGTTGCTTATACAAGAAAGCGGGACTAATGCAACACGAAGGCACAAGATAAACTCTAGTTTGTCTCATGTGTTCGCGCTTCATCAGCACATCCCTTAATACTAGTATAGTAACACGCACCAGAAAAACATCTAGCAGAAAAAAACAGTGGAATGTTTACTTGCTTAAGTGAAGTGCCTAATGCTAAAGATTAAATGACCAGGCCTCCCAACAAGAACTGTATGGAAAAGAGAGGTTGCTACATACAATGAAACTTTTAATGCGTCAGCATTAGAACCCTCATCTTCGAAAAATCTAAATTCATCCATCGGTCTGAACACTCTGTTGTCTGTCGACCAAGTGGAGAGAAAATTTCCTTCATTTTCACAGTGGGGGAGGAACAGGAAAATGGGTGAGGAAAGACAGAGAAGGTGGCAGGTGGGTGTGAGTGGAGAGCTGGGTGCAGCATGTTACACCAATTGCTGGACCAAATTGGGAGCGTGTAGTGGGAAATAGAGTCACATAGTGACTGACCACGCAAGCAGGGTGTATGATTCACTCAGAGTCCGTTAGCGGCAGTAGCTACTCTGTACGGGACGAACACTAAGGTTAACTAATACTTTGATGAATCAATCGCAATGATCATGAGCCAAATTAAAAGAGGAAAGGAAATCCCACAAAGAATTTTGCAGAGGACACGACGAAACATGCAGTGTGATCTTGCATATTTTTTTCGAACTTCATTTTATGCCTTCCGTGAGATTTTACAATCTTGTAAACTACACTTTGCTGTGTGAGAAACAAATTATTGCTAGTCACACGACACTGCCTGCATTATCAGTGCATCATATTCAAATATATAGTGAATTCACCCCTTCCCTGGAAAGCAGATGATCTGTCGGGCATTGATACTACATTGCTGCCCCATGCTCCTCATTCCTGTCATCTTCCATGCTGTTTATATCAAAAAGCGAACTGCAAGCTAGCGAAAGCATTCTCAACATGTTCAAGCGAGCTGATCAAGTCAACAGCCCCAAGCACTCCCTTGTACTACATATGACTTACTCATGTTGGCGAGGATGCGGTCCCGTTCCACTTCTGTCTCGCGAATCTTCTGCTGCAGCTGCATCAGCTTCTCCTCGTAGTGCATGCGCATTGTCTGCAGCCTGCGCTGGCTCTGCTCCAGCTGGTCAATGAGCTTTTGCTTGAATGAGATCTCGGTGGTGAGGTTCGCCAAGTCTTTCCCTATCGTCTCTGCGAAAGCATGCACACATGCGCAACTATTGAGTGCAGTCAATAATGCCAAATCAAACGCACTCATACTACTGCCTGTGAAGGCGTCAAATGGAGCATAAAGTGGCATCTATTATTAAAGTAGAAAACTGGGCCAGTCTGAGCTAAACGGCCAAACAGCAACAGAAACATGGAGTAAAGTAACGCAAGATATGTGCTATCATAATTCAATGTTGAGCCAATCCAAACAACTCAGGGGAATCTGCCAAAGTGGAGCGGGCTCAATGCTCTTTTATACAGCTACACTGTTGTGACTGAGAGTGGTGGGACAAGGAAGCAATTTGCCAGACTGTGCTGTCAGCTTCATTAGACAATACTGCAACATTTTATGCACTTATAACTATAAGCACAGGTACTCGCAAGACAAACAGAGTGGGACAAGAAAAAAAAAAAGCATCTTTCAAAACTGTAAGAAGCGCATAAAAATGAAGCTGTGCTCAGAAGAATCATATCTATGGAATGAACAAAATGTCAGTGAATGCAGAAGCAAGTGATTGAGCCAAAGAGGCAGTTAAAACACAGACGCTACAGCATGTTTTGGTGAACGTGTTTGTGCTACTTCTACATTGTTAGAGTAATGCCACTGCTAGAATAATGCCATTCCTAATTGACACCAAGCGAAGATAATCGAATGCAGTCTTGCAAACGGCAGCACTCAAGCAATGCGTCTTACCATCCTCATCCAGCTCCTCAGCCTCTGATTCAGAACTCTCATTGTTTCCACTGATCTCCGCCGTGTCCTCATCAGCGTCGGACTTTTTTTCATCCTCCTCTTCCTCTCTGAGAAATGAAAGACAACAATGTATACACAGTTTCATCACTGTATTGCTATCTCTGACAAACGTAACCAACACATGACAATGCCATACAATGCCGAATCCATTTACCCCATTTCCCTTACTAAAGAAAGTTTGCTACAACGTTATGTATTGGTGCTAAAAATATGAGGAATGGTTTTAAAAGCATCTCAAAATGCAAACTATGATAAGCAATACAGCCAACACACCAGGGAAACAAGTGACTCGAACACTAGACAGATGTTACTAGCTGCATCATTCCTGAGGCATAACCATTTGCCCATTTGAAAACATTATCGTATGTGTTAAGCTTGCGAGAAAAAGGAAGCATATTCATTCAAATTTCACTGAGGACAGCAGAGAGCAACGCAATACCGGCAACTTAAAAACTGAATACCCTCTCACACTCTCACAACATAATTCATTACTTTTCAAAGAAGAAAGCTCAAAAGCTGCTTCTATGCACCCTTTGATTAAATAATGGCCCGCAACAGATGGTAGCAACCATGTCACGTGTTGTTTTGGATTTTACGGTGCATAAGGAACCACGCTGGCAGTGTGGTGCAATGAAAAGAGCGGAATACTGCAAACTGACTGGTGGTGTATTTGACGTGTCATGCATACTTGCTGGCCTTGGATGACAGGTGCTTGGTCTTCCGCTTGAGGTTCTCCACGTCCCTCTTGGCCTCCGCTAGGACGTCCTCCACGCTGGTCTCCTCAACATCGCCGCTGATATCATAGGTGCCACTCACAGCAACAGTTGCACAGGGGGACATGGAGAGGCGCGTCTGGTACCGCTGAAGCTGTTTGCGCTGTTGAGCGCACACTTCCTCGGACTCCATCAGCTTGGTCCTGCATGCAGTGACTGTGTTAAGGCATTACTCTCAGAGGTGTACAGGGCCCTGCAATTACTTCCACTGCAATTTCGAGGTCTCAAAGTTGGCATTTAAGCTGCGAGCGCAAATCTGCAATTGCTCCGAACCTGACGTTCCAAACCCTAATAGAGGGCCACAGGGGGACCCATCTAATATGTTTGTTTCGAACATGAGCAGGAACAGAATGATGAGAGTGCAATTTATTCAACCATATTTTCCTGAAAACTAGAACCTAGTGAAGAGCAATGTTTTGCTGATGTCTTGACATGATAGTGCTCTCAGTTACCAGCATGAGCAAGCTAGCATGTTGGGTGCAACGGCTCTGGCAACAGTGCGTTCACACCCTTCTTTGAGAAAAGTTAAGAGAGCCCTTCAAAATGTACATTAAAGGTAGTGACAGAAAATGCATTTAGTTTTAGTTTAGAGTAACACTCAGCCCCTATCCTGGAGGTTCTTCGCATCGATAGGGAATTTTTCAATTCAACCCCAATCTATCAAAACAACTTTTTTTCAGACAGTGTCCTATTTGCGGGTACGATCACAACAGGCACAAGATTGTGTGCCATGGAACCATCGTAATAGGCTGCAGTGGGGCCACTGTATTGAATAAGCAATAATCTTGTGAAAAGAATACAGAACATCACCACCAGACACTGAACTTGAACAGCCACCTCTGGTTTAGGGACATGCAATCTGGAGTTGTTAGCTAGTACACATTTTACATTACTGCTTCTGGCATTGCAATAGTTTGCTAACTTCAGAATTATGGCCCAATCAGACTGCCAGACTAACACACACAGCCTAAAAGAAAGTGCCAAGACTTAAAAGAGCTCTTTTATTCCTTTGTCATTTACCTTTTCTCCCCTCTAACAAAAGAGGTTCCCTTTCAGCTCACTGCTTAGTTTCTCCCTATCCCAGCAAAAACGCAACCACGGCACAGTATACCTGAGCTCTTCGACCTCTTTGAGGTAGCCCTGAATAAGGTTCTTGACGTCGTCCCTGGTGTCAGAGTCCCCACGACCAACCCAAGCGCTGGCAGCCTGCTCAGCGAGCAGCTCAGTGTTCTTGACAGTAAGCCGCTCCACCGTTTCCTGCAGGGCCTTGATTCGTGTGCGGAAGTTGTTGTTTTCCGTCTGGAGCATGGTGTTCTCGTAGAACATGTCATTCACTTGCTCCGTGCCATCTTCGCCAACCAGGCGCTTGCCCTGCAACAAGAACAACATGGGCATAGTCGGAAGGAGTTCCAAAAGGTGGAACATTGTTATACCCATGTCAGAAAACACTACTACACAAAACACAGCATTACTACAAAAGAGCAAATATTGCTGTTGTCTTTGACTTAGCAAGGAGTAGAGATAGTATGCAACCTAATTCTGAGTTATGCAAATCTCAAGAAATGCATCTTGCATGCAAAGAAATGAATTTACTGCGTTTGCTCGATTTTAAGCACCCTCTTTTTTTCACAATCGCCATTCCCAAAGTGAGGGGCATGCTTAGATTCGAAAAGTCTAAAATGAAAGCCCCTTCTTTTCGTGCAGTATCTCGACAAGACGGTGCACGAAATAATTAATTTCGCAAACAAACTTAGAAAACATCTTGAGGTAACAGCGCGGAACACAGGACGGGAGCACAAGATTAGAGGACGACACAACGAGCGCTGTCTTTCAACAACAGGTTGTTGAAAGACTGCGCTCGTTGTGTCGTCCTCTAATCTTGTGCTCCCGTCCTGTGTTCCGCGCTGTTACCTCAAGACAGCGACACAACGAGCGCTGTCTTTCAACAACAGGTTGTTGAAAGACTGCGCTCGTTGTGTCGTCCTCTAATCTTGTGCTCCCGTCCTGTGTTCCGCGCTGTTACCTCAAGATGCATAACCAACATGCCCAAGCTGCTATTCTAGTTAGAAAACATGTTCGGCAAATGATTAAGTTCGCTTAAATTTCAAGCTCCAGGCAGTCTTCTAAAAACTTGTTCAGACTTCAGTTACGGCTCTCAAAAAATGAAACCTAACTAAGCAACATGGGATTGCGATGCCCGTGAAACATGCCGAGAGCTGCAAATACCAGGCCCATGTGGCAACACGCTGATAAAGTTATCAGGGGTATTTTTTCATCGGCGTTTGGCATTCTGTGCCACCATCTGTCACGTGCCAGAACACAGCAGTAAATGAAGGCGGAGATCTCGCCACTGATACTGCACCACCACCAAATCAATACTCTGACAGCTCTGGCTCAATGACTGTGTGAGAGAGTGTGTTTGGAGACATTGGATATGCGCTCTTCCTTGCAAAAAAGGGGTGCTTCTCAGGAGCGATTCCCAAAAATACTGCATTTGCCAAAGTAGTATTCCATAAACTTTTGATAGCAGCTGTATGCATGAGGTTTTCTCACCAATTTTTTTTTATTGTGAAAGCAGACATGCCAGGCTCAGGACTATTTAAACTGAATGCGATGGCGATGATGTAGAAGTGAAACATGGAAACACTTGCACTAAGCAATATGGCAACAATGTTTGGTTTGGCTTGTAGGGTTTAACGTTAGAAAGCAACACAGGCTATGAGAGACGCCGTAGCGGAGGGCTCCGGAAATCTCGACCACCTGGGGTTCTTTAATGTGCACAGTCATCAAACAGTACATAAGCGCCTTACTTTATTCAATCCCGCATCCTTGTGCACAGTGTTGAACGCCCTAACTACTGCACTACCGTGATGGGGCGGCAACTGTTTGGCATCAGTGGCTTGAAAAATTGCGGAAGGGTGAAGATTCTGAATGTGATCATGAATGAATCTAAATCTGCCCACATTTAGTGATAACCCTGATGATTTCAGAGAAACTTTCAAGGTTATACAAATGTACCCGACAACCAGAATAAATATATCAGTCCATACATAAGGCCAACTTAATTTGGTAGCAGCAACAGCAACTCAAAGAGACTGTGAAAAGGTGAAAAGAAGCAAGTTTTAACAATCGTAACTACAATTTTGATGGTTAAACTTTCTTTTTAGGCCTGCTGATAAGATACTCTGGGTAGACCATCACACCATCACGAAGCTGTAACGGTAAAACATCAAACACATGCTGGCATCACATAAGAAAACCATAAGTGGAAATGCTGAGTACTTTCTCACCTGTTTGTATTCCATAAGCTCCAACTTCAGCTCCTGGATTTCGTGCCTCAGGGCAGCAATCGTCTGGCTTGACTTGTCCTGGTTTACCGTGATCCGGTTCTTGATGTTCTTGGCTCGATTGGCATATTTGAGTGTGTTCAGTGTCTCCATGAAATCCCGGTCACACGGAGAGACACAGGCAATCATCAAGGTGCGGCTAGAAAGGGGCAGCATAAAAGGATCACAAAATACACGTATATCTCCACTAGTTCATATGTGACATGGCAATGAAAAAATGAAAAATCTATGCCTTGTCACAAGACTTGTTGCAAACACTATGAAATGTAGCAGCAAGCCTAGAAATATTCAGAACTTTTGCTGTGTAATGAGACCCAGGGCATTTACTATACAAAAAAGGGAGTAGTACTGCAGTACAGGGTTACAAAGAAAAACTATGCAGTCTTCACAAAGCTCACAGTTAAAGAAAAATTCATCCTGCCCTGAGGACTATGATGAGCACAGTTGCAAAAAATGCAATGGACAAACCTGTTTCCTCCTAGGGAATCCTGTAGTAGCCTAGTGAGCTTAGAGTCTCGATATGGGACATGTGACACCCTCCTCGATGCGTCACCAAGGGCAGAGATGACATTGCCGAGAGCAAGCTATGGTAAGAAAAAAAAAAAAAAGAGAGCCAGCAGTTTAGTTTGTCATTCGACTATGTTGCACAGTCATAAATGTTCCGTCGTAAACCCAATGGGGGAGGGAGCCTAGCTGGAGGCGTCAAGTGGATGATAATATAGGTTGATGGATTACAAGTGACCTTGAGGGATGGCAAGCCTCTTCCTGTCTCAATGCCAACTGTGGCAACTGAAATGGAAGCTACATTACACTAAATATGTATAGTTATTGTCTGACACGCGAGATTTGTGAGAAATGCAATTGCCATTGGTTTCCCTGGTCATGGTTTTTAACACCGGATGGCATAAAAATGGGCACATGCACCAATTGAAAAACTGTCAGCAATATCTTCTGCAGTATTTCGCACAAAACCGCTGAGCAATCATTTACACAGCAACCTTTCCGTTGCAAGCAAAGAAATTTGGACGCTTAAAATCAGTGTTCAGTCCCTCTGAATTAGACCACCTAGTCATCGTTAATGGATACCAAAATCCCAATACATCAGTGTTTTGGCAGCTGCTGTGGCTGAGATTGGATCTGCAGTCTTGGTCTGAGCAACAAAATGGCTCCGACAGTGAACCACAGTGGCAGTTATGGGGCCAACATAGCTATGACCGCAGTAAAAAAATAAGTGCCTTAAACACATAAAAGCAGCTGCAGTAACCAGTGAGATCACAAAAGGGAATCAGAAGGAAGGAGGGGGGGGGGGGGGGGGGGAGACACTCACGAGGCCACAATTTATGGAGATGCCTTCCTTGGCCCTGTCTCCAGTGGCACCTGTACGTTTTAGCCTCTCAGATCCAGCCAGGTCGACGAAGTGGAACTTGGCAGTGAGCGTCTCAAATTCGCTCATGGACGACCCTTCTTCCCCATTGACCTCGGCGACGGTGCTGTCGTCTTCGTCACTGTTAACACCATCAACCTAGACGAGACGAGGCAATGAACGATTTACTTGCACAATGCTCAAAGACATCTTTCATGCGTCAGAAGCGAAGAACAGCAGACGATTACACAGCATTAGATCAAGAAATGCTAGGCAATTATGGATGTCACAGAGAGTAGAAGGCGATTGAAAGCTACTTGGAGTACAAACTCTTTAAGAAAGCTGCAAACTAGCAGAGACCAGTAAGAGCAGCTCACATGACCCAGACCAAGTACTGAATGTCAAAAACATGAGATGTGGCAGTATGCACATGATGCTCCAATATTTTAACCTAGCACATGCAAGGCATGCAAGCCTATAGAAACACAGACACTGCAGATGTGATCCAGTCCTCCTACCTAGGAAGTTGCGCTAGGGTAGGTTAGGAACTACAATATTAAAACACATCACCTCATCTCGCACACAATAGTCTTCAACATAGACTGTCAAATGTTTCTTGGTGCACCGAAACTTCAAGGTGTACCACATTTGCGAATGCAGGTACCGAATGGAAGGAATTTTAGTTTCCTTTAAAAAGTGTGAGGTAGTCAAGTTCAAGGTGGGTAGCCATTCAAGCAAAGTGAGAAGTGCGCTCACATTCAGCTGGACGACTCGCTGCTGCTTGATGTGCAGGGTGAAGATGGCATGCGACCTGGACGACTGCACGTTCATTTGTGTGCTGGCCGTTGTTCGTGACAGAGCACCAGATTCAAGGCACTTCATGACCTGTGAAAACACCCATGCACGCCTCTTTGCACACAGCTTGGGCTGCAGCTAAAGTCGAGTCAACATCATGATGCGGATCATGTCCTCGGCTGTTTATATATAAAAACCATAGAAATAAATCAAGTCATCGCATTTGCTTTTGCTGAACATTTGTTTGGAAAGCCTTATGCAAAGTTCACAGTTCACTGATAATTTGCACTTTTGGTTAATTCAAACAATTTTAACGTTCTGGATGGATGGGTATATTTTCAAAGCTTATTGAAGCTGCCTTATTTATGCCACAGGTTCTTTTTAATTCATAAATTCAAACTTTGTCTGGCTCCAATACTCCTGGTGTGCAAAAAGAGCGTAGGCTGAGGTTGAATACGCAAGGCGTATGGCGCCGCATGGACTAATTGAGCCTCTCCAACTGGTTAACCCTGATGCGGTCTAAGTCTAAAGGGGGCTATTGGCTATTAGCATGGCTATTGACCGCACATCAGTGAACCATGGACGCCACTGACAGGCAGAAAAAGCAGAAAGCTGATAGCTCACCTGTTCTACATTCTGTACAGCCTTTGCCGCCACACCAACAGTGTAGATCTCGCCCTTTGCATCTTCGTGGATCTTCACAGACCTCCTACCCTGAGTGTGAAAAAAAAAGTATGGAGTACTGTGATTGACAGGTTTGGATGTGCAATGCCAGAAAATTCGCCTCTACACTGCTGCGCAACTTACCGGTTCATGTACATCTTTGCCAGAGCTCAACAGGTCGAAAATTTCTTCATTGTACAGCTGCAAGAATGAAGAAAGCCCACGTGCTAAGCATCACCAGCAAACAAGCCATAATGCTTGCGAATAAACAAAGTGACAGTGGTAGGCTACATTTCTGAATAGAAAAGAAACCACAAACCTCCATAAACTGTACGTTGACCTTGAAATCGGGTGGCGGCTTTCCCTGGTCTCGCGCCTCTTGCTGCCGACTAGTGATGCCCTGGAAGAGGTGCTCCACAGCTCGTGGAATGATGCCCTGCTCGTGGGCATTCACATGGAGGTCGTAGCCAGTACCCATGGTATAAGTCTTGCCCGAGCCAGTCTGAAAGTGCAACACCCACACCTTTATACCCACTGCACTCAAGCTCCACTCTGGAGGGCTCCCTCAACATTTAACTAACAGCTTACAACCACCCGATCTGCTAACCTTCCTGGTTAACATATATGGGAAAGAGACTGGCCCGGAGATGCCATGGTCCCTGATTTGAACACTGGACCAGGATGATTCTTTTTCAACTATGAAGTTTTTGTGAAAGCTGTAGCGCTTTTCCTTGGATAGACGGTAATAAGCACACTATTAAATCTTCAACAATCGAACCAAAAATCTATGGTAAATATAGAAGAAAGCTGCCAAATTGGTACAGATTTGCTCATGATAGTGTCTCCCCCCCCACCAAGCTCCCAAAAATTAGATCTATTTTCTGTGAAGTTCTTTCGCATCTGAATGATTATTAAAAGACTTGCCTTCACTAACAGTTCACCATGCTTGCTCTGGATTTAAAGACATGGCTTGTTTTATATTTACCCTGATGACCTCGTCAATGATTTTATTGCAGTTTAAATTCATTATATTTTCAAGGCTCTTTACTTATCACAACACTTTTTCCTTTTGTATTAATACATTGGGGGACTGCAGGAGGGACTGCAGCCCTTGAGCAAACTGGTTACCTGGCCGTAGGCAAGGACTGTGGCGTTGTACCCTTCGAAACACCTGGAAGAGAAATAAGAAAAAAAAAATGTCATCAGGATTGCTGCTCACGTGACTGACACAAGACACTACCACTGCCTGCCACACAGTGCATGCACCAGTAATGCATGTGTACTGTAAATGCCATACTGGCCATACATGTGTACTGCTTGTGTGCTGCTTGTGTACTACATGTGTACTACATGTGTACTGCTTGTGTGCTGCTTGTGTACTACATGTGTACTACATGTGTACTACATGTGTACTACTTGTGTACTACTTGTGTACTACTTGTGTACTACTTGTGTACTACTTGTGTACTACTTGTGTACTACTTGTGTACTACTTGTGTACTACTTGTGTACTACATGTGTACTACATGTGTACTACATGTGTACTACATGTGTACTACATGTGTACTATGTTACTGTTTAACAAGCAGAAAAGTAAACTGAATTACCAACTACCTGTACAATGAAAAGCAGCGTACTGGTAACAGGATAAGCCGTTGTTGAGGTATGCATTGTTGAAGTAAACAAAAAGGCATTCCAAAGAACTAATAGGCTCTGCAGAATCCTGTCTGAGAAAGCTTGTAAAATTCTATCTAAAATGAGAGAAACTGTAACAAAACATTCTCGCAGCGTAAAAATAGCTGCAGTGATGGAGTGAATAAGGCTGTTGACACTTGAAACTGCCACAAAAAGTCTCACCCCTCGATAAGTGGACGCACACATGTATTGTAGATGGCGTCTTGATCTGAGGAGCAGTCAAAGACGTGGTCGAAGGTGAACGCTTTCTCCTTGCCGACCCAGATCTGGGGCTCGCCGGCAGCAACACTGGTGCAGGCATGGCACATGTCGATCACCTCTCGGGGTATCAAGGGCCGTACCCTGCAAATACAAAAGCAAGAAAAACCTCATCGAGCTACGTTCTCAGGTTAATGCGAGGTGAGCAACAAGAGAAGTCTGGTTCAAGCAAATCATTGTCTGTACAATTACATTTGGGCCATAACAAATGGGAAGAAACATGCAAGCAGGATGAGCAAACTGTTGACATCAAGGCCGAAATCATCTCAGACTTCTAACAGGACAGGCACAAATGATGTAGCGCAAGGTGATTATGGTTACTGATTGGTCCAATGGCAACCTTCTATTAATGAAGTTCTTTTTCGTATTGCTAATATATTGTAGTGAATCGAGTTGCAATAATCATGGGTAGGCTTGGTTGTTCTGTGTACTACCAACATCAACCCACTAGGCCACTAATTTCCACTAGTTTTCCCAAGCACTAGTTTTCGTGTTGTCACTGTAAACTATCTACTTTCTGGCAGCTTGCCCTTATTGTAGTATTAACATGATTCAGCATGCAATGTTATGATGTTGTGCCTTGCTTAGCTGAGAGAAGCATACTAGAAACTAGCTGTATTGATAAAAGTCATCACAGCATGCGACAGTAATGCCTGTACATAATTGATAATTTTTAGTGCTACAAACCTCTTATCAGTTAAATAAGACTTGCTCCAACTGTAACATAGACTAATGACAAAGGAAAAGTACAATTTGTTCTTATCTTTTCAAACATGTGTCTATATTATGGACCATCAAACACTTCTCTCAGCTAAGCAAGGCACAGCAGCATAACATTGCATGCTGAATCATTAATACTAAAATAAGGGCAAGCTGCCAGAAAGTAGATAGTTTACAGTGACAACACAAAAACTAGTGGAAACTAGTGGCCAAGTGGGTTGATATGGGGAGTACACAGAACAACCAAGCCTACCCATGATTACTGCAACTCGATCCACTACAATATATTAGCAATACGAATAAGAACTTCATTAAGTAGATGGTTGCCATTGGACCAATCAGTAACCATAATCACCTTCCTTGCCAAATCCTGCTGGTAGCGTAGTCAAGTCTAGTAAAAATGAGTTGCTAGCAATTCTGTATACAATGCAATATTATTTCTCAGCGATTACCAGCACACTTCATTAAAACTTTGTTCAACACATCAGAAGAGAAGTCACTGTATTAGGCTGGTCAGTGTGTACGGCTTGTGGACAAGGCTCCAGTGTGAATCTGGACAGTGAGGATACCGAGTTTGTAGTACTATGCATGGGAACGAATTCAGAGAATCGGGAAGTGACTCAGGGTGCAATTTGTTCAGCTTTCCTGTAGTCATGAAACACTTTTAATTTGTATTTGCTTTTAGTTGGTAGTCAACTGTAGGTCCCATCATGCACATTCATGTGCCAGTGTTTGCAATGAGTTCTCAGTACTGCTCCTATAGGTGCCAATGGTAATGTGCAATCTTGTTTAACTTAATTTAGTGGTACTCCTCAGTACAGGCAATGCTTTGCATACTGTCTGAGGTGGTGACCCTAAACAGGCCTTCACATCTCACCATATGCACCATATGTTGCGTGACTGTCCATTAAATTTAAGTGCCCAAATGAGTTGCTGGAAGTGCCCAAATGATCCAAATGAATTGCTGGATCAGTTCATGAAAAATCACCTAACTCTCATATCATCTCTCATAAAAGCAATACGAGGGCAAACAAATGCTTTACAAGAGGTGCTTTCACTTCAGTACTGAATTTTGACTCTACGATTGGCATCAGTAGTTCAGAAAAGGCCTGAGTGGATATTAAAGGCAGTTTGTTGGCAGGAATTGTTTGTTTTGCACACTATTTTTATTTTTATAATGCTTGATACTGCTTGTACACATACATGTAGTCATGCCTCGTTAATATACATATGACCCCAGTTAATATGAATGACTCGAATATGGACAATATTTCAGGGAATGGAACTTTTTCAATGTTTTTATACCACGTTAATATGAAAACTTACTGTTTGGACAACAGTGAAATGCATAGAGTAGAGCCCATTGGGGCCTATGCATTTTCATTTGTTGCGTTAAACCCACTCAGATGTCTGACTTCGTGCACTCCAAGTGCAGGCCACCTGAGGAATGGCAATTGAATCAAAAATTGTATGACTTAATTGGTGAAATTCAGTAGGTTTAACTCCAATGCAAGCTAGCTCATTTATTCATGGTACACAAATAAATTATCATAGACCCCTAGACTCAAGTTGCACCACATTATTTTAATCAATGCTGTCCAGGGTATTGTCTTGTATAGCCAAGAGGTAATTATAAAGACAGCTTCACTGAGTACTTTTATGTAGCTGACCTTATTCACAGCGTGTTATTTTTTCTTCGTGATTTGTTACTACGGATGACTCTCTGTATGGACATCTTTGCTTGGGAACCACGGTGTCCGTATTGCAAGGTACGATTGCATGCATATACCTTCCCTGTCTATATAACCAACCACATATATAAACAACCCAGCCCATGGCCTTATATGGAGTATCACTTTTGAGCCCTTCCTCTGTCCAGATGACCGAGGCATGGAAGCTCTCGAGCCAGCCCTCTTCAAAACAAGACGCGAGGACGCTGCGAACTGCATATAACGCAGACCAGCCAGGAAGGAACAGGAAGTCAATGAGCAAACAAGCCCCCAGGTGTATGGAATTACCAATTAGGTCCCGCCTCCACTCGGCGCGCTAAATAAAGCTCAATTGGCGATGAGAAAACAGGGTCGAGAAGAAGCCAAGGAGGACTGCAAGCAGGCACCAAACGTGCTTGACCCGTCATGAAGGCTTACAAGGATATTCACAGAACGGGTACACAGACGCACGCACATCGGAAGCGTGCGCGTCCCGTCACGATCATATGTTTCGTGCGCGGTCAGATATGCGCTACCACCGATGCGAGCAGCCCGTACGGACGCAGCGGCGGCTTCGCAATTAAAGGGCGAAAAATTGATATAACTGCAAACGAGTGCACGCGCGCCAGTGCGCTCGATTCCCGCCGCGCGTGCGATCATGATGCGCACGATTGGCCACGCCCGCGGCACGTCTCGAATGTGCGTACATTGCAGCGATTGGAAAGCTCTGCTGCAAAATCATGCCGAGAATCGGGAGGGTCTCGCCCAGACGGAAACGGAAAGCGATGTGCACGCAAAAGAGTCTGGAATCAAGCTTCTTTGCGCGCCGCTTCTTTGCGGACTCTAGCTACAGGTCGTCATGTTCGTGCCCAAGTATATAATATACTTAGGTACGAATTCATGCCCCAAAAAATCGTAACGGGTCTTACTGGTTTATGGAACAATTCCCAGTTGGTTCCCATTGAGTTCCTACCGAGTTCCCATTGGAATCAATTGGAACCAATGGGAACTCAGTGGGAACCCGTAAGGCCAGTTACGATTTTCACCAGGTGCAAATAATTATTTGCAATATACAGTAGGTCGTGCGCTATTTATTGTACTGCCACTCCTACTCCGCCGCCAGCGTACACTGTACCCAAAGTAACGTAGTAATACACCTATCAAGCGCGCAAAATAACGTGCAGTTACGGGGAGAGTCACTTGCGAAAAGTGCACTCCTCTCCTGTCTAGTGCAGTGTTGCCACATTGGTGAGCTGGATTTTCCCAGGTGTCAACATAAAATTTCCGTTTTTTTCCCCCACAAAATATAAATCCCACGCATAATGTTGATCAAGGGGGTGCCTTCACGAAGCTATCTGTGCAGGGTGACATTAGCCAGGGTTTCCAAATATATGCTATTTAGAAACTATGACGACAGCGGCCTGCGCTAACCCCTCCCCTTAACCCAGCATCTTTTCCCTTCTCCCCTCCGCACACCTCTACCGAGGCCTGATCTCGTCCACGACACGAGGACCAAAATCAGCTCCTCCCTGACCCTAACCGGCTGCAAGAGCCAATGAATGCTGTTCAGAATGTATGTGAATGCATTCCAGGAATCGGAGTGTACAGGTGGAAATATATCACACACTTCACTATGAGAACATAAAGCTGTCCCTCTTCAACCTTCCTAAAAGTTAATCCGTGCCGCGCGCCCAATTCATTAGCTTTGCAACCAAGGCAATGTTCATCAGTTTATTGTATCAGAATTTTTTCTAGGGTAAGTAGGCATGCAGGAAAGTGGAGACGGGCCGAAATTCTGCTAAAAAAAAAAAAAAAAGTCAGCTTGGCGTTTTTGCTGTGCCTCTACACAGTGTTGGGAAGAAACATATATGTACCAGCAGTTTCCAGCAACAGCTGAAATTTCTCATTTTCAATGGGTTGAAAATAAATTTCCCTTTTCCCCTCAGTAGCATGCATTTCCCACGATTCGGCAACACTGGTCTAGGTCTCAATAAATAGCTAGAATAGCCTCGGAAGGGGCGCCGTGAAAATTAAGCGAGGAGGGGAAACAAAGGGCGCGGTCGGGAACCTGTTCCCGGATATACTTGAAGGGGGAGTGGAAGCAGCCTCTTATGCGCTTCATTTAAACGTTGGTTTTTGAATGCTGGCCATGGCGAGAAGTGTGTTGCTGTCGTGCTTTCGGGGATGTTCAAATCACGAAGGGACTCGGGTTGGTCCCTTCGTTAATTAGATTAATTAATTAATCTTTTTAGATTAATTAATTAATTAATTAAAAATTAATTAGATGCCTAAAACTCGACGCGACAAAAGGACGCCGATTGGCCGCGCTGAAATTTGCTAGGTGACAATCGCTGCTTTTTATGGGGATGTTGATGCATAACGGTCGCCATCCAATATCATTTTTTTAATAAGCTACTATCAGTTCGCTGCTCTACTGCAGCGGTAGTCTGTATATGCCTTTCGTGAACGCTGAACTGCATTATCTGCTGGCTCACAACTTTCATTGTATATAATCCCACTTGTGAAGCTTTCAGCGACTACTCAATGAAGGTTTGTAGGTAATGTCCATATGTTGAAATTATCACCGCGCTGAAGTGAGTATACCGCGTCCGTATACTGCTAGAGCGAAAAAAAAAAAAAGGTAATAAGGAGACATACACATGCAGTGCTATCAAGTTCATTGTGAAACCGCACACGTTTCCGCAGTGGCATCAAGAGACACGCGTGCAATCAGTGGGACAGATTGACAGAAGGGGTGCTCACACAAGCAGCTCCTAGTTCAGCTATCTTTTTCTGCTTCGATTTTTTTCGCCTGCGCGTATCTTTACTATCCCGTACAAGTAATTTAGCATCAATTTGTTTCCCTAAAAATATTTTCAGACGTTTACTTTGATACTCCATGAAATAGTCGTGGCCACGAAGACACCTCCCCTAAAAACGACCTCGAAAGATGTATCGATTAACGTCGGAACTAATAAAAAGGGTACGAGCACCGCGGAAATAGTGAATGGCGCACGCGAAAACTGGTCTTCTCCAGCATTCTCGGCGCCCAAACATAAGCCCAGGCCGATGCCTCTTATATGCTGACGTATGACGTTTAAACACGCGATAAAGGGGAAAAAAAAAAGAAAAAAAAAAGAAAAACCCTCCTCTTTACCATGTTTTTCGCATGCACATTAAAAGCAGCAGACATTTACGGTACCTCCACGTTCATTTGAGCAGAAAAGGCATGCGCACTGCTGCGCAGGACAGCGACACGACAGCGCAGGCAACGCCTCCTCTAGGAGACCTCTCTGGAGCAGAAGAAAAAAGGCGCGGAGGTTTTTCTTTGGCCCGAGTAGTCTCTCGATGCGCGCGCTTCCATCGAGACACCCTCACGACGAAGAGCATTGCGGAGTGTATCCACGTCCAACACGTGCATGAAGCAGATGCAGCCACTTTAAATGGTTCATAATATGTGACGAGTCAATGGCGCAGTGCAGCTTTAAAAAGTGTTGCAACAATTGCTTTAGTAACACGCAAGTAGACCAGCATTTCACCGCATGCCGATAAGATGGCCCGGATAAAGTGAGCTAGTTTAGCCCGGAGAAAGGTTTTACTTCGCTTAGCTTTTTGAGACAAAAAATCCAGATCATTGTTGAAGAGAATATTCAGTAATGTCATTATAGATGGCCCTTTAACCCGCTATGAAGAAGAAAAAAAAAATTTCGCTTCAGATTGCTAAATTCAACATGCATAGAAAATGGCGCTAAAAGAAACAGGATTCGAAAAGCGGGCGGAAAAGAACTGTGCACCCTATGCCCCAACCCCGTTATGTAACCCCGTGCAGTACAAATGACAATTGACAGCCAGGACAGGCGACTGTTTACTCTTTTTACACCAGGGCCCGTATTCCGGGTTTGCGTCGTTATCGAAATGTCGCTATGTCACGTGATCTCGAGTCATCTGATTGGTCAAAACGCCGGAACTGGGCGCTGCCACTGCGGAACCGGAAGAGGGGGCAACATCGTTTTCCAGCGTTTCCACTAATCAGGTGACTGGAGGTAGGGGAGATAGCGACACTCACGATGACGCAAACTCGGAATACGGGTCCGGGAGTGGCGCTTTTTAACACGTCCTCAAAGGTGGCGTCAGCTATTCCCTTTCTCCTGAGATTCAACTTGATTAAACTCGTACTACGCCATGAAGTGATGCTGCGAGAATGCGAAAAAGCACGAAGTGATGCTGCGAGAATGCGAAAAAGCACGCGAGCGACAAAAAAAAAAAAAAAAAAAAAAAAATCGTAGAGTAAAAAACTAAAATCCGCGCGCAGTCTTATCAAGGTTCGATACCAGTTCCAGTGATCTGCCGTGCTTCGCTTCCAAAAAACTCGTCTCGAAAGCTTGAACACGTACCGCGACACGCATCGCCAAAAAGCCGGCATTAATGACGCCGCGTAAGTGAAATTACATAGCACTTCAGTACGTCAAACGGGGAAGGCCGAGCTTTACGGCGGAACGAACATAAACTGCAGGAATTATACATAACCGTAAACGTGAAATACACACATAAAACGCACGGCGCAGCAAATCAGCATTCAACCGAGTCCCCCCGACTGCGTAATACACCGGACCAGCCCGTACGGCGCCCGCAAGAAGAGGATGTTACTTCAGAGGGCGCGGATTTTTAATGGAAGCGCGCCGCGTAGCAAAGCCCATCTATTCCTACGCGTCGTCGCGTCCCTGCTTTTCATCCTCGCATCCACTCCTACATATACACTGCGACTCTTGTAACTTGCACCGCGTTTTGGCTGTGCGTTCCCACGAAAGAAACGGAAACAGGAAGCGGCTATACAGCGAGAATGTTGTTACAGTGAAGAATATGCAGCAGCAAGAAGCCGATGAAGCATGTGAAATTTTTTTTCTTGCCACGAGATAAACCTATATATCTACAGGAAATTACCTTATGCTCCTTCGCCTTCCCCTACGCCACCTATTACGGGTGGTACATGGAAAAGACGCCAGTAAACTGTCGTGGCAGATGGCAGGCGGCAAGACTAGAGGAAACTTCCCTTTTATCTTGTATACGGGGCGGGAAAATTGGGAAAATAAAGTCGGAAATTCGGATATAACGAATATTCTGATATAACGCAAGTCATTGATATGCTCCCGATTACACCATAATCGGAGGCATACGCTTTTGAATTTCTCACTCTGGTATTTGGGTGCGCTTAAAGGAATACAGAAACGACGACACAGAACAAAGAGCGCAAACTGTAAATTAGTTTTATTTTCGAAAAAATGCATGTTAATATACTCCTGTTATCCGAGCTATGCATGTTAAGAAGTGGAACTGCGCAGATGAATTTTTCCTGTGTAAATAAAATCGATCGCTCGCCATAGACAGCTTTTATTTAAGCAAAATTTTAGTACTTCAACAAATGGTGTGCTGAAGACCGCTAACAAGCCGCGAAACGCATATTGAGACCAGGTATAAAGCACTGCGAGCGCAGCGATCTGAAGTAAAGCAGGTACTGACGCGTCACCAGAACAACAATGATCGACTGAGATCGAAATGCCGCTTGAATTCCACTCTCTATTACAGATTCGGTCGAGATGACACCAAGGTCAGCTCCAGCCTGCCACTGCTATTGCCAGCTGTCGCACGGCGAGAGCAGTTTACTCCCAAGTCCTTCGCACACTGCTCGAAATAGACTGCGTAGCTGCTACACAACGTACGGCACCACAACGTATAGCACCGCAACAACGGGACGCGGCGCCGGATCGTCGAGTACGAGGAAAGGCGGCCAGGCCGGCTCGGCGATGCAAAACAAACACGCATAATCTCGGGCAGGAAGACGCACTGGCGCTCCAGGTATAGAGCGCAACAGGCTCAGTGCAAGTAGGGCCGCTGCTAGAGGAAAGTTGCGAAAGGGGGCGGAGAACAGGCAGCCAAGTCGCGCGAGAGCGCGAAAACGAAACCAACAAAATGCAAATCACCCCCCCCCCCCCCTCCCTGCACTCTCGCGCAAAACGCGCTGCGCCAATCCCCCCGCAGTCTGAGCCACCATGATCGGAGTCGTGCCGCATGAAAGAAGCACATCGCACACAAACGCGCGCCGCGGTACCATAGGTTCGCCAAAGGGCAAGGGAAAAGCCGTCAGACCGGACGCGCGGGCAGCTGAATGAGCGGAAAGGGGATTTAAGAGCAGGAGACGAGAAGGGGGAAGCCTTTATAAAGCCCTGTTATGAAGTGGTGCGCGGCGGCGCGATGGCAAGTGCGGCAAAGAAAAAGAACAACCGTTGCGGCTGGGAGACCCGCACTTTGCACGAAGCCGTCGCGACGGTCCGCGTAGCAGACGAAACAAAACCGAAACCGCTCAACGCAAAGAGGACTGTCCAGGCTGAGCTCAACGGCAAAAGAAGAAAAAAAAAAAAAATCGTAATCACTAATAAGGCGTGAGTGAGCGAGCGTAGCTCTAAATTGTCGCCATCATGTCTCGTTCCGTTTATAAATTCGCACATTCCCCGTTTGTTCGGTTGTTGAATGTTTACTTTTCGGATTCCCTGAACAAACGACTCTCGTCTCGAGCACGAATAGATATATTCGGGGAAAAGTTTCACAAGACGGCAGAGACGCACGCTATGCAGGTGATAGGAGGGTGGGGGCTTTCTTCAGGAGGGATGCGGGGCTGCGGGAGGCAGAAGCCACCTGCTCAAATACAAAATACTAGATTTATCTTTCGCATTTTTTCGTCCCTCGAATATACAAAAGGTAAAGGCAAAACAACCGACGATTTCCTCGGTGGGAACACGACTTCCGGCGGTTCACCACCCCGAGGTCGCGTATACCGTGGTCGCCTAGCGCACATGCAGCAAAATCATGCGAAAGCAACCACTGACGTTCCCGCCACTGCTATCGCAACAACGCCCCCATGGTTTTGCGAGTGCGCACCGCTAGAGGGAGGGAGCGGAGGAAGAGAAGGACGCGACGCGGCGGCAACGCGCTCGCGACGCGTGACCGCGTTGCGCGACTGCTCACGCGCGGCAGTTTGCGAACGTTTCGTTGAAAAACAAAAAGAAATAACGACGCCGAAAGGCCTCGGCGGCTTTTTTCTCTGTGCAGGTGTAAGCATGAAGGAGCAGAGCGTCACGCCTTCGGCGGTGCTACGCGTGCGCTAAGCCGACGCCGGGTCACCTCTCTCTCCGACCGCGGTCTTTTTGGATCGTCCCGCTTACTTTTCTCTCTCTCTCTCTGGCGCGCGACTCGGTAGCGACGCGAGCGCTAAAGCGCGTGTCATTTAATTTGCGCGTCCTCCAACAATCTGCGCGGGCTACCGGTCTCGGTAAAGCCCCGCAATAGGTCTCGGCGGCTAAGGAGGCCTCTCGAGGCGTACTTGTACTACGCAACCCCAGCAAAAAGACGGTGACGAAGGGGGAGAAATTTCGGAACAAAGTCGCAACAGTTAGTTCCTTGGGCGTCATAGCTACGGAGGTCATGGCTAGGTAGGTAACACTCGCAGCTTGCACGACACCTGCAAGATGCATGCCCAGTGGAGCCATCAGAAAACAAGTGCAGGGAAAATGATGGGCTTCGTTATGTGATACACAAGAAAGCCAAGCTACATGACACTCGCGGTATCACGTCCGGCGCTGTGAGGGAGGATGGTGCTGGCGAGCAATCTCGATGATAGGTGACGCGACGTAAATGTTTAGATGCAAAAAACTGAACAGGAGTTGGCAGAGCAATAGACGCGAAATTGGGAGGCCGCGGGCTCGGATCCCACCAGATATATGCGGTTGTTTTCTTCTTCTACTCGTTAATTATCACCACAATTACACCATTACCTACCTCACACTGATCACGCTTTCCTCTCCTTTCCTTCGCGCTCGTAAATATCTAGAATGGTGGAAGACAGCGACGACGCGCCAAAGAATGGGTAAATTAATCGACCGCCACGAACAGGATAAGATAACTTAATTACCTATCGACTACTGCTAGATTTTCATTTTTTCTTTAGCAGCACTCAGATGTTCGCGTGAATGCGCGGCAGATGACGTAACGCGGCTGTCGGCGAACACAGTTGCGTAACAGCCAGTGTCCGGTGACGACATACAGGTTCTATACAGGAACGCGTTCACGACTGGTATGATCAGATAAGCTGCGGCATATACATGCAAGAGATAAACGGATAAGATAAAACACGCAATTTAAATACGCACCGCGCATCCGGTTCGCACAGCGTGCTGGCGGCGACTATAATGAGGCAACCGGAAGCCGTGCCTAATGCTGTCGGTCAGAACACACTGAATACTCCCAACAGGGCGTATATATGCGTTTGTTTGAAAATACAAGTATATTTGTTGGAAATAACCGCGTATAAGACCGGTCATATATCCCAGGCAGCACAAATCATGGCAAAATCCGATAATATGCGGGGCTGGAATTTGCCAATAGTTCCTGTATTGGCCCGTGGTTTGTGCTGCCTGGCTGTGCGGTAGATCGCATCGCAGGAACTAGTGCAAGCCGAGGTATACAGCGAATGCGTCTTTGCATATGCAGTGGAAAGTGGGTCGCGCAGGCAGAAGCCGAAGCGGTGAAAGCGAGAAAAAGGGTGTCGCAGATGGCGACAGAACCAACAAAGGAACAATGGGCGACGCAATAGACACCAAGGCGAAACTAAAACGAAAAAAAAAAAAATTGAGAAACAAGAGAAAGTGAAACGATCGACGCATGACAGGAGCCGCTCGAAAATAGATCGAGTAAGATAGGGAAGGATGTCAGCTTCTGGCTTGTAAAAAGACGCGAAGGAGCCGGTCAAGGAGTGACAGAGAATGCATGCTACGTACGCTTGAAATGGGGCACCTATAGCGGCTCTAGGACAAGGGAGAAAAAGCTACGATCATCATCGAAGCACTTGAGAGCTTGAATAAAATTCCACGCCAGAGTTTATATGTAAGGCGTGTCAGGGATGTACGACCTTTGCCGAATGTACAAACAGCTTAAGGGTCCGTTTGTATACCGTGTCTCGAATCACTTGTGGAAGCCTCAACTTTCAGGAACGGTAATAGTGCCAGTACATCGAGGTGGTGAGGGAGGAGGTCACAAGATGTAAAAACAGCAGGGGAGCTAGCATACAAGTGCTAGAAAAAATAAAATAAAAATATCGGTGTATTATGCGGAAGACCATTCCCACTGTCCGTTGCCGATCGAATGAAGGTGAGAACCTCCCAATAAGATACACGGCTGTAAGTAAAGCTAAAAATGACAAGACAAAACGCTCGCACTAACGGGGGTTGAACACTATTGCTGATCGCCTCCCACTTCGCTCTAGTATGGGCGAACGTCCACGGAATCTCAAGTCACGACGAATACATGCGCCAAATATAGACGCGGCTCAGAGGTGAGTCCTAGCGATTGGTATTTATCGCTCGCAAGGCTGACTCCTATGCTGAGACGTCTGTAAAAGTTGCTTCGCTCCTGAGTATGGTGTCCGGTATCCACACGGAGGGAACGGACATGCGCAGACGCCATCTCAGGGTAGACTGTTTATTTACAACAGAGAGTGTAAGCGTGTGGGTTCAAGAGAAGAGAGAGAAAGGTGCTGATGATGATAGCACGGGCTGTATGGAAAACGAAGCTGAAACTTGTGCGGGGTACAACCATACACTGAGGCCAAGGGATTACGGGCAGTTCCCCCAGATGTCTGCACGGTTTCTGAACGACAAGAGGACGAAATTTACACTCGAGGCCAGCATCGACACGTCACCGCGTCACGAGGACATCATTCGTAGTACGCGCGCAATGCGGCCGTCATTCATCAAGTTACAAGCGACCTCGGATATCAACAACACAAACACAAGACTTCAGACAAGAAGTTCGCCTCCTCAAAGTGTCTGAAAAATTACGTCGACGAAGCCAAGCGTGTATACAATGGAAGCCACATCGAATCTTGCAAGTGAGACGACGGGGCCGTTACTCGGACGACGGAAAGTGTTTTGACCTTCGCGCCTCGCTTCTTTCGCTTGTGGTCACGTAGCGACGGCCCGACCGCGGCGAACTCCAAAGGCGACGGGCGGGGACGCCGGCACCGCCGCCGGAGAGCGCGGTCGGTCGTTGTTCGCCGAGAACCGCTGGGGGTATTCTTCGCGCTAAATGGGCCGACAGGTGCGTCGCCCCCCCCCCCCCCCCCCCCCCCCCCTTTTTTTTTTCTTTCGGCCGCGTAGAGGAAAAATGAGCGCAACTATGGCTGAAGAGGGGGGGGGGGGGGTGCAGTAAGGGCGAACAAGGCTCCTCTATTTTCTTCCGCTCGGACGAACTTCGAGGGGTCGAGGAGCAGTCACGCGAAGAGACGGGGCACGCAACGAAAACTGCCATCCCCACCTACACCGTGACGGCGCTGTGCAGTTTCACCCTTCCGCGTGGACGAGGCGAAGACGGACAGAGAACACAGGAGTTCAATTTACGGGCACACAGGCACAGGCTTACTCAAGCTTGTGCGCTGACGAACCTCTAGCTAGCAACGACGGGTTTTGTTTCGGGGTGTACGAATAGCATTTTGTCGAAACCGAATCCAATACGAACCGAATATTCAGACTAGTATTCGTCATAACTTGCGAATAATGGTACAAAACGAGCGATAGAATGAAGGCCAGAGGATGCGCTGCGGTACGGCGCTAACTTACGGGGTTAGTGGCAGCTGCTAAGAACGCAACACTATTATCTCTACGAAGGGCCGCTGAAAGGAGCCTCATACTTTTGAGTGGACCCCGCGGAACTTTCATATTTTCCTAGTATATTGTACATTGCTTTATAAGAAAAGAAAGGCGCAGCATCTGTCAAGGTCACTTGAAGGTGAAGCCTCCGTGACGCTGACGGCTCGAAAAGTTGGCGTAGGGAAGCTTTCGCTTCAAAATACTACGGCCGCCATTATCGAACCTCGATCGAGCCAACTAATCGGCAAGTATTCGAAATGTTCATAAGACATCGATGCTTTTATAACCACACACCCACTAGTCTCGTTGCCAACAGTGGGAGCCACGCTGACTCCCCCCCTTTCCGCGCGCGCGCG